>NC_064626.1:746117866-746744652 GCF_023864275.1 Schistocerca cancellata | reverse complement strand
TTGTTCTGGGTACTAATGTCTCAGGGTCTATGCACCCAAATTGCGTGAAAACGTAATCACTCGTCAGTTCTAGTACAATATATTTGCCCAATGAATACCCGTTTATCATCTGCATCTCTTCTTGGTGTAGCAATTTTAATGGCCAGTAGTGTACAATTAACCAAAGTAAACCAGTGTACAGAAAAATAGTGGAGCGCGAAACCTTTCAATTACGTATTGATTTCTCATGGGTCCTGCACGGAGCCGAAAGTTCGCGTAGTGTGACAGTTAAGCAGACTAGTGTGACATCACAACAGGGCTGAACTTGACGATGAACAGAGTATGGCTCTCAGTGCAACAAATGAGTAGGCGTACGCCGAGAACCTAGGCAGTCAGCGAGGTGTGCCTCGGCGCAGGTGCTGGCCGTTCTGCCTGCTGCCGCTGTTGATGCTGTGCGCGGAGGAGGCGCAGCTGTTCTGCGCGCACTGCTCGCGCTACCTGGGCTCCTACGACCCGCGGACGGGAGAGCCCAAGCCGCTGCGCACGACCGCCTTCCCGCGCAGCACCGCCCCCAGCGCCGCCCCCGCCAAAGCCGCGGCCGACGGCGGGCACCGCGCGTCCGCCGACCAAAGGGCCAAGTCCACCTCGGCGCCCAGCGTCCCCACGCCCCCAGAGGACTAACTCTGTTATTGTCAGTGTCTCGTCTCTCGTAATAAAATTCGTCTGTCTGCCGTACCAGGTGCTGTTTCATTTACTCGCCACATGATACTGCACTAGGTCCACTACAATCTTGTTCATTAATAATAATAATAATAATAATAACAATAATAATAATAATAATAGTAATAATAACTGTATTCAAAACCAAATGATACGAGGATCTTTTTTATGAATTTTTCAATTCGTAACAAATGAATGTACATATTTTTCTTGCACTCAACGGTGATATGACATGGCAGTTTTACAAGTAACTTACTTATGGGTCATGCTTGATATGAAAGTAGAGAGCAGTTCATCTTAGCAGCTAAGATTTATTTTAGGTTAGGTGTTTAAGAAATGGGTGCACAAAAACTGAATGATTCAGTGTTTATATTAAACGATACTAAACATACCACATGTTTATAATTAAACTACTTATTAAAATGCTTATTAAAAATAATTATCCGCTGCGACCATTTGAGGTGGCAACTATTACAAGGAAATGCATTTTGTGAGAACAATAATTAGTTTATTTTAGCAGAATACAGAATAACTTACATAAAATATGTGTAGCCGCTCAATGGCTGCCTTCCGTATCGCGAAACAAAACAGTATCTGTACCGTAAAGTACGTCCTTCCTCCTCGGCTGTACAGTCGCGTCTCTTTACGATCCTCTTTTATTTCCATGGACATCTTTTAAGTAAAGATGTTACTCTTAAGTTATCGCTGCATATAAGTTGTTTCAAGAATATTAACTCTATCTTTTATACTAATTATATTCATAAAATACGTTAACTACGGTCTACAACCGATAAAAATGTCAATATTTATGTGACGTACCGTCACAAGTGCCATCTGTGTACATCGCAGAATGCTGAAACATCCGAAGTATGTTCACTGATCGGTGCGGTCGCAAAGTACGCTGAAAAAAGAAAAGTTCCACTTACTGCTACCAAATGGAAAATACGGCACCGTAAGCAGTCAGAATATCAGATGTTTCCTGTTTTGGCGTGAGTATGCTGTTTGTCACTTGGTGACAGGTGTGACTTCTTTTGTGAAGTGATTCTCGATGTAAAGGGGCAAGATGGCTGAAGTTTTCCGTACGAAATGCAATGGTATTAAAAAATAGGGTGCAGTGCTGCTACTGTTTTATCAGAACGGCAGCAAAATGGTTCAAATGGCTCTGAGCACTATGGGACTTAACATCTATGGTCATCAGTCCCCTAGAACTTAGAACTACTTAAACCTAACTAACCTAAGGACAGCACACAACACCCAGTCATCACGAGGCAGAGAAAATCCCTGACCCCGCCGGGAATCGAACCCGGGAACCCGGGCGTGGGAAGCGAGAACGCTACCGCACTACCACGAGCTGCGGACGAACGGCAGCAATAGCAGCACTGCACTGCGGGAATATTGCTGACAGAAACAGCTGAGAAGAGGCCCAATGTCAAGAAATGGGCTAAAGAAAATGATCGAGAAATTCGAACAAACACGTGAAACAGGTGGTGCAACAGAGAGGGGAAGACAGCATATTCCAGGGCACTTGTTGACGAAGTTGTTAAACAACAGTTCCAAACATTTACGCGGGTATCTCTACAAGATTCAGAATGGACACCAAATGAGGCCCTATGAGAGGCTACAACGCCGATACACTGCCCTTCGTTTTTTGGCACGCATAGAAATCGATGACATGTGGCTGGGGAAATTGTTTGGACAGACGAGGCGCGCTTTACCCTGCAGGGTGCCGTCACTGTACAGAACTGAGGCATATCGGATTCTTCTTCGACACATGCTGCGCAGGGATACCCACTGCACTCACATTACGTCACTGTGTGATGTGGTTTCACAAGCTCCTTCATTCTCGGTCCAGTTTTCTTCGATATGATGACATTTCGCAGACCTGTTAAGTTTACCGTGACACCTGCACGTTATAAAACTGTGTCCACACCACTACGTTCATGCAAGATGTGGGGACACTTCATATCGTTTGCCAGATCAAAGATTTGCTTTCAGAAACCGCTAACGACGGCATCACCTCTAAGCCATTTCAAGGTGTGTGGCGTTCCAGATCCCTTGAACTAAATCCATGTGACTTCTGACTGTGACGATGTCTGAAAGATCATGTCTATCAGGAATGTCTCTGGACTCTCCGTGATCTGAAGGATAACGTCCTGTGATGACTATAACCCGCACTGAGTTCTCAGAACACCATCAGTTTAATTATAACCACCCGGTACATAATGAAGCCTACGTAAAATTGTCATTATGCTGTGCAAAGCAAAGACAATCCTAATGAGTGCTGTCTTTTTGGTCTGGCTTTAAATTTTGCAATAGGGAGTTACATGACTGAATTCGATAATATATTGACAAGCCCCACTCCTGCACACAGCGGATTTCTTTGATAAACTGAAGTCCTGTGGTATATGAGACAAAACTGATCTTTGTTTCTGGTGTTGTTTTTTTCCTGGTCAGAGTTTACATTATAAGTATTCGGACCCTTATGACTGATTTCGAAATATACGTATTTATAACAGTTAATATCCCAGCTTTAGGAAATAGATCACGACACGAGTGTCTTGGTTTTGCACGACAAATTGTTCTTAGAGGCTCCTCTTGTATCTTTAAAAGCTTGTAAAGGTTTGCTTGAGTTGTAGCACCCATTACTTCTATTCAGTGGTTTGTACAGAAAGACATCAATGCATGACAAGTGGTCTTTAGTTCACAGGTATCATTGCAGTGTTTGCTGTGCGTATTTATTGTGAATACACTTTTAGCCAGTTTGCTTGTCAGAGAGTGAACATTAATACCCTATTGAAGTATATGTTGTACTGCTATTCCCAGGAATCTCGCATAGTTCCCTTTGACAGAAATATCAGTTCCAATGCACAACTGAATTTCAAAATCTGTCGTGTGCGTTAAAATCCATTATTGCTATTTTCTTGGTGCTGACATTATGGCGACTTTCATTGAAGTACTAAATTATTTCATTTGTAATACAATTGCACAATATTTCTAATTGATCATTATCCTTATGCTTGCACATAGTAGCTGTATCATCAGCAGGCAGAACTGTCTTTGAATTTGGGGAGTAGTATTTTATGTTACTTACATATATCAGGTAAAGAACGGGTCCAGGTACCGAGTCCTGACGTACCCCGCATATCAGTAATGCTAGATCTATGAATGCTACACGCTGTTATTAATAGCACAAACTCGATGATGACGGTGGTTACGTCCCGAGGACTTTCCACACTGAACGCATGGTGTTCATAGACTCGCACGTGGTTTACTTTAAAGCGTGCGGGCACAGTAGAACACAGTGTGCCACTACAAGTGCAGCTTTCACTGAACTGTACCACTGTTCAAGAAGGAATATGAAAAACCGTTGACAATGGGCAACTCCAGTGTTAAACAGTAGCTTAACGCACGGCCCAATCGATCTTTTCTGTGTTCTGCTTGCAGATAACAATAGACAGTTCCAAAATTTTTATCGAAAGTCATTCTGGGACTTCCAACAATTGTTGGAGTGACCGAATCTGCAGTACTGAAGGACGCAAATCACAGGAATTCCCTATCTTGCAAAGAATCGTTTGAAGTACTTCTGTGCGTTTCGGTAACTGAAGATTCCGTTCACGAATATTATGTATCACTTCTAAACATCTGACCAAAGTAAAACAGCTACTGTAAGCAAAGTTTGCACAGCTTTCACAAATGTCTTGACACCCTCTGTAGTTTCACTGCCTTATATAAAACTATTATTTACAAGGAATTGTAATTAAATACTTAATCTGTTACCAGAAAAGCTCACCTGTGACCAAAGTATAATATGTTAAAGGAATGATTTGTGTTCAGATTAACTTCGGGACAAACATGTATTTTGTAAATTTGGTTTTGTTACTCGTTACAAAAATATACATATAATATTTTCTTTGAATGCACAACACTGATCAGTCACGACGTTACTAAGAAGATTATGAATCCACTCAGGTCCTAATCTTCAATTATCTTGGGAAGTTTTTAAGACATCCGTACAAAAAAATCATACTTCGGATACAGAAGTATTCACAGAAAAATTATACATTGAACTGATGTAGTTGTAGCCGAGTTGGTGGCTGACACAAAAAAAAAACTTTTTTCTAGTTGAGGGAGTAACAATGTGGTTGGATACACACAGTATTACTGTTTCAGAGGAAAAATGGTTAGCTGTTCAGTTTTCAAACCATCTACAACACTCAAATGACTGTATAGGAATAAGTGATACATTGCTTCCAGTCAAAACCAAAGTGGTCTTTCTGAGAAAGAGATTCAATTCATGTTCCGAGTGGATTGGTGATACTGGCAACATATGAAATAGAACAGAAGCACCAACAAATTTTATGAAACAGCGGATGGCACTTGTCAGAAAGCTCATCCACCTATGCTTTCAGCCATACACACAAAACTCCTATTCGATCTGCAATAAATTAGAGAAACTTCCTATATGGCAACTGATCCAAAAGAAGTCTTGATAAATTCGACGTATGTACCTATCTTGCTTCCCATTCTCCCTTGGGTTGATGGATTCTACTTCCACGAACGTCCTACTAACTGAAGCGCACGGAATTCCTTTAAGAACTCAGATGTGTTTCACTACAGAATTTTCTACTAAAGAAAATGCAGAAACACAAAACATGCTGCAAAAAATCTGCAGCATTTTTTTTCCAGCTGCTTACATGCACCACCCCAGATACTGTCTATGTTCTGTACGATTTAAACTTGTAAATGCAGGGGATTATGAAGTACACTCAGACATTTAACTTAAATAATTACTGTTGGTATTCTTTCTGGATATTCACTGCATATTCATTAATCAGCGTTAGTGTTCACTACAGAAATTTAGAAATGGTCCAATGTCTCATAGAACTACCAAGTTGTAAATAAAAGATGTTTCCTCAAATGCGATAGAAATACTCGCAAAAATGGATCTAAAAACAAATTCGAGAACTAGGTAGCTCGTGCATATCCATGTCCGAAATTGAAAGAGGAAAGGCAATATTGTTTACTCAGCTTTACTCCGATCTCCACTGCAGAAATCATTTCAAGAGGCTTTCCTGTACATGAGAAAAATTGGGCACAAAAAAAAAAAAAAAAAAGCAACTGCGTCGGACCCAAAAAAGTAATTCACTCAGAAGATTATGCGAAATGCAATAAAGAAACTAACAAAAACATCGGGAATAACTTCAATAACTATCGGAAACCTGATGAATGAAGGAATTTTCCGATCCCATTATGGAATACTCTACAACAAACGTATTGATCATTTAGTATTTTGTCACTTCATTTATCCAGTGATCGATTTGACCCCGTGGATAACGAAAACGTTTGAAATATGTTAGGAAGGATGTAAGCTTCCTGTCATTTATCTATATGTATGAAATACTGAATATTCTTTTTTCAAAAACTTTATCCTCGCGTAATGTGTGCTTTAGATATCGTATTCAACTGCTGAGCAAAGCTGACTGTTGGTTGGCCCTGTGTTATACATTTCACTTGAACAGTGTCGTGAAACGAAACATAAATCTAAATGAAATGCTAAATTTGAAATAATGAAAATGAATCTAATCAAATCCCAAAAGAAAATGATTGTGTCCTCAGTGAAAACTATTTAACTGACTCTCGCTACTGAAGCTCATTATGAAAGTTACCCAACATGATGTGCAATGTCTGACTTGAAATATCTACGAAATAAATTACTGACCAACACGGAAGAAAATGACGATTTAATATTACCTTCAGTGTTCACGGTAAGTTATTCTGCTTACTCAGTACAATACCTGAAAATTCTGACTATGTACTATTTACTCACAAAGTGCAAAATGAGATCTCCCTCGGAAGAAAAAAGGAACTTACCTTTCAATCAGCATGCTATTTTGTGTCTGTTCTCGAAAGCAAATAGAAATCAGAAAATGTAGCAACTAAAGAAAAGTAATCTACCCTACATTTTTCTTTGCTCGTCAGAAAAAAATCTGTGGCTGCGTGCGGCGTAAGGTGCAATGCACACACAACAAAATATTTTAAACCTTACTAAGAATAACGGAGGATGGTTTTACTTTAAAAAAATGCATTCTTGAATATTTAAACTCTGATTATTGCCAAAAAGACTGTACAACGTAAGAAGACTCTAACAGTTACGAATTTCTCTCACTACAAAAACTACAGACATTTCAACCAACTGCGTGATTTGTGACATAATTAAAACAAACAGATCATATTAACACAAATCATAAATATTATTAATTATCTAAGGCAAAAACATTTCCTTCAGTTGATAGTTCGGACAAACAAGCATTTCATTCTTGTGCGTATATGGGTTACCTCGAACTATTCTTCCATAAATCTTCTCAATTGATACAATCAATAAAATAGAAACAAGTTTTCATCTCCATAATAAAGTATCCCGGATAGTTTCGCCGAGATTCACAAATAACAGATCCCATTTTCTGAAAACTCAACTGCCCACTGCCATGCCTCAATTAAGAATGCCCCGGCGCTGCACAACTGGCTTACTAGAGAGTTAACCATAAACAAATTTAAACACAGAGTCAAGGACCTTATTTACTATTCTTGCAATGTGCTCATTCATCTTTGTCCCAATGCAGTAGAGATGAATCATTTACAATAGCATAAAACTTATGAGAACCTTACGTTTTTCCTGCTCGTCTGCATTACCTGATATTTTTCTATATCTAGAGCAAGCTTCCATTCATCACACCAAATAGAAATATTGTCTGCTTCCTCTTGTATCCTCCTACAGTGAGTGAACACGAAACTTTCCACTACACCACAGTGTCACCAGCAAAGAGTCGCAGAGCACTGTTCGCTTTATCACTAGCATCGTTTGTGTATATAGAGAACAACAACGGCCCTATCGCACTTCCTTGGGGTTCTCCTGACGATATGCTTGTCCTGCTGAACGCTTTCCATCCCGGCGATGTACTGGGGAGACTTCGAGCCAGTCACATATGTGGGAAACTATGCTCAGACCTTCGATAACAGTCTGCAGTGGGGTACTGTCTCAAACACTTTCCAGAAGTCTAGGAATATGGAATCTGCCTGTTGCCCTTCATCCGTGGTTCGCAGGATACCATGAGATAAAATGAAAAACTGAGTTCCTCGTCAGTGATGCTTCCTATTGCTGGTTTGCAGATGGAAGCTTTAGTGTCTCAAGGAAATTTGTTATATTCGAACTTATTACAGCATCGGACAAAGTGTGATCAATAGTGATCATTGTCGCTATTGTAGCGTTCATGAGCCAGTGAAGCAGTACACTACGATTGATGTGTCAAGAACAATGCAACTTTATTGCGTCTAATAAACAAAATAAAATAACAATTTCTTAGAACGACAATTGGCACCACCCAGTTCAGCCTAATGGTTGATCACTGATGTTCTGGAATATTTCAGCAGGTAACCACTGACGGCACAGAAATGTCCTGGTAATCAGTGACATGGAGCAGGGAAGTTCTTACGTGGAGAAAGCCCATGGTGATCTTTTCCTGTTAGGTGGAGAGCTTGGAGACGAATCAGAGACGAATTCCTGAGAACTGGTGAGCTGTGGTTAACTCCAATTGATGGACCACTAGATGCGGGCAGCATAGAGCACAGAGGACACTCAGCAACACTGTGCCCGGAGTGTGGAGTGCAGTCAGTGAGAGAGCTCTTATTGAGGAATGACTAGGCATGATTAGAGAAAAGTCTGGAGTGTGAACTCCCTGCACAGCGATCAGGTGGCGGCGACCTGAACACTCATCTGATGGAAGAATACAAGTGGAGGTATACGTATGACTCGGAGAAGAGAGGTGATGCTGTGTTAATAGTGCTTTTTGTAGTGGTGCTTACACATCTGGCGGCAAGGCTGGCGCTACATGGTACCTAGTACCAAGGCGGTTGGTGGAGATTTGGCTGTAAAAAAAGAAAAAAGAGAAAAAACGGCGTATTTGTGTGCTGCTAAGGACTGTTGTCGTCTGAACTCCAGAGTAAGTGTTGGTAGTGGGTCAGGGTTCAGCAGCTCACGGAATACAGCCTTATGGTTGGAGGCTGTGTCACCAGGGGATACAACATTCTTCACCTCCTGAGGGAAAAGACGTGAATACCAAAGGGAGGAGTTGCCCAGAGCCGGAAGGAGGTCACTGTGACGGGCGCTCACGATGGTGGAGGCCTGAACTACAGAGCAGTACCTGAAGGCAGGTGGCCGGAAAGTGGTCAAGACAAATGGGGCTATGTCAGACGAGAGTAGGTAAGAGCAAACCTGAAAAAGGAAGACGTGCACACTCATCATTTTGGAACGTCGATCGAATCCACCGAAGGTGCTGATGGAGGCAGGACCAAACGTGGCCTGGGGTTGTGAGTTCACAAATAGAGGACCATGGAAGTCCTGCTGATGACGTGAATGGTGTGTCCAGATGAGGAACAGCTGCAGCCCTGTGCAACATAAGGGGACCCAGGAACATATGCAGTGTCACTGCCATGAGGAACTACGGAGAGACGACCAAGCAGGGGCGGGGCAGGGTAAGCCTTGAATTAGTCCATAAGTAGATACAGGATAGGATAGCCTTGGGTTAAGGAACTGAAGAAGGCGATAGGGACGAGCACCATAAAGACTGAGGAGAAAGCAGAAAAGGTACAGCAGTGACTGAAAGTACACATGTGCAATGAAAAAATATCTACAACACTCCAAAGTACAGCACAGTTACGGAGGGCGACTCTGGGCAGGCACAAACGCACAGAAAGTCTGAGAGGCTGGATGGTAGTTGTTGTGGAGACGTAATCTCTAAAGTCAAGTCTCTTCGTTGCTATCCTAGTGGTGGGGACGAGTGTGCTATCTTCGATCCTAGGTGTTACTGACTATGACTAAACTACGCAAGCATCAATTCTGGTCATCACTGCTGTGTGGGACAAGTGCGGAAGAATGCTGATTTTCGTCACTATTGCAGTGTTTGACACCAAGGGAAAAAATTCTACGATTGATATGTCCAGATAGCCAAGAACAAAGGAGCTTTATTGAGACCGACAAATAAAATACAATAACACTTTCTTGGAAACACAATCGTCACTACTCGGTTCAGCCTGATGGTTAGTCGCTGATGCATTGGAATCTCTCAGCAGTTAACTACGGATGGGACACTGGAATTTCTACATCTGTATCTAAATCATACTGCGCAAACCTCCTATTGGTGTATGGCGGAGGGTACTTTTTGTACCACTAACTGAGCGCTCCAACCCTACTGCAGTCGCGAATAGAGCGTGGGAAGAATGATTGTCGGTAAGCCTATCTCATAGCCATTAAGCGGGACGTATTTGTGTGTGTGTATGGGGGGGGGGGGGAGGGGGAGTAATTTGCTGTCCGACTCTTCTTGGAATGTGCTCTCTCGATATTTCAGCTGTAAATCTCTTCGTGATGCACAACGCCTGTCTTGTAATGTCTGCCAATGGAGTTTGTTGAGCGTCTCCGTAACTGCCTCATGCCGTCTAAATGACCCCATGAGGAAACGTGCCGCTCTTTATTGGACCGTCTCTATCTATTCTATCAGTCCTATCTGACAAGGATCCAAGATAGATGAACAAGACTCAAGAATCGGTCTAACAAGCGCCTTATAATCCACTTCCTTCGTGTATGAGTTACATTTCCTTAAGACTCATCATGTGACTCTGATTTGGAAGCCCCTACACATCCTCCACAGAGTCACTGTCTCTCTACCCACGATTTACATATTTTTGGAGCTCTGAAGAAAGACATTCGTGGTTGTCGATTTGCTTCGGACGAAGAGATGCACCTTGGTTACAATTTTCGTTTCATACGCAACTGCAAACTTTTTTCTATGAAGGCATTGACCGTCTTATAGTGGCATAAATGTATTAACAGTCATTGCAATTACTTATCTCTTATACTTTGTAAGTAGGCTGTTTATGTTTTCTTTATGTAAGTAGGCTGCTTAGATTTTTATATTGGCAACGTTACGTAGAGCTCTATACGAAAATCACTGGCTGTGCTGTGTGCAGTCTGTGGCTAGTTTGCATTGTTGTCTGCCATTGTAGTGTTGGGCAGCGGCAGCTGGATGTGAATAGCGCGTAGCGTTGCGCAGTTGGAGGTGAGCCGCCAGCAGTGGTGGATGTGGGGAGAGAGATGGCGGAGTTTTGTGGCTTAGAACAATAGTATACGAGACTGTGCTTAAACTGCCACACAATATTTTTAGCGCAACGCAATCTGACTATCAAAGATCCCTGCAAAAGAATGGCCCTGAGTAACTTTAACCTATACCTTTCAGAAATCACTTACCTCACAAAAATCTTCATTACTCGAACTACTGCAATACAGCGAGCGCCACTACTGCCAGCTAAATAAAAGATTCAAACTACGGAAGGCACTAACTACTGATAGGGATAGTTAGCAAATGAAAGATATTAATAGAGAACAAACAATGTATTTACCTTAATAGTCATAATATATATAGCAGTTCATGTCAAATTACAAAACTCCGCCATCTCTCTCCCCACATCCACCACTGCTGGCGGCTCACCTCCAACTGCGCAACGCTACGCGCTGTTCACATCCAGCTGCCGCTGCCCAACACTACAATGGCAGACAACAATGCAAACTAGCCACAGACTGCACACAGCACAGCCAGTGATTTTCGTATAGAGCGCTACGTAACGTTGCCAATATAAAAATCTAAACAGCCTACTTACATAAAGAAAACATAAACAGCCTACTTACAACTTCACAAGACCGTCTGTCTGTACCATCTGCAGTGAGTCCACAAAAATCCCATTCAGTACTCGGTAGTCTGCGGCCGCCTCTAACTAACACGAGATGATTGGGGTATGATCGCGTTACTTCGTATAGAGTTTTTTTTTAAATATTTATACAACTATTATGGCGGAGTAGGGTGGCCGGCAAAAACATCCGATAATTAACTTGAGTGCACTTAGATCTGTCGCGTGCCTCCAGACAACTTCACAATCAGAGTCAGTTTCAACCACTATAGACTTAACATTTTTGTCAACTGAAATGAACACTCCCCCTCATAAGGCGTCTAACCTGTCTTTTCGATATACGTTCCACCACATCTCGCTAAATATACTGAAACGTTTTATTTCGGGTTCTCTCCAGATCTTGGTTCCGAGTACAGTTTGAAGGCCCACCTTTCCCGTATGTTGGTAACATAGAAATGAGCGTATGGCATCTTTGGCCGGGAGACCGCATCGGGGAAGTTCGGCCGCTAAGGGCAAGTCTTGTTTCAGTTGACGCCACATTGGGCGACTTGCACGTCGCTGATGAGGACAACGCAACCCCCACTCCACGAGCGGAGAAAATCTCCAACACGGCCGGGAATCGAACCAGGGCCCACTACACGAGAGACAAGCACGTTACTACCCAGCTAAGCAGGCGGACCTAGGGTAGTAAATTCACATAAAAGATGATACTTTAGGACTAGAAAAATTTTTGAAAGGCCGAATTTTAATGTAAGATACTGCTAACTATACTGCTTACCGGGAATGTCTATAAAGGAGAATGAAATGTATTTTTTTAGTGTAAGGTTTCTTTGTTGTGCATTTATTCAACTCTTCAAATTTTTCCGCCACATATTTATTTTACAATGCAAATTTCACACGTACATAAACTGCTCCAAACAATTAGTTAAAACGTTGAATACTAATGTGTGCTTGTCTATGGGGAAGATAAATATTTAAAACAGAGTAATGGACGAACACTTGTTATAAGTCAATAATTTTCTGTTCATCATAGTGATAAATGCTACATTTTTGGGACTCTTTTTAGATGATATTGGCGCACTATGAAACCATTTAGCAGTGCCACTGGAGCATAATTTACTACTACTGATACTCCGAAATCAGACCGAGTACAGTACGAAACTGCAGAATAGCGGTGGTAATCCACTTTTTCCCCCAAAGCTAAATAAGATACATCTAAGGTGAACTTGTCTCAAACACGAGAAATGTCCTTGCTTTAAGGCAAGTTCATTCCAGAGACATGCAAACATTTAAGACGCCTCTGAAACGCCGATACTGAATCTGTAGCACTTTTTTACGGGATTTGTCGGTACTTGCGATCGAATAACATTCAGTAGCTGCAGAACGCTTTGATGACAAATATGCGCCACATCAGTGTCACGTGATCTGGGGGTCAATGTATGTTGCGGTCAAAATATCCGTTCTGGGCATCCAGTGGGTCACTCCAGAGATTTTAGCACACTATGCGCGATAACAAAGATTTTGTATGTCATGTTGATGTGGTACATTATATTCTTTGTAATCAGGTAATGGAATCTCTGACTCCATTTACATAACATCATGGACTTGATAGTGAGTTGTAGAAGGCGGGAAAATTAAGTGATGACGAAAAAACATACGGTAGGTCAACAGGAGTTGGATTGCATTGAAGTAGCTGATTAAAAGGTAAAGGTAAGCTCGAAAATTATACTTACGTTTACAACCAGCACAGAAAATAAATTCATTTTTTTACTAAATAGTTGTAGAAAGATAGAAAGGACTCTTCATCACTACGGTTGACATCACCTTATGTCAAGCATGCTCATCATGTATTATGTCATTTACGAGTACTGCTTCCGATGTGTGGAGTGCTGCATTGTTCGTTGCCCTTACTGTAATATATCAAACACGCGCAAGTTTGTAGTTAAAATTGATCTTTATATAGAGTCTATGGTGAATTTTGAAACGAAAAGTTTGTTTATTGCTTTCTGTAGTCCACTTATGTAGAAACACGCTCACTTTAACATCATTACACAATTTAGCATGCACAGTGCATGTTGAAAATAGCAAATATACAATAACAAAACAATCACAAATATATTTTTGAATTTAATCAACAGAGATAACGCTACAGGTCATCCACAAAGCGTTATATAGCCTGCTAGAGTTTCTTCCGTATGTAATCATGATCATTAAATGCTTGTATATTATTTACAAAGGTACTTATTTCTGTGTATAACTATTTTATTTGCCTATTTAAGGATACTTTCTAAGCATCTAAAGAAATCCACTCAGTCACTTTCAATGCAGTTTTTACTGACAGTTGCCGCCAGACGACTGCTGTCGCTTTTATATTATCTCAAACTTATTGTATTATTAAATTAATTATCAAACAGGAAACCAAGAACGTGAATTGTAGCGGCAACTATATTTTACATCTGGGTTTCCCAACCTGTGGTCCGAGGACCCCTTAGGGGTCCGCCGGCTCTTTCTAGGGGGTCCGCGGTCGCCCTTCACCAAATAGTGTCAAATAATGAGTAAAATTATTGAATAAAAATGTGATAATCAAATTCATCACTTGTTTTTTCGTGTGAAAAACATGTGTACTTTTACTTCAGGTCGTATCCCCAAGCAGTCTTTGCGGTTCCTAAGTGAGAACGTATACGCAGTTTCGTGCCGGAGAATGCGGCTTCTGTGATCGACTGTTTAGCAACAATACGGGGGTCGTTTGTGCGCCGGCTCACGGTGCTAGATGCGCTGAAACCTTTTACGCATGCGCGGAGCGAGCTTTGTCGACCAAACACAGCGCTCGCTGGCACGTATGCGGCCCCAGGCACCATTAAATGTTAAACTTGCCTTGTCAGTGCACTAAGTCGATTTTTGACCAGTTTATTACTTCTAACATGGACCGGTGGCTGAAGTCAGGATCATTGAAGAAGGCTGCAGTTTCTCCATCGCCTTCACAACAAGGGAAGTTTCCAGTTGAAATGAATGAGGAGGGAGGACGATCAAAGGAAGACTTTACATACATTTGAATGTTTTTCTTCGGATTTCACGAAACCCCCCCCCCTCATCTCCCCCACACACACTTACACACACGACTGTTACGAAATATGCATGCTCCTTACATAACAGTAGCTAAATAGTGGGAGTGAACAGACCATAAGCGACAGCTTGTCAACAGCGAACAGTTTGGACGTGATGTTGATTGTTCTTGGAGGAAGACAGGTCCATCGTATGAAATTTCAATTACCAAGTAATTTTAACCAGGCTATAGTGTGTTGAACAAAGGGAGAAAATCCACTAGTAAGTGTCTGGATACAGTGAGAATTCCAATTGGATCGTTAATTTCAGGTTGGTTTCATTCATCTCTAAACCAAAGACTATTGATACTTCGGGGGGGGGGGGGGGGGGGTTCATTGGGAACATGGCACCTGCATTAAGAATCTTTCAGTTCCCATGGGTTTCGCTCTGAAATTTGAAGTTACTGTGCTCTTGACTGACTAGGGGTCCGCCATGGATTATCGACTGAAGAAGGGGTCCGCCAGCTGAAAAGGTTGGGAAGCCTTGTTTTGCATTATACAATATATTCTGAGATGCATAAAATTTCCATAACGACATTATTCCTGTGATCCGTGTGCGAAATTTAAGTTTTAATTGTAATATTATTTTATGCCTCTTAGGATTTAGTGTTAACTTGCAGGCTATTCTCTGATTGAGGGACTCGAGTATTACTGCGTTGGGAGAACTGTAGCACACGTGCAGATTGATTTAGATCCCCTTCTAGTGACCTGTTGGTAACGCTATAAGGGGCAGTAAAATGAATACGAGACAGGTGAAAAAAAGATCGCAAACTGGTTACTGTTTGAAAAGTAATCACCTTAACTGTTGCCGGCCGCTGTGGCCGAGCGCTTCTAGGCGCCTCAGTCCGGAACCGCGCTGCTGCTACCGTCGCAGGTTCGAATCCTGCCTCGGGCGTGGATGTGTGTGATGTCTTTAGGTTAGTTAGTCTGATGACCTCAGATGTTAAGTCCAATAGTGCTTAGAGCCATTTGAACCATTTTGAACCCTAACTGTTAATACATTTATCTCAGTGGGGAGGGAGCGGGACTGTTCGGATAATGTGTAAGGGCTTCCGAGCGAAACTTCTGCAGCCCAGTCGAAACAAGAGGCACGTCATCTCGAATGTCATGATGACCTTTATCTTTGACTGCAAGGGCCCGCTGCCCATTGACTTTCTGTAACACAGCTGCACGGTTAACGTACAGCAGTACATGGACACTTTACAGAACTGAAGCACGTCATCAAGTCCAAACGCCTGGGGATGTTAAATGACAGCATCTTTCTGTTGCAGGAAAATGCACGGTAGATATTGCCAAGGCTCTTTCGATTACGCTGCAGAAGTTTCACTGGGAGGCCCTTACACATCTGTCATACAGTGCTGATCTCTGTCCATGCAATTTCGGTATTTTTGGAGCCCTGAAGAAAGACATCCTTGGCAGTTAATTTGTTTCGGACGAAACGGTGGACGCATGCGTACAATCATGGTTACGTGGGCAACCGCAAACATTTTTCCATGAAGGCATTGACCGTTTTGTCTCTCAGTAAGGTGAAAGTATTAACAATTACGCTAATCACTTTTGAAATGATAAACAGTTTACTTAATTTTTTCCCGTGGGTCTCATTTTCATTTGACTGCCCCTTATATGTCTGTCACTATATACAAATTATTGTTACTGACGAACCAGTAAGATTTTGCTTACACTGTTGTGCTCTTGCTTACTGCTTGTGTTCACTACTAGTGTTGCTAATGCGAGGGATATTCGGAACGTAAAGTCCGATTGATCGCGAAATGGAAACGACAGTGAAAATCAGATTAAGCTGTTAGGCAGTGTCTCTAGCACGCCCGTCGATCGCGTCATGTTACTCTTTTGAGTCGTGAGCACACAGTGAGCACGTAAGGAAACCTAGAACAGCAGTCTCTCCTGCCAAGTATGGATGCCCGCTGCGAGGATCCGCCTGATTTATTGCAACCCCACGTAACGTACGGGTCATGCATTTCCTTCTTCATGACAATTGTCGATCTCACCTATAAGGACGATGAGGACGCCTCTGCAAAGTTTTCTGTGGTAAGTGTTTGATTACTCACCAAATAACCCGGACTTGGCTCCCTCTGATGATCATCTCTACGCACATGAGTACAACATTTTGGCACAAACAACGAACTCTAGACTAGCTCAGAGAAGTGGCGGAAAGCAAAGGTGGCTGCCTCCCATGACGAGGGTACTGGGAAGTTGGCACAGCGCTATGACAAATGAAACTTCCTGGCAGATTAAAACTGTGTGCCGGACCGAGACTCGAACTCGGGACCTTTACCTTTCGCGGGCAAGTGCTCTACCAAATTTATTTATTTATTTTGCATTTTGTTCGTTATTGATCGTTGTGTTTGGTCGTTGCGGACGTTCAAGTTCGGTGGCTGATCGTTCCACTCAGTTTTTTATTACAGAGGCCAACCGGCTCTCTGACCGAACACGCTGAGCTACCGTGCCGACACCAACTGAGCTACCCAAGCACGACTCACGCCCCGTCCTCACAGCTTTACTTCTGCCAGTACCTCGTCTCTTACCTTCCAAACTTTACAGAAGCTCTCCTGCGAAACTTGCAGAACTAGCACTCCTGAAAGAAAGGATACTGCGGAGACACGGCTTAGCCACAACCTGGGGGATGTTTCTAGAATGAAATTTTCACTCTACAGCGAAGTGTGCGCCGATATGAAACTTCCTGGCAGATTAAAACTGTTCGGCAAGTTTCGCAGGAGAGCTTCTGTAAAGTTTGGAAGGTAAAAGACGAGGTACTGGCAGAAGTAAAGCTGTGAGGACGGGGCGTGAGTCGTGTTTGGGTAGCTCAGTTGGTAGAGCACTTTCCCGCGAAAGGCAGAGGTCCCGAGTTCGAGTCTCGATCCGGCACACAGTTTCAATCTGCCAGGAAGTTCGATATCAGCGCACACTCCGCTGTAGAGTGAAAATTTCACTCCAGCTATGACAAATGTTTAAGTCGGAGCGGAGACTATGTATAGAAGCAGCTGGAAGTAGTATCGAATTGTTGCAAAAAAAATATTTGTGATGTTCACAGTGGCTGCCATTTCGCGACCAATTAGATATTGAATTCTGAAAAGCCCTCGTAAATAGTATCACTACCATATAATAATTAATTACCCATTCACGACCAAGAGCCAGTTCCACCCACGGCCTATGTTGCTGCTATTGCCACTTCTAATCCCACCAACCCAGTATTGAGACAGAAGCTGTGCACCTTCCAGTGCTGATCCCCAGCAGCGGGCGACAGCAGCGCCAGAGCCCGATGTCGTCGCCGCCGACGCCGTCTGCGCCGCCACCGTCCCCGCCTCGGCCTGTGCCATCGGCGCCGCCGCCTCCTTATGAGGAGGCTATCAGAGACCGACGGACTTCGAACCCAGGACGCCGGCTGGAGCACCCTCCAGTTACCGCCGTCGTCATTACTGCGAGGCCAGGTAGCGGCTGCGACTTGTACGAGGGCTGCCTATTAAGATTTTACAAACGCAGTGAAAGAAAAACATTTTTTGGGGCAAATTGTTCTATTGTTTCTCAAAATACTCACCTTTCAAATTAATGTGTTGTCCTTAGGAGACAAACCAGATGAATAGGGGCAGGGAAACATTTACCCGTTGTTTTTATTTCTCAAATAACCAAGTGTTTGACGCGCTGAGTAATTGAAGAATAATGCGACGTTTTCCGTTGTTTTTGTTGATTTCATTGACGACCTATGGCTTACAAATTCATGTAGGTCCTATACCTTTCAGGACTAATCCTCCTCTCATATTTTCAACCAGTAGTTCCCTACTTTTCTGATACCATTATCCTTAAATGCAGTGAGACATCAGCTAGTACCCCCCCCCCCCCCCCCAAATTACACTACTGGCCATTAAAATTGCTACACCACGAAGGTGACGTGCTACAGACGCGAAATTTAACCGACAGGAAGAAGATGCTGTGATATGCAAATGATTAGCTTTTCAGAGATTTCACACAAGGTTGGTGCCGATGGCGACACCTACAACGTGCTGACATGAGGAAAGTTTCCAACAGATTTCTCATACACAAACAGCAGCTGACCGGCGTTGCCTGGTGAAACGTTGTTGTGTAAGGAGGAGAAATGCGTACCATCACGTTTCCGAGGTCGGATTGTAGCCTATCGCGATTGCGGTTTATCGTCTCGCGACACTGCTGCTCTTATTGGTCGATATCCAATGACTGTTAGCAGAATATGGAATCGGTGGGTTCAGGAGGGTAATACGGAACGCCGTGCTGGATCCCAACGGCCTCGTATTACTAGCAGTCGAGATGACAGACATCTTATCCGCATGGCTGTAACGGATCGTGCAGCCACGTCTCGATCCCTGAGTCAACAGATGGGGACGTTTGCAAGGCAACAACCATCAGCACGAACAGTTCGACGATGTTTGCAGCAGCTATCAGCTCGGAGACCATGGCTGCCGTTACCCTTGACGCTGCATCACAGACAGGAGCTCCTGCGATGGTGTACTCTACGACGAACCTGGGTGCACGAATGGCCAACCGTCATTTTTTCGGATGAATCCAGGTTCTTTTTACAGCATCATGATGGTTGAATCCGTGTTTGGCGACATTGCAGTGAACGCACATTGGAAGCGTGTATTCGTCATCGCCATACTGGCGTATCACCCGGCGTGATGGTATGGGGTGCCATTAGTTATACGTCTCGGTCACCTCTTGTTCGCATTGACGTCACTTTGAACAGTGGACGTTACGTTTCAGATGTGTTACGACCCGTGGCTCTACCCTTCATTCGATCCCTGCGAAACCCTACATTTCAGCAGGATAATGCACGACCGCATGTTGCAGATCCTATACGGGCCTTTCTGGATACAGAAAATGTTCGACTGCTGCCCTGGCCAGCACATTCTCCAGATCTCTCACCAATTGAAAACGTCTGGTCAATGGTGGCCGAGCAACTGGCTTCTCACAATACGCCAGTCACTATTCTTGATGAACTGTGGTATCGTGTTAAAGGTGCATGAGCAGCTGTACCTGTACACGCCATCCAAGCTCTGTTTGACTCAATGCCCAGGCGTATCAAGGCCGTTATTACGGCCGGAGGTGGTTGTTCTGGGTACTGATTTCTCAGGATCTATGCACCCAAATTGCGTGAAAATGTAATCACATGTCAGTTCTAGTATAATATATTTGTCCAATGAATACCCGTTTATCATCTGCATTTCTTCTTGGTGTAGCAATTTAGTGGCCAGTAGTGTACGAACTTCATTGCCTAACTAAACTTTAGAATGAAGAAGAATTTTCCTTGACCACTTTTATTTTTAAAATGACAGAAAGATAAATGACATTTACTTTTTGTACGCGTTTAATGAGCCAAAGACACAGTTATTAATGATTTTTCCTTCAAGCTTTACTTACAGATTGATGAAACAATTCTCAGTTCGGCACAATGTTACCTGCAACTCCTCCTCAGAATGGAAAACCAACCATGCACATTGATGGTATACACATACTATGCTAGGACAAATCCTCTCCCTAGCAACGCTTTTTCTGTCACACCCTGCATCCACTTTTAAAGAAAAAAACGTGTATGAAATCTTATGGGACTTAAATGCTAAGGTCATCAGTTCCTAAGTTTACACACTACTTAACCTAATTTATCCTAACGACGAACACACACACCCATACCCGAGGGAGGATTCGAACCTCCGCCGTGCAACTTTTAAAGACAACCCAATTAAAATTTGTACATTATGCTTATTGTTCGTAAATCACTTGACTGATGCAAGACTTACTTCTGAATTGGTAGAAATTAGGAGTTTTTAGCATGTCAATGTTTTGAGTTCAGACCACTATCAATAATAATAGTAATATAATAATAATAATTTTAATAAAGCTTGTAGGCCCTGCAGCAATGTAGTAGCCATAATATAGTAAATGTTGTGTTGCGCTGTCAATTAGTTCGTTTCCCTGTCGCGAAGTGAATAATGAAGCAATTTGTGGCCGAGCGGTTCTAGGCGCTGCAGTCAAGAACGTCGCGAGCGCTACGGTCCCATGTTCGAATCTTGCCTCGGGGATAGATGTGTGTGATGTCCTTAGGTTAGTTAGACTTAAGTAGTTCTAAGTTCTAGGGGACTGATGACCTCAGAAGTTAAGTCCCATAGTGCTCAGAGCCATTTGAACAATTTTTTGAAGCAATATTTGGTCCAGTCCAGGAACTACCTAAAACTCGCAGAACACATTTTCTTGAGATATTTAAGCCAGTGTGTCGTGTATGTCTCAGTTTTATGTCATACATGCATAGTACAAAGTTTAATGTAACTTCGTTGCGATCGGACAATGTGAGGAAGGCATTTTTCGTAGATTCGTTCCACAGGTTGTAACCTCCACACACTGTGTCAAGTGTTAATGCTAGTGTTTGAAAAAATTTGTTATGATAACGTACGTAATTAGTATTATAGTGTTACGAAACAGTGGTAACATTAATAGCCCTTTTGTTTTCAGCCCTCAGAAAATTTAAACCTGCTTTAAACCAATGGTCATGAAATCTCCAATGTTACCCAAGAAACAAGCGAACATTTTCTTGGAAGTGCTTCACGGAAGAACCACGTTTGAAGATTTCGGTTCAGACACTTAATTGCTGCTTATTTTCCGGCACAAATGAATATATCCAAATTTGTCTGCTGTGACGATGTCATATGCGGATTATGCATTTATTCGGTCGAATTTTTGAGCGTTTTCCTCCACCGATTAACACGAGATTGCTTTTGCTTTTCGGTAGAATTATGTGGAATCTGTCTGGAATAGATATTTTTCGCATATGAATTCTGATGCGAATTCGATTTTATTACAGTCTTCTATATGTCTAAGGGTGCCTCTGTCTAAGTCAAATGCTGTCCCTTATGAATCATGTCGAGCATACTTTCCTGTATTTACCAACACTCAGACACGATACGGCACCTCAGCTGACCAGCTAACCCACCCGACTTTGCCTGGACCGTGGATTGATCTTCCTATATTTTAAGCCCGTTTTATCTCCCTTGATTTTGTTGTTATCTTGTTGTTCAAAAGCATGGTCCAAGCTTCGCGGACTGACACAGAAGCATCTTGGGTCACGCCACTCATAATGAAAATAGTTTTGCTTCTTTTTTTCATTTCACTTATGAGAGCGCCTGTCTACAAATATTGCATTCTAGTTTCAATGATAGACGAAAGTACTGTAGATTTATGCTTACCTATAAATGTGACGGAGCACGATGATGATGTCTCTGTGAAAATATTCGTATTAAATAGTAGTTTCTTATTTGCGATTCCCGTTCTCGCCACTTTGGGAAAGTTGAGTTCTACTCTATACCTGCCCATCATTTACATTTTCAGCATGTTCCACCAGATAGGTACGAACCTGTGTTTTGACATTTCTGCGCATGCAATAATAGTGGAACACAACACCGCGGTCACAAAAGTCGTGGGGTACCTCCTAACAACGTGTCGGAACTTCTTTTGTCCAGCGTAATGCAGAGACTCGACGTAACATGAGCTCAAGTACTCAAGTCGATGGAAGTCCTCTGCAGAAATATTGAGTCATGTTGCCTGTATAGCTGTCCGTAATTGCGAATGTGTTGCCGCTGAGGATTTTGTGCACGAGCTGACCTCTCTATTATGTCCCATAAATGTTCGATGTGATTCGTGTCGGGCGATCAGGGTGGCCGAATCATTCGCCCGAATTGTCCAGAATGTTCTTCAAACTTTAAGAACATGAATGGCTGAAAATGTTCTCCAGGTAGCCGAACATAGCCCTTTGCGGTCAATGATTGACTTCTTTGGACTAGAGGACCCAGTTCGTTTCACGTTAACACACCCCACACCATTATGGAGCAACCATCAGCTTGCACAGTGCCTAGCTGGCAACTTGGACCATGGCTTGGTTGAGTCTGCGCCATGCTCGAACTCTACCATCAGGGCTTACCGCCTAAAATCGGGACTCATCTAACCAGCCCACCGTTTTCCAGTCGGCTAGGATCCGACCGATGTGGTCACGAGTCTAGGAGAGGCACAGCAGGCGATGCCGTGCTGTTAGCAAAGGCATTCGCGTCGGTCTTCTGCTGCCATAGCCCACAAACGTCAAATTTAGCCGCTCTGCCGGAAAAGATACAGGGCGAGTCAGGAGGAAAGGCACATGCTTTGAGACGCGATGGTATTAGTGATTCTGAACAAAAAACTTCCTGTGGGCATATGCCCTATTGCGAACTGTTTCCGAGTCAGAACACGTTTAATATCACTTTTGTACGTTTTTCTTTAATAACTCGAAAACGGCACACTCCAACAAAAATGTGACTTAGTACACAATTAAAGTAAATTAAATTTTCTACATAAAAAGGTCCTATTTATTTTTATCTAGGACTAACAGTTTGCGTGGAGAGATCGCGAGAATATTGAAAATCTCGCGCGACCCGCGTATGCTGAAGCTTAGGTACTTTCCGTAGGCCAGTTTGAGCTACTTTTCCGACTTGATAGACAACAAGCGTCCTGTATCAAAATGTTCGTCTCAACATCCTCTATATTACTCTTCTACGTTGTAAACAATGTCAATGAATAATACAGAAAATAAATAGGAATGTACATTAAAAGTGTTCTATTTCAGAAACCATTTGGAGTAGGGCATATGTCCACATCAAGATTTTTGTTCAGAATCAGTAATGCTGTCGCTCGTCAAAACACATTCCTTTCCTCCTGACTCATCCTGTATGTTCGTCGTACGCCCCACATTGATTTATGCGGTTATTTCACTCAGTATTGCTTGTCTGTTAGCACTGACAACTCTACGCAAACGCCACTGCTCTCGGTCGTTATGTGAAAGGCCATCGACCACTGCACTGTTCGTGGTGAGAGGTAATGCCTGAAATTTTGTATTCTCGACACACTCTTGACTCTGTGGATCTCGGAATACTGAATTCCCTGACGATTTCCCACACGTCTAGCTCCAACTACCAATCAACGTTCGAAGTCTGTAACGGCAGTTCCCGTCGTGCGGCCATAATCAGGTCGGAAACGTTTTCACGTAGGTCACCTGAGTTCAAATGACAGCTCCGCCAGTGCCCTGTTCTTTTATACCTTGTGTACGTGGTACTACCACCATCTGTATATGTGCATATCGCTATCGCTATCCCGTGATGTTTGGCACCTCATTATTCAGTAGCGTGCAAGTAAGAAGGTGAGTGAACGAATCTTTCTGCAGAAAGAGAGAGAGAGAGAGAGAGAGAGAGAGAGAGAGAGAGAAGGGTGGGAGAAAGGGGGAGAGGGAGGGAGAACACTATGCGGTGTCTCTGTTCTACGGAACATGCTCGAGCCGTTGCCTACCCTGCTGCTAGCTGGCATCTCCTGGATAAGCGCCAAATTGGGATACTCTATCTGCTTCTAACTCGGTTAATGTAAAACTTGTCGAGTTTCCTGTATGTCCCCCACAATGAACACAAAAATCGCTAAATACCGTAACCATACGTAACTCAGCATCTAAATCACGGTTACATATTCCATGTGCACCAAGAAGCGCGCTCTACAGATAGGCGCGGTAGAATGATGGTATAGACTGGTATGTTACGTGGTTCGCTGGCCCTTGCACTATAGATGGGTCGAACTCGTTCATTCCCGTGAACTACTTCATTCATTCACTCTTTGCCGTGAAGCGTTCAAATGAAGTAGTTCATTCATGAAGTATGGAAGCCTGGCGAAGTTGCCCAGTTCGCCGCTCGCTTCGCCTCGCTCGTACAATAAAGCTTCGTAATACTTCATAATTTTACCAACAGATGGCCGAACTATGCAGTAAAGTGCACGCAACGTTTTACGCTCTTACAGCGTCTGAGTTCACTTAAATAGAGCATGGTCGAAGGGGACAAAGGAAAGATAAACAGAGAAACCTGTCACATATAAAGAAGGAATCACATTTAATCTTGCTCGACATTTTCTCATGAAGCGCCCAAAAAAGTCTTTATCTGCCAAATGATACATTATTTGTTGTATTCATGGACTGAAAACTAGGACTACCAACGAAATGCAGTCCAATTTTATGTCCCTTTTAAAATTTAATCCAAAATAGAATGAGTATGTTTACCACTGTCACAAAGTCTATATACCTACGTTAAGTAATTATTCAGAAGTTTTCCTGTAGATTTTATTTTTGTTGAGAATAATAACCCTCCAGATTCAAAACGTAAACTGTCACTTGTAGTCATTGGTACGATTTCAGGTAAAATCCCTCTTTCAGTGTTATTAACAAACCTTTTATTTTCATGTTGGCTGTGCGTGCTCACACAGCCAGCGTCTTTGTTTGTAACTGGACAAATAGTCACGTGTAATGATGTCAGCACTGTAGGAAGCAGCTGATGCTGCCTTCCCCTCGCCCCTCACCTCCCCAACCACCCGTAAACCTATCGTTCCCCACAAACACAGCGCGATTCGTCGACAGGCGGTAGAGGGAGGACTAAAGTGAAGGGAGGATGAGTGACGTAGCGCCGATGTAGTGGGAGAGGGAGAGGGGAAGAGAGTGAGTGAACTAGAAAAAAGTGTGGAGTGTGCTATCTGTGAAGAGTTTGAAGTACCAGTTCACTGAAATTGAGTGGTTAGTTCACACTTCACTGGAATGAAGCGTTCATTTGAACGACTCATTCACGAGCTCCCCGTCACTACCTTGCACCCTCCTTCTTACGTGCACATCACTACAATGGCAGCATTGCGGCCACGAGGATGACAGCGCCGCACCACCGTACGTGTGTGCAGTGTACGGGCGGCGGGGCCTGCAACCGTGGCCAATGGAGATGGTGTGCCCCTTCTGCGGCGCCTATATCGTCACCGCCACCTACTCCGAGCACAGCGCGGCCACACACGTCGCCGCGTGCATCCTCTGTTTGCTGGGGTGAGTGCCCGCATCTCACCAGTACGGGATGCGTTTAAGTTCCAAGATCTTCAGCTTTCTTTTCATAAAACAGCCAAACAAAAAAAAACTTGAAGAATTCCACTACATCAATGTACACTTTTCACAAGTCGACGTCCTGATTCCACGGCCACGGCGAACGCGGCCCTGTGGGATTCGCGCACAGGATTGCCTCTCTGCGATGGATATGGCTGGTCTTCATGTTTTCCGTCGCGATTGGAGCAGATTTCCAACTTGGCTCCTCCGAAGGCCCAGACTTATTTTAGATTTGACTAATTTTAAGAAAAACAGTACACCAGATTTTACATTCCAATCTCAGTTTTTTAACATTTTAGATGCGCATCACGGTTTTACCGTCGTTTACACTGATGGCTCCAAACAGTAGAATTTCATTGGCTGTTCTGTAGTGTTCCCTGATCATGTTACCCGGCTTCGCCTCCCTGATGAATATGCCGTTTTCGCAGCGGAGCTCCACGCGATCCTGAAGGCACTGGAGCGGATGAATCGTGTTCGGGGCAATCGATTTCTCCTCTGCTCCGATTCTCTTAATGCCTTACAATCATTGCAGAATCTGTACCCAACTGAGGAGATGGTCCAGCAGATATATGACCAGCTGTACTTGCTCCAACGGCGGAGTAAGGAGGTGTCCTTCTGCTGGGTGCCTGGTCACGTAGGAATATGGGGCAATGAACAGGCCGATCGGGCTGCCAAGGAGGCCTGCAGAGAGCAGGATGTGGTCCAGTGTCCTATTCCCATGCAGCCTTAGATTTCTGCACTCCACAAGAAGTGCATGGAGTTGTGGGAGGAAGAATGGCTGGCGGTGACGGCCGATAAACTGCGGTTGGTGAAGTCAACAACTCGGCCGTGGCGTACCGCTCAGGCTGGAAGAAGTGACCCTCACGCGTCTTCGGATTGGGCACTGTCCTCTCACACATAGCTTTCTATTACGGCGGGAGGATCCCCTGTTTTGTGATGCTTGTGGTGTGCATATCTCTGTCCGGCACATTATAACAGACTGCATTTTATACTGTGATGCAAGGGCAGAAGCACAAGTAGATGGGGATCTGCCCTGTGTTTTAGCTAATGATGAGACGTGTGTGTCTAGGGTTTTAAAGTTTTGTGATGTGTCTGGACTCTGGTCTAAACTTTTAGATTGGAGGTTTTAGTGTATTGCAAAGTGACTGGCTCCTCCCTTTTTCCTTGCGGCCAGCCAGTCACTACCATCTGCTATATTGTTTTAGCTCCATGTACAACTTTCTTCCTGGGTTGTCCATGTTTTACTGCTGGCGACATGCTTCTTCCCACGCTTCGGTGTGGGTAGGCACATATTTTTCCAAGCTAGTTTCCTGTGTCTTACGTTCTGTTTAATCTTATTGCTCTGAGTCTTTTCTTGACACCCGTCTCAATCTGTTACGGAGCGGGCGCTGAAGGCCTTGCCGTCGCGCGCCCTTAAAGTCCATCCACACACAACATTTAGAATGAAATTACAATGAAATCCAGTCTGTTTTGACCACTGAAAAATTGCTGATGCAGCAGCGGCACGACTGGAGAATATGCGAACAGGGAGTGTGTTTTTCAGAACGTGAAAAAGCAAAAAATCTCTAGCGTGAGGTGAGGTTAGGTGAGGTGAGTGAGGAGCACAAGAAACCACTTCAAATTTGTATTCACGAAGGATCAGTGGCATCACGTTCATCTGAAGCGCTGATGCATTGCGTTGGTGAAAGAGCACACGCACTGTATTCTCACAATTTTGGAGGGAGCTAGTTCTGCAAAACATCTTCGTAGTCTGCAGCTGTCACTGTGGAACACAATGAATAAGCATTATCCAATTTCTTCTCTTCTTCTGTAGTGGTCAATCCAAGGATTGGTTTGCAACAACTACAATGGCAGCTTGTCTCCATTCTGTGCGTCTTTCGGCTTTTCTATTCATTTCTTTATAGGTGTTACATCTCACCTCTTTCACGATTTGATCCATGTACCTCTGCCGTGGTCTTCCTCTTGGTCTTTTTCCCTCGACATATCCCTCTATGATTGTGTTCAGGAGTCCTTTATGTCTTAATAGATGGTCTGTAAATTGCACTCTTCTTTTAACAATGAAACTCCATAAGCTTCTCTTCTCACCTGCTTTTTCCAGAACCACTTCGTTTGTGACCTTGTCGAAACATTTTATTTAGAGCATGCGTCTGTAGCACCACATTTAAAAAGAATTTAGCTTCTGGTCTTCCTCTGTCCCGAGGGTCCATGTTTCACACCCATAGCATGCCACACTCCACACATATGATTTCAAAAAAAATTTCTTGATTTCAAGGCAGATGCTCTTAGATGTTAAAATGTTTTTCTTCTTGTTAAAAGCAGCCTTTGCTTGAGCAATTCTACTTCTCACTTCTGCCTTGCTGCTTCCGTCCCTGGTTATATTACTGCCCAGATAAGTAAATTTATCAACTTGTTCAAGCAGTTCATTGCCTACATGAACTTGGACTTTCACTTGATCTTTTTTGTCGCATGCTATTACTTTTGTCTTTGCTTTATTAATTCTCATATTATATTCTTCCCCCATAACTTTTTCCACTCTATTCAGTAGGACTACAAGATCTTCTTCACTTTCAGGTAGGACAGCTATATCATTGGCATATCTTATCATATTTATTCGTTGGTCATGAATAACTATACCTGTCTGTGAATTTTCCCTTACTTTTTTCAGCGCCTCTTCAATGTATAGGTTAAAGGTAACAGGGGATAGTGCGCAACCTTGTCGGACACCTTTCCGTGTCTGCATCTCTTCTTGTTTAGCCTGTCCACGGATAACTGCTGTCTCGTTTTTGTACACTTTCCATATCAAATGGTTCAAATGGCTCTGAGCACTATGGGACTCAACATCTTAGGTCATAAGTCCCCTAGAACTTAGAACTACTTAAACCTAACTAACCTAAGGACATCACACACACCCATGCCCGAGGCAGGATTCGAACCTGCGACCGTAGCAGTCCCGCGGTTCCGGACTGCAGCGCCAGAACCGCTAGACCACCGCGGCCGGCTTTCCATATCATTTTTCTATCTTTATAGTCTATTCCTAATTTTTTGAGTACCTCAAACATCTTATCCCATTTAACATTATCAAAGGCTTTCTCTACATTTACGAAAGCTATGTATGCTGTCAGGTTCTTATCTAGTCTTTTCTCTATTATTAGTTTTAGAGCAAATATTGCTTCTCTGGTTCCTCTATCTTTCCGGAATCAAACTGGTCTTCAGAGAGTGTAGCTTCGACTTTTTGTTCTATGCGTTTTAGGATAATTGAGGTTACTATTTTAGAGGCATGAATAACTAGTCTGAGCGTCCTATAATTTTCACATCTTGTAGCATTTGCCTTCTTTGGAATGGGGATCATAATGTTTTTCTCAAAGAATTATCCAATTATTGTACAAAAAATGGCTATCAAAATCTTTTCGGCACTGGCCCGTACCCTACTTTTTTTTGGTCAGTAGTGAGTGTGTTCTTCCAACGAGCTGACCGACGCTGCATTTCAGAACTGAATAACAGCATCCATGTCTCATTCATTGTCACAGACATTCATATCTCATCCATTGTCACATTGTTGAAAGCAAGTCCTGTTCACGCTGCAATCGGGTGCCAACATTCCTTGACATCATCTCTAAACATTCGTGGTACCCACCTGGAAGAGACATATGGTATTTTCAAGTCATAATGCAAGATTTGCGCTCAGATTCCATGGAAATGTCAACAATGAAACTTGTATCTTTCAAACTCAGTCGGCGATTCTCCAGAGTAACTGTATCCGTTCATGACCATGTTGTCAGATCAGCTTGTGCGATGATCGCCCTTCTTTGTCGCGCATTGCGAACGCAGATTCTTCTCAGTTATGACACGTTCCCCATGTGCTTCATATAACTTGCAATGAATTTAGACGAGTATTAAGCATAACAAGTGGAGAAAACGAACGATTACTTGATGTTCTTGTAATGTAAATGTCACCATTTCTAGTATCAAAGTCACTCCCCATTCTCAGGGCAATAACTAGACGTCTGTACCCCGTAAAATAAAGCCATCTGTCACTAATGCACCAAGATTGCCGAAGTGGTTTAAGACAACTTGTGCTTGTATCTGCTCCTAGTTCCGAGTAACCTAATCGCATACCTTAGAACCTGAACATACCTTGCAAAGATGTTCACTCTTCTAGCGCATACCGTCAAGGCACGTTACAGAGACCACCTCTGACATGTAGCTCTTGACTTATATCACATGATCACATGACGTCCACATCTGGTAGTTGAGTGGTCAGCGCGACGGAATGTCATACCTAACGGCCAAGGTTCGATTCCCGGCTGGGTCGGAGATTTTCTGCGCTCAGGGACTGGGTGTTGTGCTGTCCTTATCATTTCCTTTCATCCTCATCGACACGCAAGTAGCCGAAGTGGCTTCAACTCGGAAGACTTGCACCAGGTAAACAGTCTACCCGACGAGAGGCACTAGCAACACGGCATTTTCATTTACATCACATGATAGTCACTGGTGAACGGGGTATGTCGCGAGCTAACATTTTGCTCTATACCGTCTTAGGTAAAGGAAGAAAAAAGGTGATCACTATAGGGCAAATAATGCAAGATTTATTACATAACGAAATTTGTGGACGTCTCTAGAGTAAAAGTCGTATTTCCTCTGTATGAGTGACGCCATTGTGAGCACCTGACGTGGGAATAGCTGAGCCCCAAGTGACGCTGCTGACCGAAGGAAACGTCTGCCACAGTACAGGGGGGACAGCTGACATTCTGTGGTGGAGAAGTCACCATAGAAGTGAACCAGGAGTCTCGAACGCACTTGTTTATCACGTTTCACATAACGTTATTGCAGATGGAGCTCTGGAACAGGTTCGCGGCAGTGATCTGCTTTCTCTTCATGGTATATGGTGCCTGCAGACAACAGCTCCCTCTCCGACGAGTTAAGTTTTCTACGTTATACGAAGGATGCATGAGAGTCTGTCTAGGGTGAAATTAAATGGAATACACCTAAATGGCAGACGGGAGGATTTTGACAGTTACTCTTCTGCAGTTGCTAAGAGAGTACCCTAAATGCAGTCAGGTTTGCAACCAATTTTTGTATTCACAGCACTAAGAGCACAAAGATGTACATTCCAAATGATGTAGGCGTCATGAAAAACACACATGTGGGAATATAGACAGTGAAAAAAGAACACTCAATTACAGATATTCTATTATAAACATTCTGATGGATACATTCTATGAAAGATTCTATCAGATACATTCCATTTGGGTATTTTGACAGATGTCTGAAAGCAGGAGACTGACTTGCTAGATGAGCGTCAAGACAGACGTAGATGCATGTCCTGAAACTCACGCATAGCTGCAAGTACGGTCTGCACAGGTGGCCATCACGTAAATTATCAGTTAGTGGCATTCGATACACACTGCAGCCTCAGCTACAGACACAATGGGTGTAACCTGCTACTTTACAAAGCATTCCGAATATCAAAGATGGATAAAACTGTTTACCAGGGAAAGCCTCTCACAGTAGTTTACATAATTTTGGCGAAGCATTCAAAAATTTATTCCTTTCAAAAGCAATTATGACCTCCTGTTAACGTTTTCAGATACTGTATACTGTATTACAAATAACTTTCTATTAATATTAATAGTAATAGAAATAAAAAAAGTTAAATTCATGAGACTGCAGTTTGATGCACAAATAAATTCATTGTCATAGTAAACGCGTGTACTGATACGTCGACAGTGTAATTCCCTGAAGTGATAATATATACTATAATAACATTTTTATTTAACTATATTCGCGTGCTCGTTCTGAACAGTTATAATAACCCTTAATTAATTAATTACATAATTGTAAATCCTCTGGAATGGAGGTTTCTTGGAAGCAGGTATTAAAGAGTCACCTAATAGCATACAGTAGAGTGACTTAACTAAGTGTTTAACATTTGTACGGACAATAATCGATATGCTAACCCTTGTCCTGTCATACTGACTACAATTTAGCTCGCTATCATTAAATCACCGAAGGAGAGTTTTGCGAGGGTTTCTCCATCGTGATTTAACCTTGTCCATTTGAATTTATTCGTATTAATTTGCTCCTAATAACTTCGATGTTGACCGGGTGGTAAATTCTGTTAGTTGTTAATTAATTCAGGCGTTGAATGTTTCTCTTCAGCACACAGGCATATGGTAAAGTGCAGTGGATACGTAGTGGGCACGTGACAAACAACGCCCCCTCTCATTATAGAGGCTAACAAAGAGGATGAGTGAGGTGTCGTGAGATCCTTAACTGCCGATGGTTTGTTAGAAAAAGAGATTTCTCACTTCATACCTCCAGTGTTGAATGAAGCTGGTGTATCCCCGAACCCTTTGATTCAATAATAGTTAATTCTGTCTCTGTGAGGTTTACTAGTTTTGGGTGAAATACGTGATGATGTGTGTGGTGTACTTTTTTCTGCTTATCCGCAAGGCTGTATTTACTGGTAAGTAGTAAGTGTTGTAAGTTTTCGTGTGTGTATTTGCTGTGTGTATATTTCAGTGTACTTTCTCCGATGTGTTCGGTTTTCTGTATCATGTTGATCATTACTTTCGAATTATTAATAAATGCAGATAATTTGAACGTACATAACATAAAATTCTAATACGCATCAATTTCTTAGCACTTAGTGATTTGATTTCGTTTCCCAATCAAATCTTTTGTGAGACCGATTTCGTTCTTTGTGCTACCTTTGGGATGTTTCTTACATTTACATTAACATCACCTGCGATTACATTATTTATTTTGCCATTTTGTTTGAATCTGATGTATTGGCTTGTCTTGTAGAGTCTGTTAACTGATATCATTGACTCTTACGTCCAAAAGCTCCCTGAGAAAAAGGGTTATTGTTCTTGCAAAGCTGCTGTTGGTTCATCAAGGATATAAGGAAGACGATCTTCAGCAGGAACAAGACAGTATTTAGATAGAGATTATAAACTATGACACCATCATAATTTAAGGAAGTATTAAGGAAATCAGCTCTGTAGATCTGGAGACTTTGAGTTCCTTCTGATGTTTGATACATGATACTGTATACTGGTCTGTATCTTATACATCATCTCTCATTTTGCAAGCTACATCGAAACTCAAGTGAGAACAGAATGGTCCAACGTAAATCTGCTGTTCACTGTATACTTCAAGATGCCCGTTGCAAATACAGCCTCCTATGATGAATGACGCCTCAGATACGTACTAACGTACTGAAGCCTCCTGAACATCACTCTAGAGTACATCACTCGTAGAGTACGATTATTTAAGAAACTATCCGTCTCTTTCAGAGTTTGGCCTGCTTCCAAACTGTCATGGCGTTCTTATAGTGATCAATAGCTTCGTCTAAGTTGGCTATGTGAACATTCTTCTCTCGCTTCCACGGCTCCACATGCGGGTCTATGCTCAGCATCCGGTATTTTTGCTACGTACAGACGGAACAAATACAATCAGTGGCCACTGGTATGCAGGTGATACCACTGTGAGCGTTATTGTACTAACAATTTAAGCATAAAAAATCCCGATAGAGGAAGAGAAACACGAAAGTAGCACTGTATGTGTGGCAGTAGTAGGACTAGTAAGAGAACTGTCAGAGGGATAAATAAATAACATAATGACTAAGCCGAAGAAAGAGCACAGCAGGAAACTTCAATTAGAAAACAATACAATCAAGTACTTAAAAGATAAACTGCATTCGAGTAAAGATCATAGTCACCACAGCCTATAAAGGAAAACTACAACACCGATCAATAAAGGAAAATACACTCCTGGAAATGGAAAAAAGAACACAATGACATCGGTGTGTCAGACCCACCATACTTGCTCCGGTCACTGCGAGAGGGCTGTACAAGCAATGATCACACGCACGGCACAGCGGACACACCAGGAACCGCGGTGTTGGCCGTCGAATGGCGCTAGCTGCGCAGCATTTGTGCACCGCCGCCGTCAGTGTCAGCCAGTTTGCCGTGGCATACGGAGCTCCATCGCAGTCTTTAACACTGGTAGCATGCCGCGACAGCGTGGACGTGAACCGTATGTGCAGTTGACGGACTTTGAGCGAGGGCGTATAGTGGGCATGCGGGAGGCCGGGTGGACGTACCGCCAAATTGCTCAACACGTGGGGCGTGAGGTCTCCACAGTACATCGATGTTGTCGCCAGTGGTCGGCGGAAGGTGCACGTGCCCGTCGACCTGGGACCGGACCGCAGCGACGCACGGATGCACGCCAAGACCGTAGGATCCTACGCAGTGCCGTAGGGGACCGCACCACCACTTCCCAGCAAATTAGGGACACTGTTGATCCTGGGGTATCGGCGAGGACCATTCGCAACCGTCTCCATGAAGCTGGGCTACGGTCCCGCACACCGTTAGGCCGTCTTCCGCTCACGCCCCAACATCGTGCAGCCCGCCTCCAGTGGTGTCGCGACAGGCGTGAATGGAGGGACGAATGGAGACGTGTCGTCTTCAGCGATGAGAGTCGCTTCTGCCTTGGTGCCAATGACGGTCGTATGCGTGTTTGGCGCCGTGCAGGTGAGCGCCACAATCAGGACTGCATACGACCGAGGCACACAGGGCCAACACCCGGCATGATGGTGTGGGGAGCGATCTCCTACACTGGCCGTACACCACTGGTGATCGTCGAGGGGACACTGAATAGTGCACGGTACATCCAAACCGTCATCGAACCCATCGTTCTACCATTCCTAGACCGGCAAGGGAACTTGCTGTTCCAACAGGACAATGCACGTCCGCATGTATCCCGTGCCACCCAACATGCTCTAGAAGGTGTAAGTCAACTACCCTGGCCAGCAAGATCTCCGGATCTGTCCCCCATTGAGCATGTTTGGGACTGGATGAAGCGTCGTCTCACGCGGTCTGCACGTCCAGCACGAACGCTGGTCCAACTGAGGCGCCAGGTGGAAATGGCATGGCAAGGCGTTCCACAGGACTACATCCAGCATCTCTACGATCGTCTCCATGGGAGAATAGCAGCCTGCATTGCTGCGAAAGGTGGATATACACTGTACTAGTGCCGACATTGTGCATGCTCTGTTGCCTGTGTCTATGTGCCTGTGGTTCTGTCAGTGTGATCAGGTGATGTATCTGACCCCAGGAATGTGTCAATAAAGTTTCCCCTTCCTGGGACAATGAATTCATGGTGTTCTTATTTCAATTTCCAGGAGTGTACATAGAAAAACCAAAGAACAGATTTTTCTAAACGAAATCATAACACAACAATATGAAATGAAGAACAACGAAACCGTCTTCTTTTTCCTGCCTTTACCCGTATCTTCACACGGTCATCATTTTAATTTTCAGATCTAGCTATGTTGGTGGTGGAGGGTGGCCAGGTACCCCTTCCTCCTGTTCCCTCCCTTCGCCCGGCAAGAAATGTTTGTGCCCCAGCAGTAGATATCTAGTATTATCCAATGTGAAAATGAAGATCTGAGTACCAACTGCAGACACAATAAAATTTGTCGAAGAGAACCTCTTCACATACAACAAACTACCTGCAGATAACATCAGAGAAATAACCAAAACCATTAAAGAAATCACATCTCAAATTGACTTCCCCTTTGAAAATGAGTATTACTTACAAAAGTGTGGCCTCCCAGTAAAGTCCGCAATACGAGGAACATTGGGAAACATATTCACCAACCATATAGGAAATGTAATCTTTGATAAATCAGCAAGAAAGGATACAAAATAGTTCACTGTTGCAGATTTGTGGATGACGTAATGTTTATTATAGATGAAGCAACAGAGAAAATAAATAAACTTTACACATACATAAACATATACATAAAAATATCTAATTCTCCTTGGGAAAAGAAGCACACAAACAAGTACACTTCCTGGGCATAACAGTAAAGAGAGATGGCAATAAGCAAAAATCTAACGTTTACTAAAAGCCAACGGCAATAGATGATTGTAAAATAACCCACAAAATAACAGACTAGCAGCTCTCCAACACATCATAAACAGACTGAACAAAATCCCGCTCAACAAAGAAAGCTATGTAAAATAAGTAAACAAATACATTCCATATCCAAAATCAGTGGGTATAGCACCCATATGGCAAGAAGACTCAACCCCAGAATCAAAAAACAACTAAAGGAAAACGAAAATAAGCAGGGAACTCAAGCACCACAAAACTCTGTAACCATTAACGGATACCACAGTACAAGCATGAACACAGAACAGGAATATTCAGGGCATGGCTAACAAAAATAAATGGTACACATGAAGACATAAACACGAATCAACACACAGAACAGCAAATACATTGAAGAAACAAGGATTGCGCAACGTACAGTGAACAACGAGCACACTCAGATCACATTTACAAACACTAATAGGAAAGCGAAGCAAGTATCAAGGAGCTGGTACACACTAGCTAGAATGTCAAGATTACAAATCAGTGCACCAGAGATCGACAGACAGACATTTCAAAGCCATATACGAAGAACACATAAGAAACTGGAAGTATGAAAATAGACAGTCTACCTTTGCTGAACACCTTATAAAGTATGGGAATGTACAATTCAACATGGAAAAGTATATGAAAATTATTAGAATTAAAGTTTACAACAGAAAACTCTTATCATTACAGGCAAACTTTCACATACAAGGAGCTCTTGCAACGCACAACAAAGTAATAAACTAGCAAATCAATTTGAGTAACAACTCGGTGTCCATATTAACCAGTAAAATAAGGCCAAAGAGTGATGTAAACCATAAACAGGCTAAATAACAACCACCACAGACATTTAATACAAAAACTGCGATTGCCTCCACACGAAATTCTGTAGTTTCCTCAGAGGAGGCACCGCTATACTCAATAACATACAAATTTAAAATAACAAAAAAACGAATATCAAGCTGAATACAGATAACTGCAACACAAAAAGGACCTAGTAACACACAGCGACACCTGGCAACATTATATTTATATAGTACACGCGCGCGCGCGCACGCACACACACACACACACACACACACACACACACACACACACACACACAATCAACAGCCAATAAAAGCGAGTGTACAAGTAAAATGTGCCCAAAAACGCTGAAAATCGGACACCTTGTATACGCAGGACAACTAACAAGTAAGTACAGCTCCAGGACGACACATATGGAATAATAAGATCACAAAATCGTAAGTCGAACCAGACGGTAATTTAACCCTACGAAACTTGGACTCCAAATAGTTGTTTCTTACCTAACAACAATAAAATGCCAAAACACTGCAATATAGTAATATATCTGGGAATATTAGGTTGTTGCACAAATACATAGAGTTTTTGTTTAGCATGTTGGTACTCCGACTGACATGGGATTGTTTATCGATTGTCACTTTGTATTTGTAGTTCAATGTTGATATTTGAGCTTACATATTGTCATACTGTCATTTGGAGATACTGAGTGGAGCTGTGGACGCTAGAAAATGAAGTCGCAAGTGAAGAAATCGGAACATATCCGACATATTCTTCTGACAGGTTACCCCAGCATTGGCAGACTATTGTAAATAGTGAAGGAGAATACATTATTGATGACTAAAGTCCCTGTTGTGTATATCTTTTGTGTTCATTAAACCTGTGGAAGAAACGCTACAAATTTATGCACCAACCTCATATTATGTAACGCGGTTACTATTTACAAAAAGCAAACATGTTTTACAAACTACTAAATGTATTTAATAAATAAAAAGAAGCGAAACGCGTATGGCATAAAACTAACAACCTTTTACTTACTTGCATTGACGGATCATATTTTCCGGAGCAAGGCAGCAGCTAAGGAACGACAGAAAAACATAAAAAATGACGAACAGTTTACTCCTTCTCGTACACTAACGTCTATGAAAACTGCAGTACCAAACGGGATACATGCGACTTCAACGAACTTTATACCACAGGCTAGTTACTAAACAGTTCACTAACTATTTACAGCTTTCAGAATCCAGTACTGTGTGAAGCCTCCAAATCCTGCAACCAAAACCCCTAAGCGTCGTGCCATGGATTCAAAGAGTGCTTCGATATATTGATGGGGGATCTCAGTCCAAACGGTTTGCATGCGAATCCTCTAAATATTAGGGTTGGTTAAAGGATGACTGTTGCGAAAACATTGTCGACCAACACCACAACATCTTCAGTGTGAAACTCTCGGATGCAGTCGTTCTTCGAAGAAGTCTCTCACGCGCTACACCATATGTAGCTGTGTTTTGTCCTGCTAGAATATGGAATGTGGAGTTACTTGAAAGAGAGGCAGTACCTCAGGTTCCAAAAATTCCCTCAATACGTAGCTTCTGCGATAGCATATTGTATCCCAGAAACATAACATATGGCACTTTCTGGCAGATTAAAACGGTGTGCCGGACAGAGACCCGAACTCGGGACGTTTGCCTTTCTACAAGATTCGCAGGGGATCTTCTGTGAAGTCTGGATGGTAGGAGACGAGGTACTGGCGGAATTAAAGCTGTGAGGACGAGTCGTGAGTCCTGCTTGCGTAGCTCAGATGGTAGAGCACTTGCCCGCGAAAGGCAAAGGTCCCGAGTTCGAGTCTCGGTCCGGCACACAGTTTTAATCTGCGGGGAAGTTTCATATCAGCGCACACTCTGCTGCAGAGGAAAATTTCATCCTGATAACATATGGCGTTTGATCGGTATGCCTCTCAATAATACGCGTGCCACGCTGTGGTGACAACGACAGCTCCTAACATGTTTGCTGCAATTACTGCAGGGATGACTCAAGCGAACTCTTCGGAAATAGTATATTTGCCGCTGAGCACGCCAATGGCAGCATACACATGCCTATTGATGCCTGAAGCGTTTGAGGTTTCTATACCATGGATGATGACGTAAAGACAGTTGTGCCACCAGTCCCTACCACATCCGTCCTGAAGCGTCAAGGTAACACTGGATGCAACTATTCGGCAAAAATATTGACAAAACCAATAAAGCGGCGCTTGTCTCGTAGTGTGGGCTCTCTGAATGGTCCGGTGCTGGTGACCGTCTTCTGCTCACAGATTCCACAGCTGCAGCTTGCCGTAGCGCTATCTCCTTTACAAACGGAAATGTAACACAATTGCCAGAGAATTATTATTCTGCGCTGCTCCGACTCACTCGCTTACTGACACAGCCGCTTTCGATGTCGAATAGACATAGTGGCTCACTCAATGCTCTTCACTGACAAGGGGACCCTCCTTACTGTAAATTACGAATTTTGATGCGCTTCAAATATGTTCTAGAGGCACTTACCCGGAGTACCTGGCTATCCGGTTTTTTAGCGACGGGCCTTGGTTTTTGAGAAAATCGATTTTTAAATTCATTGCGCACTTTTATATCCGTAACATTACATATACTCCGAGCAAGTCAGCGTAGCGCATCGGTAAAGGCTCTCGGCTACCACGCTGGAAGTACCGTGTTCGAATCCTGCTCGCGGAGTATATTTTCGGCGTATTTAATAGCATTTGTGATTTCGCCTTTTGATTCTTCGTTCAACTCCTCTACTTGTGGATCTTCTTCTGGCTGCACTACTGCAGAAACACTTGGTTCTTCCAGTTCACAGAATTTTTCTAACACACGGCACTAGAGGCGCTTTGCGAGCAAGTGACGCTGTAATTAGATGCAAACGAAAAGGAATGGAGCTCGCGTCCTCATGGGCCGCATCTCGGAACTGGGGTTCTCATTACGGCTAACGGTATTCACGGGAGAGGGGATAATAATGGGCGGAGATCGATTTCAGTTAATATAACAAGCGACCGTGGTACGAACATTTGGAACTCAAACTGCGAACCACAGACGGAATGAATACTTGAAAAAAATTAATAACTGAATATACACTCCTGGAAATTGAAATAAGAACACCGTGAATTCATTGTCCCAGGAAGGGGAAACTTTATTGACACATTCCTGGGGTCATATACATCACATGATCACACTGACAGAACCACAGGCACATAGACACAGGCAACAAAGCATGCACAATGTCGGCACTAGTACAGTGTATATCCACCTTTAGCAGCAATGCAGGCTGCTATTCTCCCATGGAGACGATCGTAGAGATGCTGGATGTAGTCCTGTGGAACGGCTTGCCATGCCATTTCCACCTGGCGCCTCAGTTGGACCAGCGTTCGTGCTGGACGTGCAGACCGCGTGAGACGACGCTTCATCCAGTCCCAAACATGCTCAATGGGGGACAAATCCGGAGATCTTGCTGGCCAGGGTAGTTGACTTACACCTTCTAGAGCACGTTGGGTGGCACGGGATACATGCGGACGTGCATTGTCCTGTTGGAACAGCAAGTTCCCTTGCCGGTCTAGGAATGGTAGAACGATGGGTTCGATGACGGTTTGGATGTACCGTGCACTATTCAGTGTCCCCTCGACGATCACCAGTGGTGTACGGCCAGTGTAGGAGATCGCTCCCCACACCATGATGCCGGGTGTTGGCCCTGTGTGCCTCGGTCGTATGCAGTCCTGATTGTGGCGCTCACCTGCACGGCGCCAAACACGCATACGACCATCATTGGCACCAAGGCAGAAGCGACTCTCATCGCTGAAGACGACACGTCTCCATTCGTCCCTCCATTCACGCCTGTCGCGACACCACTGGAGGCGGGCTGCACGATGTTGGGGCGTGAGCGGAAGACGGCCTAACGGTGTGCGGGACCGTAGCCCAGCTTCATGGAGACGGTTGCGAATGGTCCTCGCCGATACCCCAGGAGCAACAGTGTCCCTAATTTGCTGGGAAGTGGCGGTGCGGTCCCCTACGGCACTGCGTAGGATCCTACGGTCTTGGCGTGCATCCGTGCGTCGCTGCGGTCCGGTCCCAGGTCGACGGGCACGTGCACCTTCCGCCGACCACTGGCGACAACATCGATGTACTGTGGAGACCTCACGCCCCTCGTGTTGAGCAATTCGGCGGTACGTCCACCCGGCCTCCCGCATGCCCACTATACGCCCTCGCTCAAAGTCCGTCAACTGCACATACTGTTCACGTCCACGCTGTCGCGGCATGCTACCAGTGTTAAAGACTGCGATGGAGCTCCGTATGCCACGGCAAACTGGCTGACACTGACGGCGGCGGTGCACAAATGCTGCGCAGTTAGCGCCATTCGACGGCCAACACCGCGGTTCCTGGTGTGTCCGCTGTGCCGTGCGTGTGATCATTGCTTGTACAGCCCTCTCGCAGTGTCCGGAGCAAGTATGGTGGGTCTGACACACCGGTGTCAATGTGTTCTTTTTTCCATTTCCAGGAGTGTATCTTTATAATTTCGCACACCTTTCAGTATTTGTTGATATTATTTGAAATAAAAATGAAAAATTCGGTCGATTTTGAAAAAAAAAAAGTACACGAGCAGGATCGAACACGGCACCTCCAGCGCGGTAGCCGTGAACTTTTACCGCTGCGCTACGCTGACTTGCTCGGAATATATCTAAGGCATACAAACTGCGCAATGAACTTCAAAATCGATTTTCTCAAAAACCAAGGCCCATCGCTAAAAACCCAGATAGCTAGGCACTCAGGGTAAGTTCCTCTACAACATATTTGAAGCGCATGAAAATCCGTGATTTACAATATGGAGGGTCCGCTTGTGAGTCTGTTTGGCGTAATATTGATCTTTCCGGTCGTATATGAAAAGTTGCTGTTTAGCTAACGTACACACCGTCTATCTGCGGTTTTCGTCACGTCAATTACTTTGCTGTACGCATCCCATGTGGGTGTAATCAATCGGGACACTCTTCCTAGGTGTTGCTGTTTCCACAAACGTTACTAGATAAGAACTAACGCTGTCGTTCTTGAGATTTGATCTGTTTTACTTACTGTGTTAGGCGTGTGTTTGTTTGCTGGTCCCACAGGTGCTGGTTGTGCTGCCTGCTACCATACTGCCTCAGCTCGTTTCAGAGGACGCACCACTACTGTCCGGTGTGCCGAAGATACCTGGGAACCTGCTCTCCGTGGGCATAGTAGCTTCTATGAATCTCCAAGTCCACTGTTCCGTCTAAATGTCCGCAAAATAAATGTCTAATGAACAATGACTCCAGTGTAATTCATGCTTTCTGCAGTCTCGATATAGCAGAATGAACATTAATTATTTCGATATTTCATGCAGTTTCACTGCCTTTTTATGTTTATGTCTATATTTTTCAAATTCTTAGCTTCTTGGTCAACATCAGCGAAGTAGGATAACACAATGAACACTCATGGAACGTCATATTAACTGAATCTACCGTCGGTTCATGGTAGAACAACATAATTATAAATGAAAAAACACAATATTATGTATGTTCTACACGATTAATGTACTTAGTTAACCTGTTTTCGGCTTACAATGCCATCATCTGACTTCAACTAACTATCTTCGTCAAAGAAGTTGCAGTATTTGTAAACAACATTGGAAAATATTACTCTTCTAGAGCAAGTAACGTATACAGAATAAATTACATCTTTGACAATGCAGTGGTAATGCAGTTAAAGATATTAAAAGTTGAGCGGTAAACAAATATAAAGGGAGCAAAAAAAGAAAAACATTAACACTAAGCTCGAAAAACAGTGCCTGTATAATAATTGAAATTAAATTAACAAGCCCAATAGAATAAAATTAGTACTTGACAAGAGCACTAAACAATAACTAGAAGAGGCATTACATATGGAAAGTGATACAAAGAGAGGAAAAAGATGGAATTGACAATTGTAACAACAGAGTACTGGAGTACGTAGGCAATAGAAATAAAATAAGTAAAAGCAAGAAAATGGAGGAACAGGAAGAAAAGGCAGCGAAGAAAAAATGGAAAACTGCAAGTATTAAGCGAAGTTTAGAAGAAGCGAAGTATTATGCTACGTTTCGTCATTTGATATTAAATCCGGACTGTGGGCCAGATGTTTGTTGAGTTCAAGGGCTTCCGACATTCTGAGATTTTGGCCTTCGTTTGCTAACCAGAGAATAAGAGACTGTGGTTGGTAGCTACAGCCCACACTCAGCACATGCTCAGCAAATGTGGAGTCATAATTCTGCAGTTTCCTGCTGCATCTATGTTCAACCAACGTGGTCGCTGTGTCTCTCCCTGATTGACCAGTACAAAACTTACGTCAGTCAGGACAACTAATTTTGTATCTCCCATTGTTGGCTAATAGTCGATCTTGACTTTGCTATTGACAACTGACTAGGCTGTATCCCCCACACAGTAGGAAATCCTGCAGTTACAGAATTTCAGTGTTTTTGTTACACTCTGTGCTACATTTCCTAGGTATGAGAATGTACACAATATCACTTAATCCTCGCAATTTTCCAATGCTTCCCACACTGTCTGTTCCTTTCTCTTCCTTCATGTTTCTTTTTTTAATGTATTTTATTGTGATTGCCAATGTATTAGATACATTTCGTTGTTACAACTGTCCTTTCTACCTTTTACACTTTTTCTGTGTCACTTTCCTCTTGAAACACCTCTTCTTTAGTACTCTCGTCAACTAATAATTTTATTTTAATGGGATTGTTAATTTAATTTAAACTTGTGTACGCAATGTTTTTAGAGTTTAATTTGAAGGTTTTTCTTGGTTTTCTCCGTTTATATTTATTTACCATTCAACTTTCAATCTTTTTAATGCAGTACCGCTACACTTTCAAAGATGAGATTTAGTTTGTATTCGTGCCTTATTCTACAGAGACAACATACAGCACTTCTTATTGAATAAAGCAGTAAACCAGTGAAAAACTGCTTTTAATAAACATTTTAAATACAATAATGCAGTTGTACAATCCGAGAAAATATGCAGCTTTTCTTATTAAATAAAACAGTAAACTAGTGAAAAACTGCGAATATCTTCTAGGGGGGAAGTGGGTAGCTGCCCCCCCCCCCCTTGCCCCTCGCTGGGTACGCCCATGTCCATGGGTGTATTGCCGGTTCATAGTGTCCAACGGGCACAATATTTCAGCGATCAAACATGTTGCTATCGTCAGTTGCGCTGACGAACTGCGCACCTAACGAACGCAACATGTTTGATCGCTGAATTATTGTGACCATTGAGCACTATGAATCGGTAGTACACCCGTGGACTCTTCGATCAACAGATATGCCCGGAGAATCTAAGGAATCACAGCTTTTTAGTGTTGTTTACAAATAACGTAACTTCTTTGACGACGATAGTCAAAATCTGATGATAATTAATCCTGTAGAACATACACAATACTGTGATTTTCATTCGTAACATCTAGATTACGTTACGTCTGGTCAGGTTATTCTCAGACCATAGGCTAGCCGCAATTAGTACGGGGATTAGTCAAATGAAAATCTTAAATTTGTAATAAGAAATCGAAATATCGCGCCGTTATCCTGTAAGTTGGTAAGCGTGCTACAAACAGCGTGCATAATGGCCTGTAGGTGGCAGCATAGTGCAAATGCACACAATCCGTCGCAGTATCAGTATAAAGACGGCCGCAGCACTTGCGACTATTTCAGGGAAGAACAGCGTTCTATTATTCGGTTTTTGCATAGTGAAGATGTGAAACCTATTGAAATTCATCGACGAATGAAGGTTCAGTACGGTGATGCATGTTTGTAACAGCAGCAAGTCTACGAATGTAGTAGGAAGTTCGCAAAAGGTGTAACTTCAGTGGAAGATGCTCCTCGTCCAGGTCAGGCACAACGAGTTGTGACTCCGCAGAACATTACAGCAGTTGAAGCCATAGTGAAGGAAAACCGCCGAGTGACACTGAATTGCATTGCAGCATGTTTACAGTTTAGTCATGGGTCAGCACACCACATTGTGCATGTTGTGCTGCAGTTTCACAAAGTGTCTGCAAGATGGGTGCCACGGCAGCTGACTCCTGAAATGAGAGAACGACGTGTTGATGCTTGTGAAGAACTTCTTCGGCGCTTTGAACGAGAAGGTGATGGCTTCCTTGCAAGCATCGTTACTGGGGACGAAATCTGGGTTCACTCCCAGCAACCGGAAACGAAGAGAGCGAGCGAGGAATGGCGCCATTTCTCATCACCAAAACCAAAGAAGTTTCGAACAGAACTATCAGCAAGGAAGGTTATGCTGACTCTCTTCTGGGACGAAAAAGGCGTCATTTTGGAGCATTACATGCCTAGAGGGACCACTGTCACCAGTGAATCAAACACAGATCTCCTAAAAAATAATCTGCGGTCGGCAATCAAATCAAAGCGACGTGGACTGCTGTCAGGAGGTGTCCCTTTGCAACATGACAATGCAAGGCTCCACACTGCCCGTACGATAGTTGCAACAATCACAGACCTGCATTTTGAGTGTCTTGCATATGTTTGGACCACTCAAAGACGAAATGGGAGGAAAGAAGTTCCGTTCTGATGAAGAGGTACGCCACGCGGTGCATGAGTGGTTGTGCGGACTACCAAAAGAATTTTTTTCTAAAGGAATTTATGCAATTTGTAGGCGCTGGAGGACCTGCATTGAGTTTGGGGGAGATTATGTTGAAAAGTGATACAGCTTTGTACCACATCTGCATAATAAATAATATTTAAAAAATATTTAAGGTTTTCATTTGACTCACCCTCGTACAAGGTGGGTCGAGATTCTACGAAGTTGATTTAAGGATGGAGGAACCATTCAAATCTAAGAACGGCAGGTTTGATATCTAGTTTCAGCTGCCTGAATGGCTCCAACCAGCACAGCATAAACAGACTTCGCAGTAGCCTCTAGGTCATACATGTTCCGTAACATTACGTGTCATTCACTTCGATTGGTTGCTGTGTATGGTCGGCGACACGACAGTTTCGAAAAAATATTGTGAGGTTCCACGAAAGTGATGTGTTGCTCCTGTTCGCGGTTGAGCTACGTTTAGGATGGAAGATGGTTCTCCCCATCTGTTCACTTCATGTGTATGTGGGATGTGAAAAAACACTGTTAATATTGTGAAAAGGAACCGGCACGGCGATGTAAAGTTCCTCTGCGGGGCAGCGTCGCTGCATGCGCTTGCCTGGGTCACTGTGACTATTGGGAAGTTTTGGGAGTCATCTTGCAGTGGTATGCGTACCTTTCTCGTGGCGCATGTGTTCCTAAGGTACCAGCTGATGGAAGATAATGCCTGGCGACACCAATGGCACGGAGTACCTCGCAACGTGATGACACTGCATGTCTTGAGTATCCAAATGGCTCCCTGGGCAGAAATCAAATCGAAAATGCAAGTTAAAACGATCAACGCAGAAGGACTTCGGCTCTAACGTCGCCACCGTAAGCCTCTAGAAGTTGCGTGCCCAGAAGCGGAGTTACTGCAAGCCGTGCTGGATGGACTTAACCACGGAACAGGGAACATCTGTGCTTCCAGTATTGCCACAGAAGGGTATAGAAACTCTCGCTGAACTTCTGCATGTCACCGGTAGGATACCACACACGGTGAGTACCATCCACGTCCGGTTTTACGGTTCACTAACATCCCGGTGTACGTTCAGCAATTTTGATTTATAGTGCACACGTTATTGGTTTTCCTCATGTTAGTTGCACGAATGTCAAAGATTGTGACGGTACGTCACATATATATTGACATTTTTATCGGTTGTAAACAGTGGTAAACTAACACTTATCGTATTTTATGAACATAATTAGTATAAAAGATACAGTTAATGTTCTTGAAACAACTAATATCCAGCGATAACTTAAAAGTAGCATCTTTATTTAAAACATGCCTATGAAAATAAAAAAGGATCGTTAAGAGGCGCGACTGTACGGCAGAGGAGGAAGGACATACTTTATGGTACTCACACTGTTTTGTTTCGCGATACGGAAGGCAGCCATTGAGCAGCTACACATATTTTATGTAAGTTACTCGGTATTCTGCTAAAATAAACTAATTATTGTTATCACAAAATGAATTTCTTTGTAATAGTTGTCACCTCAAATGGTCGCAGCGGCTAATTATTTTTAATAAGCATTTTTTCAGTAATTTGCGCTGTGGGAAGCTCATCTTCCGATGCAGCCTCTGGTCGGCCATTACGCGCCGAAATATTAATTTATTTTTCGAAGTGTTAACAGTAACTGTAAATGTGAGAGATTTCGTTGTAAGAACCTTTCTAAATTGCAACAGATCATTAATTTACGTTAAAGTTCATTTTTTAAATTATACAGATTCCATGAGTTCAGTAAGTTTTATTTTGGCCGCTCCACGGCAACAATCGAAATTCTTTCGAGCCTTGCTTTGCAATCAATAAATAGAAATTAACAAAATTATATTCAATTCAGTTAACGGCAACTATATTTTAGTCTCACGTTCAAAATTTAAAGTTGGTACATCAATAACAGCGGCCCTTCAAGAACCCGTTTCATATTTACTTTTGCACGTAAGTAAAAGTGATAAGGAAAGATAATACCCCTGAGAGAAAGAGTCATGCTCTAACAAAAGAAAAATTCACTTGGTAAAATAACATATATATAATTTTTTATATATACCGTATACATCGTAACAATATCCAGTAACTGAAGGACATTAGGTATTACAGATGGGCAAACTGAAACATGTAACTGTTTCGAAACAAATGAAACAGCACAATGTAATGTTTTGATACGCTGTTTCGAAACAGTGAAACAGTTTGTGCTTTGTAATCTAATAAACCTACACATTTTATCATCTTGAATGTCTGCTGTATAAGTATGTCCATATAAACACAAATGAGGTGCGAGAGCGCTAATCATGTCGCAGAAAGTATGAAACTATCACTTAGACGTCTTGGCAGTTCCGTGTCGTGTGACTTTCATACTTTTCAATTGGCTGAGGACAGCCATAGCTGATCACAGAAGAACCACCACGAACGGAACTGGGGGTGGGAGCAAAGTGCAGAAACAACGGATATGCTACTGGGATTCCCACATTCCGTTAGTATGGGTAATACACCCATCCTGCTAATTTCCATGCACACAAAGGGAATCATTGTGGATTATAGGCACATTAACTGTAGATTCACAAATAACGCCAAATAATTCGAATAAATAACAAAATATAAGAGAAAAAAATTTTGTCTTTAAAGGTGTTTCGAACCGTTATTACAAATTCACCATGCTTCCCAGCCTTTCCCGCACACCATTACACTATCAGTGATATGTCAAACAGATTGCTTGCAATTATACCTACATCAAATTTATGTATATGTCTAATAACTGTCACTCTACGCCTTTTTTATTCAAAATGTTGTAGGCTTACTTGCGTTTCTTAAAATGATTACTGTACATGAACAGAGAAGCCTATGTTATAAAAAACAGTGTAATTTAACTGAATGATTTTCACATATTTATTGTTTTGAATGTGAATAGTATGCGTTGTTTTATTGTTTGGTTAGTGTTTATAAAGCAGATGTTACGCCATTTCGGAATAGGAGAGTCAGCTAGAAAAGAAACTTTATTTTCGGGTATCTTAAGCTTCATGCTATTGCTTGTCAAAAAGATTCCGACACTCTTGAAAGTGTTTCATGAAGTGGTATGTTGTGTTTCAGTACCTGTGCCGAGCCCGAATCTCGTCCGACACAAAGCGGAATGAAATATCACTGTTTCGATACAGTTAGTCCGTTCCAAGCGCAGGTGGACTGAAACAGCCTTATTTTGAAACAACAATACAGTTTCTGTGTCTGGCTCGAGATCGAATGTGCTCCGGTTATCCGAGGCAGGGGTGGAATGAAACACCACTGTTTCGAAACAGTGAACCACAGCCGTTCCGAAACACTGAAACAGTTCCACGTATCGATACACTGTATCGAAACATAGAAACAGTGGCCAAGTCTATTAGGTATTATCAGTCTCACATTGTAATGTCAGCATTATCGATAGTTTAAGCTTTGCAGCACAGTCATCATCTAAGTACAAGAGAATCAACGCTGTCTTTTAACTTAATTTAAGACATTATTATGTTAATCCTACTCTTCCTGGGCGTTACACTTATAGTCTCCAGTTTCCAACTTAGACTAACAAATGGCGTACGAAATAATGGAAACGTCGTTTGAGTACAGTGGTGGTTCAGTCTGAGTTGGAGGCGAATGAATTAGAATTCTCATCATTACTGTCCGTTGCAGTTTTCTGAATCCACGGCAACGACTTTTCTATCGGCAATGGCACTGGAGTTACCAGATACTGGCTTAAAAAGAGTACATAAATAAGCAAAAATAAAAATATGAGTATGGAAGCCACGGCCCCCTGTGTCCTACACAGGTAAAGAACCGCCTCTCGTATCGCAATGGCAAGTACTGCCGTTAAAACGTACTTTCGTGTACCTTCCTCTGCACCTCAGTAGTGGCGGGTATCAGCCCCGAAGTTTTTATTTGCTGATATCCCATCACTAAATACGCCATTTAATGCTTCATACATCACCCACTTATTCAAAATCAATGTCCTTAATATTCTACTCTGATGATAGAGATTATCCAAGTGTAATCCGATTTGCTCCAGGCGATAGGAAACGGATGTCGTTTCCTCAACTTTGAGCAACACTTAAACTGTTAACTCTCATGTCATCTACAAGATGTCTGATCAAGGCAGTACCAACGATAATTTATTTTGAATGTGTGTTCAGAACTGGAAGTGAGTGGCGGAAACTGTAAGCTTTATGTAATTATATTTTCAAGAAGTCTATAGGTAACATAATTCGGAGATTTAAGTCCACTTTTATCGATTTGTGAATCTTCATAATATATTTCTCCATTGTTTGGTTGATTGAGTCGTGAAATAGGATATTTAACACTAAGCAATATTGCATTCATCCCCAAAGGAACTAAATAGATGAGAGGTCGCTTGGTTGCCTGTGCCCTCCAATAAACATAGAAAATGTATCGATGAAACAAGGTGGCCGAATATTAATTTTATCTTCAGTATGTCCATACACTGAAGAAATCCGTTTTGCAATGTACTGTAATTGATTGCATTGTGACAAGAAATGGTGAAATAGAGAAACAAACATTAAAGAGGAATGATGTTACTGATATCGCTGTCATCCAGAATCTAATGAATATAATTCGCGAGATATATTACGCAGTGTGACAAGAGAGCCGAGCTACATATTACGCGGGTGGTTTCATAAGTCGGTAAATGTCCATGAAAAAATGAAAAATTTTTACTGCGTCTTCATTGTTGGTAAACTTAATCATTCCAAGGACCTTATAAGGAATTTCAACAATATACAGCGCATAGTTCATTGTTGGTAGCGGTCTTAATTGGTCAATGTGTCGACTGCAATTGAAAATTGAGACCCTTAGTGTAATGTTAATATTCTGGTGTGAACTGTCAAATAATGATTTATGACGGATTAACAACATTAAAGAAACACTGCAAAGTAATTTCGTAATACAGGTAATCAGTTACTAGATTCGGCAATACTCTAGGCCAGGGCCGGCCACGCCATGCCAAATTTAATGCAGACCAGTATGTGGGCCGCGTGCGCCGCCAGAGCTCGGCCTGTCTCGGTTTTACTCGATCGTTCTCGGAAGTACATGGCATGGCACGACATTTCATTTAATACTCCTCTGTGGGATTTTTCGGTTGGCACGACTGCCTTCAGTTCGGCGTAATCGTGGTTTCGGCGCTGTTTATCCTTTGCTATTTGTTCATGTTACGTAGACCATTCACAGGTCAAGTGGCTGTTTTCAGGAAAAGAGGACGTCTAGTAATCTAGCTCACAAACCTTTAAAAATGAGTGGGAACGACAGAAGAGAGGGATCACAGTCTCAATATACCGGGTGGTTATAATTAAAGGTTCCCTACTTAACACGTTATAACACCTGAACTAATTACCGTACGAGAACCAAACTTGGTAGCATTAATGTGAAGGACATCGGGAAAAAAAATAACGCAGAATCAATTCATTTGAAACACTTTTAATGTGCTGCTACGGTACATCATACCAATCCATACCGGTAACATTACTGCTACAAAAGGGGCTCCTTATGGCGCCGTCAGTATTCACTCCGTCTTCAGGTCACGAGTGGCCTACCGGGACCATCCGACAGCCGTGTCATCCTCAGACGAGGATGCAGATAGGAGGGGCGTGGGGTCACCACACCGCTCTCCCGGCCGTTATGATGGTATTCTTGAACGAAGCCGCTACTATTCAGTCGAGTAGCTCCTCAATTGGCATCACGAGGCTGAGTGCACCCCGAAAAATGGCAACCGCGGATGGCGGCCTGGATGGTCACCCATCCAAGTGCCAACCACGCCCGACAGCGCTTAACTTCGGTGATCTCACGGGAACCGGCGTATCCAGTGCGGCAAGGCCATTGCCCATCAGTGTCCAGAAGAGTCTTAAAGCTCAGGATTGCATTCTGCACAGCAGGTCGAAGCATGTCCGTAGGTATGCTGGCTTCCTCTCTTGATATCTTGCGCTTCAGATCAGCATATGTGTGACTGTCCCCTGGTAAACCCTGTCCTTCAGGTAGCACCACAACTAGAAATGACAGGAAGTGAGATATCGTGCCAGCCAAATGTGTTTCGGAGAAGCAGGTGAATTTCACGAGCCATGTGCGGTGGGGTCCCATCTCGCATGAAAACTGTTGTGTTCAATGCATCTCTCTCCCGTAGGGGGGGTGACATGTTGGCGAAGCATATCGCAATAACTCTGGGCAGTCACACTGACTGCACGTCTTTGGTCCCTGAGCGCCAACCTGTTCAAAAAAGAATGGGCCAATGATGAGAATAGCCGTGAAGCCACACCATACGGTGACACGTTCACCATACAGAGGAACTTAATGCACAGTGTCTGGACGCGAAGATCCCCACACTCCCCAGTGCTGTGTGTCCATAGGATGGCCCTGGGCCAGCACTCGTCAACCAGCTTCAATCGTTGAGAGAAAGTGGAGAGCGAAGTCAACACGTCGTTGAGCGTCCTGTGGTAGAAGTTGCTGTAAGATATGAGTCTTTTACGGATGGTTAGAAGCATCCTCCGTTCAGTGGACAACGGGATGTTCAACACTCGTGACACAGCACGCGCACTGCCTGACGATCGGGAATCGCGTGCAGAGCTGTCTGCCATAGCAACAGCGATTTCATCAACCGCCTGTGGTGCACCCGGTAGTCGGCCTCTTCCTGGAGCGACGTCCAGTTCTCCAGTTGATTCGAACTTCTTCATGCTCCGCACAGCAAGTGGAGAAAGAGGACTCTTCCGTAATCCTTTCAGACGGCGATATCCTCGAAGTGCAGCTGCGGCGTTACTGTTCTTTTGACAATAGAGCTTCACCAATAATGCCCTGCTCCTTTTGTCCAATCTCGTGTTGACACGTCAATAAGTGCACTGCGACTGGGCAGGTGTGTGAGACTATGAATCACGATGACTGACCACGGCACCTGGTGGCCATAGTTGGAACTGGACGGTGGCGCTGTGACGCATAGAAATCATGCACCCCATACTCTGGACATTAATGCTGCCAAGTTTGGTACTCGTGCGGTAATTAGTTTCCGTGTTATAAAGTATTAAATAGGAAAGTTTCATTATAATCACCGGGTACGTTATGCAGCTGCATAAACTATGGATTCTGCATATTTGCTATTAAATGACATTACAATACCACGCAGAAAGATTATAACTTTGTGTTCTGCCTTACGGCAGGTCTTGTCATGGGCGAAGCTTCGTCAGAGAGGTCCACCGCATGAGCGTCTAGGGAAGTGATTCCAGTGGTGGTTTCCCATTGCCTTCCACTGGTGATGATGAAATGATAATGAGGACAATACAACACCCAGTCCCTGAGCGGAGAAAAATCTCCGACCCAGCGGGGAATCGAACCCGGACCCCTTGGCGTGACAGACCGCCCTTTTTGTGGGGAGGACGGGGAGGGCAGAGCGACCAGGGGTCGTAACCCAAGGCCTGGTCACAGTGTCCCCCTCGCCCGTCAAGGAATCAAGGAATCATGGATGGTAAGGGGAAATCTTTTGTGGGAATTTTTATTTATTTATTTATTTTTATTTACTGTTTTTAATATATTCTTAATTTGGTTTTACTTTATACCACAACAAAAATAAATGTATCTAGCACCGCATCGTGCTCTGAGAAAAATAAAACAATATCTCGGCACGTTCCTACACCAAGGTAATGTATATGGGGCAAACGAAAACAAAGTGCTTCGTACAGGATGAAGAAGGGTGTGTCGCTACTCTCCTTACGCTTCATCATCCAGGTACGTCTTCACGTATATCAAGTTGTTCCACCGAGAATCGAACTTAGTCTTGTCAGCTCACTCCGTGGGTGTCTTCTCCTACCTGTTGATGATCCAGCTGTGTGGAGGGTCGCGTAGGGCACTCCCTAAGTAATTAGAAAAATACTCTCTGTATTTTGGGTTCCGTACGATCTTACAATGACGTTCTTGTACGTAGTTCCAAAAGTCGAATACATCTTTAGGTCCATCGTGAAATAAGTAGTGTACCGCATGCGCACGGATACACGTGACAGCGTTGGCCTTGGTGCGCGGGAAATACTGTTGATCCGGAAATAGTAGAAACCGAGCTGTAATGTGTTCCGGAGTCACTCGTAGAAAATACGACAAAATTTGTCGCACCAAGCGCCATACGTCTTCTGCCGCGCCACATGTGAGACGGTGTTCGTCCGTGTCTGGCATCCCGCAGTCAACACATAGAGGCGATTCCGCCATGTTTATCTTGTGGAGGCGTGATCGGGTGATCTGTTTACCATTGACTGTGATGTACCATGTGGATCGGACGTCTGTGTCCAGTGTAACCGCGTGAATCGTCTTCCACACCACCTTCCAACTAACCTGAGGGCTTTTGGTCTCCATGATGTTTGGTGGGCGCCTCTGCTGTAGGACATGATATATATCCCACGCCGACGCCTGTTTCATCGGTGGTACTGCGATACGGACATAGCTGTGTTCAATGTAAAAGTTCCCGAAGTAGTAGAAGGGTGGGTGTATGTCTTGCGTCGTCAGTGGGGGCATAAGGGAGGGTGGAGCTAAGGACTCCAACAGCAAACCTGTCAAACGTTCTGGGTGGTGGCGCCACAGCTTGATGTGTGAGCTAACATGCAGGGCCACAGCTCTGTCGTGGACATGGACTAGACCAAGACCTCCCCTTTGTGGGGGAAGCGTCAGCGACTCATAACTGACTTTGAAGAGCATGCTTGTACTGACGTAGGCTCCGAATGCCGTTAATAGACGTCGAGCCATCAGTAAGGGTATTGGAAGAACACGCGCTGTGTGTGGAAGGCGCGATGCGAGGTAAACATTGACAAAGTGTGTCCTTTGGAGAATGTCGAGGGTCCGCAGACGAAGGTTGAAGATCTGGACCCGAATTTGTTGTAATAAGCGGCGTTAGTTAAGAGCCGCAGTGCGCCGTATGTCGTCGTGAAACTCTATTCCGAGACATTTGATATTGCCACAAAGCTGTAGGGGTTCGACACACGCTGGGGTCAACCCGTCTCTTATGGCCATGGCGACCGATTTGGCGACGTTTAGACAGATGCCGGAAGCCACACCGTACGTGATAATCTATTCTAGTGCGCTGATGACATCGTCGCGATTGCGGAACACGAGAACCAGGTCGTCTGCGTATGCTGTACAGCGAAATGTGACGTCACGTAAGGTAAGACCGGTGAGGCGTTGACGGAGGCCACAGAGGAGCGGTTCCAGTGCCAGAGCATATAGTAACGTCAAGGGGAGCCTTGACGCACGGAGCGGAAAATCGGGAGGGACTGCGAGAGACGCCCGTTAACGAGCACTTTGGATGTCGCCCCTCGGAGGAGGCGCATCACGACGTCTGTGAATTGCTGTGGGTACTGCTTGTGCTGGAGAACGGACCTTAGGTACGCGTGATCCACTCGATCAAAAGCTTGGCTAAAATCTAGTGATGCCAGCGCTCCCGGGATGGGGCGTGCCGTGGCTAGGGCTATTAAGTCACAGTATCGACACAGTGCTGTGTGGATGTTGTTGATACCCCCTACGGATGTCTGATCTGGTGAGAGGACGTAAGGCAGGGTCGGTTGTAGACGGTTTGCTAATAGTCTGGTGAATATCTTCATGTCGCAGTTGACGAGCTTTAGCGGGCGGTAATCTTGTATTCGAGCCCCACCTTTAGGTTTGTGAACCGGTACAATTATCCCTTTTACGTAGGTCGCAGGGATCGGCACCGCGGGGGACATAAGCTCCCGACAGATGTCTGTCAACTTGGGAGCCAGTAAATACTGGAAGGTTCTATAAAACTCCACGGGGAGCCCTTCGGGGCCAGGAGACTTATTCGCCGCTCCTTTACCTATGGCGTCGATAACTTCGTCTTCCGTAATGTCGTTCAATAAATCAGTTTGTAAATCCTGTGGGACAATGCCGTAAACCAATTGTGTGACTGCTGTCATCGTCGTCGGGTCGGAACATTGTGCAGAATAAAGTCGTGCGTAATGGTCGGAGAAGGCTGCAGCAATATCGCGTTGTGTGGTGTGATGACGGCTGTCCTCAGTGGTGATGTCATGTATCAGCGCCCGTCTTCGCAGTGTACGTTCTTGGATGACGTGGTACATAGTGGGTCGTTCCGTTGCGAGTCTGTCTTGTGTTCGCGCTCGGACGATCGCCCCTTCGAGGTGTCGGCGCATATGGGCTACGATCTGTACCTTCGCACGCTGAACTGTCAACTGTCGTTCCGGTGTGGGTGGCAAGGAGGCGCATTCGCGAAAGACGGTGAAATAAAAATCGAGGGTCTGCCGCCTCCAAGCAGCAGTCTCACGACCATACGTAATAAAGGTTCTCCGTAGGGCCGACTTGGCGCAGTTTAACCACCAACCAATCGACGTAGGATACGTCGGGAGGCGGCGGACGCACAAACTCCACGTTTCTTCGATAGCGCGTCGACAATCCGGAGAAGCGAGATGAGCAAGGTTTAATTTCCAGGGATGTCGGCTGCGCCACACCCGTCGGCGACGAAGGGTGACGGCACATATATAGGCCTCGTGATCAGAAAAGGCTACTGGCTACACCTTCGCGTCACTAACCGTCGCCGCGAGAGAACAGGAGACGTAAATCCTATCGATGCGACTAGACGAGTGACTCGTGAAATGGGTGTATCCCGGTCTATTTCCTCTGACATGTTACCATGTATCTACCAGCTGGAGATCGCTGATGAGTGTCCCAAGTTCGGGGCACGGTGAATGGCGTGGCAGCTGATCTTTAGGTGCTTGGGTGCAATTGAAATCGCCCCCTAATATCAAGTCATCGTGCCTGCCCTGAAAAAGCGGTGCTATTCCTTCTGCGAAGAAGAGCGACCGGTCACGACGGCGATTCGTTCCGGAAGGGGCGTACACATTGATAAACCGGACGCCTTGCACCGTTAAGGCCATTTCTCTAGCGTCGGGGAGATATCGGACGTCGTCCGCCTCGAGGCCCTCTCTCAGGAGAACTGCGACTCCACTGTTAGTTGGCGAGGCGTGGGACACATGAGCCGTATAACCATGCATACCCGGGAAATCGGCAACGAAGACTTCTTGGAGAAAGGCAATGTCAACATCTGCTGCATGTCTTGGAGCAGTGACAACTTCGTACGTGTCTGAATGGTGTTAATGTTGATGGTCGTTAAGCGATAGGTCTGTAGATCGTCTCCTGCAGTGGGGGCCGTCGTCAGCGTCGCCGTGAAAGGTGGGGCCTGTGATCTGATGGCCGCGTCCGCGCCGTCATCTGTTGCTACTCGGGAGGGGCCGAGGTGTGGGAGGAGAGACCCCTCTCCTCATCCACCACAGCGGCCGTTGAATCGTCTTCAATGTCATCAGCCCAAGTTCCGTAAGTTAACGGTGGCTTCGTTAGGACACGTGTGGGCTGAGTGACTAAGGTTGGCTCCGCAGTTGTTTCTGGTTGTGTACCAACGGCGGGCGCTGTGCTGGCCATCTGTTTGCCCGAGAGAGCGGAATCGGGTTTGTCAAAATGAGACAGTGACAGGTGAGGGCGATCCTGTGTCATCCATTTTCCTCGTCGTTTCGTCGGCCGTCAACTGGAGAAGACGTCCGCTGGAGGCAATCGTCTGAGGGTGTGCGACGTCGCTTTTTATGTTTTCTCGGCGACCCTTGTTTGCGGACGTGGGTTTCCGTGTCCGAAAGAGTTTGTGGTATCGCATCCCCCTCAGGTAGAAAGGCAGAGGTCGGTACAGCCCTAGCGTCGAGTTCCATTCTCTCGTCCGAATCTTCATGGGGAGTCGATGGGCGGCGTTCTTCATTCTCTGCAGACACCGTGTAAGTATGCTGTTTAGGTTTTTGTATTGGTAACGCCACGTAGCGCTCTGTATGAAAATCACTGGCTGTGCTGTGTGCAGTCTGTGGCTAGTTTGCATTGTTATCGGCCATTGTAGTGTTGGGCAGCTGGATGTTAACAGCGTGTAGCGTTGCGCAGTTGGAGGTGAGCCGCCAGCAGTGGTGGATGTGGGGAGAGAAATGGCGGAGTTTTGAAATTTGTAAGACTGGATGTCATGAACTGCTATATATATTATGACTTTTGAACACTAGTAAGGTAAATACATTGTTTGTTCTCTATCAAAATTTTCATTTGCTGACTATGCCTATCAGTAGTTAGTTCCTTCAGTAGTTTGAATCTTTTATTTAGCTGGCAGTAGTGGCGCTCGCTGTATTGCAGTAGTTAGAGTAACGAAGATTTTTGGTGAGGTAAGTGATTTGTGAAAGGTATAGGTTAATGTTAGTCAGGGCCATTCTTTTTTAGGGATTTTTGGGGTCAGATTGCGTTGCGCTAAAAATATTGTGTGTCAGTTTAAACACAGTCATGTATAATATTTCTAAGGGGACGTTTCAACCGTAATGTTGTTGGTAAATCCAGGACTGGCGACAGGTGTGCATTCTAACGCTATCTGTGTTCCAAGGAGTCTGTCATGACGGTCGATCGTGTTACCTCTGCGTAATTGAGGGGGAGGGCCGTGAGCGTAGGAGGTGGTGTCGTGTCATGTAATGGAAGTTTTGTAACCCGACGTTGAATACACGCCGAGCGCACATGACCCTCCTGGCCGCAACCAGAAGAAGTACGAGGTTGTCCGTCGTACATTACTATTGCTCGACAGCCACCTATGACTAAGTAGGATGGCACATGTTTCTTTAAGTCAATTTTCACTTGTCGGACGCCGTTGAGGACCTGGTACGTCTCGAAGGTGTTCCATTTTTCGGCCACGTGACTAATTACCGTCCCATAAGGGCGGAAAGCTGAGGTAACGACGTCTGGTGGCACTTCGAAAGGGAGTTCGAAGACTCTTAGTGTGCGAAATCCTAGTCCAGCATGGTCAACAGTAACCTCTCCGATGTGACCATCGGAGTGTTTGAACTTGAGAGTATTCGCGCATCTGTTCACAACAGCGTGACATAACTCGTCATCGACCATCTTGACGTAAACGACGCTACTTGTGATGGACAGGTGGATACCGATGATGTGCTGTGTTGGTACTTGAACTTCGTCACGGATGAATCGTTCGACTTCAAAAGCTCGTGGTCGTGCGTAGTCGGGCTGGAAACTGATCTTGATGGTAGCTTTTCTGTACGAATGAGCAATGGCGACTCAATGTTAACAGACGCGAGTATTAGCTGCGGCGAGGAAGTAAACAAACTACGCTCGCTCGCGACTCTGCGGACGGGACGTAAACAAGACGTCCTCGCCGCTCATCGGCCGAAAGCAGACTGCGACCACTCAGCTATCGGGGCGGACTAGAAAGAATATAAAGAGGAAAAAATTACAACGGTCGACAGACGGGATTCATTGTTCAGTACATCAAGAAGCGCTTTGTCCGATAACGGGATTTTAGTTCTGAATAATCTTTATTTTTCGGTATTTGTTTGGGAGCGGTTATAGCAGAGGCTTTTTAATGTTTACTAATAACTTGATTAAAACACCAAAATATTATTTAGCCTTAGCAGAAGAGCTAAGTTTTGTTTCAAATAAACTTTTTTTTTAAAAAAAACGAGTATTTTATTCGTAAAACTTTCGGCTATCGTATTACCTTATAATAGAAAATGAGAAAAGCGATCATGGCTATTTTAACAACAACGATGACAGAAGCGAACAACAAACACATGGCGTAAGAAATGGTACAGGGCTGCTGAGATAATAATGTACCTATTACCATGTGGCTTGGCGTATTAGATGGTACAACTGTACGAGTACATGCAGTGTGCATTACTTGTCCCACCCGGTCTACATGGTAGTTCCTCACTCCTTTCGTAGGACATGATTTTATTACAGAATGGCATCATCCCTAGTCTGGAGCTATTTTATGTTTTATGAAGTGCGTTATCAGTGAAATATATTGCTCCATTCGCTTTAAACGATTAAAAATGGGGGGGGGGGGGGGCACAATAATAGCTGATCTGCTTTTCGTGTCTACGTAATATGCCTTTATTTTTCGCACAAATTTGTCCGTTTCCAAAGTATACAAGCAGATATTTTTCAACCTTAGTTTTCACTCTTTAGCACTGACTGTTTGTAATGCCCAAATAGTTGTGTGTCCGTGGTTATAACACGATGATTTCTTTGTAGTGTTAAAACACTTATTACTTTTCGAAAAAAGCAGCGAACGATGGACGAACAAGTTTTCTTTTATTTGTCTGTTTAAAATTTTGATTCTGTGTGTCTTCAGTCCCAGGGAGTAAAGATAGTTTTTCGACTTTTACGGTTATTATAGGAAACAGTGGGAATAAAAAACCGAAAATCAGTTATTTCAGAAACTGTTTATTTTGAGCGATCTTAACAGTCAGGTTAAGTTGGCGTTGACAAAAGCAACATAACCGAGAACCAGTTGTTTCAGCGATAATCCCTATCCCTACTTTGTGCTAAAGTTGCAGGCATACAGCACATGAAGAAGTAGATGGCACGAATAGGAAAATTACTGTGTATTGTAACTTCCTGGCAGATTAAAACTGTGTGCCGGACCGAGACTCGAACTTGGGACCTTTGCCTTTCGCGGGAAAGTGCTCTACCAACTGAGCTGCCAAACACGACTCTCACGCCCCGTCCTCAGAGCTTTAATTCCGCCAGTACCTCGTCTCCTACCTTCCAAACTTCACAGAAGCTCTCCTGCGAACCTTGCAGTTCTGCAAGGTCCCGAGTTCGAGTCTCGGTCCGGCACACAGTTTTAATCTGCCAGGAAGTTTCATATCAGCGCACACTCCGCTGTAAAGTGAAAATTTCATTCTAGAGGCTGTGTATTGTGTATGGAACAGGGGACATAGAAACGACGGAGAGGCTTCGTCCCGCCGTAGCCCTCAGTGTTTCATAACCCCACAACAAGCGACAACAGTCCTCTCATCTCACCGCCGCCGCCCCATACCGAACCCAGGGTTATTGTGCGGTTCGACCCCCAGTGCAGTGCCCCCCCCCCCTTCCGTCCCCCCCTCCCCCCTCTCCGGCGGGAACGTCTCATACCAGACGAGAGTAGCCCCAAATGTTTGTGTGGTAGAATAATTATGGTGTACGCGTTTGTGTTTTCAAAGCAATCGCCGACATAGTGTAACTGAGGCGGAATAAGGGGAACTAGCCCGCATTCGCACACCGGACCTCCGGGCGGATTAATGCCGGGGTCCGGCACGTCTTCCCGCTCGGGAAGCAGCGCGTTAGATCGCGCTAGCTGGGCGAGCTAAAATTACTGTAGTCGCACGCGTTATTCCACACAGGTACACCACCAGTCCATGAGACGAAACAGTCCAATGCAGCGTATCACTTCCGAGTTGTGGTGGCCTGTCGCTGTGGGTTGAAACGCGCGCACGCGAAGACGGCCTGCGATGTCAGCAGCTGACCGCGCACGGAGACAATGATGAGTTTCTCGGTCGAGCATAATGGAGCGCGCTGTTACTCGGTATGGAGATTTGATAGTCTTGGATACCGCAGGGACCTTCTATATTATTGCAAAGTCCGTTGGTTAACTCAAGGGGCATATGCTTGGAACGATTTTTTTAAATTCAAAGCTTGCTATTGTTGAATTTATGAAGGAAAAAGAGTGCTGCAACGAAAACTGGAACATCCGGAATGCATTGCAGACATTGAATTGTAAATGGATTTGACTGCCCACTATCCACAGCAATACAAAGCAAGGAGAGAAACAACTTCTACCTGACTTTATGGGGAGCCATTTAAAAAGAAAATGTTGTTTTAAAAGGGACACATTCTGACAAAGACAGTCCAGTTCCCAACGCTCACTGGCATTATAGAAAAATTCATCGTCGCAATGAAAGAATTACAAGGACAGTTTTCTAAACGTTTTGAGGACACTGACAATCTTAAATCAGTTTTTGAGCTGTTTTCGAGAACGTTTGGCGTTTCATTTGAATGTGTTCCTAAGCATTTGCAGATCTAACTGATTGAGTTGCCACGTAATTCCTGTTTCAGGGACAAATTCTTCTACGTTAAAACTGTCCAGGACGTCTACATAGCTTTCCTCAGGTAAAGTTCTACCTCTCCATAATGAGTTGCAAATGTATTACAATATTTCGATTGACATGAGTGTGAAAGACTTTTTTTCGACTATAAAACTAAATAAATCAGGAGTATGTGGCAACCTGAGTGCCAAAATCTGTGAAATTGTCTGCATCTCTCCGTATACCCACAGTTAGTACCACATAAAAGCTATATCATGTCTAGTGGTTAGACAACATGGCGTAGCCGTGGGCGAAATAATGTGCAGCGAGGCAGAATATTATGGCATTCGTACCAGGGCACAGCTTACGAGCCGAATTCTTGGCCACCCCTGGTCTAGACTCATTGCATTTTTAGAGTTGTATTTGAAAAATATTTCCAGCATGTAACGTATTAACCGCTCACTCTAAAAAGATTGCCGGTCGCGGTGGTCTAGCGGTTCTGGCGCTGCAGTCCGGAACCGCGGGACTGCTACGGTCGCAGGTTCGAATCCTGCCTCGGGCATGGGTGTGTGTGATGTCCTTAGGTTAGTTAGGTTTAAGTAGTCCTAAGTTCTAGGGGACTTATGACCTAAGATGTTGAGTCCCATAGTGCTCAGAGCCATTTTCTTAAAAAGATTGTTGCCACGGTGGCTGACGCGAATAGCTTTTTCGATAGAAGTTGGAAGACAGCTTATTGACTTCGTACTGAAACAAGATCCATTTGCTTCCAATCGTTGCCAACAGTAGATGTAAATACTTGGAGAAAAGAGTATCTCCATCGAACTCACCAGTTAATTTAAAATAATTTAAAGTCAGTTACATGTCATATTAATGCTATCTTTAATCATCTGCTTGGTAAGGCTGTCTACTCTGAGAAAGCTGTTGGCAGACACCATGGCTATTTGCCTTATACAGATTCAGCTATTTCCATCAGCCAGTGGGCCAAGTCGTCGTAGAGTGACAAGTCAGTTTGTTCAAGTACATAGTGCATGCAGTATGAACTTGGCGAATGTGCAATGAGTAAGTGTTGTTTTATTCCAATCCATGCCTATCTTTTTGCTGCGTGTCTTATGAAGTTGATGGTGTTGATGGTGAGTCGTATGCCAGATGGGGACGTTAAGCCCGGCAGTCCCTTTGGTGCTGTTCGAGAAGAGTAAGCTACGTGTTGGTACTGGTATTCACCCTGCACCTGCTCTCACTGTCATAAAATACAAATGTGAGACTACAGCACACGCACACCTATTATACTCACCTAAACTAAACAGAAGTACACTGTCAGATAAATAATTTAAGCTCCCAGAAGGTGAAGAGGAAACGAAATAAAGCGTCATGGGTTCAGAGAGTATGTGATGGTATTTAAGTGAGCACAAAATCGAGTCACATTTACTATGAATTTGGCAGTATCAGCCCACTTATGGGTATGGCATAGCACCCCCTCTAGCCTGGATACATTGGCAATTCGCTTTGGAAGGGTGTCATGAAGTTGTTGTATCCTCTACTGAGGCCAGCTAGCCCACAAACGTTATTACAGGTCCTTGAAATCTTGGATACTGGTACTGGGACAGACCTGATATCCGAGCTAGTCCTAAATGTGTTTTGCTGAGGATGGATTTGGGGATCTTGCTGGCCACAGGAGTATCTCAACATCATGCGGACAATTCAGAGACAAATGTGAAATGTTTGGACGAGCATTGTTCTGATTCAAACAGGCACCACCTTACTGTCACAAGAGAGGTGACATGCAGGCACAGAATGTCCGTGATGTACCATTGTGCTGTCAGAGTTCCCTAAATTAGCAACAGCCATAATCTGAAGTCACACCATGGCATCAAGAGTAATACTATAGTGCCTCTCCAAAACAATGGTAGAGTGGGATTTCTCTCCAGGTTGCCGCCCTACACGCTGCAGAACAACAATTAATGGCTGAAGAGAATTGGATGTCTTCCCTGTTACAGCACTACTACAAATGCATCCGTTTGTGTCAAGTTAGCCTACATGTGGGACGATAGTGTCGTAGTCTGGCTGCTGCTAGACTTTGACCAATGGTGTGGGGTCATACAAAATGTTGCAAGCAGTCCATTACTTATTGTCAGATTATAGGCACAGATGTGAAGGGATTACTGTGTGCTTGCTGTACAATATGGCGATGTTGCCTTGTGATGGTCAGACACAGTCTGCCACAGCATTTAAGTCAAGTTTGCATGCCGTCATGTTCCTATACAGTCCAACATACTGCCAGTGATATATGAATGCCCCAAAAATATGGATAAGACACGATTCGATCAGCTGGCTGAATGGAGACCCACAATGAGACCTTTCAAACTTCAGTGTGTCCTGGTAATGCTGTCTCACACGAATATATGGCCTCTACATGTCTTCATGGTGATCCCTCGAAATCTAACACTGTCCACGCCACTTATATATACTACCAGGCCTGGTAACAACACAAAGCTTGAACGATACTGAAGCACTCCGATGACTATTCTATGTTTCACAGAGAATTGCATCTCTAATCATTTACATACCCACCAATGTTGCATACATGTATGACGTTAGATTGACATCTGACCATATCTTATGGGTGCATCACTGTTTTTGCCACACAGAGTACTTAAGATAACTCTCATGCACTGATATGCATGTATGGGTCCACGGAAATGTGTGGAATATATTGTGCTGTTTGTAAATATTTTTACATTGCTGTAGGTTCACGATGCCCAATGAGATGGAAAGTAGCCATCTGCTAAATAGTGAAAGTATGTGTTTATTTCAAAATAAAACAACAGCCTATGAAGAACAACGACTTCCGTCAGTGTCTGTCGTATGTGGAAAATTGATCATTGTGTGTGGAGGAAGAAAATTCTTTGCTATTAGGAAGTTAGAGAACCCTTTGTGGGTCCCTGTCGACGATTCTTTCTCTTCCTTTTGTCACTGTGAGCTGCACTGTAATCAGCTTCGTTAATCATCGTTATTGTACCACGTTTATCTTACATTAAAGCTTGCTTTTGTTATAAAACTATGAGAGAATATTTAGGGTTTTTGTGTGTTTGTGTTTGACGTGAGTGGGGGGAGGGAAAGTAGTGGGGAGGGGGGCAGAGAGGTGATAATTGTTCTTTGGTATGTGAAGGAATAGATGATTCCCGACTGCAGGAAATAGGGCGATTTAGGCGGTACAGACTGGTTCCCACATTTTTAATAGTTTTCCCTTGTTTACAAGCCATCTGGCTCATGGGCATACTCACGTGTTGAAGTCAGTAAATGTATATGGAGCTGATTTGTTTCGGTATTGAGTAATCTAGCAATGTCTGCTTTCTGATTGGAGAAACAATATGTCAACTTCATGTGAAAAGATCAATGGTCTGTAGCATTTCCACAAGTGTCAGAGGCCTTGTTGAAAAGTTTGTGCTTGACTATTCAGAAGTCTGTGCTTAGAGCTTTACTATGTACCTGTTTCGGCGTGAATACATCTGTCAGTTGTTCTTCACGACACGAGTACCACTTTCTGCAGCAGGATTCATGTAGGCTCAAAACAGAGAATTGCCACATTCCTGTAACTTGAGGCCACTACTATTCACTCAAGTAGCTCCTCAATTAGTACACAAGGCTGAGTGCATACCATTTCAGTCCTCCCACCAATAAAAAACCGCAGGTTGAACTGGCAAAAGAATCCAGGTCCCCAATGTACTAGTCAGACACACTGAATAATAATAAACATAACAGAAATATCATGTCATTTGAAGATTTAATGATAACGGTTTGTATTCATTCAATGCTGTTTCTGTTAGATGCACGTTTTAATGGGTTATCTGTTGTAAAGATATTGTACAAATGTATCACTAGTGAGTATGGAGATTATTATGCACCAGTTGTCGAAAATGTGTGATTTACTTAACACAACATGTTTCGGAACTACATTATTCCATTATCAAGCTCTATTAAACAAGGAAACACAAATTCATTACTTCGCTTTACTACACATACTAAATGTAATAATGTAAGTCCTCTGTATTGCCATGTACTATTACATACCTTAAAATCAAAATGCCATCAGGCACAATCAAAAATAATAAGCAAGCAGCAAATATGCGTTATCGAGCATATAACACTCTTCCTTGTTGGCACGTAACACTCTCACAAAACCAAGTGTATTAACTAAAGTCAACTGCGTCACCTATCAAAGTCTGTATTGTCTATTCGCCTTGTGGTTGAAGTTCTTCTGTTCATGTTTGCTTGCAAAATAGATTTATTTTTTGGGGGGGTGCACCTAGAGCGAAACACAATTTTTTCTTCTCTTCTATTTTCCAGACATGTTTTACAGAAGTTCCAGAATCATCACTGGGCTTTTATTTCCTTTCTATTAAAGTTTGCTTGTGTGTGTGTTCGCAACATGTTTCACTTACTTTTTCTGGGTACCCCCATTACAAAACAAGATGGCGGAAAAGTAAATAGTTGAATGTGTTCTGGGCGGCATTTTGAATTCTTCAGAGGTGTGTCTACCATTTTGTGTGTGTGTGTGTGTGTGTGTGTGTGTGTGTGTGTGTGTGTGTGTGTTTGATTGTGTGCATGCGTCAGAAAGAGAGCTTAGGTGAATAGGTGTGGGTTTTATTTATTCTATTACTTTTTATTTTTATCTTTGTTTTACTTTTTATTTATTATTTGTTTATTTATTTCGTTATTGTGTGTGCATGTGTGTGTTTATTCGTTGGTGTGGTGTGATAGTTCTTTGAGGCAGGGAACTATGTATTCAATTATTCCCAAATTATGAACATGGCTGAAGTAGCAACTGTTTAAAATTTTCACGCTAAATGATGACAGCCAAACAGTTGCAGGATAAAGATTTATTGAAATCCTTGACCACAGTTTCGGTATACCTAAATTAGTTTCATATTTTCTATTGTATGTAGGTGTTTTAAATGGTTCTGATATGTTTTATTCATTAGGACAGAGGGTTTGAATTAGCACAACCTTTAAAATTTTGATGCGCATGAGTATGTATCTCTGGGTTTTAATGTGAGCGAGTGTCTCGCACATACCACAAGTGCTCTCTTTTGGTGAAACTGTCTGCCCTAGGGCTTCCACACTCTCTTCACGCAAGTTCACAGGGTAAGTACTGACAATAGGCCGTGTTCGCATCGACCTTCTCTTCATAATTAATGCTGTACAGATGGAGATGATATTTTAATTTTAACTACTGGAGACGCCTTTGGCACGATTGTTTTATGTATCTTCACTGCAGGATGTGATTTTAGTAAGTGCCTACAAGTTTTTGTGCTTGTAATACTTCGGTAATTTTCACTGTTACTTAAAGCCATAAGTGTTTCTTTTTTTTCTTCTATCTCAGCTATGGTGCTAAGTTTTTTGCTAATGAATGTGTCTTCCTGTTCAGGTATATTTTTGCTTCTGATGAAGGTATATTTAGACATACCGAAACCGTGGACAAGGATTTCAGTAAATCTTTATCCTGCAACTGTTTGGCTGTTATCATTTGCCATGAAGACATTCAATTATTATTTGTTTCCTTCCGACTTTTTGTAAAGCGTGTTTAAAAAAAATTGCCCGATCTCAAAATTCCATATTTATTGAAAAAAGCATACTGCATACATGGCACGAATCGCAAAATCCTATCAAAATTTTAACGTTTGGCTATGTTATTGCAAATGCTCTGTGTGTCCACCAACAATAGTACGAATAACATCTTTTTACATTTTTACCATGGTCAGTTTTCAGCGATGAAGCAACATTTCATGTTAGCGATAACTTGCGCACATGGGGTCTCCAGAAACCTCATGATATTATTGAACAAGAAAGAGGCTTACCTAAAGTGAACGTTTTTGTGCCATTTCTCGTGAAAATGTGTATGGCCGCTCCTTTTTTGAAGAAAATATAGTGACTGGAATGAGCTGTCTTCAAAAACTGCAGAATTGGTTTTTTCCACAACTTCAGGAGAAGTTCCACTAGGATGGTGCCCCACCACACTGGCAGAAGAGCGTAGTTTCTCAATGACACTATGCCTCAACGCTGGATAGGGCACATGGGAACTTGAGACACTGTCAAGAGCTTTTGGCCTCCAAGATCGTTAAAAATGATCACATGCGACATTTTCGTGTGGGTATATGTGAAAGAAAGTGTGTTCATCGTCCCTTTACCTCGTGACACAGAAGAAGTGAAGAGAAGAATAACAGCCTCCATAACTTCGGTAAAAGCAGCTATAAAGCATAAACTTTATGACAGATTTCGCTATCATCTAGATCTTGTTGATGCTGATGTGGGTTGACACATAGACATTTGAAATAGCATAGCTAAAACTTAAAGATTTTATGAGTATTTTGCAATCCACACCATGTTTGTACGACATTTTCCTCAATAAACATGGAAGTTTGAAATCATATCATTCTTTCTGAACCACCCTGGATTGGATAGTCTTCCTCAGTCATCAATTTTTGTGGAGTGCTGTTACTGGAGTTGAGAATTTTCAAGCCACTGTTGATGTGTGCTGGGCTGTACTTCAGGTCCCTAAGGTGTTCAGGAAATGTAGAATGACAGCTGTTAATTTTTAATGCTTTTCTGTGTTCTGTGTATCTGGTATTAAAGTTTCTGCTTGTATGCCCTATAGTAATTCATTTGTAGTCCTGGCATGTCAGTTAGTAAGTTCCAATGTGTTATGTTTGTGTTGATTACCCTTAGTTTTCTCCCTATTGAGTTATCTGTCCTGTAGGCAATTTTCAGTGCTTGTTATTTTGAGTTTGTCGTCTATTCTGTGGGTTACTTTATTGTTGCAAGAGATAGTGTGTAATGTGCTTGTTTTATGGGTGTTTCGTGTTCATGTGAGCCTGGTATGGCTTCCGTGTGTTTGTGTTCTGCGTGTTTGTAAATTGCTGATGAGCTGTTTGTTTTTGTGTACAAGGTGTCATCTTTATTTTGTTTCATTTTGTGATTCAGTTTCTCTATAATGTTTTTATGACATCTATTCTCTACAATTAATTGTTTGATTATCTGTAATTCATTTTTGTATTTCTCTTGACTGTGTGGAATATTGTTTAGTTTGTGCAGCTTATACAGGAAACCAACTAGTATGTGCACAATAAGATTATTTTAGGATTTGTGTATGGCTGTACCGGTTGTGGTGACTTTCCTGAAGGTAGACAGTTGGTGTTGGTTGTTGTGTGTGTTTTATGAGTCAAGGAAATATAACATTTTGTCATTTTCTATATGGCGAATTTTATTTTTGAGTGAACTGTGTTTGTGTCATTGTGCAGTTGTTAGATGTGACTGGGTCATGTCATGTACATAGCAATAGCAGTATGTTATCCTGTGTTGTTTGGATCTGCCTATTGTTTCAGTTGTTTTGTTTTCAATGTGACCGAGAAAAATGTTGGGTAGGAGTGCATTGACTAGTGAGCCCTTGGGAAACCCATCTTATTGTGAATAGAGCTGGTTGTCAAATGATAAATAATTTTGCTGTGTGGTTAGTTTTAGAATACTTACTATTTCTTTTAAGTTGTCTTTGGGAATGTCATTCTGTTCTTCTAATTGTTGTTTGATTACCTTGATGGTTTCAATGGATGTGACATTCATGTACATGGATGTGATGTTGAACGATGTGAATACGGTAATTGTGAGTATATTGACGTCTTTGATTTTTTTGTATCAGCTCTTCAGTCTCGTGTATGTTTCTGTTGTTTGTGTACACGTAACGTCGTTTTTTTAAAAGTATGTGCGTATTTCCCTGGCTAAGTGATACGTGAGTGCACGTCTGAAATTTATCACGGGACATGTTGGAATATCCATCTTGTGGAGCATCAGGAAGCTGTTCAGTGTGAGTGCCTTGGGATTCTTTTGTTTTAGCCATTTCACTTTCTGTTTTGTGAATATGTGTGGGATATTTTTTAGATGTGTCTGTGTGTTGTTTTGGTGTCTTTGTGTTGGATCACTGGTTAGCTTTCTTACGTTGTTTTCTTCTAGGTGTTTTAAAGCGTTATCTTTGTAATCCTCCTATTTTATTTCTACTATGTTGCTGCTCTTGTATGCTCTCTGTCGTTTTTACGTTTGTTCAGGAGGAATGCAAAGATAAAACATGATAATTTCTAGAAGGCAACAACATAACAAAGCTAAAAAGTGACACAATACTTGACCTCACAATACACAGACTCAAGAACCAACATCAATTCTCCATATTCAGGAAAAGTCACTGCCTTTAGCGCTATCATGCGCAAATATTCAGATCGTCTGATTGTACAAAAACTAACCGGTTTCCAATAGATGCTGCACAGACTGAACAAAACTCCACTCATTCAAGGCAAATACAAAAATGAATTTCATATATTCAAACAAATAGCTGTAGAGAATGGGTATGATCACACATTCTACAGCAACCAAATCACAAAATTAAAACAAAAAATAAAGGGGACACCTACTACACAAAAACAAACAGATCATCACCAACTTAGAAACACAGACACACAGAACACAGATACAAAGAACACATATCAAGTACACATGAACAAAGAACACTCATAAAACACGAAAATGGTACACTCTCACTTACAATAACAAAGCACCCCACATACTGGGTAACATACTCAAAAAGCGAGGGCTAAAATAGTCCACAGGACAAATAATTCAGTATAGAGAGAACTGTATAAGAATTATTACTTCCCTATTGTCACCTATGGTGGAGAAACATGGACAATGAAAGAAAGGGACTGGAGCAGACTGCAAGCAGGGGAAATGAAATTTCTCAGAGCAGTAAAGGGAAAAACAAGAATGGACAGAGTAAGGAATGTAGAGATTAGAAAGGACCTCAAACAAGAAAGTATGAGAGAAGAAATTGAAAGAAAGAGATTAAGATGGTATGGGCATGTTAAGAGGATGCATGGGCAGAGACTCCCCAAAATTATGGAAGAACTAAAGATGGATGGGAAACGACCTAGAGGGCGCCCAAGAACACGGTGGAAAATGGGAGTGAGAATATCTGTTGAAAGGAGAGGTGTGACCTGGCAGCAAGTGGAGGAAGAAAAGTGGTGGGAGGACCGAGCCAAATGGAGAGGACTCGTCAGCACCCAGACCCGGCAGTAGCTGGAGCGGGATTCGGATATAGATAGATAGAGAGAACTAAGGGCAGTCAACATAAACACAGTGAAACACAACACATCTTGTATTTACCAACTGACATAACAGAATTGCAAATCTCTTTTTATAGGACAAACAACCAGAAACTTTAGTACCACATACCATAGAACACAGAAGGGCATAAAAATTAACAGCTGTCATTCTACATAATAATGTTGAATACCTAAAGGAAATGAAACAACTGAAACAGCCCGACAGACGTAAACACTGACTTGAAAATTTTTAAATTTAGTAACAGTCTCCACCCCCCCCCCCCCCCACACACACACACAAAAACTAATAAATGAATAAAAAATTTCAAATACAAAACGTTGAAGGAGAACAAGTAATAAACGAGTACACAGTTGTGTGCAGCAGAATTCCGCTCTCCTGCCTCAAAGAACTATCAGACCACCCCACCCATAAACACCTTTCCTCCCCCTCCCCACCCCCCACACACAAAGCTAAATAATTAAACGAAACCCACAAACCTTCAGCTACTTGCGCACGGACACACACTGTGTCGCACACACACAATTACAAAATAAATGAATAATACATAAAAAAGTAAAACATTAAAAAATATTAAAATAAAAATATAAAAGTACGTAATTAAATGAATAAAACCCACACCCATTCACCTACTCTCTCTTCTTCTTCTTCTTCTTCTTTCTCTCTCTCTCTCTCTCTCTCTCTCTCTCTCTCTCACACACACACACACACACACACACACACACACACAACACACACACAGACAATCTCCCACATAGAATTAGTTTTATTAGGCCTACCACAGCATTAACAGTCGCAAAATTAGGAAGCAAATACGTTTCCCCTACATTAAGTTCTATATGGTTGCAGATGACAATCTGAAAGAAGACCAACGCCATTAAAAAACATAAAAAAACCTAGTAAATCCACAGCGTGTAGTGCAAGGTATGTACACAGAGCTTTGTCTGTTTTTGAAATTTGAAAATACAGTAAATTATCGAATATTCGAGGGCGCATTATACGCTTTGCCGATTATCCGCATCCTACTTTTTCCACTTTCCTTTTCTCTTTTTTCTGCTGAAAATGTTCCATTAACCCGGGAGTGGTCGCGGATGAGCGTAATCTTACGTTACGAGTGTTGTAAACGATGTACTGCTTGAACACTGCAAGAGCTGGACTGTATTTTGTTTCAAAGTAGTGTAAAGCAATATGAAATTGAACTGTACTGTATTCATTGCAAAAACCGAATTTTCACATGTTCTATGACAGAATTTATTATAAACGTTAGTTTTGATTTTAATTATGATACTGTAATTAATTTTGATTTCGGCCAACCCTAATACATTACTGCGTAGTTTAATTACGGATTATCTGCGGAATTCGATTATCCGCAGTTTTCAAATCCCCAATTATTGCGGATAATCGAGAGATTATTGCACTGTCCTCAAAACTCAAATTTATTTTGTACAAGCTTTTTTCCTGTCTAACAGAAAGAAAATAAAAGCCCACTTATGATGATGAAACTTCAGTGAAACGTATCTAGCAAACAGAAGGAAAGAAAAAAATGTGTTTTGCTCCAAAGATTGTACTATGTAATTACTAAGATATCATAGCCAGTGTTTCTGTAGATTGAAAATCACCAGTAGCAGACATTGAAACATAACTACTACCGAGAAGATTAGGAAGTTGGTGGCTGGTTTTCAAGAGAACGTGGCTGAAATGGGCCCATGTGTGTACTGTGGACAATTATGTCTTTTCATTTAACACCATGATACATTCGTCCCTTAAAGAGTAAAATATCTCCATTTTCTCTAAATTTGACAGCAGTTAGTCTTTTTCGTATAAATACAATACCTTAAAGCCGTCATCGCTGCTTCCTAACGAATGTTGGCCGTTCTTAATACACTTCCGTACCATTCTCTTTATTTTGTGTTCTGGACGGCCCACAGCGATGTGGACTTCTCTACATTGTCTTTATTATTGTACTCTTTGGAACTTATTTTAAAGTTTTTCATATCTGGCCCACATTTTTCGTCTCACAATAATGATACAAAGATTTTACTGTCGACAGCAGCATCGTTGGTAGGCATACGTACGCGTAACGAGTTAATACAGTCTTTGATAGGTGAGGGCAGTTGACAGTAATTAATAAACTGAGCTTTGTGAGATTGTTATGTTCCACCAAGAGATGCACAAGGGATAGTCATCTATGTGTGTTTGCTTATTTCTTTTTACTGCGCGTAATGGCGTATTAATTTTGAGGTATGTAATACTACAGGGCAAAATGGATGATTTAAATTAGACGTGTATTTATATATGTAGTAAGCGAAGTAATGATTTCTGTCTCTTGTCTTCTAGAACTTGATAATGGGATAATGTAGTTCCAACAAATGTTGTACTAAATGAATCACATATTTTCAACCAATTGTGCATAATAATCGCCGTACCTTTTAATCAAGTAAACAACAAAAAAGTTATTGGGAAGTGTGTGTTTACTGTTTCATTGAATCTGTCCATTTTAAATGTTCGGTTCATATCGAACTAGCTATCTGCCTTAATTGTATAATCAGCGAAAGTTGCAGTCGATGCGTCAAGAGTGAGGAACTGGAGTCATTCACGTTAGTGTCATGCAAAGTGTTCGCTGCTATGGTAACGAAGTTTACTTGTTTGCTGACGGAAGTGTCGCACAAAACAGCCGTGTGCACTGTGAGGATAAACGCGCGCGCGTTGCCATGACTACAGCATAATCGCAACACGCTACTATATATTTATTGTTCGCATCAGCTGAGGCCGCAGTTGCAGCACACGCGCTCCGGAACACGTACGGTAAGCACACGCGGCTGCTATTGCGCCTCTAAAAGTACAACGAACAACACGAAAACGGTGCACGTCTTGGCATTCAAAAGTGTCGTTCGATTACAGTCGCCTACTGCATTCACGACGTCGGTCTGTTGTAGAATTAATGTAACATATTTTATTCTCACGCGTTATAAGGTCTATGGAGAACGAAAATCCGCTCATTAAAAATCAACACGGGTTCCGTAAACAAGGATCTTGCGAAGCTCAGCCCGCTCGGCCCGTCCACGAGATCCACAGTGCCGTAGATAAAGGCGCCTAGTATGACACCGTGTTCTTTTACTTCCGAAAGTCATCCGATACTGTTTCATGCTATCGTTTTAATGGAAAAAATTAGCTTACCGTGCATCGGACACCAGATTTGTGATTGGATTCGGAACTTCCTTGCAGCTAAAGCTCAACACGGGGAATTTCCGGAACACCCCAGGGGTGTGTTACAGAGCCGTTTCTGTATGCAGTTTATGTTAATGATTTAGTGGATAATGTTGAAAGCTGTGAGTTGTTCGCGGCCGCTGCTATAGTCTACTGTGAGGATGGAATGCCATAAAAGTGTAGCCAGAATTCGGGTGGGAATGCTAGTGGATCCTCAATGTAAGTAAATGTAACGTATTGCGCACAGGTAGGCAAAGAGATCCACTACTGTTCTCTTGCACAATTGGCTGCAAATCACTGGGAAAAAATAAGCACCGTAAAAATACCTAGAAGAAACAGTTTGGAACGTCTGACCCCCATGACGCAAATACAGACGCCAGGCTGAGATTAATTGAGAGTATCTTAAGGACATGTAATACCCACGAAAGAAGTGGCTTACAAAACACTCGTTCGAGCAACTGTTGAGCACTATTTCTCAGTCTGGGACCCTTATCAAGTATGAGAAAAAATAGAGTAGACGCAACGAAGAGCGGCACGCTTCGTCATAAAATCTTAGTAGGTGCGTGACCTTTACGGAGATACTCAAAAAACTTCAGTCGTCGACGTTACAAAAGAGGAAGTGTGTTTCACGAAGAGGTTTACTGTTAAAATTCTGAGAGCGTATTTTCCGAGAAGGATCGGGCAACTTATTACTTCCTCTCGTCATTGTTTCGCGGAATGGCGATGACGAGAAAATCTGAGAAATTAGAGCACGTACGGGGTTTTGCCGTCAATCATTCATCCTACGCGCCACCCAATGGAAAAGGGAAGAGGTGAAAAGATGATGGTATCAGAAGTATCTCCGACACGTCTGCAAAGTAGCTGTAAAAGCAGACATAGCTGTCTCTGTAATCTGCGCATTGAATAGTGATATGTTGCTGTTTCAATGACGTTTCTTAATGCGACGGCGTATTAAAAGAATAATTAGGACAAATGTTATTAGGCTACGGTCACATCTCCTTCAAGACGCATTTATTGATGTGAAGCGTCATCGTCATGCCTCAGATGCAGTAACATGTCAGTTGGAATGCCTGAGTTCTGGACTTGTCCTGGAAGATTGTTTATGTTCCTTCGTCAAAGAATAAGTCTATCTAGATGCATGCATTACACGTTTTTTTAGAAACTGGATCCTTGCCTCACTCGCAGTATACTATATCTACGAAGTGTTTTGAATCAATGAATAAACATGTCTCTCTTCAGTGCCCGTTAGTTAAGGATGAAGTTTGTATTTGTCTCGTGTGGTTGACTGCAAAGTAGTAATATTTATTGTGCTGGTGTTGTACGAGGTGCATTCAAGTTCTAAGGCCTCCAATTTTTTTTCTAATTAACTACTCACCCGAAATCGATGAAACTGGCGTTACTTCTCGACGTAATCGCCCTGCAGACGTACACATTTTTCACAGCGCTGACGCCATGATTCCATGGCAGCGGCGAAGGCTTCTTTAGGAGTCTGTTTTGACCACTGGAAAATCGCTGAGGCAATAGCAGCACGGCTGGTGAATGTGCGGCCACGGAGAGTGTCTTTCATTGTTGGAAAAAAGCCAAAAGTCACTAGGAGCCAGGTCAGGTGAGTAGGGAGCATGAGGAATCACTTCAAAGTTGTTATCACGAAGAAACTGTTGCGTAACGTTAGCTCGATGTGCGAGTGCGTTGTCTTGGTGAAACAGCACACGCGCAGCCCTTCCCGGACGTTTTTGTTGCAGTGCAGGAAGGAATTTGTTCTTCAAAACATATTCGTAGGATGCACCTGTTACCGTAGTGCCCTTTGGAACGCAATGGGTAAGGATTACGCCCTCGCTGTCCCAGAACATGGACACCATAATTTTTTCAGCGCTGGCGGTTACCCGAAATTTTTTTGGTGGCGGTGAATCTGTGTGCTTCCATTGAGCTGACTGGCGCTTTGTTTCTGGATTGAAAAATGGCATCCACGTATCATCCATTGTCACAACCGACGAAAAGAAAGTCCCATTCGTGCTGTCGTTGCGCGTCAACATTGCTCGGCAACATGCCACACGGGCAGCCGTGTGGTCGTCCGTCAGCATTCGTGGCACCCACCTGGATGACACTTATCGCATTTTCAGGTCGTCATGCAGGATTGTGTGCACAGAACCCACAGAAATGACAACTCTGGAGGCGATCTGTTCAAGAGTCATTCGGCGATCCTCCAAAACAATTCTCTCCACTTTCCCAATCATGTCGTCAGACCGGCTTGTGCGAGCCCGAGGTTGTTTCGGTTTGTTGTCACACGATGTTCTGCCTTCATTAAACTGTCGCACCCATGAACGCACTTTCGACACATCCATAACTCCATCACCACATGTCTCCTTCAACTGTCGATGAATTTCAATTGGTTTCGCACCACGCAAATTCAGAAAACGAATGATTGCACGCTATTCAAGTAAGGAAAAGGCCATTTTAAGTATTTAAAACAGTTCTCATTCTCGCCACTGGTGGTAAAATTCCATCTGCCGTACGGTGCTGCCATCTCTGGGACGTATTGACAATGAAAGCGGCTTCATTTTAAAACAATGCCCATGTTTCTATCTCTTTCCAGTCCGGAGAAAAAAAATCGGTGACCTTAGAACTTGAATGCACCTCGTAGTTGTAGTAGGTATGGAAAGAAAGGGAGGAACAGGGTGAATGTCGCCATAATAACAGTTTCTTTTGCCTTTAATATAATAAACTTAAAGAAATTTAAAAGAAATTTCATCCTATCAGCGCCTCGTGATGACTGGGTGTTGTGTGCTGCTCTTAGGTTAGTTAGGTTTAAGTAGTTCTAAGTTCTAGGGGACTGATGACCATAGATGTTAAGTCCCATAGTGCTCAGAGCCATTTGAACCATCCTATCAGCACTTCGTGTAGCACTGGCACCGCTTTACTTGATTCATCAGCAAAATGAGATTATGTATAGGTAAATTACAGATGAGTAAGATAATAGATGACTGATTTCAGTTCATACTAGGTTGGTTGGTTGGTTTTGGGGAAAGAGACCAAACAGTGAGGTCATCGGTCTCATCGGATTAAGGAAGGAAGTCGCCCGTGCCCTTTCAGAGGAACCATCCCGGTATTTGCCTGGAGCGATTTAGGGAAATCACGGAAAACCCAAATCAGGATGGCAGGACGCGGGATTGAACCGTCGTCCTTCCGAATGCGAGTCCAGTGTGCTAACCGCAGCGCCACCTCGCTCGGTCATACTAGGTAATTGGTAAATAACTGGAGTGTTTGTTACACTAATGAGGTCATGAGATTTGACAGTGGGGAATTATAGAAACAACAATGTGAAATACGGCTCTCTTTCGCATGGTGTGGTAAATCAGATTCCTCCCCGTTTCCATCAAGAGTTTGCATCCTGTAGACAGCATTGTCGGAGGCAAATTGAAATGACGCGTTTGGATCAAATTCCAATCACTTTGCCATCATTGCTAAACCCCAAAATGTACTGCCCCTGTGTAGGAGGCACTGCATCCTAAAGCAGACAGTACATCAACTACTTTCATAGAGCCCTACATCTTCCAGATGAATGTGGCCAGACCAGCTTGCAATGGTGACAAGAAAGAGTTCTGTCCGATAGCTGCCACCATGCTGTGTACTATGGGCAAACCTTTGGTCTTCCATTTCTTCAAGTTTCCTCACTTCCTTTTCATCACTAGTTGATTAACGAAATTTTGAACAGTATCAGGCATGATGACCTCGTTACCTGTAAGAAACTGGTCTGGAAGGGGATATTTCGTTGTGCTGTGAAAGTGCGATCATATACGTTCAGCAAGTGTGTCTGATGTTGTTTAAATCACATTTCGACGCTCCTCCTTTCGAGATGAGGTTTTTGAGTGATACCAACTATCTGTACGAATTTTACTAGTGTTTCTGAAACAAACAACAATTGATTTCTTCACTGACGACGTAGTAACTATATCACTCCCATATTTCTTCAACAGCCCAGCTTTCACAGTCCTGACGTAAGGATGCCAGCCACCGTGGATTTGGTCTATTAACTGCTGACAGCAAAATTGACACTTGTCATCATTTTCACTGATGTTGTAGCAAATTCGCTTCATAGCACCATCAATTACTGTGACGTATAGATCTGGTTTTTCTCCATACCTGTTTTGGACTGCCCTGCACGACCTTCATGCGTTTGATGTTGTACTGGGCATCTGCTGCAACCGAGCCGTGAACTGGTCCAATACGACGTATTATTGAGCGACCTAAGTCATTGTTTTGTCTCTCAGCAAGATTCACGACAGTCTCTCGTAGCCCCTGCGTAAGCACATAATACTCTAGGTTCCGTCGATTGGATGGTAGCCTGTTTTCTTGAGCCAGAGGTTCTGTCGTAATAACCTACCCACAAACAAAAAATGGTTTTGAAATCAAGATCTGTTTAAGGAGATAGAGTTTCTTTTCAGCTGCAACTAGCCGCAATCCTCTTAGCCTCCGCACCCATTAATTTTTCGTTAATGTACTGCCTTAGACATGGTTCACGAACCTCAACTAATATTTTGTCCTTCAAAAGAGCTGCCATCCAATCTGTCCTCCTCTTAATCGTTTCAAGAACATTCTTCAAGCCCACTTCATTCCTAAGTGATGACACTGTCCTACCATCATCCAGTACGCCATCACATGGAACACACATCTCACTTGAACTCATTATATACTTCATGTCCGCCCTGATAGCTGAATGGCTGCCGCCACGGTAACTCAGCGTGTTTGGTCAAAGGGCTGTGTGCTCTCTGTAATAAAAAAACTGAGTCAAGGAATCAACGATCAACTTGACGTCCGCCCGGACCGAATGCAACGAACTCTATCGAACAAAATGAAATAAAAATAAAAATGGTCAGCGCGACGGACTGCCGTCCTAAGGGGCCCGTGTTCGATTCCCGGCTGGGTCGGGGATTTTCTCCGCTCAGGGACTGGGTGTTGTGTTGTCTTGCATCATCATTTCATTGCCAACCGGCGCGCAGGTCGCCCGATGTGGCGTCGAATGTAATAAGACCTGCTCCAAGGCGGCCGGACCTGCCAAACGCTCATTTAATTTCATTTACTATTTTATACACTTACACTGAATTTAACGACCAGAAATACGTTCCAAGCGACCATCCGAGGGCGAACTCGTAAACAGCTGCCGTCGCAGGAGACCAGCAAAACGACCGGCCTTACCCCTGTCGGAAGGAAGGGAAATCACTGGTATCTCGCAAACATCCTATCCCTCCAGCACGGCAAGTATCAACTACCAACTACTCCAATAACATCGTCATACTGTTGGAGCATGGAATTCGGCAATGGATGTACTAAAAAGTAAGATAAGGGCGCGACGGTTAGGTCCTGAGATGACCCATCTCTTCAGCTTTGAAATAACGCCAACTTCAACACGCGCTACACACCATACGGTTGGTAGGACGAAAATCTATTTTCTCGGAAATTTTATCATCTTTATTTTAGTCAACTTTGCCGAAAATTCCGTCGTTTCGTAGTTATAAGCAAAAAACCAAGAAAAGTCGAGGTGATTTTCCATTTCCGGGCCGAAATTATGGTTCGTCTTTGAAAATTCGGATTCAGCGCCCTCGAAAATATGTAGAAAGCCCTTTAAAAGATTTCTACAAAGCCGCACGGAGTGGCCGCGTGGTTTGAGACACCATATCACGGATTGTGCGGCCCCTCCCTCCGAAGGTTCGAGTCATCCATCGGACACAAGCGTGTGTGTTGTTTTTAGCATAAGTTAGTTTCAGTAGTAAGTCTAGGGACCAATGACCTCAGAAGTTTGGTCACTCATTAATTCACACACATTTTAACTTCTACAAAACTTTTCGCTATTTCGACTTTATGAGCACAATTTGACTGCTAATTATTAGTAAAAATCATTTCTTGCCATTCTAGCATGTGGCTTTCGTTACCACATACTGTAATGGTGCTGTTATTGGAAGTAGGCACACCCAATACTGGCTAGTGAAAATAAAGTCCTCGCCTGTTTTTAAACGGCGGTGGTGGGGGGAGGGGTGGGGGAGGGGGGGAGGAGGGGAGGGGTGTGAAGAGGTGTGGCGTGACGTTGCTGAGTACCAGATTTTGCACCAGTGTCCTGGATTAGACTCTGAACCTCGCAGCGGTGATTTGTGGAGGACGAGATGCGACACTGTCGATTGTGTTCTGCCAATTGGTTGGGTACAATGGTTTCGCGGTTCCCTTTTTGTTGATCGAACTAAGCAGGCAACGTGCCGACACCGTGTCAAGCCCTCCTCCTTATGCTATCATTAACACCACAAACAGTACACAAGTTCACAAGTTATCCTCACATTTACAAGCAGTTAGAGGTAAAATGGTTCAAATGGCTCTGAGCACTATGGGACTTAACATTTGAGGTCACCAGTCCCCTAGAATTTAGAACTACTTAAACCTAACTAATCTAAGGACATCACACACATCCATGCCCGAGGCAGGATTCGAACCTGCGACCGTAGCAGTTGCGTGGTTCCGGACTGAAGCGCTTAGAACCATTCGGCAACCACGGCCGGCCAGTTAGAGGTAAGAAACGTGATAAGCAAACTACCCAAGTGCCATAAAAGAGGAAATCTTGCACCAGGGAGTGCGCCAAATGAGCAAACCAATAACTCTAGTAGTAATCTTGAGGTGATTTATTCAGAAAGCTCACTGTTTCTGCCCGTGTTTGCTTTAAGTAACAAACAATTCTTGAGGCTTTTCCTCCAAATAAAATAACAGTTCTTGTCTGCAGAACATGACAAACCAAATGATCTGTTAAGGTTTGTAGCATCAGCGTGACCATCAGACTGTACCCCTTACCATGAAGTTATCTGCGGGAAAGTATCGTTGTTAGACGATCGTACAGAAATGCAGAAAGAGTTGGACAAAATTTTAGTTTGGTATAATGAATAGTAGGTGTCTTTAAAAGTGAATAATTGGAAGATAATGCCTATAACAAAGGGAATGAATTCGATTGTATTCGACTGTAGGATTAATCCTGAGTACGTCACATCCCTAAGTATTTAGACATAATACTAAATACTACAAATACAGGGTTTTACAAAAAGGTACGGCCAAACTTTCAGGAAACATTCCTCACACACAAATAAAGAAAAGATGTCATGTGGACATGTGTCCGGAAACGCTTAATTTCCATGTTAGAGCTCATTTTAGTTATATACGAATAAAACCCTTACTTTGTTACTTTGTGACAAAAGATTATTTCAGTACAATAAAAAGTCTTTGGAAATCACTTATGCCCACCTGTCACAAAAGTAAGATAACAAACACTTTGCATCTCGAAATCGATTGCACATATGTGCAGTCTTGTGACGTTTAAATAAATCGTCTTAACGGCACTAAATCGTGGTTTGTGAATCGTTTACCGGCCGTATTCTGCCGCATTTCGCTGGCTGGAAGGCAAAAAGCTTACTAACAAATTTCACAGAAGGAAAATAGGGACGAAATGTCTCCCGCTGGAGGGTCATGTTGCTTTATTTAAATTATTACAAAATCAGGTAAAACCAACAGTCAGGTTGTCAGTATCAGCACATTACTGTTGTCAGTATGATGTTGCACTGCCCAGGGCCCGTAAAGATAGAGGGCCCGTTTAGGTCAGGCATATTGTATGCAGAAGTGGAAGAGGGAGCACCGATAAATTCTAATTCGTATGCATTGCATACACACAGAAATTACTGTTACAGTGTACTTATGGAGCCCAATGAGTGAACTGCGTATTTTCTGCTGAGAGCACTGGCAAACAGTCTTCGCTACGTTAGGTTACTTAATCTGGTGTCACTCAGAGCTAGAATTTATAGTCAGCGACTAAGTGTAAGGTCAATGAGTCGGATGCGAGTTTTGCAACTGTGAAATACTTTCCTTCATTATAGAAGCGAATATTAAACTTGAAGTAATATAGCGAAAATTTTGTACTTGGATAGCTTAGAATGAAAATCTTTCTTGGTTCAAATGGCTCTGAGCACTATGCGACTTAACTTCTGAGGTCATCAGTCCCCTAGAACTTAGAACTACTTAAACCTAACTAACCTAAGGACATCACACACATCCATGCCCGAGGCAGAATTCGAACCTGCGACCGTAGCGGTGGCGCGGTTCCAGACTGTAGCGCCCAGAACCGCTCGGTCACACTGGCCGGCGAAAATCTTTCTGTTTATTGCAATGCAAAACAATTGATTTTCTAAAACATTGTCTGTCATACACAACTTGAAACAGGTCATGTCAACCGAATCATATGGAAGAACTGACAGCGACGTATATCGGAAGGCAGTAAGATCTCTTGCCTTTTGGTTTGGAAGTACTCGATAGCCATTTCTAGGCGCAAGTAAATGAAGAAAGGCAGCGCGTTTTTGTTATCAAGTAACGTCTTCAACATTTAGTTTAGTTTTAATGTAATCTACGACTAATTATTGATGTTTGATATTAACATGAAAAGGATTCTGTAGACAGGGAAAGAACCGTGTTGGGTTCGTATCTCTGTCACAGAACTTCACATCACGCACTTCATCTTTAAATGCATGCACACTTTGTTACTTCAGAATAGAGGTATATCAGACATCTTTCATGGTTAATTAACAGGGACGAAAGGGTCTTGACAGAAGTCCCGGTTTATTACAAAAATTGTCGTCTTTTATTTTCAAGTTTAGATTTGGTTACTGGTATTGGCAAAAACTTCTATAATTCATGACTCTTCATGGCTAGTCATCAATATGATATGATTAGATTAGATTACATTAGATCATGAATACGATTTTTCGTAATGGAACGTGTCATTTTAATGAAAGATTTCTTTACATACCATGATTCAATTTCTTTACAATTTTTTACTCTCTCTCTCTCTCATTCTTTTTGATTTATATATATATATATATATATATATATATATATATATATATATATATATATATCACACACACACACACACATATATATATATATATATATATATATATATATATATATATAATTTTTATTTGTTTGTTGTGCTCGACTATCGGCGAGGCACGAAAACGTTTGTGAATGTATTTCTTAGTTTTAAGTACACTTACGAAAGAAATATAAAAACAACTATGACAGTTACTGATTTATGATGGTTATTTTGCAGTCAGTTATGAGTACTATTAGTAACTACGCTCCAGTCCCTAAACCTAGTTACAGAAAAGCGAATCAGACGCATTACGTGTTCCAAGCCGTTGCAGCCGCGACTTGGAGACACCAGCTATGTTCACTTCCCAGCCCGCTGTAAGATCACATCCGTTCGTCTTCTTCCTGCTGGTATCGTAACTGAGATTTGGCAACAGGGCAATGTATGTTTGGCAACTCTGTGATCGACGAGTTACTTCCTGGTGTGCACGGAATTAAGACTCAAATTTCACTTGATTTACGTGTCATTTCCATTGAATAATATGAGTTATTATCGCTTGAGGTGTAACAAAAGATTGTAAATTTACGGTTTTCAGCCCAGGAAAGTCGTTGCACGTGAAAATCGCAACTAATCTCGTCCTTCAAATAGCGGTTTACGAGTTCTAGCCACTATTGGTCTCGTAAGAGGAAGATACGGCACATACTTTTTCGCAAGCTCTGTGGTAACGTGCTGACCTGTGAAAAGGCGTCTGATATGGTTCGCAGTTCGAGTCTCACTGAGTGTAGCGTTTTTATCCCTTCTGTGAAAGAGCTACAAGCAGTCACATCAAACATCGATAAGGAAATCTCAAGAAAATACTTTCGGCTCATAGTGCAATGGTGAAAAATTTACAATGCTGCACAATAGGTAACGCCTCTTTCCGCTACTGACAAGCAAATTTTGGGTTTCTAAGAATACATAACTTTATTTATGAAATGCCACATTTGCATACCTCTTGAGTATGACACAGCATACTAATTAAACACAGACCCAATCAAAATCTAAGAGAGTAGTATTTTACCAATTCGTAACGATAGCGGCAGGCTTGTGTACAGATACTCAGTTTCATTAAAACAGACTTTCGTTGTGAGGTTATCATGGGTAGTTTTATTTCATGTTTTATAATACAGTTCACAATTTTCGTAAGGTTTCCTTTAATGTTGTTAAAACAAAAGTAAACATGAGAGAGAAATTAATCATCAACGATATATGCAAATTCTCTGATGTTATCTATAACAGTCTGAAAATGCACATGCAGTTTATTGATTACATGCATATAGAAAACTTGTTCTGAGTTAAAGCTGTCAAACAAGGTTTGAAGAAGAATAAAATGCCACTACCAGACGACAGCTAAAGTAGAAAATACTTTTCCGACGTATTTTGGCACTATGCGCTCTACCCATACATAATACAAAAGTTTCGAGATGCATCTGCTGTCTGGCTGTCTGTTAAACCTGAAATCAACAAAATGTCGCAGAAGTTAGCCCTTTTTCCACATACGACTATTTTGAGTTGAGAAGTGAAGGGAATTATGTTAGATGTTCCATTAGATTGATAACTTTAGCAGACAGCAGAATTGCGTTTTAAAAAATACAGCAATGAATGTACTCGAAGTCGCGACATCTTATCTACCGTGCACGATGCCATTACGCTACTACCTGACAAGTCGCTATAACAGCTCCAGAAGTCAAAAACAATTCCTCCAGAACTTGTGCATTCCACAGCGCTGTGGGATAATGCATATGGCCAGGTCAATACTTATGAGAGACAAACAGTTATACCTTTCCTTTTGCACTGCACGACGTTTTCAACAAACAGATAGCGCAATAGAGTAGCTCAAGTGGAAAGGAACACTTCCTATTTTAATTTCTGCATCCTAAACTTTTGGCAGTTCTGTGTTGGTGGCAGTTACATGATTTTATTTTGGTGTTTACAAAATAAAGTTGAATGTATGCACTGGGTAGCCGAGGCAGCTAGTTCATGGTGATTCGTTCAACCAAGTAAATGAATTTACTGAACATGCTGCAAATTGATACAGGGAGCCTGTGTGTCAGAATTCTCAGCCAGTGTGGCACAACGGCGTTATGATAGAAAAATGAGCCACTGAAAAGAGGATTTGGTGGTCTGTTCGGCTGATGATAGGTTCATATATCTATGGTCTGGGTTCGGTTCCAACTTCGGTCAGTGATTTTCGATAGGGAGAGACAGATTCCATTCTCTTCTGGCTATACCAAGTGAAGAAGATACAATGGCATTGTGGTCTGAAATTCACATTAAAAATGATATTCCGTCTGTACCAAGTAGACGTTAAGTTCAGCCACAATAAAGTCTGGAGTGGCGACATGTAGAAACTCTATCACCAGTAACCTTTCTTATACTAGTTATTTATTTCTAGTGAAGAAACAAACGCTATGTAGGATCACAGGACACTTATTCCATCTTTTATCTGAGCTTCTGTATGTCGATAAAATTGGTTCTGAACTGGGAATGCGACTCAGATCGCCCTTAACGCATAATCCCTTCGTGACAATACAGCTCGGCTACAATTTGTTGTTTGTTCAAAACTGCAGATTCCTCAACATCTTCACATTTTACGCTTGAATGGGTTCGAATCCTGGCCCGGCACTAAAGCTTTCATTATGTATTATCAAGCTCTAGCATGAGAACACCTATCTGCTGGTGGATAATAATTTCGATTTTTAATGTATTTTCATTCGTTGTCAGCACTAACGATATTTGACGTTTTTCACTCCCAGTGAGACACAGAACTATTTGCGAGATCACTGTAAGTTCAAGATGTTATTCCCAGCTGCTGGTGGAGAAAGATTCGGTAGCTGACGTCTCTTTGTGTGTAGTCAACAACGATAAGTGTGGAGCTCTATTCCCAGAAAGCACTGACTCTTCGTCATATTATTTCTAGTTCAAACATGCTCACATGTCGCTGCTGGTGCAACAAACCCATATTTAACGTTCGTTTTCTCTAGAATATAACAGCGATAGGTGCCGGGTTGGAGTCCTGGGAAGGAAAAAATTAACGTTACGTCTCGTCATTTCAGTTAAAACATATAGCTACTGCCGAGAAAATCCGATATGTCACAGTTGATTGTGCTTCGATATCTATCTTATTAGGTTGTGGGTTCGAATCCCTGTCCAACACAAAGCTTTACCTCACGGCATTTCAAGTTAGTTACTTGTTAAGAAGCAATATTTAACATCTCTCGTAGTTCGTTAACAGGGACAATAGGTGCTGGGTAGGAATTCGCATCCGATGAAAATGTTTGCGTTATGGAATTTAAAGTTGATATTTGTTAACTGATACTGTCTAAATCGAGTTATATCACTCTCTGTATGCCTAATCAGGAATAACTGTCAGTTTCCGTCAGTCACGAAATCTTTGCTTAGTCTGCATGACTGGGTTTGAATCCATATGCAGAACGAGACGGTTCGTCGTGTCATTTGTAGTTCATACGTATTCTCAACTAGCTGCTCGTGAATAACTTAAATTTTTAATGTCATTTTGTGTTAAATAATAAGTACGGTATGTTACTTTGAAGAGGAAATCATGAATACGACGACTTACTACGCGCATTACCCATCTGACGTAATAATGACAGTGGTAACATTTCAGGTGTGTCATTTATTGTAATAAATGTGAGCTTACAAGCCTTTAGGACAGTCTTATCTGTGATAATGTGTTCGCTGATATTTGTAGTATCGTAGTATTACTTTACATCTTGAGTTATTGCGATATAGAGCAGTGTTTTCTAGTGGTGACTTGTTGGAACCATTTTCAATAGTCAAACGACTGTACCAAGGAGTGATTAGAGGACCTGCTAGACAGCTGCGTTATGTAGGTTGCATGTGAATCAGGCGAAATGCAATTCAGGTCGTTCGGATACTTTTGAGCATGACTGTACACCAATGAGGACAAATTGGATATACTACTTTCATATGGTGAGTGTAAAAGAAATGCCGTAAAAACAGTACAGCGGTATAGTGAGAGCTAACAATCCCGATCGCCAATGTCCGACGTGCCAGACACGTTTTGAAATTAAAAAAAGACGTGCTAAGATATCTCGATAATTTTATTTTTACATGAAAGCCTGTACATTAATCTACTTTTCTAGATTATTTCCGTCTATGTTGAGGTACTTGTCATAACGTTATACCAGTTTTTGAATACCCTCCTTATAGAAGTCGCCTGACTTGTTAACCACTGCAAAACCACTGTTTTGACTTCGTCATAGTCTTGAGACGCTGACCGCCCAGGTGTTTCTTCAAGTGCAGGAACAGATGGTAGTCACTGGGCGCAAGATCGGTGATGTACGGTGGATGGTGTAGATGGCTAATGGCTCTGAGCACTATGGGACTTAACTTCTGAGGTCATCAGTCCCCTAGAACTTAGAACTACTTACTCCTAACTGACCTAAGGACTTCACAAACATCCATGCCCGAGGCAGGATTCGAACCTGCGACCGTAGCGGTCGCGCGGTTCCAGACTGAAGCGCCTAGAACCGCTCGGCCACACTGGCCGGCGATCATGTAGAGTTTCCCATCGAAAAGATGTGATGAGATCTTTGGTCTGATTCGCCCCATGCGGACGGGCATTTTCTTGCAGCAAAACGATGCCCTTGCTCAACTTTCATGGACTGTTGCTTTGATTCTGGTGTGACGTAGGCCACTCATGTTTTATCGCCCGTAACAGTTTGGCTTAAGAAATCATCACTGTCGTTGTGGTGCCGCTCAAGGAAAGTCAATGCACTGTCTAAACGTTTCGTTTTGTGCACATCCGTCAACATTTTTGGTACCCAACGTGCCCACAATTTTCGGTAATTCAATTGCTCAGTCACAGTGCCACACAAAACACTACGAGAAACATTAGGAAAGACATCCGGCAAGGAGGAAATCGTAAAGCGTCTGTTTTCTCTCATCTCATTGTCCACTTCCTACATCAAAGTTTCATTAACGGCCGAAGGGCGCCCACTCCGTTGTTCATCATGCACATTTGTGCGGCCATCTTTAAATGCTCTCACCCACTTTCTTACCATTCCATCACTCATAATGTTTTCTCCGTAAACTTCACAGATCTCACGACGAATATCGATCGCTTTTAGGCCTTAAGCACTAAGAAATCTTATAACAGCCCGTACTTCACAGTCGGCGGGACTCAAGATTATCGGAAGCATCTTAAACACTCAGTAAACAACGTAAACAAGGAAGAATCAGACTGTAATGGCGGCAGTGCGTAGATTATGGTACAGGCTTTCGTGTAAAAATAAAATTACTGAGATATCTTAGCACGTCTTTTTTTTATTTTCAAAACGGTACTTAGTTAAAAAAAACACGTCTCGTATTAAGACGCTAGTGCGCAGAGGCCGCTTAAACGTCAAAAGCAAGACAAGAAAGAAGACTGCAACCGACAGATGACACGAAGAAGCTGTCCTGCCTACGACGGTAATGCATCCGCACGGTTGTACGTGACCTATTGCCAAGAAATATGGAATCAGGCATTCTGCATCGACAGAATTTCCATCACTGACATCTGTCCCTCCATCAGGCACTCAATCACCGTGATTTCGAACGTCATACACAATTTTGTCGGTTTGTTTTTCATCAGCTGAGAGACCACCCTACGTTTTTCCAACGAGTGCTCTTATCGATGAAACAAAATTCACTAACCACGCTAATGTTAATTTGCATAACATACACTACTGAGCAGCGGGAAATCCACATTGCCTTCGTCAGGTGCAATATCAACGCCCGTGGAGCGTAAACGTATGGTGCGGCATCGTAAGAAGTTAAATTTTGGGATCTTTCTTCATCTCAGGCAGTCAAATGGACATCCGTACGCACATTTTCTGACGAACATTCTACTGGGTCTTCTAGAAGAGGCACCACTGGATATTTGACAGTGTATATGGCTGCAACACGACGGTTGTCCAGCTCATTAGTCCAGTGTTGCAACGAAAATACTGAATGAGAACTTTCCTGGCCTTTGGACTGGACGAAATTCTGTTGTCAAATAATCTGCGAGGCCGCCCAATTTGACTCCTCTTGATTTCTTTCCTTGGAGAGTGCTCAAAGATACAGTCTGTGACGAAGTCCCATTGACACCAGCCGGTGTGTGTTGTCGAAACGCCAGTGGGTGCACTACCATATCATTAACTGTACTTATATCTGTCCGTCGTTCTTCCTAACAGCGATTGCAAATGTGCCCAGTCATCACGAGGCACAGAAAATCCCTGACCCCGCCGGGAATCGAACCCGGGAACCCGGGCGTGGGAAGCGAGAACGCTACCGCACGACCACGAGCTGCGGACGGTATACAACTACGCAGCCTGTTCCGAGACGTCTGCTTGAACACATGCTTAAATAAAGGACAAACTTTTTCTTGTTTTGGGGGGAAGGGGGGGGGGGGGGAGAGACAAAATTTATGTTAAAGAGTTCGGGTGGTTACAAATCATTGTTCGTCAACCGTTTACTTCATTTAAGTGTTTACGAAATTGCATTGCAGTGTAAAATAAGTCGACTGCGCATATTGCACCTAGCAGGTAACACTGCCATTACGCTCTTACGTTCAGTATGAAACGACGTTTCGTTAAGAAGAATATTTATTTTGCGATGTACAAAGTATTTTTAATAAAATATTTAGTTCAACAAATGTATCCCATGTGATATAATCCAGAGCAGTGTATGCAGAGACAGTTGTCCGACAGCATGTATTTTACCTCTAAGAAGCACACAGCCACGTACAGGAAAAGAAAGGTTAAATTTTCCTTCTAACATTTAGATATTTAATACAGTAGTTGCTTTTTGCAGAGTGTAAGTCCTCTTTATTTTTGAAGAGAATTCAGTTGATTTCTCTGTTTCAGCTCACGTAAATCTGGGATGATTCACAAATGTGAAACAGTTTTCCTAAGACTGTGTCATACGCTAGATTCTAACCTGTGTCGTATTTCCATACACAACATTAGTGGGTGAACCTGCATCTAGGTCGTAAGTTGGTTCAAGGGGAGATGAAGCTTTATGCTTGTAGCGCAGGCCCACCTTATAGTATACAACTACGCAGCCTGCTCCGAGACGTCAGCTTGGCGGCATCTGCACCGCAAATGCCGTTTCCGGCCACCTTGCTCTCATATTCTCGGACGTTTCTCGAATTTTTTACGACAGGTTTCTCGAATTTTTTACTATAGGTTTTACGACGCTATGTTATTGTAATTGTGTTCTCAAGGCCCGTAGAGTGAAGTTACAAAAACGTACACGGTTCCATTAAAGAAAACGCACTTACTTCAATATCTCAGTTGATATTAGCATTAGAAACATAAACCAAGCGAACTAGCTCCTCGACGCTCTAACATTTGCCGAAAACCGCGTTTCAATATGCGTAACGGTCCACGAAATAAAAAGGGTATTACATATAACGGCCCCCTGCCTTAATATGATGAAGCTTCAGTTTTATGTTAGTAAATAAAATGTCACATGCTTTAGGAGAATAGAACTTCTCATCAAAACATTTCAAAGATGTTCGCAGGGTGGTCGTCACAACACTGAATGATACTGTTTCAAAGATAAAATTTATAGATCTTCACTTTTGTTGTCTAGGGTATTAAATAAGAGGTCCGGATTTTTAAAAAAGGGAAGACTGGAGACATCTAGTAGTTTTACAAAACTCATCACACGTTTTTATTCCTCCTTAAAAAACACACGTAGGGTTTACATGGCGTCTCTGACAAAACAGTTACATCTTGTGCATCACCCTCTTTGGTTCTGCGATCCACACATGTTTACATACAATGGAATTAGCCGGCACTAATAACACTGTCCGACGTGACTTTCACAACTACACTGAGCCAACTGCCCGCCGGTCTTTGACAGTGCTAGTATTTATAACCTTCCAAAGAGATCAACAAATGCTCTTTTTTGAGTCAATTAAACTGTTATTAAATGAATTATTTACATGAAATAGTTAGGAATGATTCTGGTGCTCAGGTGTTTAGATTAAAAACATAAATGGTGCATTTTACAAACAATTACAAGTTTCAACCAAGTGAAATAGCTGGATTACAAAGTGTTGAATATGACCTTCTAGTGTCCGATACCACTCATCGGCTTTGACCAATGACGTAATGTGTGATGTTATTTTGTTTGTGCCGCAGATTGCTGTCGATGAACGTTAAATGATATCTCTGGATTTCCTCGTTACGCGGGTGTATTAAAACTTAGATGGAGATTGTTTTGTTTTAGTCTCGTAACTTGTTTTGAACATCTTTTGTTAATGAAAGTAGTCGTGATTTATAAGGCCTTGATTTCTCACGCTGTTCGTTATGGATGAGTCAGTTGTTTTTAATTGCGAAAATTCTGCTTCACAAAATGAGTGACCGTTCATCAACTATAAAATTTTTGCAGTCATTGAGCGTCACTGCTGAATTTTGCAAGTGCAGTGTCTGTGGAAATTATATGGTTTTGACGAAGGTTGCGCAATCACGAACTTCCGACGAATACATGTGGAGGTGCAGAAAAAATAACATATGGAGATCCATACGCAGGGGGCCTGATTCGAAAGATCGAGGCTGAATTTACAAATAATTGTCATGCTAACCTACTATTTTTGCTATGAATATTCTTGCAAATCTGTCATGCACGAAGCAGGGGTTTCGTGTGGCACTGTAGTCGAATGGTACTCATTTTGTACAGAAGTCTGCGGGGAATTTATAAAGTATACCGGGTCATTGGGGGGGGGGGGGGGGCTATAGTTGAAGTAGATGAGTCACATGTTGGAAAGAGAAAGTACGAAAGGGGGCACGAGGTTGCTGGGCCTTGGGTTTTTGGAGTAGTAGTTTCTGAAGGAGATTGTGCTGATGTTGTATTTAGGGTTCCACCAAATTGGACAAAGGAAATCTTGACATCTTTAGTAGAAGAATATGTGGAAGAAGGTTCTGTAGTCAGGTCGGATGGGTTTGCTTCGTACAAGGGGTTGGGTGAAAGGGGTTATCATCATTTGGTCGTGAATCACAATATTCAGTTTAAAAATTATAAGACGGGGGCATGTACTGGTACTGTCGATTTGGGCTGTGAAATCTGTTGCCGGGCGGGGAAAGAAAAGGATTTCAGTTTTGCAAGGCCATTTAGATGAATACTGCTGGAGGAAGAGTATTCCTAAAGGTTATTGTTTATTTCTTGCATTTATGAAAGTTGTCAACAAAATGTACAAGCCTCGTTTTGTTAGTTAGGTGTTGGTGGGTCTGACACTTTTTTCTTGTTTTGCGTTGCGTTTTTTTATGTTACTGTATTGTGCGAGTTCTACTTTTTTGGTTTCTCTGGAGGGAGGTTTTTCTGTCCTTTTAATATTTTCTGGTTACAATTGTGGGCCGAGGAGTATTGCTGTTTCTTTGCCGGAGGGTTTATGTGACTGACTCGTGGTTTCATTTTTTCTTTTTTGTTTTAAAAGTTTGCATCTGATTGTGGGCGGGTGGTAGGGAACAACTGATTTTGGTGGTACCTCATTCGTGCCAGACAGTTTGCGTTTCTTATTATTTTTTTCATTTGTTATTCTGGATTTTGCTTCTTTCGTTACAGTTTCACCTTCTAACATTATTATTTTCTGTGATGTCCTTATTTCGTTCTTGTCAGCCTCGATCTTTGACTCCTTTGGAAGTTCATATGCGGTAAGTTTCTTTTTATGCAGCCACTTTTATGTTTTCCTTACCGATGTTTCTGCTACACTTCTCTTATTTTTCCTGTCACTCCTGGTGTATCGATTTTACTGAGTGTTATTTGGAGCTACTGTAGTTGGTGTGTCTTTCGTGTAGTATAGTTATGGATTGCAAGGTTAGGTCATTTTGCGTTTTATTTATTTTTTTTTTTTTGTGTGTGCAGTAATGTGCGTAAGGATTTTCATTTTTTGAAAGTCTAGTCGTATTCTGTAGTCCACAAACAAGATAATTTTTTAAGCACGTTTCTGATATGTTATTCGATTTTTGCGCAACAAACAGCAGTATTGGAATCCGTAACTACAAACGACGTCCTACATAGATTGCTTCTTGTTACCGATTCCAACTACTCGACGGTTCATTATTTACACCGTTTTTGCAGTACATGCGGAAAATATAATATATGCACTCGTAATTGCTCTCGTTTTCTTAGTTACTTCAGTCATCTTCCACTCGTTTAACTGAAATTCGCTCGTAAATAATAGTCGCGTTAAATTTATTATTTTATGGCATGCTTCATTCGTTTGTTTACAACTATGATCCGTTCCATCTATAGATAGTCCATTGCAGCATCTTTGCCTTACGTATGACGTCATTGGTCAAAGCTGACAGGCGGTATCTAACACTAGAATTTATCCGTGTTCGTATTTATAACCTTCCAAAGATATCAACAGATTATCTCTTTTTTTAGAGTCAATTAAATTGTTATTCAATGAGTTATTTACATGAAATAGTTACGAATGATTCTGGTGCTGAGGTGTTTAGATTAAAAACATAAATGGTGCATTTTACAAAAAATTACAAGTGTCAACCAAGTGAAATAACTGGATTACAAAGTCTTGAATATGACCTTGCATAACATTGGGGCTAAAAAGTGCACATCTGTAAATTACGTTAGTATACAGTACAAAAGTAATATTAAACTTATTTGTTTTTCATACTAAGTGTAGTGAATAATCAGGTTTTCCTGGCCAAATTTTATAACGAGCAATTTCGTAGTCACATATGTTGACACTTTGAATAAGCCTATTTGAGCAAAACATAACAGTTCCTAATGAAATATTCGTGTTAAAACAGCTAAAATAAATGTACCATGCTTTTGCAATCTATTTTGGATCGAAATATTATATATTAATTACATTGAAAAACATCGCATCATAATTGCACCCATACGAAATTTAACTAATTTGAGTTTAATTTACTGAAAAATCGTAATTTATCCTCAGTATCGTATACTTCCATACTTCTTTTCCCTCCAATCTGGATCATTACATACATCTTACGTGACTCAGCCTGTGTATACAGCGGCATCATCCGCGGAAAGCTTCTTGGAACTTCCGACATTGTCTGCATGTAGTGTGCGAACTGGAATACTGACAGCACTTTCGGAACTCACGTGTCTCTTTCCGCTGATTTCAAGTGATTTTTTACAGTCGCCTTCCGTAAGGCCCGTCTGTTCCTGCCCGTCGGTACATCATGTATGCATGGAGTTGGTTTAGCTGCGGTTGCTGCTTCGCATTTCCACTTCACAGTCACATCACAAACAGTCGACCTGGATAACTTTAGAAGGGTAGAAATGTCCCTGACGCGTCTGTCACTCAGGTGAGATGTGTTGTCTCTGAGCTCCCTGATCGACCCTTCTGCTGTTACCGCTTCTCTGTTGACTACGTAATACTCCACATCTCCTTTTATTCTGGCGGCACCTCTCGTGACATCTAGTGATCAATTTGGCATTACATCGGGATGTCCGGATACTTCTGATCAGATAGTGTATGCTTCATTTATAGAGCTTACTTTAGTCTTTATTACGATAGCAAGAGATTCAGAATTGCAAGAGGGATCAGGCAAGGATGTTCCGTATCACCAAACTATTCTCAGCAGCCCAAGCGGATATTTTAAGTTTTCTTTACGGAGAAAACGAAGAAGGGAATATGTGTTAATGGGTGGAAAGATCTTGGTGCATCATGTGCTCTCCGCCCCAATCTCCGTTTGCTCGCGAGACACCCGCGGATTTTACCCAAGTAGGGGAGATTTATTTACTTCGATACACTTTACAAACTTCGCCTCGTAATGCAGTCTTTTTTAAATTAAAAAATTTCTCCTGAATATTAAGATTTTTTCCAAAACGAAAACATGTTTCAAGGTACAAGATGGTCATGTACCTAGAAGCAAATATTCGATTGCAGTTTAAAATAGTTGCAATAGAGAAAATCTTGCCAGTACTATTTTCAATAGTGTATATATTATATTATTGCTCTGCTACACATCAGTACTCAGTAAGCAAAATAAAATTAAGCAGAAGCATTATAAAAAAAAAAACAATTGCAAGTTAAATACATTCTGGAATAGAGGATATTGGAAACTAAGACCTATTTCCATTTTCAGGATGGGTAAAATTAGTAAGACATTAAAGAAACTCAGTTCCTTTGCAAATATCACATATTCCATGATAAAATACCGTCTTTTGTTTCAAGGTACAAGCTGGTAAACGACCGACAAAGTATGATTTTACTGTCCAATGTTATATAAATAGCTTTAAAAATATATAGCATTTTACTCACCATAAAATTCTATACCTGAAGAATTAACTATGTATATTCCATACAGCTTTAACATATTAAACAGCACTTAAATATATGGAATGCCAAGCATTTACAAATGCTACACAAAAGACACCTTCATATCTAACAAGATCAAAACTGTAGAAAATGGCGGTCTCTAGTGTGCATCCCTTCCATAGAATATGTATATCTGTGGAGTGAGCATACTCTGCTCGCGTGTTCTCAACATAATACCGGCCTAGTCATCTTATTTTGGGAGGAAGCTTCTTGTCTACAATTTGCGGTAATAGCGAAGCTTGAATATTACACAAATTCGCCTTGATAGCGAAACTTGAATACTACACGAATTCGCCTTGTTTCATGTACGTTTCTGGACGTTTGAGTTTTGTTAACAGCTATTGTGTAACATTGCCGTTCCTGCGGATGTAGAGAGAAGCATGTGAAAGGTCGGTTATTTTTCATATGTGTGTGCAACAAGTGTATGATCACAATTGTCATATTGATATCAGGCACTTCATACGTGGAAATATTTCGAGACACGGTATTATAAAGTCTTGTGTTGTAGAGATAATTTCTGTGATTTTATGGCCATGTGTTTACGAGACCAGAGCTGGATAAATTTAGAAGTGCGTTTGAGTAAACCGACAATCACTGTATATATACTGGTGCTATGTTCAAATAGAGATAAAATTTATACATGGTAGTCTGACGAATTTCTTCCATTTTACACAGGTTCTCAAACCCGTGTGTGTGTATCTATGTATTTCTGCATGAAACAGTTTCCCAGTCTGTGTCATTGTAAGGTAATTTCTTTGTGCGTAGTGTATGGTTTTACTTTTCTGCTGGGGTAGCGAAAAATTGTTTTAGATATTTTACTTGTCTATAAAGAGCAGATGGGTCAATAAACAAAAACTGAAAATAATAATGTAAAAGAAGATGGTGCAAACTGCAACTATTTCATAGTTCCAAATGCGTTGTTTCTTTGTGACTCTTCGGCGACGTATACAGTGTCATTGTAACTTAATTAATTAGAACACGGATTCGACAAAACGAATAAGTGCAACAGAAAATGTAAAATAATATTATTGGCTGTCATTTCTTATCCTGTTACCGAAAAAAACGTAAATAAAGTGGAATCTGATCTGTGATACTGTGGCGAAAAAGCACAGTACCATTTCTCTTCACATCTTTAAGCCAACTTCAGTTTGTGGCGTCAAATTGTTAAGATGTTTGTAAAACGCATGTACAAACTTTCGCGGTGACCTATCTGTAGCACCGAAGTAACAACACTCAACATACACTAAGCGATATATTAGCTAAAAACGCGCCGTCCCATTGTCACGTAACTTGAGCTGCAGTAGATGTTGCGGACAGATTTCTCGTTCTGCTCATCCGAATGCTCACTCCATAGATATTTATACTCTATAATTCCTTCATGTGATTCTAAAATCTGTCAATATACTGACGTCGCAAACAAAACATCGCGTGTTTTTAGGTATACTATCCTCTACACAACACTATCCCATACAGGTCGACGTATAGTGAAGGCTTTAAAGAGACAGTTGTGGTCTGGAACTAAAGGCTTTACTTGTTTTATCTCACAGTCCCTATGGATACTGATGTATTTTTATATTTACTGATTTACGTGTCATGCGGACAATGGTGACGTAACGTCTGTGTGACTGTCGTGTTTCCAGATATACCAGTGTTACAGAACAGACAGTTTTTTCGCGACCCAGTATAGCAGCAGTCAATAAGCGCAAACGTGTTGCCATGTGATATTTACACCGTCTATTTGCTGACCCTCTTGCGATATCGACCCTCCTGTAGCTATGGAGCGCAATTGCTGTTGCCACAACAGTGCAGCACCAAAACAGCGAAAAGTTCTGTGTTCACCACTCTTAATGTGGTTCACAATTTCGGTTTTTCTGTGTCGCTGCAGGGCCAGAGAGGCTAGACAGTAGAAAAAAAAATGCATTTACCAAGTTTAGACAGTAAAGTGTGTCGGGATAAAGCTTGCCGTATACAATCAAGCAAGATAAGATCATACGGAGTACCAAATCAGGTATATGAGTAGTTCGGTGAATGTTTGACTAGTAGACCTCATTGCATGACGACCGCTCTTCAGAAACAATAATACCATCAGATGTGCCCTCAGGAAGCGTAATAGGATTCTCTCACCATTTCTGCCAAATAATGACAGTAAAGTCAGCTGCAGAAACAATTCCTTAACTGTAGGCCTGGAAAAGACTTATCAAAAATCAAAATACAGGATTTTTCAAAAGAACTAGCAAATGAAAATTGTGAGGAATTGTATAGAGAAAACAACGTAAATGAGAAATTCTCTAAGTTATGATCCTAATTTGCATGGAACATTGAACAGAAATTTCCAATAATAGCCACAGGAGTAGCAATAACACATAAAACCAAATGAATAACAGCAGGCACTAGAAAGTCCTTCCAAATCTTTAAATACCCCAATTCCATGATAAAAGAATCATAATGAGCCTCAGTTCTTAAATTTCTGCCACCGGTGCAAAAGATTATTGTAGGGTCTGATTGCTACAGAAAAAAGTCGTTTAATGACAAAGTAATATACAATGCAGACAATAAAAACATATCAGTCTGGATGTAGTTAAAAACGAAACAGGAAGACAAGAACAAAGGTTTATCGTGTTGCTAAGGCAGAGGATGATGTAATGTACGACCCATATCACCTAGGAAACTATGTGAGTGGGCAGTTTTCAAATCTTGCAGAGAAATTACAACAAAAATTCACCAAACATGTAAAAGACTTGTAAATATGAATGTATTGGTGCGATGATGTTATTATAGATCACAGGGCATGAGCTCAGTAAAGCTGTACAAAACTTAAAAAATAAAAACCTCAAAAATAAAATTCATGGAAGAAGTTTCTGAACCTTATCAAATTAGGACAGGATTGAGACAGGGTGACGGGTTGTTCCCACTCCTCTTTAACCTGGTACTGGACAAGATTATCAAGAGGTGAGAGAAAGGAATACCTGGAATAAATATGGGAACAGAGGACAAACCAATCAACATAAAATGCCTTGCTTTTGCTGATGACCTGACAATAATTACGCGGACTCCCCAGGAGGCCAAACATGCCATGTAGAAACTTCATGAGGTTGCCATCAAAACCGGACTCCATATTTCTTACGATTAAACACAGGTCATGGACTCCAAAAGTTCAAAACAGAAACCACTTGCAACAAAATATGATGACATCAAACAAGTTAAGTACTTCAAGTACTAGGGTGAAATGATCAGCAACACTGGCAACGAAAAAGTAGCTCACAAAACACGGGCAGAAAAATTATGTAAACACATACAATAAGAAATCGCTATCCACCCAAGCCAAACTTCACCACTATCATACAGTCACTCTTCTAGAAGCGCTCTACGCAACTGAATCATCATCATCATTAACCATCAACATCAAGGAAGTTGAGAAAATGGAAAGGCAAATACTCAGGAAAATATTTGGACCCAAGATTCAAAACGGTATCTGGAGGCGCCAAAGCTCTGAAGAACTGTACTCAAGTTTCACGTTAGTTGCACGGTAAAGTCGATTGAAATTCTGCAGATATTTAGCAAGAATGTATGCCTCTAGAATGACCAAGAAAATCTTCCTTATCATCAAAGGAACTAGACAAACCAAAGCACGCTGGCTGGCTAACAGGAACCCAAAATGACCTCACGGAACTCAGTATTGACCCACTAGAAACCACAAGGACTGCGTACAGACAGAAAATCAACTCTCAAAAGTTCACAACCAAAAACCCGACGGAAAAGAATCTGAAATTGAAAAACGCATGGACACAAGAAAGAAGACAGGTGCATAGTGAAAAGATGAGGAAGTTTTGGGAAGAAAAGAAAACAAGAAAGCTAAGAAGACCAGTGCTCCTTAGAGGGCGAAACGAATAAATAATAATAATAATAATAATACAGTAATAAAAAGCCAGTAGGCTTAGATGAAATACCAGTATGTGTGCTGAAACAGAATGCACTAACTTCTTAACAAACGTGATTTGCATCAAGGACGTTTTCAGAGTATTGAAAACAGGTAAGAATTTTGTCTATGCTAAAGGAAGGCAATACAGAAGACATGGAAAACTGGTGGCCCATTTCACTGCCGTTATCGTTCTACGAAGATAATAGAATCAGTTATGGTAGGTAGGCTAATGAATTACTAGAACAAATATGAAATTCTCATTGAAGTGGTAGGATTAGAGAGTCAGACATAGTAGATTTCCCAAAATTGGCATTTGATGCTCTTGACAAAGTTGAGTGTATCACAGGTATATTCCTAGATCTTTTTCAGGCTTTGGATACTGTTGACTACAAGATATTTCTTCAATCTCAGTGAACCGGTGGGCCTTCGTTCTTAACAACTGGGCTTGTATTCCGATTTATTCAAAATGGTTTGCCTTGGAATGTTATATTTCCTTGCAGCTTCCATCTGACCAGTGTATCCAGTAGTAATTACTTCTAACTTTTTTCTGCAGTGTTCATTCGAATTACGGGTATTTGTGTAATATTTCCGAGTACTTCGTTTGAAAGATTTCTGCTGTCACATTTCTGTAGAAGGAGAACACAGTAAGCGTACTGTGCCATTTAACTTGATGGCTAAAGGGGGGCTTAGAATAAATATTTAAGTCTGTTTATTATTTAGCCTACTGTAATTTTTGAATAATTAGGAATGTGACATCAAATGTTGCGCAGTCGTTTGCAACAAGTTTGTTTCACTATTCATACATGAATTTCCAAATTTGTACTCAAATAAATGCCAGTATCGTTAGGCTCAACCATCAAAATCAGGGAATTCGTGCTGGACCAAGACATTGTCTCAATTTTAATCTTGATATATTGTTCTAGTTTCGATCTGGTAAGCATATAACCATGATCTTGCCCTAACTTTGTACCAGTACATTGTTATCCTAAGAGGAGCGTGAATCTGCAGCTAGTTACATCACAGTGGTTATGTCGATACAGTAACGAATAATTTCAGATCAAACTGCATCAATGTAAACTACAAGGACAATGGAATTGTTAAAAAATAGTTATGAAAGACATCATCACTTGTACTTAACAATCATAAACAGAAATCGCCATTGTCAGAAGCTTTCCTCGCACTCGGCACAAGCCAAAGAACTTAAAAGGAAATACGAACTATATTTAAATCTATTATTTTGGTCCAAAATAATGTCAGTAGATGGAGCCCCAGCCATCTGAAACAAAAGTAATACCAGTTGATTGGTGAAAAGCTACAATGGTTGGCTGTAACGCATTAGCAGTGGAATCATGTGACTTCAGCGATCTCAAATTTATGAAACTGATTTTGTGTCTAAGAGCAGGCGTGCATGGTGAGGGGGGAGGAGGAGGGGGGGGGCAGGAGACGGAGAGGGCAGATGATCCCTACTGGAATCTGCAAAATACGTTTTTTATTCCGAATGGCATCTAGTGCGACGGGATGCTGTAGCAAGCACTGCGTTAAGTTGGATTAGCTTGGTTGTGAGAATTTTTACGGTAGATTAAAGCAGTTTCTTTGGGTCGGCGGTGCTTTCAGTGCTGTTTTCCAGCCACGGTGAATGCGGACCTTTTGAGGAAATTTCCGAAATAGAATTCCTATTCTTTTCAACACAGTGCAGCATGCAGGCATCGTGTTACTAACTGCACTGTGCGTTTTGACATGACTATACAACAACTTATTAAGACTGAAGGACTGCACTCGTTCAGTTCTAGTATGTGAAGAGTCGGTTATAAGGCTCAATATAATTTTTTAAAAATATTTCGGACATTTGTCATAAATCTTATTTATTTTATAAATTTATTTCATACTTCTCCACTCAGAATAGTGTCAGAGGCATTTTCTGCTGATTATTTGTGTTGACAGGAAATAGGGTTTCTTCTGCGGAACTGATTTTCTTCTGTGTCATATTTTTAATTTTTCAGTATCAAACTGACATAATTGACGTATGAATATACGTACACTTTGCAAATATTTTCTAATTCTATTTCGTAACTGTCGGATTTAATGTCATTTCAAAACATGTACTTCACAAATACTAGTGAAATATGCTTACCTTTTAGGTGTAAAAATAACGTGATCTTCCAAAACATATTCAAGGGATGGTTGTCAAACGTTAGAGGGCACAAATTGTGGGCTCTCCTGTCGAATTAAGGACACAAGACGTTTCTCACACTCACTGGCAATGTTAGAATCTTGCCACCTGTTGTACGAATTTACGCAGACGCGTATGCCTCTACGATCTACGAATCAACGACTATGAAGAAAGGGAATACTTCATTCTTAGAGCAATATCTTAAAAAAGGCGAAATATATCCCTTGTCCTAAGAACACCAACAAACTAGTGATAGTGATGAAATGCTGGGTAAATGGCTACGGAATTTTTCAAGCCCATACACATTTTGTACTACGGCCGTATCTGGTAGCCGCAATATAAGTATTGTATTTTGCACATGAATCGCTCAGAGTAGTTAAAAATGTTTGTATGTCAGTTTTGTCCTTTATGGTGAATGTAGTTTCTCATTGTTTCCGTATAAGTGAAACAGCAACTTACGAAATACATCTCGATCTCGGAACTACGTCGCCAAACGCATTCGATTGCCTCATTCGTGCTTCGGCTTGCGACACCTAGATGGCATGACAACCGCTATGCCGAGGCAACTCTACGTCCGCCATTGCTACGACAGTATCAACCTTAAGAAGAGGGGATTCAGCCGACCCTCCGGTATAGCCGTGATCGTCTAGTGGTTAGGACATTGCGTTGTGGCCGCAATAACCCAGGTTCGAATCCTGGTCACGGCAGTGGTGAAACACTGTCACGGCGGAGGTTATTTTAACCGGTGGAGATGCATTGTAAATTTATTATACTTTAAACTGATATCGAATGAAAGCGTAAATTATTTTCGTACAGTTTAGTTTTCTTCTTAAACACAGTAATTTTTCCACTAAAGCCCTTATGGCCAAAAATTAATCACTGGTTCCGAAACTTTTTGCGTTACAATTTATTATGCGAAATCGAGTTATTAATCTAATGCCGAAAACAATTATGAATTATGTTTCAGTGGGATAATTTATATATTTTTTGTATTATTTAATAAATCGGCTCTTTATAGCAGACCTTCGTTGTTTCATAGCACAGCAGCTCCTTCATCTACAAAATTTATGATGTGTGTTGATTGCTGATTTTTATGATAAAACGTGGAAGACAGTACAAAAACTATTAGCAGAGCTATGCTTCATGTTGCCACTATCGACTGCTACACTGCTTGTTCAGTAGACGAATAGAAGAATTATAAAGTTAGAACCTTCAACATCGCAGCGCGTCAGCAATCGTTGGTTAATATATTAAAAAACTAGAAACCCGCCTCGATTGCGAAAATAGCACCTAGTGTTAACCTAGGTTTCGGCTTAGATAACTACACCTTCTTCAGAACAATAAAACCCACAAGCGCCTATGAAGACCTTTGGCAATGATTAAAAGAACACCATAGCTATACATTTATAAACGAAGAAAAGTTCCCCATTTGAATGCGAGTGCTTTTATATATATATGTATTTATACACTTGTTTTAGTCGCCTTTTGTACGTCGGCAACCAATGTTGCAACACGTACATCAAGGACACTAATACCAGTTTGTTTGTGGACACCCTCAAAGAGGTCAGGCCTATTTGTTGTCACTAGATATAATATATTTCGAGCATGAGTGTGGTTCTGAGCTATCTGGTCTAAGTAATTTTCGGAAAAGGCATTTAATAATGTTTCATAGGACGTCTTGTTACACACACCACTAACAAAACTGTAATTTACCCAGATGATTGTCGGGTGATTAAGTTTCGAGTGATGATTACAGTATGACTGAGTAACTTTGGTATAAGCGAACTAAGGTTTTGTCTAAAGGTGAGTTTGGTGGTCGATCGAAGGATCCAATTACAATTTTGTGCCCATTGCTAATACTAAGTCTTGCCCAAACAGTCTAACAAGCATGTTCAGTCTCTATTACGGTGGATTTGAATTTCGTGTCTACTGCAACAAATACGTCAACACCATTTCCTGTTAGTCCTTCATTATATGCATGTTTAAATTTCCCCAAAGATCATACTGTTATTATCTTCAGGTTTTAACAAGTTTTCGGTACTTGGTAGTATGTGGCCTTTACTGTTTTTCAGGAGTGTTTCAGACTCTGGCTCTTTGTTGTGAACTACTAGGATTTTAATGCTCTCGCCTGTGTGTGTGTGTGAGGGGGGGGGGGGGGAAGGGGAGGGGCATTTCTTTGGTTTTTAAACTAATACCTCCAGGTCTCATACAGTTGGCGTTATTTAGACCGTATGGAGAGTCGCCTAATCTAAAGAAAACGTTATGTGCATCCCACAGACAGCCGGCTGCTTAGGTAGCGGCATTTGATGTGTACAGCTGACCTGACTCATTTAGGGGGATTTTACAGTTCTCACCCCAAGGCGCAAGTCCTGGAAGCCCCATTCATCAAGGGATTGGACGGAGTCCCTTAGGGCTCAGGGTCCGTTTGTTATTTTTTAAACGGATTTTCGGTAAAGCTGATGGAGTCATTTCTCCCAATGATCACTTCCTTGTCCTTCACGTCTTGAATAGTAAGGTATTTCACTATTCCATAGCTTTATGAAATCTTATAGTACGAAGCTACGCACAAAGTGGATGTTTGATTTATTACGATTAGAGCGATACGGTCGTCATTCTTTGTGTTTGTGGCGCTATTTGTGACAGTTACACGTAGAGAGTGTCCGCTCAGGACAATGAATCTGCATCAGTATATGTGAAAATAATGGCTAAAAATAAGAGTCAACGAAATACAACTTTTAATATGAAAAAAATGGAATAGAGTGGTAACGACTTCAAATTGGAGTTACACTCCGTTAATCTCATATACGGGACGCGTTCAGAAAATAAGTTCCGTTTTGTACTAAAAACAAAACGAGTACAAATATAGAAAATCTATTTATTCAAAAGAAATCTTAAATTATTCTTCTACATAGCTCCCACCATTTTGTGGGCACTTGTCGCTGCATGGCAAAAGTTTTTGTATGCTTTCCTTTTAGCATGTTGCTGGCAGTGTTGTCAACCTCTTCGAGCTCGTCACCGTTGTTGAATTTATGAATGTGAGATGTGGTGCTGCAGAAGAATGTTGAAAATTAGTTGGACTGGACAAGGCAAGAAATGAGGCAGTTTTCTGCAGAATCGATGAGGAAAGGAACATATGGAAAACACTGAAGAAGAGACAAAATGATAGGATGTCTGTTAAGACATTAGGGAATTACCTTCAGGGTACTAGAGGGAGCTGTAGTGGGTAAAAACTGTGAAGGAAGACAGAGATTGGAATAAATTCAGCAAATAATCGAGGACGTAGGTTGCAATAGCTACTCTGAGATAAAAAAGTCGGTACAGGAGAAGAATTCGTGGCGGGCGGCGTCAAACCAGTGAGAAGACCGATGACTCAAAAATAAAAAAATAAAAATAAAAACGTGTTCGGTGCGAAAAGAGATGGAAGTCGATAGGGGCTTGGTCAGTCCTGTACGGAGAGTTGTCAAAGTCGGGTAAAAGTTGAGTCCTGCACTCTCGTGAATCAAAGCAACACCGTTTTTGAGCTTCTCGCCGCGTTTACTCCGTACTGGGCAACACAATTACATAGGCGTCTCACAATAAGCATTTGCAGCTTCATGTCACCTCACAGTAAATAATGTACCAGTGGGACGCCGTGTGTATCTCAAAAGAGTGCACATTACTTTTTGAGGTTCAAGATGTGCATAGCTTTAATGTTTACTGGAGAGGCAATGTGCCCGCAGTTTCGGTTGAGAGTTTCACAAGCGATCCAAGTCTTACACGTGGTCACTATCTTGCTAAAAAAATTGCTTTTTGAGGTTCAAGATGTGCATAGCTTTAATGTTTACTGGAGAGACAATGTGCCCGCAGTTTCGGTTGAAGGTTTCACAAGCGATCCAAGTCTTACACGTGGTCACTATCTTGCTAAAAAAATTGTCACCGCCTTTGTTTTAACGTCTCAAAAAGACAGCCAAGTGCACTGACCAGACGCTGTTTTTGTGTTGCACAGAAAGAGTTTTTGGCACCCATCGAACACACAGTTTTTGAAAATTCAGTTTTTGATAAGTAATCTCACGAAGAAATGATCTCGAGATATGCGGGAAGTTCTTTGAAATATCGAGTAATGAAAACATGCGGTTTTCCTTTACGAGTTTTTAAACTGCACGATCCAGTTATTCATTAACAAAAGATTGGCACCCATTTCGTTCATCTTCGTGCACCCGATCACGCCCTTCATTGAACGATCGAACTCTTCTCCTTACCACCGAATCGCTCATCTCATTTTCTCTGTAAGCCTCGGAGATATGTCGATGCATGTAGACTGGTTTAGTCTTCTTCGCTTTCAGAAAAGTAATTTCAGAAATAATCTCACACTCGGCGTAACTTTCAAGTTTACCATTCGAAATGAGCACTTTAAAGAACGGAAAACATAGAGAGATATCAAAATCGTGTCATCTCTTTCTCCTCGACTGAAAGCAAATACGGAACATAAGCCCAACTGCGATTATAGGAGGGCGTGCTGAAAAGTAATGTCTACGAATTTTTAACGTGAATGAAAATTCTTAAAGCTTTTTAAATAAAACAAACATTATTAACATTCTTTCTACGCCTTTATTCTTCATGTCTACATATATGCAGTCCTGTGACACTAGAGGGCTCCGAATTGTCGCATGTAGCGTAACAGTGTGTTACATATGTCGGTGCGTGCAAATCAGCTTGCTATAATCGAGTTTCGAATCCGAAGAGTTCGACCACCCGCAGAGCATCTTCTCCTTCAGTCTGACAATGCAAGACCACACCCGAGCGTTCTGACATTTGGAACAACCCGACGCCTTGAGTTGACTGAGTAACAATGCGATCCCGACTTGGACAATTCCGATTTTCATCCAGAACTTAAAGAACATCTTCGAGGACTTCATTTTGATAGTAATGAAGCAGTGCAAGCAGAGATTAGGTTGTGGTTCCGTCAGCAAAGTCAAATATTTCCCGCGTTACGAGGAGGAGAGGGGGGGGGGGGGCGAAATGTTAAATTCTCTTCGCGGTAACTGGTATCAACATACTGGTCTCTTGTTAAATACTTTCATTGACAGAGTGACTATGTTTATTTGCTTTATTTAAAAAGCTTTAAGAGTTCTCACATAAAATTTTGGAGGTATTACTTTTTAGTACGCCCTCATAGTGCTGCCGTCGAATGAAATACGAATGGAACTTACGTTCTGGATGTACTTCGTAACATTGTTTCTCACGGTTTCGTTACGATGCAAGCTCTCGTTGGCCGACAGATACGGGGTATCTGAGGAAGGTGGTGAGCTGTAACACGCAGGACCATACCGTAGAGGAGCCAGATTCAATTCACCGTCCGCCCAGGCCGGTTCAACACATTTTCCTGAATATGCTTAAGCGAATGCTGGAACAGTTACTCCGAAAGGTTACGTCCTATTCACTCTCCACTCCCTGTCCAACTGAATTGATGCTTTTCTAAGGATGTCGATGACGATAAGACATCAAACTCCTAACTCCTTTCCTAGACTAACAGCAAGTTAGGAGACTCGCCTACGAACTAGGTTGCACAAAAATGTCTGCAAGAGTTATTTACGTCTCATAAACGAGAAAAAAATTGGTAATGATCGTTAGACTAGTTACTGCGAAGAGAATTTATTATTTCATCCTCCTCTCTCCCCGTCATTAGGCGGAAAATAAATTTTTCACTTTAGTAGTAAATCTGCGATTCTTCGATTGCTCGATGAAGATGTATCGAACGTGCCTAATTTTCTCCACGTTATTGAGATCAGATATCTGAAAAATTCAAAAGTGAACGTACGAACGGAGGCAAGGTTGTGATGCCGAGAGAAGTTCATTTAATGAACGGTATACGTAGGAAGAGCATCATCTCAATTATTTTGCGAGGAGAATTTTATTTGTGAATCGGTAGCTGATAAAGTATTTTCTGGAATTAGGAATTACATAGCTACAGTTTATTTTTTTATTTGTGTTACTTACTTTGACGTTTTGGGGCCGCATCCATTATCTTTGGCGCGTTATTAGTTTAAATTAGTCGAGGTGTCAAGCTGCGACTAGGCGTCATCACTGTGCGCTGTTGCTGGGTTTAGAGTTAAACGTCACGTCGACGCCACGAACAGAAGTGATTGAGCACAAGCTCAGACTGGGCAACAGTGGGGAAGGGAGCTGCCCGAACGTTCTCAAAGGAACCATCCAGCCACTCGTCCTAAGTGATTTAGGGAAATCATAGGAAACCTTAATACGGATGGCCGGACATGAATTTGATCAGCTGTTCTCCCGAATGCAAGTCCACTGTGTTTTCCAGTGCGCCACCTCGCTCTTTTAGGAATAATCGGTACAGATTAACTGACTGTGTAATCAGTGACTAAAGTGGAGGTTAAAGCGCTTACACACTAGGCCAACGGAGGTCAACGAACGACAGCCATCCGTTTCGTTGGCCGACATTTGATTAATGTTTACGGGCTGTAAATCGGATCCAACGGAGAGGTTGCTTTGATTGCGGTTTGGACTAACGGAATTAACATCAAAGCGTTGGACAGTGGGTTGGCCTTGGGACTTCTCTCCTAGTGTGGGCGTTGGGTAGAATGTTCGTCGATTCAGTAGCGATTTGCTATCTGTCGAAAGGGTGTGTATTTATTGTGATTAAAAACACTGCATTTGGAAAAAATTGAAAAATAGGTCATATTGGAATTCAGCTTTAAGGTCAGACATTAATTTCGTTTCATCACACTGATCCCCACTTTTTTAAAAGAGAGGTCGTCCACCAGGGTCATTTCTTCTTCTTCTTCTTCTTCTTATTCTTCTTTTATTGCATTTTATTTGCAGTAAAATAAATGATGCGTGTGGGACGACTGCTAAGTCCTGTTCTTCACTCATAATATGGACCGATGAAATTGTAATTAAAGCGCTACTAATAATACTAACCAAATTGGAGCAGCCTCGACAAGTTATCAGAGCCAGCTGCGACTCCACGTGGCCGTATACGTTGGCTGCAACCTCCTTGGTTTTGTGTGAGAGAGGCCGCGCGCCAGTGATTTGGCGACCAACGTTCGATTGTTGACTGTTGACTGTTCTTCGTTGATCTTCGTTGGCCTTGTGTCTGCGCCCCTTTAGAAATACTTTGAGAGCTCTGAAGGGGAATACGAACACAGAAAATGTTATCGGCAACGACCCTTAAACTCGATTTTATAGGCGGAATTGGGACTTTATGCGGACGGTATTAGTGTTGTAGAAGTCCCACTAAAGGTGAAGCAACAGAAGAGGTTGTTAATTACTTATTCAGATAATCACTAAGTGGTTGTCTGAAATGAACTCTCCCTGAATCTTGAAAAAAAAAAAAAACATACTATACTCAATTCTGAACACCAAATAGGATCACACAAACAATTAATGTAGCACATGGACTCAGTAAATAGGATAAAATGTTCCAGATATTTGGGTGTGCATATTGATGAAAACTTGAACTGGAAGAACCTCATACCTGAGCTAATCAAGCGTTTCAGTTCGTCTATTTTTGATCTCCATGTAATTATAGTCATGGAAACAACCGAAGAAACCTCCCGACATACGAGTATTTTACCCTTCCATTTAATAACACCTTATGGAATAATTTTCTGGCGTAACTCATCACGTAAAAAGAAAGTATTGATCGAACAATAGCAAGCAGTAAAATTAATACGTGACGTTCTCCTGTGGAGAACCTTCAAGGTTCCTCTTGAAGAAGTTAGGCATTTCAACTGCACTACCACAATATACATACATATTCGCTAATGAAATTCGACATAAATAATTCATCACAATTTGAGAAGAATAGTGAAATCCATGCCTACAACAATAGAGGAAAGACTGACCTTTATTGCCCATTATTAAGGCTGTTAGTGAGTCAGAAAGAAGTTCAAAGTCCAGCAACAAAAATTTTTCATCATTTGCCCAATAATATAAAACGACTGACTAGTACCAAGAAAGTTGGAAGTTCAACCTCAAACTATTTTTCCTAATTTAATGGACTAATTTTTACTTAAAAACAGATAGCCTGCAAAAAACTATTGTTTTTAAGTGTAGTTGCATGAGTAGAACTAAAAGCAGTGTTAAAGCTGATCATGTGAACATATCCTATAGAGTAACTTTCCAGAATCAACTCGACAAAAGAATCATTGAAATTATTTATAAAAATGTTCAAATGTGTGTGAATTCAAAGGGACCAAACTGCTTAGGTCATCGGTCCCTGAACTTACCCACTACTTAAACTAACTTAAACTACCTGCTAAGAACAACATACACGCCCATGCCCAAGGGAGGACTCGAACCTCCTGCGGGAGGGGCCGCGCAATTCGTGCAGGACGCCTTAAACTGCGCGGCCACTCCGCGCTGCAAATTATTTATAAAACACGTAACTGAGTAGTTTTGTGACACCAACTGTCGAAATATCAGATGTCCATAAAACAGCCCCAGAAAAAAGAGAGAAGAAATGGAATAAATCGAAAGAAAGAAATAAACAAAAATATCTGCTTCGTTCGCGTTCTGACAGCCACTGTCCAATTCAATCCGTGATGGAGAATTAAACAGTAGAACATGTAGTGATAATATTTCAACGTAGTGACAGAACTGCAACTTCCTCCTTTCGTGGAACAAACAGTAATACTTATTTTTGTTCCACGTGCGTTTCATTCTATAATGACAGTACAAGCACTTACGGAAAAGGCCAGTTATTAATAATCACTCTTAAGAGGGATGTTATAAATAACGCTGCAAAATTATTTTGTTCTCTCAGTAAGGTGAGGATACAAACATTAAGCGTTCATCTCACATTAAATAAAACATTTATGAAGGAGCGCCACATAAAAAAACTTGGAAGTGTTGGCAATTAGAAGACGACTGTCTGCTGGAACACCACCACCTGGACTACAGGCCTTCGCGCACACTTCTGACGTCACATACTGATGGCCGGGTCTGTATCAGAACGCTGCTGTTAAGCACTTGAAGCTATACGAACTTCGCGAGTTTCAGAGCTGAAACTTCATAGGGATTCCCGTGCTTTCCTCTTCTACATGGCCTTGTAATGAACGCATGGAAATTTGTATCATTGCACAAAGTAACTGAACAAAACTGCCCTATGTTATTTGAACATGTAAAATTGTTTTGACGATTTGCCTTAAATACGCGTTTCTAGGCTTGAAAACAAACTGTAATTTTAAATTCTGTCTTTTGCCTCAGGAGCTATGTTTTCTTGCAGTAAAAAATCGGCAAATGCAACAACAAGCGGACGTTTTCGGTTTTAAATAAAGCTAATGGAACTCCTACAGATGGTTCAAATGGCTCTATGCGCTATGGGACTCAACATCTGAGGTCATCAGTCCCCTAGACTTAGAACAACTTAAACCTAACTAATCTAAAGATACCACACACATCCATGCCCGAGGCCCGAGGCAGGATTCGAACCTGCGACCGTAACAGCACAGCAGTTCCGGACTGAAGCGAAATGAAAAAGCTTTTATCATCAGATTCTTCAATAAACTTATCTAAAATACCTTGCATTACCTCTAATAAATGCTCTTTATCTTCATACTCTGTAGATGCACTGTTTCCAAGAGATTTCAGTATGCTTTCAATATCATGAAAATAATTTATTTTCATAGGAAACTGGTATCTGTTCTGGGAGGAATGATACTCCTTTATAAAAAAAATGAAACTTGCAACTGTTCGTTAATAACTGCAGTGTAACATAAATTAGGTACAGATCCTGTTCTCTCAATGTTAACAAAACTTACACTGTCTGCCTTGCTGATGACGGCCGAGAACGCAGAAAAGTTGCCTTCATGCCCCCCCCCCCCTCCCCCCTGTTAACTGAGATATATTTGAAATTTTGTTTTCACTTTCGTGTTGATGTGCAGAATTCACACTCTCACTTATCGCTTTCTGAAGTTATGCTGCTTCCAGACGCATCCGCTTTTCATCAGGCGATTCCCGGGAAGCCAGTTGCGATGATTAACAGGAAGGACAACCAGGAAATATCGATGGAACACATCCATCTTTTATCCTCGGTCGTTCGAAATTTACAGTTAAAATCCTTCCTGTCTTCTCGTCAAAGCAGTTTGTTGTACATACAATACTTTCCGGTTGGAAGTATTTGTGACAGATCTGTAACAGCACAACACAAATTAATATATCTATTCTGTGTGAGAATAGTTGCATTAAAGAGAGACATTTCACAGCCAGATTCGTGTTAACGTCGCAGCAATCGTCCAGAATTAAGAAACAAATGATACTTGGACATCATGCATAACTGCTTTTAAAAACAATTGGCAAATATGGTGCAATGGAAAGAAATTATACGTTACAAATTTTTTCGTCATTTACTTACCCTTGAATGATGCATAGTCACAAATTCCTGTCTGGGAATAGCTGCAATCCAGCGATTTCTCAACTTCACACATTTGAGAAATCGAAACATGTGCGCTTTCATGCCTGTTTTGGATTTATAATTTCCCTGGTAAAAGGGAGCGCAGCACTTGTATCCCATGCTTTGAAGAACTCTAGGCGAATACTGCAGTGTGCGATTTGTGCTTTTACCAGAGGGGGGGATGTCCTAGAGGGTTAGTATAATTATATATGTTACTAGCTTGGACCCTGGCGTTACCCATGGTTAAACAGTTATTTATAAATAGATGTTAATGCCGAAAGTCACTATTCACGCGTATGCACTATCAGAAAAGCCATTCCTTGTTATATCTTTAAAAGTACATTATAGGTAAAGCTTATTTACAAAATCATCTGCATACAGGTATACGAGGGGAGTTCAAATAGCAAACGTACATTTGTGAAAAGCTGTACTTATTCTGATGATAGAAAACTGAAACATGCGTTATTTTTCTACGCAACATCCCTTGACCTCAATGCAGTTTTCCCGGCGTTTTACGAGTTTTTTTTTTATTTCATCAGAAAAATACGTTTATCGGTTGCATCTGTAACCAATATTGCACCGCAGCAATGGCGTCTTCATCACTTTCAAATCTTCTTCCCTATAGTGCTTCCGTTAAGGGTCCAAACATGTGAAAATCGCTTGGAGCCAGGTGGACTGTGTGGTGGATGTTCCAGCACCTCGAATCTCAACTCCTTTATTGCGTCGGCTGTCCGTTTGGCAGAATGTGGGCGAGCGTTATTTTGCTGCAGGATGACACCTCTTCACAGTTTTCCACGCCGTTTGGATCTGATTGCAGGTTTTAGTTTCGTACGCAACACATCACATCCACCATACAATACAGACCTGGCTCTAAAGCCTCGTTTACGCTGGGGCGACGTCTTGCAACATTGTGGCATGCTACGGAAATGTGGCGTGCGTCGTCTTGTCATTTAGTTCCAAATGTTTTGAAATGCTTACCTACTACATAACACTTTTTCAAAATTAATAAGCAAACATATTAATAGCATTAATATTACGACTGTATTAAAAACTTTCAGTGTTCGGCTCCACAAATTTAAATTATATGTAAAGTTTTACTCCAGTGCGTGGGAAATAAACATGCCAGGTTGGGATGCATAAACTAAAACCAGAGAAGGGGATGGTCTGATGCAGAGGGGGGGGAAATCCCCCCCCATCCCCCCTGAAAATCGCACACTGGAATACTGTATGAAACATATATCACTTTCACGTGGCACACACTTTCAACACAACATACACGCCAACAGGACTGCCGACCAAAGATAAGATGGCCAACAGTTTGTGACGTCACGTGCCAATGTGGCCGCTGTGCACAGGCCTTGTATCTAGAAAGCTTTGGCCGGAATCGGCCACAGCCTGTAGGTGGACGGAAGGCTCCGCTTCTGACAGCAGCCTGTTGCAGCTACCCAAGGTGAAACACATTGAGGGGGGACGCTGAGGTCAGGGTCGCGATGCCGCGGGCAAAAACTCGGCCCGTCCTTAAGGCACCGCCTGAACACAGAGCGGCGCAGTCGAGCGAATATTCTACGTGCCTGCCCCGAGAACGAAATTATTGCCTGCTGAAAAGAGAAGGCAGAGAGAGGATAAGCGAGAAGAGTGGTTACTGGTTCTGTGGAACTGAAAAGTAAATCAGCAACGGCGACCAGCAGTTTAGTATACCATGAGCAAGACTGAATACAGCCTCTATTTTTTTCGCTCTAAGGGTCTTGGTTCTTCAAGCATAAAGGATTGAGCATTGTTGTAACTCATTGCGGGTTACGTCAGGTCCGTCGCTTGCGTTGTGGGACAGCAACACTTTTGATTTTACGTGTAGAAATACTCAAACCGCCGGTTTTCACTCAGGGAAATTAGATACTCGCGTCCGAAAAAAAAAGAGCAGTCCGGCGAATGTTTAATAGTATGTACTCGAACACATAGTAAGGAAAAAGGAATAAGCCATACTACGTGTATATATATGAAGGGCTTATTTCAATAGTGGTACAGTCGTGCTCAAAAGTATCCGAACGACCTGAATTGCATTTCGCCTGATTCGCATGCAACCCACATAACGCAGCTGTCTAGCAGGTTCTCTAATGGCTCCTTGGTACAGTCGTTTGACTATTGAAAATGGTTCCAACAAGTCACCACTAGAAAACACTGCTCTGTATCGCAATAACTCAAGATGTAAAGTAATACTACGATACTACAAATATCAGGGAACACCTTATCACAGGTAAGACTGTCCTTAAGGCTTGTAAGCTCACATTTATTACAATAAATGACATACCTGAAATGTTACCACTCTCATTATTACGTCAGGTAGGTAATGCACGTAGTAAAGTTCGTCGTATACATGATTTCCTCTTCAAAGTAACATACCGTACTTATTATTTAACACAAAATGACATTAAAAATTTAAGTTATTCACGAGCTGCTAGTTGAGAATATGTATGAACTACAAATGACACGACGAATCGTCTCGTTCTGCATATGGATTCAAACCCAGGTCATGCAGACTAAGCAAAGATTTCGTGACTGACGGAAAGTGACAGTCATTCCTGATTAGGCATACAGAGAGTGATATACCTCGATTTTAGACAGTATCAGTTAGCAAATACCAACTTTAAATTACATAACGCAAACATTTTTATGGACGCGAATTCCTACCCAGCACCTATTGTCCCTGTTATCGAACTACGAGAGATGTTAAATATTGCTTCTTAACAAGTAACTAACTTGAAATGCCGTGAGGTAAAGCTTTGTGTTGAACAGGGATTCGAACCCACAACTTAATAAGATAGATATCGAAGCACAATCAGATGTGACATATCGGATTTTCTCGGCAGTTGCTAGATGTTTTAATTGAAATGACGAGACGAAACATTAATTTTTTCCTTCCCAGGACTCCAACCCAGCACCTATCGCTGTTTTATTGTAGAGAAAATGAACGTTAAATATGGGTTTGTTGCACCAGCAGCGACATGTGAGCATGTTTGAACTAGAAATAATATGACGAAGAGTTCAGTGCTGATTGGGAATAGAGCACCACGCATATCGTTGTTGACTACACACGAAGAGACGTCAGCTACCGAATTTTTCTCCACCAGCAGCTCGGAATAACTTCTTGAACTTAACAGTGATCTCGCAAATAGTTCTGTGTCTCACTGGGAGTCAAAAACGTCAAATATCGTTAGTGTTGACAACGAATGAAAATACATTAAAAATCGAAATTATTATCCACCAGCAGATAGGTGTTCTCATGCTAGAGCTTGATAATACATAATAAAATCTTTAGTGCCGGGCCAGGATTCGAACCCATTCACGCGCAGTATGTGGAGATGTTGAGGAATCAGGAGTTTTGAACAAACAACAAACTGTAGTAACAACAAACTGTAGTAACTAGTATACGAAAGGTTACTGGTGATAGAGTTTCTACATGTCGCCGCTCCAGACTTTATTGTGGCTCAACCTAACGTCTACTTGGTAGAGAAGGAATATCATTTTTAATGTGAATTTCAGACCACAATGCCATTATATCTTCTTCACTTGGTGTAGCCAGAAGAGAATGGAATCTGTCTCTCCCTATCTAAAATCATTGACCGAAGTTGGAATCGAACCTAGACCATAGACATATGAACCTATCATCTGCCCAACAGACCACCAAATCCTCTTCTCAGGGCTCATTTTTCTATCATAACGCCGTTGTACCACACTGGCTGAGAATTCTGACACACGGGCTCCCTGTATCAATTTGCAGCATGTTCAGTAAATTCATTTACTTGGCTGACCGAATCACCATGAACTAGCTGCCTCGGTTACCCAGTGCATGCATTCATCTTTATTTTATAATTACCAAAATAAAATCACGTAACTGCCTTCAACACAGAACTGCCAACAGTGTAGGATGCATAAATTAAAATAGGAAGTGTTCCTTTCCACTTGAGCTACTCTATTGCGATATCGGTTTGTTGAAAACGTCGTGCATTGCAAAAGAAAAGGTATAACTGTTTGTCTCTCATAAGTATTGACCTGGCCATATGCATTATCCCACAGCGCTGTGGAATGCACAAGTTCTGGAGGAGTGGTTCTTGACTTCTGGAGCTGTTATAGCTACGTGTCCGCTAGTGGCATAATGGTAAGTGTCGCGCACCGTAGATAAGATGTCGCGAGTTCGAGTTCATTCACTGCTGTATTTTTTAAAACTGAATTCTGCTGTCTGCTAAAATTATCAATCTAATGCAACTTGTAACATAATTTCCTTCACTTCTCAACCCAAAATAGTCGTATGTGGAAAAACGGCTAACTTCTGCGACATTTTGTTCAGTTCAGGTTTAATAGACAGCCAGACAGTAGATGCATCTCGAAACTTTTGTATTATGTATGGGTAGAGCGCATCGTGCCCAAATACGTCGGAAAAGTATTTTCTACATTAGCTGTCGTCTGGTAGTGGCATTTTATTCTTCTTCAAACCTTGTTTGACAGCTTTAACTCAGAACAAGTTTTCTACATGCATGTAATCAATAAACTGCATGTGCATTTTCACATTGTTATAGATGACCTCAGAGAATTCGCATATATCGTTTATGATTAATTTCTCTCTCATGTTTACCATTGTTTTAACAACATTAAAGAAAACCTTACGAAAATTGTGAACTGTATTATAAAACATGAAATAAAGCTACCCACGATAACCTTACGACGAAAGTCTGTTTTAATAAAATTGACTATCTGTACACAAGCGCGCCTCTATCTTCATGAATAGGTAAAATACTACTCACTTAGATTTAGATTGGGTCTGTGTTTAATTGGTATGCTGTGTCATACTCAAGAGGTATGCAAATGTGGCATTTCATAAATAAAGTTATGTATTCTTAGAAACACAAAATTTGCTTGTCAGCAGCGAAAAGAGGCGTTACCTGTTGTGCTGCATTGTAAGTTTTTCACCATTGCACTACGAGCCGAAGGTATTTTCTTTCGATTTGCTTATCGATGTGTGATCTGACTGCTTGTAGCTCTTTCACAGAAAGGATAAAAACGCTACCCTGAGTAATCCTGGAACTGCGAACCATAACAGACGCTTTTTCACACGTCAGCACGTTACCACAGAGCAGGCGGAGAAGTATGTGTCTTAGGTTCCTCTTACGTGACCAATAGCGGCTAGAACTCGTAAACCGCTATTTGAAGGGCGAGAATAGTTGCGATTTCCACGTGCAACGACATTCCTGGGCTTCAAACCGTAAATTTACAATCTTTTTTTACACCTCAAGCGATAATAACTTAGATTATTCAATGGAAATGACAGGTAAAATCAAGTGAACTTTGAGTCTTAATTCCATGCACACCAGGAAGTAACTCGTCGATCACAGAGTTACCAAACATACATTGCCTTGTTGCCAAATCTCAGTTACAATACCAGCAGGAAGAAGACGAACCAATGTGATCTTACAGCGGGCTGGGAAGTGAACATAGCTGGTGTCTCCAAGTCGCGGCTGCTACGGCCTGGAATACGTAAGCGTCTGATTCGCATTTCTGTAACTAGGTTTAGGGACTGGAGCGTAGTTACTAATAATACTCAGAACTGTCATAGTTGTTTTTATATTTCTTTCGTAAGTGTACTCAAAACTAAGAAATTCATTCACAGACGTTTTCGTGCCTCGCCGATAGTCGAGCACAACAAACAAATAAAAAAAAAATCAGAAAGTTTTTATTCTAAGCTATCCAAGTACAAACTTTTCGCAATATTAGTTCAAATTTAATATTCGCTTCTATAGTGTAGGAAAGTATTTCACAGTTGCATAACTCGCATCCGACTCATTGACCTTACACATAGTCGCTGACCATAAATTCTAGCTCAGAGTGACACTAGTTTAAGTAACGTAATGTGCCGGCCCGTGTGGCCGTGCGGTTAAAGGCGCTTCAGTCTGGAACCGCGTGACCGCTACGGTCGCGGGTTCGAATCCTGCCTCGGGCATGGATGTGTGTGATGTCCTTAGGTTAGTTAGGTTTAATTAGTTCTAAGTTCTAGGCGACTGATGACCTCAGAAGTTAAGTCGCATAGTGCTCAGAGCCATTTTAACGTAATGTAGCGAAGACTGTTTGCCAGTGATCTTTCTCACCGGGAAATACGCAATTCTCTCATTGGGGTCCATAAGTACACAGTAACAGTAATTTCTGCGTGTATTCAATGCATATGGATTAGAATTTAGTGGTGCTCTCTCTTCCACTTCTGTATACAATATGCCTGACCTACATGGTCCCTTTGTCATTACAGGCCCTGGGCAGCGCAAAATCATACTGACAACAGGAATGTGCTTATACTGACAACCTGACTGTTCGTTTTACCTGATTTTGTAATCATTTAAATAAAACAACATGACCTTTCAGTGGGAGAGATTTCGTCCCTCTTTTCCTTCTGTGAAATTTGTCAGTAAGCTTTTTGCCTTTCAGCCAGCAAAATGCTGCAGAGTACGGCCGGTAAACGATTCACAAACCACGATTTAGTGCCGTTAAGACGATTTCCTTAAATATTGTCTTAGCTGAAGGAATTTAGTTTCGTCCTAAATCTTCTCAATCAGCAACGTTCACAGACATCTCAAATAGGAAAAAGCTCATTATCCAGGTACCAAGGTTGTAAAACAAACTTCCCACAGTTTGAGTCAGGTTGATCTTTTCGTCTGATAGCACTGCGTAAGTATTTTGTCTATGAGGTATCACAAGTAGTGTTCCTGTAGCTGTGGGAATCATTGGTTGAAAACGAGTTTAACACTAATGGGTACAGTACAGCTAAATATTCAAAATGATTATCAACCTAATTCTGAGTTCATCGGCAAACTGAGGCGAATTTATAATACTGAAGCTAGACTGTGTATCCTTGTCTTCCTTGAGTGGGAACTGGAAGGCATTTACCCACACGTATACAATACTATGAATACTTTGAACGCTGTAGTTAATGTTGCTCTCATAAACTACTTTTGTTTTTTAATTCTTCTGGGTCTTCAGCGTGCAATATGTGTTGTAGATACAGTCTTAGAGCAAAAAATTGACCGCCGATTCGTTCACGGAAGGTGGGCAATACAGTCGTGCTCCTCTCAGAATCCTATGTCCGGCATTATGCTCGATCTGGCAACATTGTAGACTGCGGCACTTCCCAGAGGAAGTCATGACTTCAGTCTTAGTACTCTATTCTTGACTACGACCATAGTCTTGGGGTAAAACGCGAGACTAGCTAATACTTCGTCTGGTAACAAAAAGCACACGTCGACTAAGTTTTTATCGCCCCATTCCTCTCGGCGCTGAAGCTATGAGTGTAATTCAAGCGAATCTACAATTGATTTCGTTTTCTGTCGCACTGGTAATAATAGTTTGGTCCAACAATGTTTTAGCGAAAGATTTCTTTGCCGACCATCTGCCTCTGAACACCGCACGTGTCTTGAGTTCTCTGCGATCCGTTTACTGCCTACCGGCGGGGGCTGAGGCACTGCATTGTCTCGCCTTTTGCCGACAACGTCTGCTCCACTCCGCACTCTCGACCATGTAAAATGCTTTAATGTTGTTGAGTGGTGACCCATAAAATCTGTCTACGATTTGTGTTTCACTCTTGATAGCAAAGGAGGCACAAAACCGTTTTTATTTGATGATTAGTTTATTATACTAGAATGTAATACATCAATGTGCCACAGAATTAATTTCACGCCCGGGTTCCCGGGTTCGATTCCCGGCGGGGTCAGGGATTTTCTCTGCCTCGTGATGACTGGGTGTTGTGTGATGTCGTTAGGTTAGTTAGGTGTACGTAGTTCTAAGTTCTAGGGGACTTATGACCATAGATGTTGAGTCCCATAGTGCTCAGAGCCATTTGAACCATTTGAATTAATTTCATTGTTTCTGATCCTGTGCACTACAATTAAAGCGTCACATTCTGTTCTTTTTTCTTTCACTGGAGGTTCCTGAAATAATTTATTATTGTCATGGATTCATATGTGTTAGTCAAGGCACCGAGAGTAAATGCAATGTAATGTGTTTGGTTTCTTTCTTTGATTCTCTATGGTAAATGGACGCAAAAGATTGTGTAAATACCTATCAGAACCTGCTCTATAGTTACTCAGGCAAATTGCTTGTTTTGAGGTCCATACCTCAATTAATGAAGAAGTGAACGCTGTTCACAAATGATATTTGAAATATTCAATTGGATTTAAGGCGACAAAATTGCCCATATTTGAAGCTACCCAGAGAAAAATTATTTGCTAGAGTCGCTGTTAGCAAATGTCTGCAGGGAGTTCCTAATTGCTACTGTGGAAATTTAGCATAGAGGCCCTATAGTAATCAAGAGGTTCATCTCCTTCATACTTATCACCCTGGCATGTGACTCTTAAGTGAAGAACGATATTGAAAATCATATCGCTGATGGTCGAATCGAATTTCTTCAGAGACGCTGGTATTGCGAAGCAGCTTGGCAGTCAAAAAGCCAAGATCTATGACCATTAACACAACTTACTGAGTCGAGCTACCAAGAGGATTTGATGTGTAAAGGTTTTCTTCCGATTTCGATACAGAATTTTTTCTGGAAATTCGAAGCTCCATAAAATATATCACAAAGAAAAAAGCTCCCACACGCTGGCCCCTACCACGGTTAGGACTGACGACTGATTGAGCCGTTCTGACCTGAGACACGGGCAGTACCACCGGGCTACGGACACACTGCTGCCTGTGCGCCACTCTCATCATGGTATTTGTCACTCAGCCTCACAACGCATCGTGAAAGATAATAAAAGTTGTCACCTACGTGGAGAATAGCATTTCTTTAGAGAAAAATACTGAATTTTCTGTCTCAGTGTCTTAGTTTACATGAGGATTATATAGCACGAGTCATTCAAATGGAAAGGGAATATCAAGTGAATTTAGCGAGTGAATTCAGTACCATACGCGGAAGTGATTGCCCTGTCACAGTGTTGCCTAATGTTTGTGACGTTGTTGCCAATTCTCAGCTGTGCTCGGAACAGTTCTGTAGTGGTATGCGAGGAGAATCCTGTGCTCATGTCATAGGAGGATATGGAGAGAAGGCGCTGGGTTTGGTTAATATGCAGCGTTTTCTCCTACCAGTTGTGTCAAACATTCAGGGGAATCAACTTTCATCACGATTACAGTTTCCTACAAAATATATATGAATAAAACACTTACCTTGTTACTTTGTGACAAAAGATTATTTCAGTAAAATAAAAAGTTTTTGGAAATCACTTATGCCCACCTGTCACAAAAGTAAGGTAACAAACACTTTGCACCTCGAAATCGATTGCACCTATAAAGTGCAGTCTTGCGACGTTTAAATAAATCGTCTTAACGTCACTAAATCGTGGTTTGCGAATCGTTTACCGGCCGTACTCTTCCGCATTTCGCTGGCTGGAAGGCAAAAAGCTTACTGACAATTTCACAGAAGGAAAAGAGGGACGAAATGTCTCCCACTGGAAGGTCATGTTGTTTTATTTAAATGATTACAAAATCAGGTAAAACCAACAGTCAGGTTGTCAGTATAAGCACATTATTGTTGTCAGTATGATGTTGCACTGCGCAGGGCCTGTAATGATAAAAGGCCCGTTTATGTCAGGCATATTGTATACAGAAGTGGAAGAGAGAGCAGCACTAAATTGTAATCCGTTTGCATTGCATACACACAGAAATTACTGTTACAGTGTACTTATGGAGCCCAATGAGTGAATTGCGTATTTTCCGGTGAGAAAGAGCACTGGCAAAGAGTCTTCGCTACATTAGGTTACTTAATCTGGTGTCACTCTGAGCTAGAATTTATGGTCATCGACTAAGTGTAAGATCAATGAGTCTGCTGCGAGTTTTGCAACTGCGAATTACTTTCCTACATTACAGAAGCGAATATTAAATTTGAACTAATATTGCGAAAAGTTTGTACTTAGATAGCTTAGAATAAAAATCTTTCTGTTTATTGCAAAGGAAAACAATTGATTTTCTAAAACATTGTTTGTCATACACAACTTGAAACAGGTCATGTCGACCAAATCATATGGAAGAACTGACAGAGACGTATATCAGAAGGCAGTAAGATCTCTTTGCCTTTTGGCAACACACACACACACACACACACACACACACACACAAACAGACACATTCTTTTTTTTTTTTTTTGTTTGTTGTGCTCGACTATCGGCGAGGCACGAAAACGTCTGTGAATGAATTTCTTAGTTTTGATTACACTTACGAAAGAAATATAAAAACAACTATTACAGTTACTGATTTATGATGCTTAGTTTGCAGTCAGATATGAGTATTATTAGTAACTACGCTCCACCGAGCGAGGTGGCGCAGTGGTTAGACACTGGACTCGCATTAGGGAGGACGACAGTTCAATCCCGCGTCCGGCCATCCTGATTTAGGTTTTCTGTGATTTCCCTAAATCGCTCCAGGCAAATGCCGGGATGGTTCCTTTCAAAGGGCACGGCCGACTTCCTTCCCCGTCCTTCCCTAATCCGATGAGACCGATGACCTCGCTGTCTGGTCTCCTTCCCCGAAACAACCAACCAACCAACTACGCTCCAGTCCCTACACCTAGTTACAGAAATGCGAATCAGACGTATTACGTATTCCAGGCCGTAGCAGCCGCGACTAGGAGACACCAGCTATGTTCACTTCCCAGCCCGGTGTAAGATCACATCGGTTCGTCTTCTTCCTGCTGGTATTGTAACTGAGATTTGGCAACAAGGCAATGTATGTTTGGCAACTCTGCGATCGATGAGTTACCTCCTGGTGTGCACGGAATTAAGACTCAAAGTTCACTTGATTTTACCTGTCATTTCCATTGAATAATCTGAGTTATTATCGCTTGAGGTATTCGGTCCCCGCCACTGCCTAAATCAGTCTGCTTTCGGCCGATGAGCGGCGAGGACTCTTGTTTACGTCCCGTCCGCAGAGTCGCGGTCCCGTCCGCAGAGTCGCGAGCGCGCGTAGTTTGTTTACTTCCTCGCCGCAGCTAATACTCGCGTCCGTTAACACTGAGTCGCCATGGCTCATTCGTACAGAAAAGCTACCATCAAGATCAGCTTCCAGCCCGACTACGCACGACCACGAGCCTTTCAAATACCAACACAGCACATCATCGGTATCCACCTATCCATCACAAGCAGCGTCGTTTACGTCAAGATGGTCGATGACGAGTTATGTCACGCAGTTGTGAACACATGCGCGAACACTCTCAAGTTCAAACACTCCGATGGGCACATCGGAGAGGTTACTGTTGACCATGCTGGACTAGGATTACGCACACTAAGAGTCTTCGAACTCCCTTTCGAAGTACCACCGGACGTCGTTACCTCAGCTTTCCGCCCTTATGGGACGGTAATTAGCCACGTGGCCGAAAAATGGAACACCTTCGAGACGTACCAAGTCCTCAACGGCGTCCGACAAGTGAAAATTGAATTAATGAAACATGTGACGTCCTACTTAGTCATAGGTGGCTGTCGAGCAACCATAATGTACGATGGCCAACCTCGTACTTGTTCTGGTTGCGGCCAGGAGGGTCTTGTGCGCTCGGCGTGTATTCAACGTCGGGTTACATAACTTACATTGCATGACATGACACCACCTCCTACGCTCACGGCCCTCCCCCTCAATTACGCAGAGGTGACACGATCGACCGTAATGACACACGACAACGCCCCCGGAAGACAGGAAGCGTTAGAATGCGCACCTGTCGCCGGTCCTGGATTGACCAACACCATTACGGTGTCTGCAGGGGTTGACGAACGCCGCCCATCGACTCCACATGAAGATTCGCACGAGAGAATGGAACTCGACGCTAGGGTTGTACCGACCTCTGCCTTTCTCCCTGAGGGGGATGCTATACGGGAACCACAAACTCTTTCGGACACAGATACCCACGTCCGCAAACAAAGGTCACCGAGAAAACATAAAAAGCGACGTCGCACACCCTCAGACGATTGCCTCCAGCGGACGTCTTCTCCAGTTGACGACCGGACGGCCGACGAAACGACGAGGAAAATGGATGACACGGGATCGCCCTCACCTGTCACTTTGTCTGATTTTGACAAACCCGATTCCACTCCCTCGGACAAACGGATGGCCAGCACAGCGCCCGCCGTTGGTACACAACCGGAAACAACTGCGGATTCACCCTTCGTCACTCAGCCCACAAGTTTTCTACCGCAGCCACCGTTACTTATGGACCTTGGGCGGATGACATTGAAGACTATTCTACGGCCGCTGTGGTGGATGAGGAGAGGGGTCTCTCCTCCCACACCTCGGCTCCTCCCGAGTAGCAACAGATGACGGCGCGGACGCGGCCAGCAGATCACAGGCCCCACCTTTTACGGCGACACTGACGGCAGCCCCCACCACAGGAGACGATCTACAAACCTATCGCTTAACGACCATCAACATTAACACCATTCGGACACGTACGAAGTTGTCGCTGCTCCAAGACATGCTCAATGCAGCAGACGTTGACATTGTCTTTCTCCAGGAAGTCTTCGTCGCCGATTTCCCGGGTATGTATGGTTATACGGCTCATGTGTCCCACGCCTCGCAAAATAACAGTGGGGTTGCCATTCTCCTCAGAGAGGGCCTCGAGGCGGACGAAGTCCGATATCTCCTCGACGATAGAGGAATGGCCGTAACGGTGCAAGGCGTCCGGTTTATCAATGTGTACGCCCTTTCCGGAACGAATCGCCGTCGTGACCGATCGCTCTTCTTCGCAGAAGGAATAGCACCGCTTTTTCAGGGCAGGCACGATGACTTGATATTAGGGGGCGATTTCAATTGCACCCAAGCACCTAAAGATCAGCTGCCACGCCATTCACCGTGCCCCGAACTTGGGACACTCATCGGCGATCTCCAGCTAGTAGATACATGGGAACGTGTCCGAGGAACTAGACCGGGATACACCCATTTCACGAGTCACTCGTCTAGTCGCATCGATAGGATTTACGTCTCCCGTTCTCTCGCGGCAACGGTGAGTGACGCGGAGGTGTGGCCAGTAGCCTTTTCTGATCACGAGGCCTATATATGTGCCGTCACCCCTCGTCGCCAACGGGTGCGGCGCAGCCGACATCCCTGGAAATAAAACCTTGCTCATCTCGCTTCTCCGGATTGTTGACGCGCCATCGAAGACACGTGGAGTTTGTGCGTCCGCCACCTCCCAACGTATCCTACGTCGATTAGTTGGTGGTTAACCTGCGCCAAGCCGGCCCTACGGCGAACCTTTATTACGTATGGTCGTGAGACTGCTGCTTGGAGGCGGCAGACCCTTGATTTTTATTTCACCGTCCTTCGCGAATGCGCCTCCTTGCCACCCACACCGGAACGACAGCTGACAGTTCAGCGTGCGAAAGCACAGATCGTAGCCCATATGCGCCAACACCTCGAAGGGGCGATCGTCCGAGCACGGACACAAGACAGACTCGCAACAGAACGACCCACCATGTACCACGTCATCCGAGAACGTACACTGCGAAGACGGGCGCTGATACATGCCATCACCACTGAGGACGGCCATCATCACACCACACAACGCGATATTACTGCAGCCTTCTTCGAACATTACGCACGACTTTATTCTGCTCAATGTTCCGACCCGACGACGGTGACAGCAGTCTCATAACTGGTTTACGGCATTGTCCCACAGGATTTACAAACTGAATTATTGAACGACATTACGGAAGACGAAGTTATCGACGCCATCGGTAAAGGAGCGGCGAATAAGTCTCCTGGCTCCGACGGGTTCCCTGTGGAGTTTTATAGAACTTTCCAGTATTTACTGGCTCCCACGTTAACTGACATCTGTCGGGAGCTTATGTCCCCCGCGGTGCCGCTCCCTGCGACCTTCGTAGAAGGAATAATTACACCGGTTCACAAGCCTAAAGGTGGGGCTCGAATATCAGATTACCGCCCGCTAACACTCGTCAACTGCGACATGAAGATATTTACCAGACTATTAGCAAACCGTCTACGACCGACCCTACCTTACGTCCTCTCACCAGATCAGACTTCCCTAGGGGGTATCAACAATATCCACACAGCACTATGTCGGTACCGTGGCTTAATAGCCCTAGCCAGGGCACGCCGCATCCCGGGAGCGCTGGCATCAATAGATTTTAGCCAAGCTTTTGCTCGAGTGGATCACGCGTACCTAAGGTCCGTTCTCCAGCACATGCAGTACCCACAGCAGTTCACAGACGTCGTGATGCGCCTACTCCGAGGGGCGACTTCCAAAGTGCTCGTTAACGGGCGTCTCTCGCAGTCCCTCCCGATTTTCCGCTCCGTCCGTCAAGGCTGCCCCTTGTCGACGTTACTATATGCTCTGGCACTGGAACCGCTCCTCTGTGGTCTCCGTCAACGCCTCACCGGTCTTACCCTACGTGACGTCACATTTCGCTGTACAGGATAAGCAGACGACCTGGTTCTCGTGTTCCGCAATGGCGACGATGTCAACAGAGCACTAGAATGGATTACCACGTATGGTGTGGCTTCCGGCAAATGTCTCAACGTCGCCAAATCGGTCGCCATGGCCATAGGAGACGGGTTGACCCCAGCGTGTGTCGAACCCCTACAGTTTCGTGGCACTATCAAATGTCTCGGAATAGAGTTTCACGTCGACATACGGCGCACCGCGGCTCTTAACTACCGCCGCTTATTACAACAAATTCGGGTCCAGATCTTCAACCTTCGTCTGCGGACCCTCGACATTCTCCAAAGGACACACTTCGTCAACGTTTACCTCGCACCGCGCCTTCCAAACATAGCGCGTGTTCTCCCAATACCGTTACTGATGGCTCGACGTCTATTAACGGCATTCGGAGCCTACGTCAGTACAGGCATGCTCTTCAAAGTCAGTTATGAGTCACTGACCCTTCCCCCAGAAAGGGGAGGTCTTGGTCTAGTCCATGTCCACGACAGAGCTGTGGCCCTGTATGTCAGCTCACACATCAAGTTGTGGCGCCACCACCCGGAACGTTTGACAGGTTTGCTGTGGGAGTCCTTAGCTCCGCCCTCCATTATGCCCCCACTGACGACGCAAGACATACCCCCCCCCCCCCTTCTACTACTTCGGGACCTTTTACATTGAACACAGCTATGTCCGTATCGCAGTACCACCGACGAAACAGGCGTCGGCGCGGGATATATGTCATGTCCTACAGCAGAGGCGCCCACCAAACATCGTGGAGACCAAAAGCCCTCATGTTAATTGGAAGGTGGTGTGGAAGACGATTCACGCGATTCCACTGGACACAGCCGTCCGATCCACATGGTACATCACAGTCAATGGTAAACAGATTACCCGATCACGCCTCCACAAAATAAACATGGCGGAATCGCCTCTCTGCGTAGACTGCGGGATACCAGACACGGACGAACACCGTCTCACATGTGGCGCGGCAGAAGACGTATGGCGTTGGTTCGACAAATTTTGTCGTATTTTCTACGAGTGACTCCGGAACACATTACACCTCGGTTTCTACTATTTCCGGATCAACAGTATTTCCCGCGCGCCAAGACCAACGCTGTCACGTGGATCCGTGCGCATGCGGTACACTACTTATTTCACGATGGACCTAAAGATGTATTCGACTTTTGGAACTACCTACAAGAACGTCATTGCAAGATCGTACGGAACCCAAAATACAGACAGTATTTTTCTAATTACTTAGGGAGTGCCCTACGCGACCCTCCACGCAGCTGGATCATCAACAGGTAGGAGAAGATACCCATTGAGTGAGCTGACATGACTAAGTTCGATTCTCGGTGGAACAACATGATATACGTGAAGACGTACCTGGATGATGAAGCGTAAGGAGAGTAGCAACACACCCTTCTGCATCCTGTACGAAGCACTTTTTTTTCGTTTTCCCCATATACATTACCTCGGTGTAGGAACGTGCCGAGATATTGTTTTCTTTTTCTCAGAGCACGATGCGGTGCTAGATACATTTATTTTTGCTGTGGTATAAAGTAAAACCACATTAAGAATGTATTAAAAACACTAAATAAAAATAAATAAACAAATAATAATTCCCACGAAAGATTTCCCCTTCCCATCCCCGATTTCTTGACGGACGAGGGGGACACTGCGACCAGGCCTCGGGTTACGACCCCTGATCGCTCTGCCTTCCCCGCCCTCCCCCTCCTAAAAAAAAAAAAGTCCTCCCTCGAGCGAAAAATTTAACAAAGAAAAAAGGGCGTCTGATACGGTTCGCAGTTCCAGGCTCACTGAGTGTAGCGTTTTTATCCGTTTTGTGAAAGAGCTACAAGCAGTCAGATCAAACATCAATAAGGAAATCGCAAGTAAATACTTTCGGGTTTCAGTGCAATGGCGAAAAACTCACAATGCTGCACAACAGGTAACGCCTCTTTCCGCTGCTGACAAGCAAATTTTGGGTTGCTAGGAATACATAACTTTATTTATGAAATGCCACATTTGCATACCTCTTGAGTATGACACAGCATACCAATTAAACACAGACCCAATCTAAATCTAAGTGAGTAGTATTTTACCTATTCATGAAGATAGAGGCGCGCTTGTGTACAGATAGTCAATTTTATTAAAACAGACTTTCGTCGTAAGGTTATCGTGGGTAGCTTTATTTCATGTTTTATAATACAGTTCACAATTTTCGTAAGGTTTTCTTTAATGTTGTTAAAACAATGGTAAACATGAGAGAGAAATTAATCATCAACGATATATGCGAATTCTCTGAGGTCATCTATAACAATGTGAAAATGCACATGCAGTTTATTGATTACATGCATGTAGAAAACTTGTTCTGAGTTAAAGCTGTCAAACAAGGTTTGAAGAAGAATAAAATGCCACTACCAGACGACAGCTAATGTAGAAAATACTTTTCCAACGTATTTGGGCACGATGCGCTCTACCCATACATAATACAAAAGTTTCGAGAAGCATCTACTGTCGGCTGTTTATTAAAACTGAAATGAACAAAATGTCGCAGAAAATAGCCGTTTTTCCACATACGACTATTTTGGGTTGAGAAGTGAAGGAAATTATGTTCAAGTTCCTTTAGATTGATAATTTTAGCAGACAGCAAAATTGCGTTTTAGAAAATACAGCAGTGAATGAACTCGAACTAGCGATATCTTATCTACGGTGCGCGACACTTACCATTATGCCACTAGCGGACACGTAGCTATAACAGCTCCAGAAGTCAAGAACAATTCCTCCAGAACTTGTGCATACCACAGCGCTGTGGGATAATGCATATCGCCAGGTCAATACTTATGAGAGACAAACAGTTATACCTTTTCTTTTGCAATGCACGACGTTTTCAACAAACCGACAGCGAAATAGAGTAGCTCAAGTGGAAAGGAACACTTCCTATTTTAATTTCTACATCCTACACTGTTGGCAGTTCTGTGTTGGTGGCAGTTACGTGATTTTATTTTGGTGATTACAAAATAAAGATGAATGCATGCACTGTGTAGCCGAGGCAGCTAGTTCACGGTGATTCGTTCAGCCAAGTAAATGAATTTACTGAACATGCTGCAAATTGATACAGGGAGCCTGTGTGTCAGAATTCTCAGCCAGTGTGGTACAACGGCGTTATGATAGAAAAATGATCCCCTGAGAAGAGGATTTGGTGGTGTTTTTGGCAGATGATAGGTTCATATATCTATGGTCTAGGTTCGATTCCAACTTCGGTCAATGATTTTAGATAGGGAGAGACAGATTCCATTCTCTTCAAGCTACACCAAGTAAAGAAGATATAATGGCATTGTGGTCTAAATTTCACATTAAAAATGATATTCCTTCTCTACCAAGTAGACGTTAGGTTGAGCCACAATAAAGTCTGGAGTGGCGACAAGTAGAAACTCTATCACCAGTGACCTTTCGTATACTAGTTATTTACTTCTAGTGACGAAACAAACGCTATGTAGGATCACAGGACACTTATTCCATCTTTTATCTGAGCTTCTGTATGTCGATAAAATTAGTTCTGAACTGGGAATCCAACTCAGACCGCCCTTAACGCAGAATTTGACCCCATCGTGACAATAAAGCTCGGCTATAATTTGTTGTTTGTTCAAAACTGCAGATTCCTCAACATCTCCACATATTGCGCGTGAATGTGAATGGGTTGGGATCCTGGCCTGGCACTAAAGGTTTCATTATGTATTATCAAGCTCTAGCATGAGAACATCTATCTGCTGGTGGATAATAATTTTGATTTTTAATGTATTTTCATTCGTTGTCAACACTAACGGTATTTGACATTTTTCACTCCCAATGAGACACAGAACTATTTGCTAGATCACTGTAAGTTCAAGATGTTATTCCGAGGTGCTGGTGGAGAAAAATTCGGTAGCTGACGTCTCTTCGTGTGTAGTCAACAACGATATGTGTGGAGCTCTATTCCCAGTCAGCATTGAACTCTTCATCATATTATTTCTAGTTCAAACATACTCACATGTCGCTGCTGATGCAACAAACCCATATTTAACGTTCGTTTTCTCTAGAATATAACAGCGAAAGGTGCCGGGTTGGAGTCCTGGGAAGGAAAAAATTAATGTTTCGTCTCGTCATTTCAGTTAAAACATCTGCCAAGAAAATCCGATATGTCACAGCTGATTGTGCTTCGATATCTATCTTATTAGGTTGTGGGTTCGAATCCCTGTCCAACACAAAGCTTTACCTCACGGCATTTCAAGTTAGTTACTTGTTAAGAAGCAATATTTAACATCTCTCGTAGTTCGTTAACAGGGACAACAGGTGCTGCGTAGGAATTCGCGTCCGTTAAAAATGTTTGCGTTATGTAATTTAAAGTTGGTATTTGCTAACTGATACTGTCTAAAATCGATTTATATCACTCTCTGTATGCCTAATCAGGAATGACTGTCAGTTTCCGTCAGTCACGAAATCTTTGCTTAGTCTGCATGACCTGGGTTTGAATCCATATGCAGAACGAGACGGTTCGTTGTGTCATTTGTAGTTCATACATATTCTCAACTAGCTGCTCGTGAATAACTTAAATTTTTAATGTCATTTTGTGTTAAATAATAAGTACGGTATGTTACTTTGTTTTCTAGTGGTGACTTGTTGGTACCATTCTCAATAGTCAAACGACTGTACCAAGGAGCGATTAGAGGACCTGCTAGACAGCTGCGTTATGTGGGTTGAATGGGAATCAGGCTAAATGCAATTCAGGTCGTTCGGATACTTTTGAGCATGACTGTCCAAGTCCATTTTTGTTCATATTGAGATACAGAGCCCTAAAGTTAAATGAGCGCTGGAAAACCTGCAGTTGAGATACCAGAAATATTCAAGCATATGGCTTCTTGCTAGAGATGAAACTTTCTTTCTGTTTGTTTGGTCCATTAGTTTCAGAAACATTATAGACAGAAAAGTGGAGTTAATGGACTTGTACCACTATTGAAATAAGCTATATATATATACAACGTTCTGACATGAGGATAGTTTCCAACCGACTTCTCATACTCAAACAGCAGTTGACCGGCGTTGCCTGGTGAAACGTTGTTGTGATGCCCCGTATAAGGAGGAGAAATGCGTACCATCACGTTTCCGACTTTGATAAAGGTCGGATTGTAGCCTATCGCGATTGCGGTTTATAGTATCGCGACATTGCTACTCGCGCTGGTCGAGATCCAATGACTGTTAGCAGAATATGGCATCGGTGGGTTCAGGAGGGTAATACGGAACAGCGTGCTGGACCCCAACGGCCACGTATCACTAGCAGTCGAGATGACAGGCATCTTATCCACATGGCTGTAACGGATAGTGCAGCCACTTCTCGATCCCTCAGTCAACAAATGGGGATGTTTCCAAGACAACAACCATCTGCACGAACAGTTCGACGACGTTTTCAGCAACATGGACTATCAGCTCGGACACCATGGCTGCGGTTACCCTTGACGCTGCGTCACAGACATGAGCGCCTGCAATGGTGTACTCAACGACGAACCTGGGTGCACGAATGGCAAAACGTCATTTTTTCGGATGAATCCAGGTTCTGTTTACAGCATCATGATGGTCACATCCTTGTTTGGCGACATCGCGGTGAATCGCACATTGGAAGCGTGTATACGCCATACTGGCGTATCACCCGGCGTGATGGTATGGGGTGCCATTGGTTACACGTTTCGGTCATCTCTTGTTCGCATTGACGGCACTTTGAACAGTGGACGTTACATTTCAGATATGTTACGACCCCTGGCTCTACCCTTCATTCGATCCCTGCGAAACCCTACATTTCAACAGGATAATGTACGACCGCATGTTGCAGGTCCTGTACGGGCCTTTCTGGATACAGAAAATGTTCGACTGCTGCCCTGGCCACCACATTCTCCAGATCTCTCACCAACTGAAAAGTCTGGTCAATGGTGACCGAGCAAGTGGCTCGTCACAATACGCCTGTCACTACTCTTGATGAACTGTGGTATCGTGTTGAAGCTGCATGGGTAGCTGTACCTGTACACGCCATCCAAACTCTGTTTGACTCAATGCCCAGGCGTATCAAGGCTGTTATTACGGCTAGAGGGGGTTGTTCTGGGTACTGATTTCTCAGGATCTATGAGCCCAAATTGCGTGAAAATGTAATCACATGTCGGTTCTAGTGTAATATATTTGTCCAATGAATACTCGTTTATCATCTGCATTTGTTCCTGGTGTAGCAATTTAAAGGCTAGTAGTGCGGTAATGTCGTGTGACTAAGGCCTCCCGTAGGGTAGACCCTTCGCCGGTTGGAAGTCTTTCGATTTGACGCCACTTTGGCGACTTGGGCGAGGATGAGGATGAAACAGCCAGTCCTTGAGCGGAGAAAATATCTAATCCAGTCGGGAATAGAAACCGGGCCCTTAGGATTGACATTCTGTGATGCTGACCACTCAGCTACCGGGGGTGGACGCCGTACTACGTGAAAGCAACTAAGGTTATTACATTCTAGTGACATCAATCTTAGGCGTAGTGTTCACTGCACAAAAACAGAAACATTGAAAGCATCCTCATTTACAGATGGGCAACCATGAATAAAAAAATTAATTAACCTACACACACTGCAACGATACCTAACGGTTACTGCTAGTGTAGTTGCTTTTCTAAACAGCATCCCGTATGAGTGAAGAACGAGTGCATGTGGATACTGGTACTTAAGGACTATGCACGGCTCTGTTTAAAAAGAATGACTCATTGTAGTCATGGGGTCTAGCTGCAAATATTGGGGTAACCGGGCTCCCACTCCAATTTTGATATCAAATCGATATCATATTAATTATACAAATCAATTAATTACCCCACCACCTGATGGCGTCATGGGTTTTCCCCAGCTGGCATGTGGGTCCCTTCCCCTCCCCTCCCCTCCCCCCTCTCCACCTCTGGAAATGGTGAAATATTAAAATTTTGGCAGGAAACTAAAAAAAGACAGGAAATGCAAATTTATTGGTGGGAACATCAAATTTCGTGTGTTCACCTTGAAGTCTGGAGACCAACTGACCTAGTTCACAACACCACTACCACAGGGTACTGTCGGTTCTCCCCAACACCCCCTTCCCACCCCTCTCGTGATGTAATCCAAGATGATGGTGCAGAAAAGAAGGGCTGGAACCAACAGAAACACTGAATCTGGTCATGTGATAGGCTTCAACCAGCACACGAACACGGCAACTGGTGATATCGTTGGAGAGCTCAGGTGGGCTCAGCAGCTCCATAGCCTCAGTCTCATTCAGTCAACTAGCAACATCAGAAGAAGAACTATGAAGCATCAACAGTAGCCATCAAGATCGAGCACAGCCCAGCAGAACAAGAAGAAACGGAAAAGTAGGTATCGAATCTTTTTCTCTAGTTAGCATTATTGTTGGTTCTTTTGTGTCTTGGTCTGCATGTGATGCTTCCTCCTCCTTGTTCAGCAGTAGCATCTGATCTGTCGAGGCCTACAGGGGTGACCGCAGATATGTCGACCTCTGTCACGTCCAGGCCAGCAGCAACCTCAGCCGCCATCTTGAGATACGTGCACAACCTCTGGACCTGCAACAGCAGCCTCAAGTGTGAAACTTCCTGGCAGATTAAAACTGTGTGCCGGACCGAGACTCGAACTCGGGACCTTTGCCTTTCGTGGGAAAGTGCTTTACCATCTGAGCTACCCAAGCACGACTCACGCCCCGTCCTCACACCTTTACGTCTGCCAGTATCTCGTCTCCTACCTTCCAAACTTCATAGAAGCTCTCCTGCGAAGTTTTCTGGAGGCATGAGGTTGTGTGTTACATACTGAATTGGCGTTTGAAGTGACATCTCATAGCAATGATAGGAGCACATCGTGATGTAAATAATACGTCTGCAATCAATGTAAATATTGTATGCAATCGCGCGCGCGCGTGTGGGGGGGGGGGGGGGTAGGGGGGGTGGCGAGTTATACAATACGTATCAGAGGTTGGGTGAGGTGAACAAATAAAAAGAAAAAAAACTACGTATAATGTACATGTTTAGTTTGTGTTACAGCACACCTCTTGTGAAGCTTAATACGAACGATAGCGCACTGTTGAGACTCACTGCTGCAATTGTTTATCGTGGTCTCCTTATGGCACACTTCTTCGCTGTTCCACTCGAGGAATCGTCTCCACATCCTGATTTGATTCAAGGAAAGCAGAAAGCTGAACGCTGGGTAATATGTTGCACTGCTTTAAAGCAAAGCTGCATCCCCTGCTGCGTTTTACTTTATGAACAAAGAACTGAAAACCATAGGTTTTGAAAACGCATGTTATTTTCGCTCTGCAGTTGTCCCTAAGCGATTACAATCAGTTGGATATCACTTAAATGCCTTGCATGTTCCTAACCAGTTATACAACAGGGAAAAAGGGAACTGCAGTGCAACATGGAACCGAGCCACGTTTCGTTTATAGTAAATCGTCACATGATTAGAAGGTAAATGCTAGGTTAAAATGCAGAGAAAAAAAAAGTGACTCAGCAGGAATTCGATCCTACAGTGTTCTGGTTTCTCGCTATACGCTATACAACTTCTTTTGTTCGTCATGGTTCTCGTCATTTGGTCTGGACAGATGTCACAGGATATCCCTTAAAGTTCCTAGCTGAATACATCACTCAGTTTTTTTGTATTACAGGGGGCAGGCAGCCCTATGATCGAGCACAATGAGCTAGCGTGTCGGCCGCTAGACTACCACACGATATGCAAACTGTGTCACTCTTTCCGCTCTCGCAAATCGCTGCTCCTCTCTCGAATTGCGGCGGCCGCTCGCTAAGTGGCAGTGGTGTCGCTTTCACCATGAAAATTTAACTCACAATAATCACAACAATTTGTACAAAGTATTTATAAATTATACGCAAAAACATTCCTTGTGAATCAGTGTATAGAACCCATTAGTCAAAACCGGATCAGAATCCCTTCAACTGTTCCTGAGGTTAGTTTGCATATACAGTCAGACACGAGGAGGCGGCTTCAATATATACATAGAGAGAGGAGACAGCATCGTGCTATGATCCATTAATATGTAGAACGGCAAACCATTAGCTTGGTGTCGTTAGTATGGACCATGACTGAGCGCTTCAAATACACCTATCAATGAAGCAGACCTCCATACTTCAATATACACAAATCAAAAAAAAAGTTTTGCATCACCCCAGTTCCCAAAACTCCTGAAGATACACTTTGACTGTGGATATTGTATCACAGACACGGTCCCTTTGACTGTTCAGAGATGTCATTAAACCCGCCCAAAGACGTAAACAACCATGCATGAGCAGCGCCTATTAGACAGAGGGGGTCCGACAGCCGATCAGTTCCAGTCATTCCACCAGGAAGGAGGTACACGGCTCGTGTTGTCTGTAGTTCAACCGAGCCAAGACGGTGAATACCGCGGTTCGATCGCGTCCGTATTGTTACTTTGTACCAGGAAGGGCTCTTCAGCAAGTGAAGCGTCCAGGTGTCTCGGAGTGAGCTAAAGCGATGTTGTTCGGACATGGAGGAGATACAGACAGACAGAAACTGTCGATGACGTGTCTCGCTCAGGCCGCCCAAGGGCTACTACTGCAGTGGATGATCGCTACCTACGGATTATGGGCCGGAGGAACCCTGACAGCAACGGCAACATGTTGAATAATGCTTTTCGTGCAGCCACAGGACGTCGTGTTATGACTCAAACTGTGCGCAATTGGCTGCATAATGCGCAACTTCACTCCCGACGTCCATGGCGAGGTCCATCTGCAACCACGACACCATGCAGCGCGCTACAGGTGGGTCCAATAACACGCCGAATGGACCACTCAGGATTGACATCACGTTCTCTTCAGCGATGAGTGTCGCATATGCCTTCAACAAGACAGTTGTCGGAGACGTGTTTGGAGGCAACCCGGTCAGACTGAACGCCTTAGACACACTGCCCAGCGAGTGCAGCGAGCTGGAGGTTCCCCTCTGTTTTAGGATGGCGTTATGTGGGGCCGACGTACGCCACTGGTGGTCATGGAAGGCGCCGTAACGGCTGTACGATACGTGAATACCATCCTCCGACCGATAGTGCAACCATAGCGGCAGCAAATTGGAGAAGCATTCGTCTTCATGGAAGACAATTCGCGCCCCCATCGTGCGCATCTTGTGAATGACTTCATTCAGATATCGCGCACTAGAGTGGCCAGCATCTTCTCCAGACATGAACCCTACCGAACATGCCTGGGACGGATTGAAAAGGGCTGTTTATAGACGACGTGACCCACCAACCACTCTGAGGGATCTACGCCGAATCGCCGTTGAGGAGTCGGACAATCTGGACCAACAGTGCCTTGATGAACTTTTGGATAGGCTGCCAGGACGAGTACAGGCATGCATCAATGCAAGAGGACGTGCTACTAGGTATTAGAGGTACCGGTGTGTACAGCAGTGTGGGCCACCACCTCTGAAGGTCTCGCTGTATGGTGGTACAACATGCAATGTGTGGTTTTCATGAGCAATAAAAAGGGCGGAAATAAAGTTTATGTTGATCTCTATTCCACTTTTCTGTACAGGTTCCGGAACTCTCGGAAACGAGGTGATGCAAAACTCTTTTTGAAGTGTGTACAGGGTCAAAAGTATTTAAACCGACAAACTCTGGGAGATTGTAGGGGACATCAAAACAAATATTTTTCCCTAATGTCATTTTTTCCTATGAGGAGTATTTAAACCGGTAGAGGAAGATTTCTCTGGCAGCAAATTAATTAAACCAACAAACACTTTTCCATTTTTTTATGACCAAGAGACAACACATTAACACAACCCAATTTCAGTTACAGTAGATTTTCAAAAATGCTTCCATTGACACGTAAACAAAGGTTACACCGTCGGATCATGTTCTGTCTGACAGGGGCAAAAACCCCAGGAGTATCCTGAATTGTTCCTGCTGCTGCTACTATCCGGGCAGCCAGATTCTCTTCTGATGCAACAGGAGTTGCGTAAACAAGGTTGCGCATCTCTCCCCACACAAAAAAGTCCATAGGGGCATATGTGGGCATCGAGCAGGCCATGGTACAGGACCACTTCTGCCAATCCACGTTTCTGGGAACCGGCGGTTCAGGAATCGACGCACAGGACGACTGAAATGTGCCGGCTCCCCGTCATGCTGGAAGCACATGCGTTGTCTTGTAGGGAGCGGGATGTCTTCCAGCAATTCTGGCAATGCTCTGGCGAGAAAATTGCAATAGTGCCTGCCATTTAATGGCCTAGGTAGCAGATACGGCCCAATTGAACAGTCCCCAAAAACACCGACCCACACATTAACGAAGAACCGCACTTAATGAGCGTTAGTAACTTTGGCATATGGGTTATCCTCACTCCAAACATGTGAATAGTGCATGTTGAAGACTCCATCACGCCCGAACGTTGCTTCATCGGTAAACAACACAGAGGATGGAAATATAGGATGCATTTCACACTGTTCCAGGTACCACTGCGAAAACTGTGTTCTGGGTGGATAATCAACTGGTTCGAGGTTGTGGACACGCTGTATGTGAAATGGACGTAACAATTGCTCTCGAAGGACTGTTCTTACATTCGTTCGATTCGTCCCCATGTTATGTGCAATTGCACGAGTGCTGATTGAAGGATTCCGCTCCACGTGCTGCAAGACAGCTTCCTCAAATTGCAGCGTTCTTACCGTGCGACGGCGTCCCTGTCCAGGTAAACTGCTAAATGACCCGGTCTCACGCAGACGTTGGTACACAGCAGCAAAGGTTGTATGATGCGGGATTATGTACTCACTCCAGGTGTATCACTCCATTAATAAACAGGCACAATGCACTACTACACTGGTGGACAGCAGTTGCCTACAACTGAAGAGCGTAATACGCCCTCTAACAACTGAAGAACGTAATATGGCCTCTGACAACTGAAGAGCGTAATACGGCCTCCACCGGTTTAAATAATCCTCATAGGAAAATATGACATTAGGGAAAAATATTTGTTTCGATGTTCCCTATAACCTCCCAGAGTTTGTCGGTTTAAATACTTTTCACCCTGTATAAACCAAAAGCTCCTCTTTTTCTAGATAAATATATGAAATTTGTGCAAGAAATAATTCATTCAGAAAATGTAGTTGTCTGTAGTTTCCTTCGTGACAGAGATTTCTGAATACAGCGGTAGTATTTTGAAGCCAGCATAAAATTAGTATTAGTGTTGGGTATAGCTTCTCACGTTTAACCAGTGTTCAGCGAAGACATTCCATTTCTAACTATCAACAGATTCGCTGACACCCCAATGCCTTGACGACAATGCGTCAAATTTTTATAAGCTAGATGGTATTGCAAGTCCATAGGACACTGTGTTCGGCTTGCTAACGGTGGAGCTTTCGAATGCGATTTCTTCCTTTCCTTCATTCTTCCCCGACACAATTAAGAGCAACGGGCTGAACTTAGGTCTGACAAACCACGTTTTGGGCTACACGACCAAGTCAGCCGGTTCTTGCGGCCGCTTCATGGGTGGCGAACTGCAGGGGAGCACGTGGCGCGAGGGGTGAAAGGGCGCTTTGTCCCGTCTGCGCGCCTGTGAATAGAGCTGCTTGGCTCCCCTCGTCTGGCCCCGCCATTGCATCTCCAGTCCATTTCTAAGACATTACTGCCAACAGTGGCTTCCTACCGCAACACACCCGTTGCACAGCAAGACGTTGTAGTCCCCCCCCCCCCCCCCTTCTTTGTTATGCCCGCGAACGGTCGACTTTCGTACTAAACTGAGTATGGTACTGATTTAGGTAACTGCACCATTCGAGTGGTGACTTTAGTGATCTTAAATGAAATCTGCACTTAATTTGGGAGGAAGCAGTTACTCCGTGTCGTTTATTGTACTATGTAGAATGTTAACCAATTGCAAGTGAACATGGTTGTCATAACTGACACTGGGTGAACCACTTTGTTTAAATTATCACTCGGTACACTGACTGAGGGTGGGTGGTTCACGAAACCAATGTCTGAGCAAACACTGAGTTTTGGCTGCATACGATATTGCAGTGCCTGTGTTGTTCTGAAGTACGATGCAATGTTCCTTCGGATATGCATGCTTGTCCGAAGAACATTACATCTTTCTGAACATAACACGCACTGCAATATCGTATTTATCTTCCGAAACCAGGCAGCCACATTCAGTTAAAATGTCCTCGCCTGTACGGGAATTATATAGTGTGTAAGAGTGCAGGTTGTGACTCTTCAACGACGACATGGGGAGATTCGATCTGGCCGTGCTCGGATAGCCTGTGGTAAGACAACCACTCGGGATAAGCGGAAATCCCGGCCTGGAATAAATTTTCATTGTAGTTATTCAAGGTTCTCAGTATTCGCAACTGCGAATACATTTCATGCACTGAGCTTCAGCTGGCTGTGTTTCTTGAATTCGTCTTAATATTGTTGTCTGTGCCTGTATTGCACGCACATTTTTGCGTATCTACTTTATGTTGTTGCCTTGTGATGATCAGTGTCTGCCTTGACCATTCTTGTCTTTGTTTTGTCTTTCCCTGAGTGGTGTGCTGAACACATGTCTGCGTAACCATTTTAAGTTGCGCCTTGTGTTGCTCACTGACTGCTTTGTATTAAAAAAAAATGGCTCTGAGCACTATGGGACTTAACTTATGAGATCATCAGTCCCCTAGAACTTAGAACTACTTAAACCTAACTAACCTAAGGACATCACAAACGTCCATGCCCGAGGCAGGATTCGAAGCTGCGACCGTAGCGGTCGCGCAGTTCCAGACTGTAGCGCCTAGAACCGCTCAGCCACTCCGACCGGCTGCTTTGTATTCCATCGTATGTTTTGGTATTACTTTTATAATGAAAACACATCTGCCTATCTATTTTAAGCGTCTTGTGTTGATCAGAGTCTGGTTTGAGTTTTTGCCGTTGTGCGTTTCGATGTTGTAAGGAACAACGTATATCTATTATCTCGGTTCATCCATTATGCTGAGTCGGTATCTTGAACTGTTAATTGCAAAAGCCTCCAACTAGAGCTGTTCTCATTATGTCAGTGATAGTTAGTGCGCTGATTACCAGCAAGCCTACTGCCGTATTCTTCTATTCTGTTGTTAGTATTGGCCAGGCTGAAGTCCGTTGAGTTATAAATGGGCTACTTCCCCATCCTACACTGAGAACGTGGATAAGCTACGGCTAGTGCTGTCTTAGGATACTGGCTCAGTTGTAAATAGCTCTACTGTCATGGAAGCTAAGAAAATCGAATGAGCGCCCTATTTTAAGAGTTTGCTTGGGTGTAGCTTAGTGAAAGGGACGCTACTGTGTTTGCTAATTCATAGCAGTCATTATTACGAACCGGCTACTTGGTAATATCTGAGTGGGGTAACTAACTGTGCTATGGGTGTGGTTTGGTAATGGTAACCGGCGTCGATAATTTGGCCTGTTTGGTAATCAATATCATTATGTGCCTGCATCTTTGTGAAATGCCATACATCGATTATGAGAATCTTAGTTATTACCAAGCGTATGATTACCATGTAAAATGTGTTGTTGCGTTGACGTTTAATGTTCACTGATTTTATAACTTTAACTTCTTGAACTGTTTAATTAAGAGTGGTCAGTTTCTGCATTCATGCTTAGATATTTGTCAGTTCTGAATTGTACTTGGAGCATTTTAAAAATAACAGTTGCCAGTCAGCTGTGCTGTTAGCGAGATTGCATTACCTATTCAAGTCTCTGTTTTAGCACAAGATCCCTTGCACATTCCTTTCGTCTTCCACCCTCCGCAATTCAGAGGTTCACGCCGATATTGTAACCATCGCAGAGCTGATACAGGTGGGTCAAGTTCCAGTCACCAATGCCAGGCAATTTATTGTGAATAGCAGAGTAATCACGTAGACGTAGAGGTAGATGAATGGAGGGCTGGAAGACTGTTTGAATGTCTCTGTGCCTGCTGTAACTAGTCTATTCTTGTTTTCAAGAACCTTATGGCGGAAACGGATTGGGAACTATATCATAAAATATCCCTGTTGGATCGCAGCGACGGGAACCACTAAAATGTGAATGAGCTGTTGTCTTAAAGCAATTTAAAGCAAACCAGACGGCTTTGTAGATCTATCAAGCTTGTGCCAAGAAGCTAAAAACTTATTCCTTTTAAAATGACAATTTTAATGTCAGAACGGGGCTTGTGCTGTGTCCTCATGAAGATGACAGACACATTTCAAAACTTAAGCAGTTTAGTAATTCTCAACGACAGTTATAACTTCTTGTAATATTTTCATTTTCTACCTCTAACGTCGTTATGAACCAAATTAATAGTTCTGAAATAAACATGATGGTCGAAGTAGAGAGGATATAAAATGTAGACTGGCAATGGCAAGGAAAGCGTTTCTGAAGAAGAGAAATTTGTTAAGTCAGGAAGTCGTTTCTGAAAGTATTTGTATAGAGTGTAGCCATGTATGGAAGTGAAACATGGACGATAAATAGTTTGGACAAGAAGAGAATAGAAGCTTTCGAAATGTGGTGCTACAGAAGAATGCTGAAGATTAGATGGGTAGATCACATAACTAATGAGGAAGTATTGAATAGGATTGGGGAGAAGAGAAGTTTGTGGCACAACTTGACCAGAAGAAGGGATCGGTTGGTAGGACATGTTCTGAGGCATCAAGGAATCACCAATTTAGTATTGGAGGGCAGCGTGGAGGGTAAAAATCGTAGAGGGAGACCAAGAGATGAATACACTAAGCAGATTCAGAAGGATGTAGGTTGCAGTAGGTACTGGGAGACGAAGCAGCTTGCACAGGATAGAGTAGCATGGAGAGCTGCATCAAACCAGTCTCAGGACTGAAGACCACAACAACAACAACATTAGCAATGAGTAGATACAACCTACTATTACGAAGGCCACATACACTCCTGGAAATTGAAATAAGAACACCGTGAATTCATTGTCCCAGGAAGGGGAAACTTTATTGACACATTCCTGGGGTCAGATACATCACATGATCACACTGACAGAACCACAGGCACATAGACACAGGCAACAGAGCATGCACAATGTCGGCACTAGTACAGTGTATATCCACCTTTCGCAGCAATGCAGGCTGCTATTCGCCCATGGAGACGATCGTAGAGATGCTGGATGTAGTCCTGTGGAACGGCTTGCCATGCCATTTCCACCTGGCGCCTCAGTTGGACCAGCGTTCGTGCTGGACGTGCAGACCGCGTGAGACGACGCTTCATCCAGTCCCAAACATGCTCAATGGGGGACAGATCCGGAGATCTTGCTGGCCAGGGTAGTTGACTTACACCTTCTAGAGCACGTTGGGTGGCACGGGATACATGCGGACGTGCATTGTCCTGTTGGAACAGCAAGTTCCCTTGACGGTCTAGGAATGGTAGAACGATGGGTTCGATGACGGTTTGGATGTACCGTGCACTATTCAGTGTCCCCTCGACGATCACCGGTGGTGTACGGTCAGTGTAGGAGATCGCTCCCCACACCATGATGCCGGGTGTTGGCCCTGTGTGCCTCGGTCGTATGCAGTCCTGATTGTGGCGCTCACCTGCATGGCGCCAAACACGCATACGACCATCATTGGCACCAAGGCAGAAGCGACTCTCATCGCTGAAGACGACACGTCTCCATTCGTCCCTCCATTCACGCCTGTCGCGACACCACTGGAGGCGGGCTGCACGATGTTGGGGCGTGAGCGGAAGACGGCCTAACGGTGTGCGGGACCGTAGCCCAGCTTCATGGAGACGGTTGCGAATGGTCCTCGCCGATACCCCAGGAGCAACAGTGTCCCTAATTTGCTGGGAAGTGGCGGTGCGGTCCCCTACGGCACTGCGTAGGATCCTACGGTCTTGGCGTGCATCCGTGCGTCGCTGCGGTCCGGTCCCAGGTCGACGGGCACGTGCACCTTCCGCCGACCACTGGCGACAACATCGATGTACTGTGGAGACCTCACGCCCCACGTGTTGAGCAATTCGGCGGTACGTCCACCCGGCCTCCCGCATGCCCACTATACGCCCTCGCTCAAAGTCCGTCAACTGCACATACGGTTCACGTCCACGCTGTCGCGGCATGCTACCAGTGTTAAAGACTGCGATGGAGCTCCGTATGCCACGGCAAACTGGCTGACACTGACGGCGGCGGTGCACAAATGCTGCGCAGCTAGCGCCATTCGACGGCCAACACCGCGGTTTCTGGTGTGTCCGCTGTGCCGTGCGTGTGATCATTGCTTGTACAGCCCTCTCGCAGTGTCCGGAGCAAGTATGGTGGGTCTGACACACCGGTGTCAATGTGTTCTTTTTTCCATTTCCAGGAGTGTATATTCATAATAGTAACTCATTTGTGGATTCCTTTCTTTTGTCTTCCTCTCGCCGAAAACGGAGGCTACGGACCTAGCTAAGTAGGTCTAGTACTCCACTGAAACAGATAAGATACTTTCTCCTGCTCGTCCGTCATTACCAGTAATTTAATCGATGGGAACTACAATTCGCCATCGTCTGCGAACTTACAAGATATGACAACATGTCTAAATATTAATATTTCGAAGCAGTAATTCATATCCAGTCTCATACCTACGAGTAAAGATAAATAGTAAACCAAAGATAAACATTAAAACCTATTCCTTGTCTTCTGTACAATATTAATCCAGACTGAGACTTTTGTTCCCATACTCCTATTCGCGACGATGTAAATTTGTTTATACTCTTTTTCGTTCCACACCAGATAAAGAAATGCTACACGGTCATAAAAATAATTGCTGTAAGGGACAATTAAAAGAACAATAGAAAAAGAAAATTTAAAGAGTCAAGGAATACTGAACCTTGCACAATTAAAACATTCCCGCTTTTTGTATAACCCCTTCCACCTACGACCGAGCGAGTTGTCGCATTAGTTGGCATACTGTGCTGGCATTCGAGAGGACAACGGTTCAAATCCACGTCCGACAGTCCAGATTTAGGTTTCCCGTGACTTCCCTAAATCACCGTTAATGCCGTTATGGTTCGTGTGAAAGGACAAGGCCGGTTTCTAGCTTGTGTTCCGTCACTTAATAACTTCGTTGTCGACGGAACGTTAAGGAGAGCCGGAGATGCCTATGCTGCCCATGTTAAAATCACGAAGTTTGAGGAACATTTATGAATAAACTACCAAATAGAAAAATTTGAATTTCTTTTACATATAGAGTGGTTTAATATTGCAGTTATGACAGAGGGATTTTGGAGTATCTTTTCTAATTTCCTTCCAATTATATTTTTATTAATGACCCAATTTTTTTTTTTTTTACAAATAGTTGCTTTATAATTAAACTGAAATGAAACTACTGAACATATTGCCAAATGGCTGTGTTACAATGTAAGTTTGACCACTAGGAGTGCTGTATAAAAATTTCATCTCTCTAGCTTGAGTGGATTTTGAGAAAATGTTCCTTATATTCGAAAAATTCTAATTTACGGGAAATGGCTATCAAAGTTTCTCAATACATTCCTGCACTATAGGATGGATTATCAGGGTTTTCTTCTTCATCCTCCAAAAGCTTCCTCTTCTGTCTTCTTTTCTGGCCTGTTGTTCCATCATACTTCATATGCCTTTCTCTTCTTTCTGCTCCTCTTATCCTTTCTCTGTCAATATTTCTTAGTGCTCGTACAGTGTTCAGCCCAGCTGTAAATCCTAATGCCTTAAGAACTTCACACTTCACACTGTTCCCTTGGTTGTAGGTTGCTATTGCATCATAAATGCCAAAGTACAGTGTTTTTATGCTTACAAACACCCTTTTAGGAATCACTTTCCAAATCAAATTGTTTACGCTCTCATTAGGATTCTGCGTCTTTTCGTGTAGACATTTGTGTAACAATTCTGGCTGTGCTAAGTCATGAAAAATTGGTTTTATTGTTCCTTCCTGATTCTTGTACATACTGCATATTACCCGCTTTACACAAGAAGTGTAATACTACCAACAACAGGCGCAACATTGAACTAATTTGAAACGGTAAACAGCAAAGAGACGATGTTCCGCGCTCTTATTCATTGTAGTATCGCAACTTGGTATTAGTGTTAATTTTCTTTTCCCTACGTTCTTCCTCTTCTTATATACACGGTTACTAAAACGTGGCATCGTAACCAGAACAAAAGTGTACGACAATATTAAATGGAGCAAGATGTTCGAAATTCTGGGGAAAATAGGAGTAAGCTGTAAGGAAATACGGGTAATATTTGTCACAGAAAACAATTTAGCCAACCATTGCACACTCGCTATATGCGTAACATAAAGCGCTGTGTGCGTAACAGGCCGAGAAAATTCCAAGCAGTTCGCCAGGAAGTCACGAGAGGGTGTTAGATGCATTCAGCGGCCGCACATTTCCTCTGCAGGCGTGGGGGAAAATGGTAATAACTCCACTTCTAGGGCGAGTAGAACAATAATTCAAAGTTTACATTAAAGAGGAATGTTCCAATTAATTTTCGGTAGCAAAAAAAAAATCGTAATTTTTTGGATTTGACCACCTCTAGCTCCCCTTAATTGCTAATCTTTCTTCCTTCTATTTACCATGCAAATAACGTAATAGATAATTCATATGTAACAGAACACGTTATTCACATGGTCAAATAACATATCTAGCCTCACAAGATCAAATGTAGCTGCTTCTTCAGCCACGGAAACTACACATTTCTGTGGGCACGAGAATAACACCTGACCCAAATGGTCCTGCCTCTCTAGGTTTACAGATCCCGCCGCCTATTGGCGCAGCGCTCTTCCTTGCACGGGGCCGCTCCTAGCGGTTGAGGTGATAGGTGGTTTCCTCTTTGATTCGCTGAGGCATAAAATTACTAATGTACGAGGACGTGCTGAAAAGAACTTTTTATGAGGATTCCAAGCTTTTTAAACAAAAAAAACCTTTATTAACATTATACGTCTTCATTCTTCATGTATAGATACTTATTTCTCAACTTGGTCACCTCGCCGGCGAACACATTTCTCCCAATGAGAGACCAGTTTGTTGATACCGTCACTGTAGAATGTTTGGCTTTGTTGGCGGAGCCATCTCACCACGGCTTGCACCCCTTCATCAGTATCAAAATCGAGTCGTCGAAAGTGTTACTTAAGTTTTGGGAACAGATGAGAATCGGATGGGGCGAAGTCGGGACTGTATGGAAGATGATCGATGACGTTGAACTCAAGACTTCAGATTGTCGCATCTACATCTACATGGATACTCTGCAAATCACATTCAAGTGCCTGGCAGAGGGTTCATCGAATCACTTTCACAATTCTCTATTATTCCAATCTCGTATAGCGCGCGGAAAGAACGAACGCCTATATCTTAGCTCTGATTCCCTTATTTTATCGTGGTGATCGTTCCTCCCTATGTAGGTTGGTGTCAACAAAATATTTTCGCATTCGGAGGAGGAAGTTAGTGATTGGAATTTCGTGAGAAGATGCCGTGGCAACGAAAACGCTTTTCTTTTAATGATTTCCAGCCCAAATCCTGCATCATTTCCGTGACACTATCTCCCATATTTCGCGATAATACAAAACGTGTTGCCTTTCTTTGAATTTTTTCGATGTACTCCGTCAGTCCTATCTGGTAAGGAGCCCATACTGCGCAGCAGTATTCTAAAAGAGGAAGGACAAGCGTAGTGTAGGCAGTCTCCTTGGTAGGTCTGTTACGTTTTCTAAGTGCCCTGCCAATAAAACGCAGTCTTCGGTTAGCCTTCCCCGCAACATTTTCTGTGTGTTCCTTCCAATTTGAGTTGTTCGTAATTGTAATACCTAGGTATTTAGTTGAATTTACGTCGCAGGTGTCGCAGAGCTCGTGTTTGTTCTGGCATTATCGTGCTGAAGGAGAAGATGCTCGACGCAAGGACGACCTTATCGAATTCAATTTTCTGAGATGTTTCTCAAGCAACGATGTAGTTACATTACACACCGCCATGTTACACACTACAATTCGTAACCCTCTAGCGGCAAGGAGTTGCTTCTTGCGTCAGCGAAGAGGGAAAGTCTGCCGAGTAATACAGGGTGTTACAAAAAGGTACGGCCAAACTCTCAGGAAACATTCCTCACACACAAATAAAGAAAAAATGTTAGGTGGACATGTGTCCGGAAACGCTTAATTTCCATGTTAGAGCTCATTTTAGTTTCGTCAGTATGTACTGTACTTCCTCGATTCACCGCCATGATTTCATACGGGATACTCTACCTGTGCTGCTACAACATGTGCCTTTACAAGTACGACATAACATGTGGTTCATGCACGATGGAGCTCCTGCACATTTCAGTCGAAGTGTTCGTACGCTTCTCAACAACAGATTCGGTGACCGATGGATTGGTAGAGGCGGACCAATTCTATGGTCTCCACGCTCTCCTCACCTCAACCCTCTTAACTTTCATTTATGGGGGCATTTGAAAGCTCTTGTCTACGCAACCCCGGTACCAAATGTAGAGACCCTTCGTGCTCGTATTGTGGACGGCTGTGATACAACACGCCATTGTCCAGGGCTGCATCAGCGCATCAGGGATTCCATGCGACGGAGGGTGGATGCATGTATCCTCGCTAACGGAGGACATTTTGAACATTTCCTGTAACAAAGTGTTTGAAGTCACGCTGGTACGTTCTGTTGCTGTGTGTTTCCATTCCATGATTAATGTGAAGAGAAGTAATAAAATGAGCTCTAACATGGAAAGTAAGCGTTTCCGGACACATGTCCACATAACATATTTTCTTTCTTTGTGTGTGAGGAATGTTTCCTGAAAGTTTGGCCGTACCTTTTTGTAACACCCTGTATACATGACATATAATATCTCAAAAGATATTGAGAACAGAATAAGAAATTCGGAGACTTTTCAGGTAGGTGTTTTGACAGGTTCCCATCAAGCCGTCAATTGCAGTATACTGAACAGTATTCTTCTAAGAACTGGAAGTGCTTCGAGTATTTTGCTCAGCTGTCCGATGCTGTGGTCACTGACTTAAGAACTGTGAAAGCATCGGCTGGAATAGGTACTTTCTATCAGCTGCAGCTTAGGCATTGTTTCCTGCGCGTTCCGAATCAGTTTGGTATCACGTCTCCGGAAATTGTTTTGGCTCGCTTGTGAGCGTTTCCGCAAATGACGCGTCGTCGGTGATTCGGCACATTTGAATTTTCGGATGCGAACCGCTTGAAGGACTGGATTAGTCATTAACGGTTCTTGATCTGATGTTTTGCACCAATGAGCGTGTCTTCCTGGTCGGTTTAGGCACCACATGTAGGGAAATTAGTTCTGTCTTGCTTTGCGAGTATTGCCGCAGTGACGTGTGGTTGCTAATTTGGACCATTTACGTTCTTTTTGCGTGTGAACTGTATGCAGTATTACGGACTATTAGTTTATTTGTCTGATGCATTGTAATATCATGTGCCTATTGCGTTATTCGAGTTGTGGACTGATTTAATTTTTGTACTGATTTCAGTAATTTCACCATCCGAGTAGTGACTTTAGTGATGTTACATGAAATCTGCACTTAATTTGGGAGGAAGCAGTTACTCCGTGTCGTTTATTGTACTATGTAGAATGTTAACCAATTGCAAGTACACGTGGTTGTCATAATTGGCACTGGCTGAACCACTTTGTTTAAATTATCACTCGGTGCACTGACTGAGGATGGGTGGTTCACGAAACCAGTGTCTGAGCAAACATTGAGTTTTGACTGCATACGATATTGCAGTGCCTGTGTTGTTCAGAAGTACTATGCAATGTTCCTTCGGATTGCTTGCTTGTCCAAAGAACGTTACATCTTTCTCAACAATTCAGGCATTGCAATATCGTACTTATTCCACCGAAACCAGGCAGCGACATTCTATTAAAATATCCTCGCCTGTACGGGAATTACATAATGTGAAAGAGGGCAGGTTGTGACGCTTCAACGACGACATAGGAAGTTTGGATCCGGCCGTGCTCGGATAGCCTGTGGTAAGATAACCACTCGGCATAAACGGAAATCCGGGTTCGTGACCCGGTCCGGAATGAATTTTCATTGTCGTCATTGCATTATACGGTTGATGGTTCTCAACTGCGAATACATTTCATGCACTGAGCTTCGGTTGGCTGCGTTTCCTGAATTCGTCTTAATATTGTTGTCTGTGCGTGTATTTCGCGCACATGTTTGCGTATCTACTTTATGTTTTTGTGATGATCAGTGTCTGCCTTGATCATTCTTGCGTTTTTTTTTTTTTGTCTTCACCTGTGTGGTGTGATGAACACACGTCTCCGTAACCATTTTAAGTTGTCGCCTTGTGTTGCTGACTGACTGCTTTGTATTCCATCGTACGTTTTGGTATTACTTGATTACTTGTATAATGAAAACACGTCTGCCTATCTATTTTGAGCGTCTTGTGTTGATCAGAGTATGGCTTGAGTTTTGCCGTTGTGCGTTTCGATGATAAAATTGGCTTGTAAGGAACGACGTTCACCCATTATGCTGAGTCGGTATCTTGGACTGTTAGTTGCAAAACCCTCCAACTAGAGCTGTTCTCATTGTGTCAGTGATAGTTAGTGCGCTGATTACCAGCAAGCCTACTGCCGTATTCTTCTACTCTCTTGTTGGTATTGGCCAGGCTGAAGTCCGTGGAGTTATAAATGGGCTACTTCCCCATCCTACACTGAGAACGTGGATAAGCTACGGCTAGTGCTGTCTTGGGATACTGGCTCAGTTGTAAATAGCTCTACTGTCATGGAAGCTAAGAACATCGAATGAGCGCCCTATTTTAAGAGTTAGCTTTGGTGTAGCTTAGTGAAAGGGACGCTACTGTGTTTGCTAATTCATAGCAATCATTATTACGAACCGGCTACATGGTAATATCTGAGTGGGGTAACTAACTGTGCTATGGGTGTGGTTTGGTAATGGTAACCGGCGTTGATAATTTGGCCTGTGTGGTAATCAATATCATTATGCGCCTGCATCTTTGTGAAATGCCATACATCGATTATGAGAATCTTAGTTATTACCAAGCGTATGATTACCGTGTAAAATGCGTTGTTGCGTTGACGTTTAATGTTCACTGATTTTATAACTTTAACTTCTTGAACTGTTTAATTAAGAGTGGTCAGTTTCTGCATTCATGCTTAGATATTTGTCAGTTCTGAATTGTACTTGGAGCATTTTAAAAATAACAGTTGCGAGTCAGCTGTGCTGTTAGCGAGATCACATTACCTATTCAAGTCTCTGTTTTAGCACAAGATCCCTTGCACATTCCTTTCGTCTTCCACCCTCCGCAATTCAGAGGTTCACGCCGACATTGTAACCATCGCAGAGCTGATACAGGTGGGTCAAGTTGTGACATATGGCACCGGGTTCACTTTGAAGACGTCAGGTTTTCGAAATTCGTGTCAGATCCCGAAGACCGAAAACTACTTTTTCGTGAAATTTGAAACTGAGAAATAAAAATAACAGATAGTCTTAGTCTGACCGACTATCAGTCACAAATGACCCAGCTTATAACATTCGTAAGAGCCGCAGACCTCGCCCATATCAAATAACATGGCTCAAGATGTGTGTCGGTTTCTTGTGTGGGCAGCAAGCCCTCTATCTGCGTTATTAGATGAAGCTGTTATAAAAATGTTGTTGCTTGTTATATCTGAATACTGTAAAATCGTTAGCGCAATTATCATGCAAGAACATCCAGCTAACTTATAATCCTATGGGAAATCGACTCTCCCTAGAAAGTACACAGATCTATAATTACGCAAGACAGGCCACCGCAAATGGGTTCAAATGGCTATAAGCACTATGGGACTTAACATCTGGGGTCATCAGTCCCCTAGACTTAGAACTACTTAAATGTAACTAAACCTAAGGACATCACACACATCCATACCCGAGGCAGGATTCGAACTTGCGACCGTAGTGGCAGCGCGGTTTCGGACTGAAGCGCCTAGAACCGCTCGGCGACAGCGGCCGGTGGTTAGCGCAATGTTCGTTACCCTCTCTAAACGATGACCGATGGTTATCAAGGACCACTGTGCACAACAACAACACTGAAACAGTGAGAAAAACAAACTTAGGAATACAGCAGATTGTATTTGTTATTAATGGTTCGTGTAACCATGAAAAGTTGCAGAACAATTAAAGTATCTTGAAATCTAAATGGAATGTAAATATAGTAGGTTTTTATTTGGTCTAAGTATTGGACGCAGTTCTCAAGAAATTGACAGGAACCAAAGTTCCCTAATATCTCGATTGAACTGAAGCAAAAGGACGCTGACACTGTGAGGAGATGCCAAATTACATGGAAGACTTCACGGAGAATACGCAACAAGGTCTCTTTATCACAGCAGGTTTGGAATTCAAAGTTAATGACACAAAATAATAACATATAATCACGTAGACAACTCAAGTTTCATGCCAAAATAATTACGAAGCTATCTGTCAGAATATGGACCAAGCTTCTACGGAATGCAACACTTAGACTTCTTAAGAACAGAAAAGTCTGCATCCATCAGCATCTTAATGCGCTGGGAGACCCAGTAGAATGGCGTTCAGGAGACGAATGGCTGCCAACCTTCCTTCTCTGCCCTGAACTCCACCCTTCCAAACATCCTACATTGAGGGACGACTCATTGCTGTTGCCAAGGAAACAGACGAGAATATCACTTATTTCACGAAAAAAATCCACTTCAAAAAGCATGCGGTTGGTACCAGCCAGGAGCAGTGTCTCTTCATTTGATCGGCTTTTTCGCGCGAAGCATAGTGGAGGGACGACATATTCTATCGGATAAACACAATTTTTTGAAGTGAAATCAAACGACATTTTCGTACTGGGGGTCTTGCGTCTCATCGTTTGTTGTTAACGCAGAAAATACAAAAGTATCAAGATGAATTATGCTCTGGGGCCAGCAGTAATGGCACGCTGTTTATCCGTAGTGAGGGCAGGTGCCAGCTCTGCCTACAAAAGTATGAAACGACTTGCATCTTCCCTTCCTTGAAAACTGCCCATCTCCCTGAGGAGGCTCGCCTTTCCTAATGAGATTCACTGATTGCCTTCTGCTGACAAAGAGGAACCTGAGACCACACTCTGAGTGGATCTTCCCAGGGAGAAACATGAAAAGCTTTCCACGCACGCTCCAATGTCCAGTACTCTCAATAAAATAACTACGAAATATTGGCAAAAAAATAGCGCTTAGCGATACGTAACAGCAATGTTACAACACCCTTTTATCCCTTTTTTAAAAAAGTGTCAAAATCCCCAAAATTGCGTTCCTCGTTGGTGACCTGGCTTAGGTGTCCTAGAAAAAATGGTTCAAATGGCTCTGAGCACTATGGGATTTAACATCTGAGGTCATCAGTCCCCTAGAACTTAGAACTACTTAAACCTAACTAACCTAAGGACAGCACAACATCCATGCCCGAGGCAAGATTCGAACCTACGACCGTAGCGGTCGCGCGGTTCCGGACTGAAGCGCCTAGAACCGCTTGGCCACACCGGCCGGCGGTGTCCTGGAAATTAAGTAACTCATATACCTACTGGAACCAAAAAAGATCTGCCAGCAGTCTTCTCACAGGATAAAGAAAACGGCAAGGCGTCATATTGCCTTCTTGGTTCATAATAAACATATTACATCAGGATAAATATTGTAGTTTGAACATAAATAACATATGTTAGCAATACTAGAATACAATAGAGCGTTGATTATCCTAACTAATTGGGAGAGATGAGTGATCAGAAAACTGGTTCATTCAAATAATCCAGTTGTATAATTTTATTTACCAAATTCTACATACATTTATAATAACATGAATCTCTCTTATTATTACAAAAGTAAGTACAGTAGGAAAGTGTTTGGTACAACAATGTAATCAAAAACCAAGTAATACTATGCATTTTGCATGTACAGTACATTTATATAGAATTAACACTTTAAAAATCCTTTATTTTGGTCTGCCTTAGCAAACGTACCCCCTTACGGGCAGCTATGTCATGCCCTTTTCTTGGGACCGGCATCTGATACTGGTCACTTTCATCTTGAGCTTCAAAGAATAGCAAGGCAATGTCTAAACGTCTAAACGCTTCAGGAACATCCAGTTTATTTTCATCTTCTTCTTGTGGACCACTAGTTGATGAGATTTCTGGCAGTCTCATCAGTGATGAGGTTACAATTTCGCTATCCTAAGAAATTTATTATGCCCTGGATCTGCATCGTTAACAGTCATCCATTCACATTCACAGCAACTGAGTTCATTTAGCATATTTAACATATTGAGCATTCTGTTCGTCTTTTTCAACCGTTCTTTGAGAACTTTCCGCTGTACTCAAAAATTTATTCCAGCTTTTTTTCAGATTCTGTACCTTTAGACTATACCATGCTGCACCAATCGCGTGGGACGCATCTGTTAAATCAATATTTTTATGATTTTTAAGAGAGTTGCTTCTCCTTGGTCTTCTCTTTCTAACAATAACTCACGTAACAGTTCTTCTCTCTAATACTGTTTGAAAGTGTCAATAACGCTTTATCCATAGGCTGTAATAGGGATGTTACGTTATGCGAAAGAAACATTTTTATGATCTCGTCCTTTTTGTTTAATATATTACATTTTGTTCCTTTTGCTATTCTTTAACTGATGAAGGTTTTACAGAGAGTACTAAATTTCCATAAACCATTCCATGAAAATCGTACTGTCCACCCAGGTGCTCTTTTGTGAGGTGCAAACAACAGGCATCTCAGTTATATTAACGTGTTTAAAACAATGCGGTTTCTTACTTTTATCAATGACGAACATAAGCAATCGATGGCTGCCAGTAGCATTAACACAAGGTAAAACAGTAATACCATCGTTGCATATTTTATGACCAGGTGCTAGTAATTCACAACTTGAAGCAAGAGTTTTTCTTGGCAAAGCTCTCCAATTTCCTGTTTCGTCAGAATTATAAACGTCTTTGAGATCATAATCTTCTTCCCTCAGTTCGTCCCTCAGCTTGATTTTAAAAGAATAAGCTGTTGAAGAATCAGCAAAAAGTTTTTTCTGCTTTTATTTGAAGCTCACGAGCATCCTGTCTTGGCTTAAAGCGTTTCAACGAGCCCGATCTTGCTTTAAAATACGATGTCCTTTTCACATAGAATAGGACCAGAGACGGGGTCTCCTTGTGTGTGTGTGTTTTTTTTTGTGTAAACCACTCGTAAACAGCATCATCTAGATCCTGTACGAAATGAGCTTCACGGCTATAAACCATGTCGATAAGTCGATGGATCAGCAGAATCAAGCTTAGATATAAAATTTGTGATGCTTGTCTTTTGTTATTTTTTATCTATAATTGGCGACTTAACAACCTTGTACTCATTTGATAACTGGTTGCAGATTCACCCTCCCCTAACATTTTATTAATCTTGTATTTATCTCTTACAGAAACGACAACACAGTTACATTGAGGCACGTTACATCGCAAATTTGCTTTACGCGACAGAATTAACGCAGATGATCGAAACAAAGCACAGTTTCTATCGTTGACAACTCAGCTTTGGTGTGTGTGTGTGTGTGTGTGTGTGTATGTGTGTGCGCGCGCATGTGGCGTAACCACTCTCTCTTTCCGGTGAGTAATTAACAGATATTTAATTCATTCCTGCTTCTAATAACACGTTTCAGCCAGGCATTTGAATAATATTTCAGCAAAAAGCATTTAAAAGGAGAAGAGTAGTAACTAAGAGTAAAGGAACTATAAGAAATTAAACCTCAACACATTGGTTTGTTTCATAAGCCACAAACATTCATTGTACGCTCGTGTTCAGATCTATTCTGTGAGGAACTCGTCCGTTAGTAGTTTTCGCTTCCATGTGATGTGTAGTTGTAAATTGGAAGTTCAGGCATTATTAAAATTGTGTTTTATCCGATTTAGTCTAACAAGTGAATTCGCTGTATGACTGGCATTGGTTCCAAAGATCACCATTTGTCCCAAAGTGTGATAAATCAATAGAAATACTTGTTTCCGGAGATAGTTAAACAGACTGAAATTATTAACAGATAAAGAATATGGACAATGAACAGCATTGAAGTGATAATACTTAACATCTGATTTCTGAAATTTTAGCGTAGTGAACATTACGCTAATCGCTAGTCAGTTGAGAGATTTTCGAAGGAAGTAACAGATTCTCTGATTTGTCCGCCAATCAAGCAACATGGGGCAAACATTATTACATTTCATACGATCACTAATGGTTTTCCGAAAAGATAGACTAAATACGGTTGGCGGTGGCGTGTTTGTTGTGGTAGACGTAGTTACTCTTGTCGCGAAATTGAAGTAAATAGTTCCTGTGAGTTAGTATGGACATGGATCATTGTTGGCAACCGGAATAAAATAATAACTGGATCCTTTTCCCGACCTACCAATTTAGATGATACAGTTGCTGAAAGGTCAAAGAAAACTTGAGTTTGATTTGAAACACGTACCCGACTCGTAGGAATATAGTTGGTGGTGACTAATTTACCTTCGATATGTTGGTGAAAATATAACTTTAATTCCGGTGGTACGCATAAAACATCATCCGAAATTGTACTAAACACATTCTATTTCGAGCAGTTAGTTAATGAGCCCACGCGAATAGTAAACGGTTGTGAAAACACACTTGACCTCTTAGAAACAAATAATCCTGAGTTTATAACGAGTATCAAAACGGATACAGAGATTAGTGAACACAGGGCTGTCGTAGTGAGATTGAATATTATAACCCCCAAATCCTCCAAAAATAAACGAAAAAGATACCTATTCAAAAACGCAGATAAAAATGGTCTTGACGCTTTCCTGAGAGACAATATCCATTCCTTCCAATTTAATAATGCAAGTGCAGACCAGATGTGGCTTGAATTCAAAGAAATAGTATCGGCAGCAATTGAGAGATTTATACCAAATAAATTAACAAACGACAGAGCTGATCCTCCTTGGTACACAAAATGAGTCAGAACACTGTTGAAGAAACAACGAAACAAACATGCCAAATTTAATCAGACACAAAATCCCCAAGACACGCGACCTCTTACAGAAGCTCGAAATTTAGCGCTGACTTCAGTGCGAGATGCTTATAACAGTTTCCACAACGAAACTTTGTCGCGAAACCTGGCAGAAAATCCAAAGAAATTCTGATCGTATGTGAAGTATGTTAGCGGCAAGAAACAATCAATGCCTTCTCTGCGCGATGGCAATGGAGATACTGTCGAAGACAGTGCTGCCGAAGCCGAGGTACTAAACACAACCTTCCGAAACCCCTTCACAAAATAAGACGAAGTAAATATTCCAGAATTCGAATCAAGAACAGCTGCCAACCTGAGAAACGTAGAAGTAAATATCCTCGGTGTAGTGAAGCAACTTAAATCTCTTAATAAAAGCAATTTCTGTGATCCAGACTGTATAGCAATTAGGTTCCTTTCAGAGTATACTGATGCATTAGCTCCATACTTAACAATCGTATACAACCGTTCGCTCGACGAAAAATCCGTACCCAAGGTCACACCAATATTCAAGAAAGGTAGTAGGAGTAATCCACTTAATTACAGGCCCTTATCATTAACGTCGATATGCAGCAGGATTCTGGAACATATATTGTGTTTGAACATTACGAATTACCTCGAAGAAAACAGTCTATTGGCACACAGTCAACAAGGCTTCAGGAAACATCGTTCTTGTGAAACAACTAGCTCTTTATTCGCATGAAATGTTGCGTGCTATTGACAATGGATTTCAGATCTATTCCGTATGTCTGGATTTCCGGAAGGCTTTTGACACTGTACCACACAAGCGGCTTGTAGTGAAATTGCTTGCTTAAGGAATATCGACTCAGTTGTGTGACTGGATTTGTGATTTCCTGTCAGAGAGGTCACAGTTCGTAGTAATTGACATAAAGTCATCGAGTAAAACAGAAGTGATTTCTGGCGTTCTCTAAGGTAGCATTATAGGCCCTTTGCTGTTCCTTATCTATATAAACAATTTGGGAGACAATCTGTTCAGCCGTCTTAGGCTGTCTGCAGATGACGCTGTCCTTCACCGACTAATAAAGTCATCAGAAGATCATAACAAATTGCAAAACGATTTAGTAAAAATATCTGATTGGTGCGAAAATTGACAGTTGACCCTAAATAACGAAAAGCGTGAGATCATCCACGTGAGTGCTAAAAGGAATTCGTTAACTTCGGTTACACGATGAATCAGTCAAATCTAAAGGCCGTAAATTCAAATAACTACCTAGGAATTACAATTATGAAGAACTTAAATTGGAAGGAACACATAGAATGGGGAAGGCTAACCAAAGACTGCATTTTATTGGCAGGACTCTTAGAAAATGTAACAGATCTATTAAGGAGGCTGCTTGCACTATGCTTGTCCGTCGTCTTTTGAAATAATGCTGCGCGGTGTGGTATCCTTACCAGATAGGACTGACGGAGTGCATCAAAAAGTTCAAAGAAGGGCAGCACGTTTTGTATTATCGCTAAATATGGGAGAAAGTGTCACAGAAATGATACAGGATTTGGGCTGGACATTATTAAAAGAAAGGCGTCTTCCGTTGCGACGGAATTTTCTCACGAAATTCCATTCACTAACTTTCTCCTACGAATGAGAAAATATTTTGTTGACACGAACCTACATAGGGAGAAACGATCACCACGATAAAATAAGGGAAATCATAGCTCGTACGGGAAGATATAGGTGTTCGTTCTTTTCGCGCGGTATGCGAGATTTGAATATTAGAGAATTGAGAAGGTGGTTCGATGAACCCTCTGCCATGCACATAAATGTGATTTGCAGAGTATCCACGTAGATATAGATGTAGATCACTAATTTGCCTATTGCAAGACATGCGAGGGAGATAATTCAATTCAGAATCTTATTAATCCAACTTCAAGCTACGTTTTAGGTAATCATCGATACAGCTTGTTGTGCAGCGCCGTGCACTGTGAGTTTCTGAACAATTCAGACTCATTTTAATTTTTTTTTTTTTTTACACTACAACCCAAGTGAAAAGCGACGATAAAGCAGACTGTGTCAACTTGTGCCGCGGTTCTCCACCGACTACACGGATAACAGGGTGCCCACAAATACGTTAGGTGACTTGTCGTCGTTAGTAAGAAACCAAGAACTTCATACATAAAATTTCACCATAGTACTACTACTACAGCAAGGAAAAGGAGGTTCCGGTAAGACCGAGGGCGGTACGAGCGAGTAACAGTTCTGTTACGCGGTTGTTTGGTTGACTGACGTTCGGATAATTGACATTCCGCTGTAGTATCACAACTCTTCTTACCTCAAATAATCTTAAAGTTATGTTTTAGCCTGAGGTTCACAGGGCAGGCTTGATACTAGGAGCGTAGTCTCGATCGACTTAACGGACGAAATTTTCATGTTATGTTATATAAAATTAGAGTGTAACGTACAAAAATGTAAGAGATTTCAAGTAGGAATTGCTTTTTCTGAAACAATGAACAGGCATCGTAACATAATGTTGTCCCACATTGTGATGTCCTGATTAAAGTAACAATGTCTCATAAATTAGCAAAGATTTGTTAATTTTTTTACAAGTTATATCACTCATCGCTCTGATTAGAAAATCACATAACATAAAAGGGAGTCCAGTGGCGCCTTAAAAACCTAAATACAATTGCCATCTAGTAGCTATGACGTATTTACTTATTTATTTACACGTCAAGTTCCGTAGGACCAAATTGAGGAGCAAATCTCCAAGGTCATGGAACGTGTCAGTACATAAAAGTAATAACAGATAAAAATAAATGTTTATGAACCCGAAAAAAGTCAGTCCATAAGTTTAAGTAAAGACAATCAACAATACGATAAGAATCAGCTTAATTCTTCAAGGAACTCCTCGACAGAATAGAAGGAGTGATCCATGAGGAAACTCTTCAGTTTCTATTTGAAAGCGCTTGGATTATTGCTAAGATTTTTGAATTAGAATGGTAGTTTATTGATCATGTAAGTGTAGAAAAGTTATGGAATGTTTTCAGAGAGATATTATCAACAGCAATTGAGAGATATATACAACATAAATTAATAAGTGATGGTACTGATCCCCCACGGTACACAAAAGGGGTCAGATCGTTGTTGCATAAGCAACGAAAAAAGCATGCCAAATTTAAAAGAACGCAAAATCCCCAAGATTGGCAAAGTTTTACAGAAGTTCAAAATATGGCACGTACTTCAATGCGAGATGCTTTTAATAATTTCCGCAACGAAATTCCGTCTCGAAATTTGACAGAAAACACAAAGAGATTCACGTCATACATACAGCACACCAGAGGCAAGACACAATCAATACCTTCACTGCGCGATAACAACGATGGAGTCACTGATGACAGTGCCACTAAAGCAGAGTTATTAAACGCGGTTTTCCGAAACTCCTTCACCAAATAAGACGAAGTAAATATTCCTGAAGTCCAATCAAGAACAACTGCCAAGATGAGAAACGTAGAAGTAGATATCCTCGGTGTAACAAAGCAGCTTAAATCACTTAATAAAGCAAAGCCTCCGGTCCAGATTGTATACAGTCAGGTTCCTCTCAGAGTATGCTGATAAAATAGCTCCATATTCAGCAATTATATACAACCAATCGCTCACAGAAAGATACGTACCTAAAGACTGGAAAATTGCTCACGTCACACCAATACCCAAAAAGGTAAGTATGGTCAAATGGCTCTGAGCACTATGGGACTTAACTTCTTAGGTCATCAGTCCCCTAGAACTTAGAACTACTTAAACCCAACTAACCTAAGGACATCACACACATGCATGCCCGAGGCAGGATTTGAACCTGCGACCGTAGCGGTCACGCGGTTCCAGACTGAAGCGCCTAGAACGGCCACACCAGCCGGCAGGGAAGTAGGAGTAATCCGCTGAATTACAGGCCTATATCACTAACGTCGATTTGCAGTAGGGTTTTAGAACATATACTGTATTCGAACATTATGAAGTACCTCGAAGAAAACGATTTATTGACACATAGTCAGTACGGATTCAGTAAATATCGTTCTTGTGAAACACAACTAGCTTTTTATACTCATGAAATAACAACTGCTATCGACAGGGGATGTCAAATTGATTCCATATATTTTGATTTCCAGAAGGCTTGTGAGGTGCCGGGGCTAGCAGTGTATTTAACACTCAATTCTTCTAGAATCTACATATGTAAATGATGCTCTTAGCCCCCCCTATTCTAACTCCAACGTTTGCTGTTGCACAAGGATTAAAAAAAATACGCGAACTGACTAATCAATCCTGCCAGTGGAGTAGAAGAGAGTTTGGCACCTGAAATAATTTAATTTGATAAATAAGTTAAATAAACGAAGGTTTCATTAACATAGTGAGGAATGATGGGGTTGCTCTACCGATTAACAGAATGAAAGTTCTGTCCAAAATAACAATATGATTTATTAAGACTAAACACAAAATAATAAACAAAAACACATGAAACATTTATAATACATAAAATTGGCTCAAATTGGATACTCAAACAAACGCTATGAAGGTGAAGTTGTCCCTAAACTAGATTGTGAGGTTTAAGACGAAGTGGTATGTGGAGCCAATTCCTTGCCACTCAAATCTTAAGAGAGACACACAGCTAACCCAACATTAATTGCTGCTACTCAAGACAGGACAAAGTTAGAAAAAGACGAACAGGCGCACTCTGCTGAGCTCTGATTATCACCTAGGAAAATCCCTATCTGCCGGTGCTGCGGACATACATTACCAAACTGTCTTCTTAACTGCCAGAACACGATCTGGCGTACTGGAAGCGATGGCTGGTTGCTTAGACGTCCTCGACCGAAAGGTGAGAACCGACTACGAACCGACTACCTAGAGCACCCGTACAGGCCGAACACACAACATTCCCGCCCACACGACAGTGGCCGTGGTTAAACGTTCCAATCAGCAACTCGAAAACCGGCGGAAAATTCCACTCCATTGCCGGAACACTACTATTCCACCAATTGAGATTCTTGGCGCCAATTTCTGCGCCGATTTTGCTACGTCACGGAGCTATGCCCTGAGTATGCCAATCACAGTTACGATTTTGCAGAAAGTGCGGGAATTTGCCTGCCACAACTGCCTGGGTACACAAGTCATTCCCACGCTCGCTGGTAGCCTGCCAGAAAGTGTTTTCGCTAAGTTTCTGCGAAGTAATGGAACCTCTAGCCCAGCCGCTACTTTAGGCCCCTTTAGAGCGTGTCTCCGCCGCTATTCTACAATGTCGGCGTCTGGAAAGCATTCACTCGACTCCTTCACAACTGTCGGTTTACCCTTTCAAAATCAGAAGAGCCCGCCTGTCACCGGACCACCCGGGTGACGAGAGACGCTGCGTGGGAAGTCCGCGTGTGAAGGAATAGCAACTTTCCACCGCATGCAATTAGAGAGGAGAATCGTAAGATAGAAATATGAGAGGGGGCTCATGCCACCTCTCAGGCTTTCGACACCGTTCCTCACAACCTCTTCTAATCAAACTGCGTGCCTTCGGAGTATCTCCTCAGTTGTGCGACTGGATTCGTGATTTCCTGTCAGAGCACCTTACAATACTGTCTGTAATGGGCTACTGTAGCTTGATTGTGACTACTTCTAACTTTTTGATATAATTCCTGCTTTGTTATACAAGATATCCTTATCCCACTAGTCAGCCACCTGGGCTGTCTATCACTCTTAGTACCCCGTTTAGAACGTTCTAATGGAAAGTAACTCTCGAAGAGCATGAGAAATGTGTTAAGGAAAACATTTTATTTATCGTCTATGTTATCGACACTATAAACATCTTGCCACTCTTGTTCCTCAACAAGGTTTAAAAAAACTCTCTATTGCTGTTGGATTAACTTTCCTACATAGTTTATAATTAAATATGACATTCGTTTGAGTACAAAAGCCTATTAGTGTTAAAATTTATGCGTCATGGTCTGAAGGCCATTCACGCTTTTACTAACACATCCATCTAGTAATGAAGAATGAATAAAAATATTGTCCATGGCTGTGCTAGTGTTCCCCTGCACCCTATTTGGAAAAAACACAGTCTGCATCAGGTCATACGAATTTAGGAGATCTACTAACATCCTTTTTCTTGCACCATCGTATATAAAATTAATATTGAAGTCACCACATGTAACTAATTTCTAGTACTTCCTTCAAAGTGAATCAAGAACTCTCTCTAACTTGAGCAGAAATGCTCTGAAGTCAGAGTTAGGGGACTTATAAAGCACAATTAGAAGCTTAGTTTCACTAAATTCAACTGCCCCTGCACAACATTCAAATATCTGTTCAAATATCTGTTCAGTGCAGTGTCGTTATACGTCTATGGACTCAAATGGAATACTGTTTTTTACGTACATAGCTACTCCCCCACTCCACAAGGAACTCCTTGAGAAACAGCCAGCTAATCTGTATCCTGGTAAAGTAAGCCTCTGAATTGTCAAATTATTCATATTGTGCTCTGATGTACCAATAATTTCAGAGTCAACCTCTATAAGCAGTTCATTGACTTTATCTCTAATACCCCTTATATTTTGATGAAATATGCTAATTCCTTCTCTACTTGGAAACATTACATCCTCTAAAGGTGATCGCTTAGTTAGAGGGACTTGCTTTTAGCAGGCATACCCATTAGCTGACTTCACTCTAAAAAAGGTGCAGCTCTAACACCAACTACTACAGGAATTTTTCCATGAGTGGTCCTCACCAACACCACCACCAACACCACGAACTAAACTGTCACCTATAAGCTTAGCCAGGCTCCCCTTCCCATACCTATTGAGGTGCAGGCCGTACCTAGTGAAACCCGATCTACTGATAGGCCCAACTGGTACCACTGAGATGTGACCCACGCCCTCTGCCATCAGCGCCCTCCCCAGCCCCATATTAACGCGCCTAACAGCCGCATTAAGGTGAGGCCGATCATGATGCTGAAACAGTTGCACGAAATGCACATTGGTGCCAGCAGTTTGAGTACCTATCTTTACCAGGTCACCACCTACATCATATTCCCCGTCCCTATCGAGACTGTTCCCTGCTCCACACACTGTCACTACTTGGTCATCCTTCGTAAAATTCCTACATAACTCCCTTATGCTGTCAGTCACTCGAGCCAACCCTGCACTTAGGTTTCAAAATGCTGGTGACCTGGTACTCGCTCCCGAACACTTCCTACAACTGCTGGCTCACACCTGTACTGTGAGAACTAGGTAGCAGCAGAACCTTCGTCTTTCTGTTAGACTTTGCAACTGACCTAGGCCTCCTAACTGCTGAGCACTGCTGCATGTTTCCTACATCTACAGCTACACGAGGCTCCTCTCCACTCAACTCTGACAGTTGGTCAAATCTATTGCAAATAAGTAGAGTAAAACTGTTTGAATACCTCCTCTTCCTAGCTGCCGTCTTACGAACTGCCAGTTACCATTCCCCACCACCCTTCACCCTCCTCAACCTATCTATGAGGTGCATTCAAGTTCTAAGGCCTCCGATTTTTTTTCTAATTAACTACTCACCCGAAATCGATGAAACTGGCGTTACTTCTCGACGTAATCGCCCTGCAGACGTACACATTTTTCACAACGCTGACGCCATGATTCCATGGCAGCGGCGAAGGCTTCTTTAGGTGTCTGTTTTGACCACTGGAAAATCGCAGAGGAAATAGCAGCATGGCTGGTGAATGTGCGGCCACGGAGAGTGTCTTTCATTGTTGGAAACAGCCAAAAGTCACTAGGAGCCAGGTCAGGCGAGGAGGGAGCATGAGGAATCACTTCAAAGTTGTTATCACGCAGAAACTGTTGCGTAACGTTAGCTCGATGTGCGGGTGCGTTGTCTTGGTGAAACAGCACATGCGCAGCCCTTCCCGGACGTTTTTGTTGCGGTGCAGGAAGGAATTTGTTCTTCAAAACATTTTCGTAGGATGCACCTGTTACCGTAGTGCCCTTTGGAACGCAATGGGTAAGGATTACGCCCTCGTCCCAGAACATGGACACCATCATTTTTTCAGCACTGGCGGTTACCTGAAATTTTTTGGTGGGGGTGAATCTGTGTGCTTCCATTGAGCTGACTGGCGCTTTGTCTCTGGATTGGAAAATGGCATCCACGTCTCATCCATTGTCACAACCGACGAAAAGAAAGTCCCATTCATGCTGTCGTTGCGCGTCAACATTGCTTGGCAACATGCCACACGGGCAGCCATGTGGTCGTCCGTCAGCATTCGTGGCACCCACCAGGATGACACTTTTCGCATTTTCAGGTCGTCATGCAGGATTGTGTGCACAGAACCCACAGAAATGCCAAGTCTGGAGGCGATCTGTTAAACAGTCATTCGGCGATCCCCCAAAACAATTCACTCCACTTTCTCGATCATGTTTTCAGACCGACTTGTGCGAACCCAAGGTTGTTTCGGTTTGTTGTCACACGATGTTCTGCCTTCATTAAACTGTCGCATCCACGAACGCACTTTCGACACATCCATAACTCCATCACCACATGTCTCCTTCAACTGTCGATGAATTTCAATTGGTTTCACACAACGCAAATTCAGAAAACGAATGATTGCACGCTGTTCAAGTAAGGAAAACGTCGCCATTTTAAATATTTAATACAGTTCTCATTCTCGCCGCTGGCGGTAAAATTCCATCTGCCGTATGGTGCTGCCATCTCTGGGACGTATTGACAATGAACGCAGCCTCATTTTAAAACAATGCGCATGTTTCTATCTCTTTCCAGTCCGGAGAAAAAAATCGGAGGCCTTAGAACTTGAATGCACCTCGTAGTTCATCCTTTGCGCATTGTAACTGCACCTGAAGGACACAGATCTTACGCTCCTGCTCCTCTATCAACTTGTTTCTACTACAGATTCTGCATTTCCAGGAGAGGATCTCACTAAAATTGCCACTGGCTTCCCCACTACATTCCCTCCCCCTCCGCCCCCCCCCCCCCCCCAATGAAAGTACTTTGAACAAATTCCACACCGTAACCCACTACTCACAAACCTACGACAGAGCCCATACTTCTCACTCATGGTTAAATTTTACAGTTACTGAAAAAAACTATATCTCTTGCATGATCAAATGGTGGCGTCTGCAAAGTGTATACAATGCAAAATAAATAAATATGGAAAATTATTTACAGTACATTTGGTCCCTAAGATTTTTTAAAAAAATAATTGTGTCTGTGCATGAAATTTTTGTTCTAAAAAATGGATTGTCTTTATGTTAGTATAATATGTAGATTTAACAGTGCAAACTTTCTTCTCTGATAAACTGCCTATTGGCTTCTGTCGGGAAGCCAGGATCCGTTTACCTTAAGGCTTTCCTCTTTCTTGTTGAAACTGTTCGCGTGTTTTTGGATTTCTACAGCTTCTCTGAACAAGCGCGTGTGATAGTGCTTCTCTACAGCCAGAACTTCCGTGTCGGCGAATTTTATTACGTGGTCCGTCTCATTCAGTGCGTGCGAACGACCGTCGCAGGTAGCAAGAGGAGAACCGCAGCGGAAATGACCGCGGAGAAGCCCTCGGACGTTGGCGCGCCAGGTACATATAGTCTGCGGCCGCGAGCTCGCCTCCAGTTCACCACCGGCAATGGAGGGTGAAGCTTTGACAATGCCAGCCACTCGTGCTGGCGAAACGTCAGAAAAATCACTAGATGAACGTCGGCCGAAGAACCCGAGACAGAAGCCAATAGGCAGTTTGTCAACAAGTGGCCACGAAAGCCTTAACAATTTTGTTTCTTCTCTGAGATGCAACTCAATTACATTTTGTCGTAGCGCATAGCTGCGTTCCTTTGAAAGGACAGCCACATCTGTTACTTTAAGTTCGCCGAAACTCCGTCGTCTGTCGGCACCTGCAATACGCTGGTCAACACGGCGTCAACAAAAGGTGCGGCGAGCAGTTCCTTTCTGGCTTTGCGCGTGAGGCCGTCGGTGACCTGCTCAAGCCCAAGGGACACGGACGACCTCCACTCTGCCTGCTTCCTGAGCATTTCCTCGCGTCTGTCTGCTTCTGTAGCAGTCATAAGACGCAATTAGACTGCATGGAAAAACTGTAATATGATATCTTTATTTGAGTAGCTCACGAATACAGAAATAACTGAAACGGTCACAATACTTACTGACAGAAAAAGATACCAACACCGAACGATAATTAACGCAGAGTAAATAAATTTCTGAAATACACTCTTCCAGGCAACGTTAAGTGACTAACATTGCAAGATCACTGGGTAATGTAAGAGCGAGATAGGGCATTGCAAATGTGAAATGCTGGGAAGTTGATAATCATTGTGAAACGTCCCCTTTGAAAAATTATACAAGACTGTGCTTAAACTGACACACATTTTTTTTTTTTTTTTTTTTTTTTTTTTTTTTTTTTTTTTTTTTTTTTTAGCGCAACGCAATCTGACTTTCAGAAATCCGTACAAAGGAATGGCCCTGACTAACATTAACCTGTACCTATCACAAATCACTTACCTCACAAAAATCTTCGTTACTCAAGCTACAGAAATACAGCGAGCGCCACTACTGCCAGCTAAATAACAGATTCAAACTACGGAAGGCACTAACTACTAGTAGGCATAGTTAGCAAATGAAAGATTTTAATAGAGAACAAACAATGTATTTACCTTAATAGCCATCAAAAGTCATAATATATACAGCAGTTCATTACATCCATTTTTACAAACTTTCAAAAGTCCGCCATCTCTCTCCCCACATCCACCACTGCTGGCGGCTCACCTCCAACTGCGCAACGCTACGCGCTGTTCACATCCAGCTGCCGCTGCCCAAAACTACAATGGCAGACAACAATGCAAACTAGCCACAGACTGCACACAGCACAGCCAGTGATTTTCATACAGAGAGCTACGTAACGTTGCCAATAAGAAAACATAAACAGCCTACTTACATGAAGAAAACATAAACAGCCTACTTACAATTGTAACTCCCAGAATGTTCAATACAAGCATGCAAATGTGCCTGCATTGTGTTGTTTAGTTACTGGATGTCAGTTTGTGGGTTGCACTTTTTCACTCAATAAAGGGACGGTAACACTGATTATGGACGACGTTGGATTTGTCGTACCGTACATGCTCGAAAGGACAGAGATCTGGTAATCGAGCAGCCGACGCTTTTAAAAAGAGTGTTTTTATGTGGTCGAGTGATCTCCTAGTGGAAAACACCCCCTGGAAACCCGTTCATGAAATGCAGAACAATAGGTCGAATCACCAGAGTGACGTACAGATTTGCAGTCAGGGTGCAAGGGATAACTACGAGAGTGCTCCTGTTGTCATACGAAATCACACCCTAGACCATAGCTCTCGCTGTAGGTCCAGTGTGTCTAGCACGCAGACAGGTTAGTTATAGGCCCTCCACTGGCCTCCAACTAACTAACAGACGGCCGTCACTGGCACCGAGGTATAACCCGCTTTCATATGAAAACACAACAGACCTTCACCCTGCCCTTCAATGAGCTTTCATTTGACACCTCTGAAGTCGCAAATGGCGGGTTTTTGGTCAGAGGAATGCGCGCTACAGGGCGTTTGGGTCGGAGCCAGCCTTGAAGTAACCGCTTTGTAACAGTTCGTTGTGTCACTGTCGTGCCACCTGCTGCTGAAATTGTTGACGCAGATGCAGTACGATGCGCCAGAGACATACGCCGAATACGACGGGCCGGCCGCTGTGGCCGAGCGGTTTTAGGCGCTTCAGTCCAGAACCGCGCTCTTGCTACGGTCGCTGGTTCGAATCCTACCTCGGGCGTTGATGCGTGTGATATCTTTAGGTTAGTTAGGTTCAAGTAGTTCTAAGTCTAGGGGACTGATGACCACAGATGTTAAGTCCCATAGTGCTTAGAGCCATTTGAACCATTTGAATACGACGGTCTTCCCTCTCGGCAGTGTCACTTGGCCGTCGGGAGCCCAGTCTCTTCGTGACCGTATATTCCCATGATCATCTCTGCCACCATTCATGTACAGTGGCTACATTCCTGCCATGTCTTCCTGCAGTATCGCAGAAGGAACATCCATCCCCTCGTAGCCCTACTGCACGACTTCGTACAAACTCAGTGAGGTGTTGATTATGGCATCTTTGTCGCCTTAAAGGCGTTCTTGATTAACATCCAACTCACCAGTCTGAAAGGTACATAACGCTCACGACCGTTACCGAGTGCATTTAAAGCAAACGCGATTTGCATCCTTACAGTGGCGCAATTAACGGCACTTTTATGCGAATAGCACGAAATTTGAATACACGCCATCTTCCAGATGTAGAGACACGTCTACCAAATTCCTTTTATGTCGAATATCTCCTTGGGTGTGTTGCTACTTTTTTCCGTCAGTGTATAATCAAATAGGCAACGCAAGTTGTGTGTCAGAATATGGACTGCACTGCTGCAGAATGCTACACTTACATTACTCCAAGAAGAACTAAGCGTGTGCCCATCAATACCTGATGTCAGGTGGGAAACGCAGTAGCGTGGCTGCCAGGAGATGAATGGTCGCTAATCATTCTTCTCAGACCTCAGTTCCTACCTTTCAATAACTCCGTATGGAGGGACGACTCAATGCTCTCGCTAGTGTAAAAGATGATAATAGCGCTTATTTCACGAAAGACGAAAACAGTGGTTCAAAAATGGCTCTGAGCACTATGGGACTTAACATCTGAGGTCATCAGTCCCCTAGAACTAAGAACTACTTAAACCTAACTAACCTAAAGACATCACACACATCCATGCCCGAGGCAGGATTCGAACCTGCGACCGTAGAAGTCTCGCGGTTCTGGACTGAAGCGCCTCGAACTGTTCGGTCAACACGCTCGGCTGACAACCATGGAATGCAGCAGAAACTTCCCACTCCTGGCTCACGAAGTGCGCTTCTACAAACACAAGGTTGATACTGGCGCGAAACAGTGTCTCCTCCGTTGGTCGGCTTCTTCGCTCCAAGAAAAGTGGCGGCGTGAAATATTCGACTGAGTAAACAAAATTTTTGAAACAAAAGCAGCTGGCTTTTTCGCCCTGGGTGGGCAGTTTTGCGAGATCTTAACTTTAGATGTTCGTGCAGGAAAGGCAAAAATGTCCTGCTAAGTTATTTTCTGGTGATGACAGTGGCAGCAAGGCGTCTTCTGTCCTCAGTAAGGACATGTATTGGCCCTGCCCACAAATGCACGAGGCAGGCCGCAGCCCCACTTCCGCAAAAACTGCCCATCTTCCTGGGGAGTCTCGTCTCTCCTAATAAGATTCACTGAGTGCTCTCTGTCGACAAAGAGGAACCTGAGACCACACCGTTAGCACACCTTGCCAGTGAGAAAAACGCAAAGTCTTGCAAGCTCACATGTCCAGTACTCTCAATAAAACAATAACATAGCGGTAGTAAAACAACATGAAACAATATCACTTAGCAACATGTGACAGTAATATCACAACGGATACGTTTAAGTATCGCGAAATACTAATCTATAATCATTATATACTAAGCTCATCTCTAACACATCAATGTTCGCAGAAATGGGACTTGGGATATGTGGGTGTGCCTTGATACAAACATTTCATTTGGTCAAATTTCATTACGCATGGCGATACGTAAAAATAAAGGGTGAGAAATTGTTGATTAGGATTGATGTATCACCAGCTAGCACTTCATATCTCTGTTTTCCTGTTTTGCAAGCTCCTCTGTGTATTCTACTGTGAATGAAATATCATTCGTTTTCGTTTTGCAATAAAGATGTCGTAAGTTCTCTTTTTCTACACCGGAGTATTTCACCAGTTGTTGTTTCACCACTGGCAAGTTAAAACATAAGAAAAATCTTTGCGCTCAAAATTGATTCAGCTTATTTAGTGCAGCAACCGCGGTCTTTCGTGGAATGCTTTGCTTAAGGTTTCATATTTATCGTGATGTGGTATGCCCACGAGTGATGCGCATTAAAAACCTAACGCACGCAAATCGTTGATAGTTGAATACCAACAAATTTAAAACGATCCGAACATTACTAGGAATCTTTTTTTCCGCTCTTGCTTTTGATAGAGGTTTAACAAACTTGGTACCCACCTTGCACAAAGATTTCTCATTCGTAATTTTTAATGTGAAATGTTAGATTGCGTCCTTTTCTTTTACGTTTATGTATTTAACAATTTCGTGCATTTCAGCCAATGACCGTCCAGTAACATATTGTACTCTTTCTCGTTGTTTTCATCTGTGGTAGCTGTTCCCAGCTGCCCTAAGAGAAGAACTAAGACTTTTGAATTCAGCTTCCCATTACTTTACCTTTGCAGTTGAGGAAACTATCTGATCTTATTTTTGTGTATATGTATATTCTAGAGGGAAGCAGGCTGTCCGAGTAATTTCTATTACAGTCACTGATTTTCAGCCAAATACCAGGCATCTGGTAGATGGGCAGAGAGAGTCACAATTGGAAATATTTGGTAGAAGATTTCCATTTCCGCCATTTGCCCAACGACCAAGGGAATTCTCCCGAAAATCTCGATCTGACCTGGGGGAACAGAAGCTACACTTAATTTAATTCTGCAGCAGTATGTCCAAGATAGCCTAGCGTGCGTGATGGTGTGTGTGTTTGTGTGGATATAGACATGTGCAGTGTGCTTTATCTGTCTCGCTGAAACATATGACCAATATAGTGAAACAAAATTTCATATGTGTCGAGATCTTTCCACATAGCCCTCATGGCATGCTAAACAACATGAAAACGGTTATTTACACTACTGGTCAATAAAATTGCTACACCACGAAGGTGACGTGCTACAAACGAGAAATTTAACCGACACGAAGAAGATACTGTGATATGCAAATGATTAGCTTTTCAGAGCATTCACACAATGTTAGCGCCGGTGGTGACACCTACAACGTGCTGACTTGAGGAAAGTTTACAACCGATATCTCATACACAAACAGCAGCCGACCGGCGTTTCCTGGTGAAAAGTTGTTGTGATGCCTCGTGTAAGGAGGAGAAATGCGTACCATCACGTTTCCGACTTTGATAAAGGTCGGATTGTAGCCTATCGCGATTGCGGTTTATCGTATCGCCACATTGCTCCTCGCGTTGGTCGAGAACCAATCTCTGTTAGCAGAATATGGAATCGGTGGGTTCAGGAGGGTAATACGGAACGCCGTGCTGGATCCCAACAGCCTCGTATCACTAGCAGTCGAGATAACAGGCATCTTATCCGCATGGCTGTAACGGATCGTGCAGCCACGTCTCGATCGCTGAGTCAACAGATGGAGACGTTTGCAAGACAACAACCATCTGTAACAACAGTTCGACGACGTTTGCAGCAGCATGGACAATCAGCCCCGAGACCATGGCTGCGGTTACCCTTGACTCTGCATCACAGTCAGGAGCGCCTTCGATGGTGTACTCGACGACGAACCTGGGTGCACGAATGGCAAAACGTCATTTTTTCGGATGAATCCAGGTTCTGTTTATAACATCATGATGGTCGCATCCGTGTTTGGAGACATCGCGGTGAACACACATTGGAAGCGTGTATTCGTCATCGCCATACTGGCGTGTAACCCAGCGTGACGGTATGGGGTGCCATTGGTTACACATCTCGGTCACCTCTTATCCGCATTGACGCCACTTTGAACAGTGGACGTTACATTTCAGATGTGTTAAGACCCGTGGCTCTACCCCTCATTCGATCCCTGCGAAACCCTACATTTCAGCAGGATAATGCGCGACCGCATGTTGCAGGTCCTGAACGGGCCTTTCTGGATACAGAAAATGTTCGACTGTTTCCCTGGCCAGCACATTCTCCAGATCTCTCACCATTTGAAAACGTCTGGTCAATGGTGGCCGAGCAACTGGTTTGTCACAATACACCAGTCACTACTCTTGATGAACTGTGGTATCGTGTTGAAGCTGCATGGGCAGCTGTACCTGTACACGTCATCCAAGGTCTGTTTGACTTAATGCCGAAGCGTATCAAGGCCGTTATTACTTCAGAGGTGGTTGTTCTGGGTACTGATTTCTCAGGATCTATGCACCCAAATTGCGTGAAAATGTAATCACATGTCAGTTCTAGTATAATATTTTTGTCCAATGAATACACGTTTATCATCTACGTTTCTTCTTGGTATAGCATTTTTAATGGCCAGTAGTGTTCATTAGTGACAGTTTAAGAGTACTGGATTGAGATTGTTTCTGTATGGAGCGTCTTCTGTTGCTGCAATTAATGTCACGTTGATATATCTTTGTGTGTTAAAGGATGTATTCATCGGCAGAAGACCACCAGCCGCAGCCGCAACCGTTACACGGGGCTCTGCCGCCTGCCTACGGGGTTGGTGGCCCCTACAGTTCGTCTCCACACACAGCTGTTGTGTTTACCACAGCGTGTAAGTACGGCTTCGTAAGACCTCGGGTCACATCGGTGTGCCAACTAATTTTCATTATCTGTATATGTATGTGTGTGTGTGTGTGTGTGTGTGTGTGTGTGTGTGTGTGTGTGTGCGGGGGGAGGGACAAATGAACTAATTCACTGATTTCATGTAATGTGAATATAGTATACACCATACAGCTAAACCGTTGAACTACATTACACCTATAGTGTGGGATGCTGTGTTAGGCAGTCAGTGCCTCTATTGTGCTACAAAGAGAAATAATTCATTAATACTGAAATTCCTAAATATGGGCCCAGTTTTGTAGTTCTGCTTCCTGTAAACAATTCAGTTCTTTTACTGTGGAAAAAGACATCATTTAGCTGGGAAAAAATTGGTCTAACTATGCCCTAAGACCATTTACGACCAGTGATTCAGATTTAGTGTAGGCTGCAATAGCAGTCGGCCATAGATTAGCCTCTATTTATTATTGCTGTGTTACAACCATTGTGCGTCACATGTTAAGAAAAAAAGAAAAACATAATAACTTTGAAAAAGAAGGAGGTATTTGTTTAGTTTCTTTTTAGAGTCAAATAATTTTACAAATAATTTGTGAATGTTTTTTTTTATTTCCACAGTTCTGAAACAAATCCTTTCATGTGATCCATAAGAATTATTTTTCCATCCCTCTCTTTAACATGGAGGAGTAGAGCATTTATCAGTATGAGGTGGTTTTAAGTCTTCTTAAATCCTTGAATGACCTCTTAGAGGATGCTGATGATAAACAGTCACACTCAGAATAAGCCATTGGATTACTTCATGAAACAGTTCGTCAACCCTAGTGAGTTCAGGATGAAATCTTCTTTCAGCAGCGAAGACATTACACCAGTCGTAATGATTTGCAACGTTTCGAACTGTGCCTGAAGCCTGCCACAGTTAAAGTCTTCAGTATGTGCTCCAAGCAACTCTGCCATATGTCGTATAGCTGGAGCATACATTTGATATGATGTAACAAGTATCTCTTCAAGATGGGATAGGCACTTTAGATCCTCTAGACTCAACCATCCATCAGTCTCAATCAGAAGGAGATCAAAACTTTCAAACACGTCTTCCTTAAATCTTCGTTTGTGAAATTATTCTTCAGGAACAGGCCATTTTATTCGTGCTTCAATCTCACTGGTATTATTCTTGGCAGTAAGATATGTGGAGTCTTCTTATTGAGGTTCTTTGGATAATTTTTACTTTTCTCTGACAGCATATGAATTGCTTGTAGGAAGTGTCTGGATTATTACCTTCTGTTTGAAGCTCCTCCCCCAAAATTTGGCACGCTAGGTGGCTCCAAGATGGAGTCAGCCCTTCCAACTCAATTAGTCTCAACCACTGTACAGAAGTTTACACAAAAGTGATATCCGAAATTTGTTGCGAATACTGAGATAGCTTGTCCCCCATTAGCATTCTTTCTTGTGTGGATTAAAAGGCACCGACTATAAATCAGTCGAAGCGAGAGAGAAGGAGAAGGACAGGACAAAATGTACGACGTGGCGCACGAAATGTGTTACCAATATAAACTTTATTGTCAATACAATCTGAAAGGAACGTATACTACAATGAAATTTGTGCTAACTCAGCACATGCTCAATATGTCCACCACTTCGTTTCCTAGCTTCCTTCAACCGAACACTGAAGTTAGTGATTACCCTACGGCACATGTCTTCCGTAATTTCACTGCAAGCTTGAAGAATAAGTCTTGTGAGCTCCATTAAATCACGTAGACGTTTCGGGTAAATTTTTTCCTTTAGGTAGCCCCAAAGAAAAAAGTCACATGGATTGAGGTCTGGACTATTGGGGGGCCAATTTGGTCCGTCATTGGAGCGACCTGGAAACCTTAGTGAAATGATCCGCATGTCGAAATGCTTGTGTAAAAACTCCAACACAGTGTTTGCAGTAAGTGGCCTTGCTCCATCTTGCATGAACCACTGCGTGTTGAAGGGCAAGGCAGTAGCAAGAAGCTGTGGAATGAAGCTATTGCGAAGCATGCTCAAATAACGCTCGCTGTTCACAGTTTCTTCAAAGAAAAAGGGTCCAGTAAGTCCGTGATTAGAAATTGCTGCCCACGCTGTAATCCTCGGAGCACAATGTTATCATTCATGAAGCACTTGTGGGTTTTCAGTGGATCAAAAGCGTACATTTTGTTTGTTAACCACACCGTCTAAATGAAAATGCGCCTCGTCTGAAAACCAAACGTTGTTGAGTGTTTCTTCCCTATCCTCCGCCCACTGAGCAAACAGTAGTCTCTGCTACTTGTGTTCTTCAGTGAGCTTCTGTGCACAGGTCATCTTGTATGGGTATATATGGAGGTCACTTTTAAGAATGTGTTGAACGGAGCGTCTGGATATTCCCAGTTGCACTGCTGCCTTTCTACACGACTTCACGGGCCTTCTCTGTACAGCAACTCGTACCGTTTCAATATTCTCTGGCGAACAAACAGGCTTAGGCTGAGGTCGCTTCGTTTCCAATACTGTTCCTTCCTGTACAAATTTATCGTACAACCTGTGGATGGTCTTCTTGCAAGGGACCCATCGTGTGTTAAACTGTTGTCGAAAACGCCTTTGAGCCACAACAAGGCTTTTCGTTTCATGAAAACGTAACACAATTGCCGATCGTTGCTGTGTCGTCAGTCTTCCATTGTCAGCCATTGCTGCTTACTAGTCTCCTAGCGGCAGTATCGTGAATTACACGTCATTTCGTAACTCATTTTTTTTCCAAGCTCTGCTGGTACTGCTGCAGAGATCCCAGCAGGATATCTAATGCGTGTTGTAAATTGTGAAAGAAACAATTGGTAACGCATTTCGTGCGCCACCCTGTAGTCAGACTTGAAGTTTAAAATTGCCTGACAGCTGATGATTGTTCCAAGGATACGGTAGTTTGATTCATTCATAAAATGAATAAACCAAAATACTAATCGAATATTTGCTGACGTAAGCATAATTTATATCGCTTGGCTTTTCCATTAGATATTATATACATCGATAACGATAAATGAATTTGCCCATTTGACGCCCCTCTCCATGTTCATAAGCATTTTCCGCGATACGTGTTTGTGTATGAGTATATATGTGTAATAGGCGTCATTAAATTGTGCTCTCACTATTTCTAAGGGGAGTATTTAGCATGCTGAAAAGTCAGCAAGAGTACTTGACACTGCTAAACTTTGCTAAGGGCAGTCCACTCTGTGCACCTGTACATGGTGCATCTTTGCATTGAGTCCCCGTGTCGTGTGTCATGTTTGAGACACCCAGTGGAAGACAATAAGTGACACCAACTTATCAGCTGCAAACCAGATCATACCTTTACGCCGGAGAATACGAATTACTAACATTCCGACGTTTCTTAGTTTCTAGTTATCCGCCCATACCGTTGAGCGCAACTGGGCATTGTCGCCGCGGATTCATGGCACTCCCGACCAGCCAGTTTTCAAAAAAAATGTTCAAATGTATGTGAAATCTTATGGGACTTAACTGCTAAGGTCATCAGTCCCTAAGCTTACACACTACTTAACCTAAATTATCCTAAGGACAAACACACACACCCATGCCCGAGGGGGACTTGAACCTCCGCCGGGACCAGCCGCACAGTCTATGACTGCAGCGCCTAAGACCGCTCGGCTAATCCCGCGCGGCCCAGCCAGTTTTGTGCAAGAGCTTTCCCTCACGGTTGTGGCCTTCTTTGACGCGACATCTGCAACGATATTCACCTAAATGGTGTACAAGAACAGTGGTTTGTTGGGATTTACCTTATAGATGGTAACATTGTTAAAAGGCCCAAATACATCGATGACATCTGTATATGTCGGAACATTTTTAAAGGTTGGCATGTCTTAAAACACAATATTTTGCAGGATACCACTTGATAATCGCCTTGAACAGAAATTTCAGTAGTGAAAATTCATAACCTCAACAGTCAATGGCGATTATAATGTCTTCCAAAAAGTGTTACGTGACTGTGAAACCCAGCCATGAGAAATGTAACGAACCGTTTTCTTTAATGCGACCTGCGTGAGGTTCAAGCACACCTGTGTAGAACGGTTGCAGAATTCCTAGCACGAATACGAAATCGCTAACTTCGGTATTCTGTAAGCGATTAGGACGTTACGTGTGGACGGCCTACCCTTTACATTCCACTTGTGCCACATATTGGCGTTTTGTTGTCCATTTGTATAGTATTTACACAACTGAGAATTGCAGATCGATTTAGTGATGACAGACTGATCTGAAGCACATCGAGAGGTCTATGCTGGATTGAAGGTGAGAGACTGGGTGTGAGTTGACGAAGCCAACTAATGCAAATGTGAATTTTTCGTTATGTAGACAGACTGACGCAGCGCGAGTTTCAAGTTGGGTTGTAAGCTGATAGCTTTAGTGGAAATAACATCATGTAACACCTTATGCAGCTGCTCGACTAATACTTTATTTTGCGTTTGGTTTCGGTAAAAGACCATTATCTAACACTAGCTTTTGTTAACAGCAAGAGCTAAAAAAATGTGTCAAAAATATAATACTCATAAAAAATGTTCAACTATGCAGACCCTCCATGTATCTGCATCTGAATGAAAAAACATTCTATAAATATAGACTAGTTTGTCGAGTTAACCTGCACTTCATTAACACATGTACAGTCGTGCTCAAAAGTATCCGAACGACCGGAATTGCATTTCGCCTGATTCGCATACAACCCACATAACGCAGCTGTCCAGCTTCTAATCGCTACTTGGTACAGTCGTTTGACTGTTGAAAATGGTTCCAACAAGTCACCATAGAACACACTGCTCTGTATCGCAAGAACTCAAGATGTAAAGTAATACTACGATACTACAAATATCAGGAAACACCTTATCACAGGTAAGACTGTCCTTAAGGCTTGTAAGATCACATTTATTACAAGAAATGACATACCTGAATGTTACCACTCTCATTATTACGTCAGATAGGTAATGCACGTAGTAAGTTCGTCGTATTCATGATTTCCTCTTCAAAGTAACATACCGTACTTATTATTGAACACAAAATGACATTAAAAATTTAAGTTATTCACGAGCAGCTAGTTGAGAATATGTATGAACTTCAAATGACACAACGAACCGTCTCGTTCTGCATATGGATTCAAACCCAGGTCATGCAGACTAAGCAAAAATTTCGTGACTGACGGAAACGAACAGTCATTCCCGAGTAGGCATACAGAGAGTGATATACCTCGATTTTAGACAGTATCAATTAGCAAATACCAACTTTAAATTACATAACGCAACCATTTTTAACGGACGCGAATTCCTACCCAGCACCTATTGTCCCTGTTAAGTAACTACGAGAGATGTTAAATATTGCTTCTTAACAAGTAACTTATTTGAAATGTCATGAGGTAAAGGTTTGTGTAGGACAAGGATTCGAACCCAGAACCTAATAAGATAGATATCGAAGCACAATCAACTGTGAAATATCGCATTTTCTCGGCAGTAGCTATATGTTTTAACTGAAATGACGAAACGAAACATTAATTTTTTCCTTCCCAGCACACCAACCCGGCACCTGTCGCTGTTATATTCTAGAGAAAACGAACGTTAAATATGGGATTGTTGCACCAGCAGCGACATGTGAGCATGTTTGAACTAGTAATAATATAACGAAGATTTCAATGCTGACGGAATAAAGCTCCACACATATCGTTGTTGACTACACACGAAGAGACGTCGGCTACCGAATTTTTCTCCACCAGCAGCTCGGAATAACGTCTTGAACTTACAGTGATCTCGCAAATAGTTCTGTGTCTCACTGGGAGTGAAAAACGTCAAATATCGTTAGTGTTGACAACGAATGAAAATACATTAAAAATCGAAATTATTATCCACCAGCAGATAGGTGTTCTCATTCTAGATCTTGATAATACATAATGAAATCTTTAGTGCCGGGCCAGGATTCGAACCCATTCACGTGCAATATGTGGAGATGTTGAGGAATCTGGAGTTATGAACAAACAACAAATTGTAGCCGAGCTGTATTGTCACGTAGGGATCAAATTCCGCGTCAAGGGCGATCTGAGTTGCATTCCCAGTTCAGAACCAATATTATCGACATACAGAAGCTCAGATAAAAGATGGAATAAGTGTCCTGTGAGCCTACATAGCGTTTGTTTCGTCACTAGAAACAAATAACTAGTATAAGAAAGGTTACTGGTTATAGAGTTTCTACTTGTCGCCACTCCAGACTTTATTGTGGCTCAACCTAACGTCTACTTGGTAGAGAAGGAATATCATTTTTAATGTGAATTTCAGACCAAAATGCCATTGGATCTTCTTCACTTGGTGTAGCCAGAAGAGAATAGAATCTGTCTCTCCCTATCTAAAATCATTGACCGAAGTTGGAATCGAACCTAGACCATCGATATATGAACCTATCATCTGCCAAAAAGACCACCAAATCCTCTTCTCAGGGGATCATTTTTCTATCATAACGCCGTTGTACTACACTGACTGAGAATTCTGACACACAGGCTCCCTGTATCAATTTGCAGCATGTTCAGTAAATTCATTTACTTGGCTGACCGAATCACCATGAACTAGCTGCCTCGGCTACCCAGTGCATGCATTCATCTTTATTTTGTAATCACCAAAATAAAATCATGTAACTGCCACCAACACACAACTGCCAACAGTGTAGGATGTAGAAATTTAAATAGGAAGTGTTCCTTTCCACTTAAACTACTCTATTGCGCTATCTGTTTGTTGAAAACGTCGTGCAGTTCAAAAGAAAAGGTATAACTGTTTGTCTCTCGTAAGTATTGACCTGGCGATGTGCATTATGCCAAAGCGCTGTGGTATGCAGAAGTTCTGGATGAATTGTTCTTGACTTCTGGAGCTGTTATAGCTACGTGTTAGCTAGTGGCGTAATGGTAAGTATCGCCCACGGCAGACAAGATGTCGCGAGATCGAGTACATTCCCTGCTATATTTTTTAAAACGCAATTCTGCTGTCTGCTAAAATTATCAATCTAATGGAACTTGTAACATAATTTCCTTCACTTCTTAACCCAAAATAGTCGTATGTGGAAAAGGGCTTACTTCTGCGACATTTTGTTGATTTCATGTTTAATAGACAGCCGACAGTAGATGCATCTCGAAACTTTTGTATTGTGTATGGGTAGAGTGTATCGTGCTAAAATACGTCGGAAAACTATTTTCTACATTAGCTGTCGTCTGGTAGTGGCGTTTTATTCTTCTTCAAACTTTGTTTGACAGCTTTATGTTATAGATAACATCAGAGAATTCGCACATATCGTTGATGATTAATTTCTCTCTCATGTTTACTTTTGTTTTAACAATATTAAAGGAAACCTTACGAAAATTGTGAACTTTATTATAAAACATGAAATAAAACTGCCCATGATAACCTCACGACGAAAGTCTATTTTAATGAAACTGAGTATCTGTACACAAGCGTGCCTCTATCGTTACGAATAGGTAAAATACTACTCTCTTAGATTTTGAATGGATCTGTGTTTAATTGGTATGCTGTGTCATACTCATGAGGTATGCAAATGTGGCATTTCATAAATAAAGTTATGTATTCCTAGAAACCCAAAATTTGCTTGTCACTAGCGGAAAGAGGCGTTACCTGTTGTGCAGCATTGTAAGTTTCTCACCATTGCACTAAGAGCAGAAAGTGTTTTCTTGCGATTTCCTTATCGATGTTTGATGTGACTGCTTATAGCTCTTTCACAGATGGGATAAAAACGCTACACTCATTGAGACTCGAACTGCGAACCATATCAGACGCCTTTTCACAGGTCAGCACGTTACCACAGAGCTTGCGAAAAAGTATGTGCCTTATCTTCCTCTTACGAGACCAATAGTGGCTAGAACTCGTAAACCGCTATTTGAAGGACGAGAATAGTTGAAATTTCCACGTGCAACGACTTTCCTGGGTTGAAAACCGTAAATTTACAATCTTTTGTTACACCTAAAGCGATAATAACTCAGATTATTCAATGGAAATGACAGGTAAAATCAAGTGTACTTTGAGGCTTAATTCCGTGCACACCAGGAAGTAACTCGTCGATCACAGAGTTGCCAAACATACATTGCCTTGTTGCCAAATCTCAATTACAATACCAGCACGAAGAAGACGAACCGATGTGATCTTACAGCGGGCTGGGAAGTGACCATAGCTGGTGTCTCCAAGTCGTGGTTTCTACGGCCTGGGAAACGTAATGCGTCTGATTCGCATTTCTGTAACTAGGTTTAGGGTTCAAATGGCTCTGAGCACTATGGGACTCAACTTCTGTGGTCATAAGTCCACTAGAACTTAGAACTACTTAAACCTAACCAACCTAAGACATCACACACATCCATGCCCGGGGCAGGATTCCAACCTGCGGCCGTAGAGGTCGTGCGGTTCCAGACTGTAGCGCTAGGTTTAGGGACTGGAGCGTAGTTACTAATAATACTCAGAACTGACTAAAAATTAAGCATCATAAATCAGTAGCTCTCATTATTGTTTTCTTATTTCTTTCGTAAGTGTACTCAAAACTAAGAACCTCATTCACAGAAGTTTTCATGCCTCGCCGATAGTCGTGCACAACAAACAAATACCAATAAAAAAGTATGTTTGTATGTGTGTGTGTGTGTGTGTGTGTGTGTGTGTGTGTGTGACAGAGAGAGAGAGAGAGAGAGAGAGAGAGACAAAAATCAAAAAGAAAGGGAGAGAGAGTAAAAAATTGTAGAGAAATTGAATCATGGTATGTAAAGATGTCTTTCATTAAAATGACACGTTCCACATCATTACGAAATATCGTATTCATGGTCTATGAAACTAGAATTAATCTAATATAATCTAATCTAATCATATCATATTGATGACTAGCCATGAAGAGTCATGTATTACCGAAGTTTTTGCCAATACCAGTAACCAAATCTAAACTTGAAAATAAAAGACGACAGTTTTTGTAATAAACCGGGACTTCTATCAAGACCCTTTCGTTCCTGTTAACTAACCACGAAAGATGTCTGATGTACGTGTATTCTGAAGTAACAAAGTGTGCATGCATTTAAAGATGAGGTGCATGATGTGAAATTCTGTGATGGAGATAAGAACCCAACACGTATTCGGATTGTTAACTAAGTAAACTCAAATGTTACGTATCCGTTTTTCTTACTAGCTGCTAGGTGTTTGACTCTAAAATAAGGATACAAACTTTTGTGCCTAAGCGACAATCGAACTGCTCACCTACCATGCATCCACGAATATAGCTTAAGTATCAGTTGCTTACTCACTAACAGTAAAATGTGTGCGTGTTTTACCAGAAATAACAACAGCTATTGCGATAGTTGGCAACACATGAACAGACATTAAAAATGCACGTTTATTTTCACTAACAGGCCGGTGTGCACGTGATAGGGCTTGAAATGAAATTATGAATATTTTTGTGCTGAATCAGGATTCGACCCATATACTTAGCTTTGGAGGAGATCTAGAGAAGACTGCAGTCTTGAGGAAAGGAACGAAATGATTGAACTATACTGTTCCGAGAGATTCAGATCCTCGGAAGAGGAGACACGAATTCGAATCACAGTCCAGCACCAAATTTTTCAACGTATCTAGTTCAATCAAGCACAAGTAATGTAAGAGCTCTGTTCCTTTAAATGGCTATCGGTTCATCAAATAAAATAAAATTTTCTAATGTAAGTAAGTTTACTGGCGACAGTATTTCTCTTCACCATGACTTCCGCTATGTCATTTCCCAACGTAAACCGGCTCTGCCCAGTTGGTAATGAAGGAACGTGATGTTTAATGCGGATTCTGGATTATAACGTCTTTCTCTTGATGTTAAGAGGGGTAAAGTAAATCTGTTTGTGCCTCTTAAAAGTAAATGCCTGAACCCACGCATTGCACCTGTGATAGTTCGTTCCTCCAGACCATTGTGGCCACATTTCCCAACCCCAGGAGTGTGCTGTAATAGGTGATGTGCTTAGCTTACAAAATTAGTCACGGTGGACAAAAATGCGAGACTATTAAATGGTTAAGTAGAAGCAAGCTTCTGAAGCGGAGATTATGCTATTCTCATGTCAGCAGGGTGTAAAGACTCTTCTAGGCGTCATAGGCTCGATGTGAAGCCATTTTGAAATTTTCGCAAATTCAGCAAATTTCTTAGTTCGAGAGAATCCAATGGGAAGTGTGAAGTTACCGGATAATTCGATTATTACGTCATTATTACTATCATTATCTTCATACCGCTGCTGGAACACTGTACGTTAAGATCATTTGATTCCTTTTGGTCACTATAGAAGTAGTTCCCCAAGAACAGGTTCTTTCCCTGTCTACGGCTTCCTTTTCATGTTAATATCAAACATCAGCAATAACTCGTAGATTACATTAAAACTAAAGTAATTGATGAAGACGTTACTTGATAACAAAAACGCGCCGCCTTTCTTCATTTACTTGCGCCTAGAAATGGCTATCAAGTACTGCCAAACCGAAAAGCAAGAGATCTTACTGCCTTCCGATATACGTCGCTGTCAGTTCTTCCATATGATTTGGTCGACATGACCTGTTTCAAGTTGTGTATGACAGACAATGTTTTAGAAAATCAATTGTTTTCCTTTACAATGAACAGAAAGATTTTCATTGTAAGCTATCCAAGTACAAAATTTTCGCTATATTAGTTCAAATTTAATATCCGCTTCTATAATGTAGGATAGTATTTCGCAGTTGCAAAACTCGCATCTGACTCATTGACCTTACACTTAGTCGCTGACCCTAAATTCTACCTCAGAGTGACACCAGTTTAAGTAGCCTAATGTAGCGAAGACTGTTTGCCAGTGCTCTTTTTCACCGGAAAATACGCAATTCTCTCATTGGGCTCCATAAGTACACTGTAACAGTAATTTCTGTGTGTATGCAATGCATACGGATAAGAATTTAGTGGTGCTCTCTCTTCCACTTCTGTATACAGTATGCCTGACCTAAACGGGCCCTTTATCATTACAGGCCCTGGGCAGTGCAACATCATACTGACAACAGGAATGTGCTGATACTGACAACCTGACTGTTCGTTTTACCTGATTTTGTAATCATTTAAATAAAACAACATGACCTTCCAGTGGGAGACAGTTCGTCCCCCTTTTCGTTCTGTGAAATTTGTCAGTAAGCTTTTTGCCTTCCAACCAGTGAAATGCGGAAGAGTACGGCCGGTAAATTATTCTCAAACCACGATTTAGTGACGTTAAGACGATTTATTTAAACGTCGCAAGACTGCACTTGATAGGTGCAATCGATTTCGAGGTGCAAAGTGTTTGTTATCTTACTTTTGTGACAGGTGGGCATAAGTGATTTCCAAAAACTTTTTATTTTACTGAAATAATCTTTTGTCACAAAGTAACAAGGTAAGTGTTTTATTCATATATATTTTGTAGGAAACTGTAATCGTGATGAAAGTTGATTCCCCTGAATGTTTGACACAACTGGTAGGAGAAAACGCTGCATATTAACCAAACCCAGCGCCTCCTCTCCATATCCTTCTATGACATGAGCACAGGATTCTCCTCGCATACCACTACAGAACTGTTACGAGCACAGCTGAGAATTGGCAACATCGTCACAAACATTAGGCAACACTGTGACAGGGCAATCACTTACGCGTATGGTACTGAACTGACTCGCTAAATTCACTTGATATTCCCTTTCCATTTGAATGACTCGTGCTATATAATCCTCATGTAAACTAAGACACTGAGACAGAAAATTCAGTATGTTTCTCTAAAGAAATGCTATTCTTCACGTAAGTGACAACTTTTATTATCTTTCACGATGCGTTGTGAGGCTGAGTGCAAATACCATGATGAGAGTGGCGCACAGGCAGCAGTGTGTCCGTAGCCCGGTGGTACTGCCCGTGTCTCAGGTCAGAACGGCTCAATCAGTCGTCAGTTCTAACCTTGGTAGGGGCCAGCGTGTGCGACCTTTTCTTTTTCTGATATGTTTTATGGAGCTGCGAATTTCCAGAAAAAATCCTGTATCGAAATCGGAAGAAAACCTTTACACATCAAATCCTCTTGGTAGCTCGACTCAGTAAGTTGTGTTAATGGTCTAGATCTTAGCTTTTTGACTGCCAAGCTGCTTCACAATACCAGCGTCTCTGAAGAAATTCGATTCGACCATCAGCGATACGATTTTCAATATCGTTCTTCACTTAAGACTCACATGCCAGGGTGATAAGTATGAAGGAAATGAACCTCTTGATTACTATAGGGCCTCTATGCTAAATTTCCACAGTAGCAATTAGGAACTCCCTGCAGACATTTGCTAACAGCGGCTCTAGCAACTTACCTTTTCTCTGGGTAGCTTCAAATATGGGCAATTTTGTCGCCTTAAATCCAATTGAATGTTTTAAATATCACTTGTGAACAGTGTTCACTTCTCCATTAATTAAGGTATAGACCTCAAAACAAGCAATTTGCCTGAGTAGCTATAGAGCAGGTTCTGATAGGTATTGACACAATCTTTTGCATCCATTTACCATAGAGAATCAAAGAAAGAAACCAAACACATTACATTGCATATACTCTCTGTGCCTTGACTAACACATATGAATCCATGACAATAATAAATTATTGGAGGAACCTCTCGTGAAAGAAAAAGAACAGATTGTGACGCTTTAATTGTAGTGCACTGGAACAGAAACAATGAAATTAATTCTGTGCCACAGTGATGTATTGCATTCTAGTGTAATAAAATAATCATCAAATAAAATCGGTTTTGTGCCCCCTTTGCTATCAAGAGTGAAACACAAATCGTAGACAGATTTTATGGGTCACCACTCAACAACATTAAAGCATTTTACATGGTCGAGAGTGCAGAGGGGAGCAGACGTTGTCGGCAGTAGGCGAGACAATGCAGTGCCTCAGCCCCCGCCGGTGGGCAGTAAACGGGTCCCAGAGAACTCAGACACATGCGGTGTTCAGAGGCAGATGGTCGGCAAAGAAATCTTTCGCTAAAACATTGTTGGATCAAACTATTATTACCAGTGCGACAGAAAACGAAATCTATTGTAGATTCGCTTGAATTACACTCATAGCTTCAGCGCTGAGAGGAAAGTGGCGATAAAAACTTTGTCGACGTGTGCTTTTTGTTACCAGACGTCGTATTAGCTAGTCTCGCGTTTTACCTCAAAACTACGGTCGTAGTCAAGAATAGAGTACTAAGACTGAAGTCATTACTTCCTCTGGGATGTGCCGCAGTCTACAATGTTGCCAGATCGAGCATATTGCCGGACATAGGACTTTGAGAGGAGCACGACTGTACTGCCCACCTTCCGTGAACGAATCGGCAGTCAATTTTTTCCTCTAAGACTGCATCTACAACACATATTGCACGCTGAAGACCCAGAAGAATTAAAACACAGAAGTAGTTTATGACAGCAACGTTAACTATAGCGTTCTAAGTATTCATAGTATTGTATACATGTGTGTAAATGCCTTCCAATGCCCACTCAAGGAAGACAAGAGTACACAGTCTAGCTTCAATATTATTAATTCGCCTCAGTTTGCGGATGAACTCAGAATTAGGTTGATAATCATTTTGAATATTAAGCAGTACTGTACCCATTGGTGTTAAACTCGTTTTCAACCAATGATTCCCACAGCTACAGCAACACTACTTGTGATACGTCATAGACAAAATAGTTACTCACAAGGGAATGGTCAGACTTGTCATGCCGAAACATGTATTGCTTTTTTTAGCACTGTTATTTAACTGTGCAAAAGGTCCGTATGCAAAATTGTAGCTGCTGACATGAACTGGAAGTCACCTAAAAAAAATCACGAACATGGCTGTGTTTCCCGCTTGGCGCTTGCAGTGACGGCTGGCCACCCCTGAAATGGCGAGTCGCGAGCGTTGAGCGCATGCTCGGGAAGTGCGGCCGTCTTATCGCGGCGTTCACGAAAGAGGAATATCGCTGCACGGTTTTGGTGGAAAGGAGAAACGAATATTCGTTTCTGTGGCATGCACGTCCTTTTAATTTCTGGTACGTATTTCGAAACATACCGTCCTGAAACTGGTTAGAGATGTGAAAGATGTTCTGTACATGTTCATCTATACTCCGCAAGCCGCTTTACGGTGAACATTCAATCTCCCCTCACAGGTGATGGCGAACCCTGTAAATGTTTTGCTGCTTGCCATGGAGATATACCACAGACGCCAAATGAAGCAATCAACAGAAAACACGCGTGAAGACTATGTGTTGTGCGACATGGTTATTAAACTTCTAGACGACCATGTAAATGGCGCAGACATGTGGCTAGAAACAACTGAAACACTCGATATTGCAGACTGTGAATCTACAGACGGCGAAGACACCGACGAAAGTTGCACTCGTGAAGACTCTTCGAGTCATAGTGCCACGTATAGTCTGTCTGTAAACTCAAGAGCGAGCAGCGCTTCTGGTGGAGGAAGTCGCCTTTCCTGGAAGAACTCTGCCACCGGCCTACAGGGCCACCCAAAATCGGCTGCACGTTACGTGTCTAGCGGTGTAGTTCGGCGTGCAGTGATATACATCGTTTCTGTTCGTGGGATCTTAGTTGCTAGTGTCAGTCAGTTGACTTTGTGTACTCACTGATATACTTCAGTATCCGGAAGTGATGGATAATGGCCCTGCATTGCAAGAAAATGTGCAGAATACGAAGAAGAGAAGGTATTTGCAGAGTAACGAGCGTTAGATCGTCTCTAACGTTATTGCAGCGTGTGTTTAGGAGGCGACACAAAAAGAACTGTTGGCTAATATTACCAGTCCAAATCAAAGGCCTGCAGTTTATGCAAACGTCAGCCTCACCACAATCGGACGCATAAGGAAGGAACGCGAAAACAAGGCGCATGGTTTACTGGAATCGCCACGAAGGAAAACTAATAATTTAGGGAGGAAACCCGTCGTTATAGACAGTTCCACAAAACTGGTCATTCGACAAACGATGCAGGTCTTTTACATAAACCAAAAAAATAGTGGCCACATTACGGAAATTACTTACTGCAGTGAAACAAAAAATACATTTTCCTTGGCAGAAAGAAGTTTTACATAAGACATTGCGTGAAATGGGATTTACCTGGAAATACTTTTCAGACATGTTTACGAAGACAGTGCGAATCGAACTAATACAACACACGAAATTATAAATTTCTTGTTACTTCTTATACACTCTTCGTGTTGCAAGAATTGTTAAGTTTCAATGCAGCCCTTCAAAGAAAACTTCTGCTTCTAGTAAAAACACAAAGTAGGAACTAGCCTTAAATTCTAGACTGATTGCACTATATCCGGTTCGTCTTACGAATAGAGCAACATACATTCACATGAATAGTCATTCGGTTCTATCTTTGTAGTACAATCCTGACTTTCGTTCTTATGTTAATATTAACTCCTCTATAACGTTGTGTTTCGAAAGAAGCTATCGTCTTTTGTTTTCCTTATACTCTTACCGAGTTTGTCTAAACATAAACGCAGCCGGGACGTACCTGTGCACGGCGTCGCCACAGATTTAAAGCGCGCGCCGCGGCAGGGACGGTACTACGTTGTGGAACAGCCTGTAGAAGCGCCCTGTGGCGTAGCAGGGTAGGCAGAGTGGGGACTCGCTCGCTCGCTCTTCAGTTTACCGACAGACTATACCATCATCAGTTATTTCCGAAAATAACACCAGCAACTACAATTACCTTATCAGACAAAGAAAAAGCGGTGACGTATTGATTGAACGAAAGTGGCAAGAAACGCCTACGTGTCAGTACTGTTCAAAATAAGTATCGCTTTGTCCGTTCTGAACGTGAATTGTATAGCTGGAAAAAGGAAGTCGCTGGACGACGTAAGAGTCGACTGGAAATTGCGACGGAGATAAATGCGCGACTTTTTGAGCTATTTACGGATGCCAGTGTCAGCGATACAACTTTGCATGATTGGGCGTTAGAGATTGCCAACGCGATAGGCGCTAAAGAATTTACAGCTTCTCAAAGTTGGATTAGTCGCTTCAAAACATTACATAAAACTGTGGCAAGAAAAATAACAAAATTTGTATCGAGAAACAGGTCGGAAAATGAAGTGACACAAATCGAAATGATATAGGCTTTTCTTACGAATGCAAAAGTAAGATCGCTAGTGTTAGTGAATCGTACGTGTACAATGCAGATCAGTCAGGTTTTCAAAAAGAAATGCGTGCGAAAAGAACACTGTAATTCAAATGGGAAAAACATATTGAGGCGATTTCGCAGTCCACGACTGCACTCACCCATTCATACACTATAAAGCCCATAATTAGACTGGATGGTTCATTGCTGCCTAAACTATATGTGGGTCTTGAAGAACCAACTGGACGTTTTGGACAACGTGTCAAAAGAACAATGTTCTACGCAAACAATCTTGTGGTAGAGGCATCGAAGTCTGGAAAAATGGGAAATGAGAACGTTACACTTTTCATGCGTCATGCTTTTCTTCCGTTCTCCGGTAACAAATCTGTTCTCCTTCTAGATTCGTGGTCAGGTCATAAAAGGTCTGATTCATTAAAAGCTGTATTTCGAGCCCACCCTGACAAAGAAGTAGAGATACTTCAGATTCCACCCGGCACGACGAACGTAATTCAACCTTTAGACAGAGAATTTTTCCGTCAGTGGAAGGCTTTTTACAGAAAAATAACAGAAAATTATTGTGTGCAGATCACTGCAATTTCCTGTCTATCATCGTGACAATATTCTCAAGCTGCAGTCAGTAGTACATTATCAATTTTCCGCCCCACGGTTTCAAAATTTGATTAAATATGCGTGGCACCCCTCGAAATATACTGATACTAGGCCTGATTCGTTCCTAACATCAGTCCAGTTTTGTCTACGGACATCTAGCAACGTCTGTGATTCACAGGGCTGTCATATATCGTCTTTGCTTGTATGTTCTTGGTGCACAAAAAACCTCTGTTTTGAACATTGTATCAATATTTCGCATTTTTGCTTTAATTACAAGAAATAAAATTTGGACGTGTTCTAAACCGTATATTTATTTGTGTCTATTTCATAGCTATTTGGAAAGAATGTTGTAGATAACATATCAGCCATATTTGTCAACGAATGTTTATCATGCGATCGCTTTCACTGGGGGAATCAGCTCTCTCACTGCTGTGGCAAGAGAGCGGCGCGTAGCTAACGCCACCTCGTCCCTAGATGGCGTTGGTATAACGTAGCGAGAGAGGTCAGGGTTGTACAAGAGGCAGTTATAAGCGCGGAAACCGTGCGACAATAATGTCTTACTTCATAAAATTGTTTACAGACTTCCAAATCATGTCAGCAGCTAAAATTCTGCATACAGACTTCTTGCAATGTTAACTCACAGTGGTAAAAAAAGCAACACAGGTTTCGACATGACAAGTCTGACCATTCCCTTGTCAGTGCTATCAGACGAAAAGATCAACCTGACACAAACTGTGGGAAGTTTGTTGTATAACCTTCGTACCTGGATAACGAGCTTTTTCCTATTTGAGATGTCTGTGAACGTTGCTGATTGAGATCCTTCAGCTACGACAATGTTTAAGGAAATCGTCTTAACGGCACTAAATCGTGGTTTGTGAATCGTTTACCGGCTGTACTCTGCCGCATTTCGCTGGCTGGAAGGCAAAAAGCTTACTGACAATTTCACAGAAGGAAAAGAGGGACGAAATGTCTCCCACTGGAAGGTCATGTTGTTTTATTTAAATGATTACAAAATCAGGTAAAACGAACAGTCAGGTTGTCAGTATAAGCACATTACTGTTGTCAGTATGATGTTGCACTGTCCAGGGCCTGTAATGATAAAAGGCCCGTTTAGGTCAGGCATATTGTATACAGAAGTGGAAGAGAGAGCACCACTAAATTCTACTGTAAGCATTGCATACACACAGATATTACTATTACAGTGTACTTATGGAACCCAATGAGTGAATTGCGTATTTTTCGGTGAGCACTGGCAAACAGTCTTCGCTACATTAGGTTACTTAAACTGGTGTCCCTCTGAGGTAGAATTTAGGGTCAGCGACTAAGTGTAAGGTTAATGAGTCAGATGCGAGTTTTGCAACTGTGAAATACTTTAATACATTATAGAAGCGAATATTAAATTTGAACTAATATAGCGAAAATTTTGTACTTGGATAGCTTAGAATGAAAATCTTTCTGTTTATTGCAAAGGAAAACAATTGATTTTCTTAAACATTGTCTGTCATACACAACTTGAAACAGGTCATGTCGACCAAATCATATGGAAGAACTGACAGCGACGTATATCGGAAGGCAGTAAGATCTCTTGCAGTTTGGCAAAATACACACACACACACACACACACACACACACACACACACACAAATTAATTTTTCTTTTTATTAGTGTACTGCTTAGTTTGCAGTCAGTTCTGAGTATTATTAGTAACTACGCTCCAGTTCCTAAACCTAGTTACAGAAATGCGAATCAGACGCATTACGTTTTCCAGGCCGTTGCAGCCGCGACTTGGAGACACCCGCTATGGTCACTTCACAGCCCGCTGTAAGATCACATCGGTTCGTCGTCTTCCTGCTGGTATTGTAACTGAGATGTTTGGCAACTCTGTGATCGACGAGTTACTTCCTAGCCTCGAAGTTCACTTGATTTTATCTGTCATTTCCATTGAATAATCTGATATATTATCGCTTGAGGTGTAGCAAAAGATTGTAAATTTACGGTTTTCAACCCAGGAAAGTTGTTGCACGTGGAAACCGCAACTAATCTATTCCTTCAAATAGCGGTTTACCAGTTATGGCCACTATTGGTCTCGTGAGAGGAAGATAAGGCACATACTTCTTCGCCAGCTCTGTGGTAACGTGCTGACCTGTGAAAAGGCATCTGATATGGTTCGCAGTTCCAGTTTCACTGAGTGTAGCGTTTTTATCCCTTCTGTGAAAGAGCTACAAGCAGTCACATCAAACATCGATAAGAAAATCGCAAGAAAATACTTTCGGCTCATAGTGCAATGGTGAAAAACTTATAATGCTGCACAATAGGTAACGTATCTTTCCGCTGCTAACAAGCAAAGTTTGGGTTTCTAGGAATACATAACTTTATTTATGAAATGCCATATTTGCATACCTCTTGAGTATGACACAGCATACCAATTAAACACAGACCCAATCAAAATCTAAGTGAGAAGTATTTTACCAATTCGTGACGATAGAGTCACACTTGTGTACAGATACTCAGTTTTATCAAAGAAACTTTCGTCATAACGCTATCGTGGGTTTCATTTTTTATAATACAGTCCACAATTTTCGTTAGGATTCCTTTAATGTTGTTAAAACAACATTAAACGTGAGTGAGAAACTAATCATCATATGCGAATTCTTTGATGTTATCTATAACATTCTGAAAATGCACATGTAGTTTATTGATTACATGCATGTAGAAAACTTGTTCTGAGTTAAAGCTGTCAAACAAGGTTTGAAGAAGAATAAAATGCCACTACCAGACGACAGCTAATGTAAAAAATACACGATGTGCTCTACCCATACATAATACAAAAGTTTCGAGATGCATCTACTGTCTGGCTGTATATTAAACCTGAAATGAACAAAATGTCAAAGAAGTTAGCCCTTTTTCCACATACGACAATTTTGGGTTGAGAAGTGAAGGAAATTATGTTAAAAGTTCCATTAGATTGATAATTTTAGCAGACAGCAGAATTGCGTTTTAAAAAATATAGCAGGGAATGTACTCGATCTCGCGACATCTTATCCGCCGTGGGCGATACTTACCATTACGCCACTAGCTAACACGTAGCTATAATAGCTCCAGAAGTCAAGAACAATTCATCCAGAACTTCTGCATACCACAGCGCTGTGGGATAATGCATATCGCCAGGTCAATACTTATGAGAGACAAACAGTTATACCTTCTCTTTTGCACTGCACGACGTTTTCAACAAACAGATAGCGCAATAGAGTAGCTCAAGTGGAAAGGAACACTTTCTATTTAAATTTCTACATCCTACACTGTTGGCAGTTCTGTGTTGGTGGCAGTTACATGATTTTATTTTGGTGATTACAAAATAAAGATGAATGCATACACTGGGTAGCCGAGGCAGCTAGTTCATGGTGATTCGGTCAGCCAAGTAAATGAATTTACTGAACATGTTGCAAATTGATACAGGGAGCCTGTGTGTCAGAATTCTCAGTCAGTGTAGTACAACGGCGTTATGATAGAAAAATGATCCCCTGAGAAGAGGATTTGGTGGTCTTTTTGGCAGATGATAGGTTCATATATCGATGGTCTAGGTTCGATTCCAACTTCGGTCAATGATTTTAGATAGGGAGAGACAGATTCTATTCTCTTCTGGCTACACCAAGTGAAGAAGATATAATGGCATTGTGGTCTGAAATTCACATTAAAAATGATATTCCTTCTTTACCAAGTAGACGTTAGGTTGAGCCACAATAAAGTCTGGAGTGGCGACAAGTAGAAACTCTATAACCAGTAACCTTTCTTATACTAGTTATTTATTTCTAGTGACGAAACAAACGCAATGTAGGCTCATAGGACACTTATTCCATCCTTTATCTGAGCTTCTGTATGGCGATAAAATTGGTTCTGAACTGGGAATGCAACTCAGACCGCCCTTGAACGCGGAATTTGATCCCTACGTGACAATACAGCTCGGCTACAATTTGTTGTTTGTTCAAAACTCCAGATTCCTCAACATCTCCACATATTGCGCGTGAATGTGAATGGGTTCAGATCCTGGCCCGGCACTAAAGATTTCATTACGTTTATCAAGATCTAGCATGAGAACACCTATCTGCTGGTGGATAATAATTTCGATTTTTAATGTATTTTCATTCGTTGTCAACACTAACGATATTTGACGTTTTTCACTCCCAGTGAGACACAGAACTATTTGCGAGATCACTGTAAGTTCAAGATGTTATTCCCAGCTGCTGGTGGAGAAACATTCGGTAGCCGATGTCTCTTTGTGTGTAGTCAACAACGATATGTGTGGAGCTTTATTCCCAGTCAGCACTAAACTCTTCGTCATATTATTTCTAGTTCAAACATGCTCACATGTCGCTGCTGGTGCAACAAACCCATATTTAACGTTCGTTTTCTCTAGAATATAACAGCGACAGGTGCCGGGTTGGTGTGCTGGGAAGGAAAAAATTAATGTTTCGTTTCGTCATTTCAGTTAAAACATATAGCTACTGCCGAGAAAATGCGATATTTCACAGTTGATTGTGCTTCGATATCTATCTTATTAGGTTCTGGGTTCGAATCCCTGTCCTACACAAAGCTTTACCTCATGGCATTTCAAATAAGTTACTTGTTAAGAAGCAAGATTTAACATCTCTCGTAGTTACTTAACAGGGACAATAGGTTCTGGGTAGGAATTCGCGTCTGTTAAAAATGTTTGCGTTATGTAATTTAAAGTTGGTATTTGCTAATTGATACTGTCTAAAATCGAGGTATAGCACTCCCTGTATGCCTAATCGGGAATGACTGTTCGTTTCCGTCAGTCACGAAATCTTTGCTTAGTCTGCATGACCTGGGTTTGAATCCATATGCAGAACGAGACGGTCCGTTGTGTCATTTGAAGTTCATACATATCCTCAACTAGCTGCTCGTGAATAACTTAAATTTTTAATGTCATTTTGTGTTCAATAATAAGTACGGTATGTTACTTTGAAGAGGAAATCATGAATACGACGAACTTACTACGTGCATTACCTATCTGACGTAATAATGAGAGTGGTAACATTCAGGTATGTCATTTCTTGTAATAAATGTGATCTTACAAGCCTTAAGGACAGTCTTACCTGTGATAAGGTGTTTCCTGTTATTTGTAGTATCGTAGTATTACTTTACATCTTGAGTTATTGCGATACAGAGCAGTGTGTTCTAGTGGTGACTTGTTGGAACCATTTCCGTCAGGACAGAGCAGGGTAAGTCTGAAGGCCAGAAATAAAAGTTAGTTAATACCATCTTCGGCTAACCAACGATTCCGTATACTGCTTTGCGGTCTTTACCTGCTGGACACGTGCACACTCACTAAACTGGAACACTCGTTTAGCAAATGGGAAAAACGACTAAACAGAATTCGATGTCCACGTTTAGGAATTATTCTAGCCTTTCAGTCCCAGAAAATTGGCTTTGTTGATAGTGAAATATCACTAAACCCAATTTCAGAAAAATAACATTATTATGAAATACCACCTCAGTCAGACAAGGCACACCAATTAAAATGGTTCAAATGGCTCTGAGCACTATGGGACTTAACATCTGAGGTCATCAGTCCCCTAGAACTTAGAACTACGTAACCCTAACTAACCTAAGGGCATCACACACATCCATGCCTGAGGTAGGATTCGATCCTGCGACGGTAGCGGTCGGGTGGTTCCAGAGTGAAGCGCCTAGAACCGCTCGGCCACAACGGCCGGCGCACACGAATTATCTCCTACTACCAGGAGACCTACCATTAGACTCCTGGCGTCAGGAGCTCCAAGCAGTTCCATGTCTTTCTTTTCATTTATTTAGACGGTTTCAACGAATTACTTTGACGGACAGAATGCCAGCGTTCCAGCTGGTAATTTTCTTTCCCCACTGGTAGCACTTCTCTTGAAACAGCTGCTTGCTGCCATAAAGTGTCAAAAGTTTGTTAACAGCAGCCGCTGGAAGACACATGCCTTCGTGGGAAAGTCGCTATCATCAAGCCCGCCTCTTCAGATGGAACACTGGAAATCGTAATCCCTTAGTTCTAGACTGGACAAAGGCACATCTACCGGTTGCCACAAGCCGGCACTTGTGTCCCCCATAACCGCAAGAACGCAAGCTCTACACTGCACAGGACACCCAAGGGTAGAGGAAACTCCAACACAAAGGGATCTCCTTACTCACTAGGTCGTCTGATGTGGACCGTGTTCAGCAATCGATGGTCAGCAGGAGGAATACCAGTGAGGCGGTTTTGATGTAGTCGATGCACTCTTTTTTACGGTAATTTGTACGTTCAGGATACTGGCATACGTTACATACAGAGGACTGTCTACAGCTTCTGTCAACATTGATTCCTCATTGTTTTTGTAATATTCTCAACCATTTTCACCGTGAAACGTGTATCACGACGTTTCAATTGCATAAGTGCAATCTAAAACGACGAAGTTTTTTCTATGATATAGAATTACAGTTCTGTCAGTACTCACATCCCTGGCTAAATAGCTAGCGCTAAAACCCAATTCATAAATCGAAAAAAAAAAAAAATACCAAGAGGACGACCCACTGCGCTACCGTGAGTGATATGTTGAAAAGTTTCTTTCAAGTTTCCTCGGAATTCCTACTCGTACCCGCACTGTAGGGCCTCTTAGAGATAGGTGTCGCGTGAGACAGTTCAAGCGACGTGTTTCCCTGCAGATTTAGTCACTTTCTAGGTCACGAAGTCCACTAACTTCTGACTTCAGATAGTTAAACGCTGTAAAACAGCAACTCTGCCAAAAGAGTTTGAAAGACTCCTACGCCTTTTTGTATTTAATCTGCGTACGCAGCAGATATGACATCTGTGTCAATGCCCTGAAAATATTATCCTTCGTATACAAAAATGTGGCACATAAATGAATATCAACGTATCTTCTCTTCATTTTATGTAGGAGATTTTGAACAAACATTTAAATAATACATCATTATGACCAGTACAGCTAAGCCTGTTAACACAACTTGGAAGTGTACTTCATGTTCCCTTATAGTGATGGAGCGTGCGATGGAGAAGTAAACGCAACGTCGTATAGTCTCGCACCTACTTGTATAAAGCGCTAGTCCCAGTTGTCGCTCTCAGCCTGTTCAGAATCAGCACTTGTCTCAGAAGTTCAAACCTGCTTCATACTTTGTTGTAGTATGCATACAATCTACCGATGCCAGTTTATCTGAATAACGACTCCACTGAAGGCGGAACTTATTTACTTTAACGTGATAGCATCCGCTACGACTTTAGACAACAAGTGAATGAGCACAAAGGAAGCTTGGTAAGTTATTTTGCCTTTGGGATCAGAAATAATTGAGGAGCAGTTGGAATAATTCTTGATTATTGCTCTAGAAAACCATTATGTATCTCAACCCAGAAACTACAGATGCCCGCCATGGTAGCACCATTACTATACATGATGAAAATTAGAACAAATGGTACCCCATAAAATTTATAATCCCTGTAGTAATACACTCCTGGAAATGGAAAAAAGAACACATTGACACCGGTGTGTCAGACCCACCATACTTGCTCCGTACACTGCGAGAGGGCTGTACAAGCAATGATCACACGCACGGCACAGCGGACACACCAGGAACCGCGGTGTTGGCCGTCGAATGGCGCTAGCTGCGCAGCATTTGTGCACCGCCGCCGTCAGTGTCAGCCAGTTTGCCGTGGCATACGGAGCTCCATCGCAGTCTTTAACAATGGTAGCATGCCGCGACAGCGTGGACGTGAACCGTATGTGCAGTTGACGGACTTTGAGCGAGGGCGTATAGTGGGCATGCGGGAGGCCGGGTGGACGTACCGCCGAATTGCTCAACACGTGGGGCGTGAGGTCTCCACAGTACATCGATGTTGTCGCCAGTGGTCGGCGGAAAGTGCACGTGCCCGTCGACCTGGGACCGGACTGCAGCGACGCACGGATGCACGCCAAGACCGTAGGATCCTACGCAGTGCCGTAGTGGACCGCACCGCCACTTCCCAGCAAATTAGGGACACTGTTGCTCCTGGGGTATCGGCGAGGACCATTCGCAACCGTCTCCATGAAGCTGGGCTACGGTCCCGCACACCGTTAGGCCGTCTTCCGCTCACGCCCCAACATCGTGCAGCCCGCCTCCAGTGGTGTCGCGACAGGCGTCAATGGAGGGACGAATGGAGACGTGTCGTCTTCAGCGATGAGAGTCGCTTCTGCCTTGGTGCCAATGATGGTCTTATGCGTGTTTGGCGCCGTGCAGGTGAGCGTCATTATCAGGACTGCATACGACCGAGGCACACAGGGCCAACACCCGGCATCATGGTGTGGGGAGCGATCTCCTACACTGGCCGTACACCACTGGTGATCGTCGAGGGGACACTGAATAGTGCACGGTACATCCAAACCGTCATCGAACCCATCGTTCTACCATTCCTAGACCGGCAAGGGAACTTGCTGTTCCAACAGGACAATGCACGTCCGCATGTATCCCGTGCCACCCAACGTGCTCTAGAAGGTGTACGTCAACTACCCTGGCCAGCAAGATCTCCGGATCTGTCCCCCATTGAGCATGTTTGGGACTGGATGAAGCGTCGTCTCACGCGGTTTGCACGTCCAGCACGAACGCTGGTCCAACTGAGGCGCCAGGTGGAAATGGCATGGCAAGCCGTTCCACAGGACTACATCCAGCATCTCTACGATCGTCTCCATGGGAGAATAGCATCCTGCATTGCTGCGAAAGGTGGATATACACTGTACTAGTGCCGACATTGTGCATGCTCTGTTGCCTGTGTCTATGTGCCTGTGGTTCTGTCAGTGTGATCATGTGATGTATCTGACCCCAGGAATGTGTCAATAAAGTTTCCCCTTCCTGGGACAATGAATTCACGGTGTTCTTATTTCAATTTCCAGGAGTGTATATAGAGAGTGACCATTATTGAACTATATGAAAAAACTCAATTAGTTACATACTACGGCGTGCACACCCTTTAACCAACAAGTGAACGTCACTTCAGGTATTCGGATTCAGGCTAAGACATCTTCGATGTGCCTACCATCATTGGCAATGATGTGGCGCAGACGAAGAGCGAAATTCTGCTTGACCCGTTGGAGTGTCGAAACATCGATGCTGTCGATGACCTCCTGAATGGCTGTTTTCAGCTCATCAGTGGTTTTAGGGTTATTCATGTACACCTTCTCTTTAATGTAGGCAAACAAAAAGGAGCCGTATGTGTTTGGATCCGGAGAATATGGCGGCCAATCGAGGCCAATGCCACTGCCCTCTGGGTACCCCAGAGCCAGAAATCGGTCCCCAAAGTGCTCCTCCAGGGCACCAAAGACTCTCCTGCTTCGATGGGGTCGAGCTCCGTCTTGGATGAACCACATCTTGTCGAAATCAGGGTCGCTATTGATAAATCATCTTCCAAAACCTTCACGTACCGTTCAGTAGTCACCATGCCATCAAGGGATAACGCACCGATTGCTCCGTGACTGGAAATTGCACACCACTGAGGGTGAAGAGACTTCTCGGTCGCGAAATGCGGATTCTCAGTCCCCCAATTTTGCTTGTTGACGAATCCATCCACATGAAAGTGGGTTTCGTCAATAAACGAAACCATACCAAATGCACAAATTTTGCTTACTTACGAACTCATCCATATGAAAGTGGGTTTCGTCAATAAACCATACCATACCAATTCCCATCATGCCCCACGGCCAACCGTACGTTTGAACATCCTAACGCAAACCGTTCAGAAGTTATGACGATTTTACTTCATGTAGTTCAATAATTGTCACTCTACATTAATTAAGTGGGGTAGCGAAGTGAATCATGACCTACATTCATGGGTGAGTTAATGAAAGTGCGATGTTGATATTTCAATACAGATTTTTTTTTCGCTTTGGACAATGGATTTTATCTTCATCACAAAGAAAGCATATCTACAAAGCAGAAAATTACGCGAATGGAACATTACGGAAGCAACGCTCTCACCATAAGCTCAATATTTTGCAATGTAGAAATGACCATCTATATGAAACTTTAGACAAAGTCATCGAATTTGAACCAATAGAACTACGAAAAGTGCAGGCAGCGTTGACATGATGCGAATAACCAATCAATCGGCGAAAACGTAAGTGTGCTTTGTCTCTCATCACTCACCTCATAAGACTTCCTGCAAACGTTACGTCATTTTGACTGGGTCTACGAGAAATACGAGCCCCACAAAGTTCTTGTGACGTCACACTAGAAACCGGTAGGCAATTGGAAAGGTACCTTTGTCGTGTGCTAGCGAGAGCCTGCATTCATCTAAATGCGCAGTCAAGATGGAATTACATTTTCCTTGAGACATAGGAGTCCCAACTTTGTCTTCTTTAACAATAGAAGCTGAAGAAATGAATTAAAATTTGTACAACGGCTGGGACTATGTATTTAGAGTCTTCTCCATGAAACTGTAATCACATTTCATTATGCCACCATGTTCTTCTTGTCATATTTTTGAAAATGTGCTGTGCTATAGTGCGAAATGCATCCTCAACAACATTGCACAGTTTTTCGTTTGCAGCATAACGACGTACAGATATATGCGCCTTAATAACTCCCCACAACCAGCTGTCAGGGGTGGTGAGGTCAGGACTTCTTTGTGGCCATTTCAAGGGAGCTGGTATTTCCGATGGACCAAGACCTGCCCGCCGTCCTGCAAAATGTTCATTTAGGAACTCAAGTATTACCATAGCATAGTGAGGAGGTGCTCCGTCCTGCTGCAACCATATGCGTTGTGTGAGGCCATTTTTTTGAAACTGGGGTATTAACCATGTTTGTAACATGTGTAAATAATTTGCACCATTCACAATCGGTTCAAAAAGTACGGTCCAAGCAGATGTAGTAATCGCTGCCCATATCACTACATGAGCCGCATTCTTTCTTTAACTTGAATGTGTAATAAGGGTGCTCTTTGTTCCAAACGACAAGTCTTTTAGCAGGTGAGCTGCTATAAACGGCACATTCATCTGAAAACATAACCTTGGCCGGTTCACTGTTTTTGGAAACTGAGTTCACGAAGCACGGCATGTTAAAACGTGCTCATTGTGGTCCGTATCCGATACCTCTGTACTAACGTTGGACTAGAAGTTCTGATATTAAGTTATTTGTTTCTAGTGATCTCGCATTGTTATCCTCGGCATACCGAGTTAAATAAAAATTCCAAAACTGATTCCAACAACTGATGAGAAGTATCATAGCTACCAATCTGAATAATATTGTATGATACTAAGCAGGGGTTACAGGGGTACGGTGACTTTTCGTCCACACTGTAGCTTCCTTCGAATTGAAACTTCCTCTTTGAAAATTAAGAATGACAGTGCTGGAAAAACTCTTGCGATATTTGATACTGAAACAGCTGAGTAAAACTGAACGTACTCAGACAGTTTTCTCTTTACTTATTCTGATCATCACTAGACTGATACACAATATTTTTAGCGCAACGCAGTCCGACTTTCAATAATCCCTACAAGAGAATAGCCCTGACTAACAGTAACATATACCTTTCATGAATCACTTTCCTCACAAAAATCTTCGTTACTCGAACTACTGAAATACAGAGAGCGCCAACTTAAAAACCTAAACAGCCTGTTTTCAGAATGTCTGTCAGGAGACACACTGCATTATCAGGGTCGCAGACCAGTCAGGTTGTCGAACGCTAACGGTTGCATGGTCGTCACAAGAGTTTTGAAAAACAAAATAAATCAAAAGACTTTATTCATTTACTGTAGCCCACTTTCTTGATGACGACAATAGACTATTGTGCACTACATGCCATTAAAATTGCTACACCAAGAAGAAATGCAGATGATAAACGGGTATTCATTGGACAAATATACTAGAACTGACACGTGATTACATTTTCACGTAATTTGGGTGCATAGATCCTGAGAAAGAAGTACCCAGAACAACCACCTCTGGTCGTAGTAAGGACCTTGATACGCCTCGGAATTGAGTCAAACAGAGCTTGGATGGCGTGTAGAGGTACAGCTGCCCATACAGCTTCAACACGATACCACAGTTCATCAAGAGTAGTGACTGGCGTATTGTGACCAGCCAGTTGCTTGGCCACCATTGACCAAACGTTTTCAATTGGTGAGAGATCTGGAGAATGTGCTGGCCAGGGCAGCAGTCGAACATTTTCTGTATCCAGAAAGGCCTGTACTGGACCTGAAACATGCGGTCTTGCATTATCCTACTGTAATGTAGGGTTTCGCAGGGATCGAATGAAGGGTAGACCCACGGATCGCAACACATCTTAAATGTAACGTCCACTGTTCAAAGTGCCGTCAATGCGAACAAGAGGTGACCGAGATGTGTAACCAATGGCACCCCGTACCATCACGCCGGGTGATACGCCAGTATGGCGATGACGAATACACGCTTCCAATGTGCGTTCACCGCGATGTCGCCAAACACGGATGCGGCCATCGTGATGCTGCAAACAGAACCTGGATTCATCCGAAAAAATGACGTTTTACCATTCGTGCACCCAGATTCGTCGTTGAGTACACCACCGCAGGTGCTGCTGTCTGTGATGCAGCGTCAAGGATAACCGCAGCCATGGTCTCCGAGCCGATAGTCCATGCTGCTGCAAACGTCGTCGAACTGTTCGTGCAGATGGTTGTTGTCTTGCAAACGTCCCCATCTGTTTACTCAGGGATCGAGACGTGGCTGCACGATCCGTTAAAGCCACACGGATAAGATGCCTGTCATCTCGACTGCTAGTGATACGAGGCTGTTGGGATTCAGCACGGCGTTCCGTATTACCCTCCTGAACCCACCGATTCCATATTCTTTAACAGTCATTGGATCTCGACCTACGCGAGCAGCAGTGTCGCGATACGATGAACCGCAACCGCGATAGGCTACAATCCGACTTTTATCAAAGTCGGAAACGTGCTGGTACGCATTTCTCCTCCTTACACGAGGCATCACAACAACGTTTCACCAGGCAACGCCGGTCAACTGCTGTTTGTGTATGAGAAATCGGTTGGAAATTTTCTCCATGTGAGCACGTTGTAGGAGTCGCCACCGGCGCCAACCTTGTTTGAATGCTTTTAAAAGCTAATCATTTGCATATCACAGCATCTTCTTCCTGTCGGTTAAATTTCGCGTCTGTAGCATGTCATCTTCGTGGTGTAGCAATTTTAATGGCCAGTAGTGTATATAAAATGTAGTTTGTGTGAATCTCCGTGCTAATTAATTTCTTTTACCCATGCGCTGCTCAACGTGTAGCTATCAAACAGCGCATTTTTCCAGTCTTACCGGAGATTAAATGAAATTACTGTCTTAACGGAGGTTCACTGTGTTACAAGAGCAACATGTTGTTTCGCGTTGCAGCTGTGGCGGTGCCGGCTCCGGCAGTAGGGCCTGGCCCGAGCCTCGTGCTGTGCCCCACGTGCGGCAGACACGTGCAGTCTGACGTCACGGTGAAGGCCAGCACCCGGACGCATCTGATTGCCATCCTACTCTGCACCGTCGGGTGAGTGCAGTCCGCCATCTGCTGCAGAGGGCGGCGGCAGGTGCTGTGCAAGTGTCGCTCGTCTTCCATAAAGTCCCTAACCTGGCTGTATATACCAGTTCTAAATGGTTTATCCACCGTTGGTCGTGTCACAGATGTTACGCAGACGAGGTCGCTAACGTATACAAGTGTATATTAAATTGCACTGTCTGTGTCGTTCTGAAGTACTTTTCAATGTCCTTTACGTCTGGAAAACGGGCTTCTACTTCAAATCATACGTCTCTTCCTGAACGGGACTCACAGGACCTGTGTGAGTATAGGGTACAGGTGAAACGGTAACATATGAAAGTTTGGTCGGTCTGGGGAGTCTTCTCGGGTCACGGTAACCAATCGCAACAAGCGGAAGATCCAAGTTCGAGCCTTGTCCTGGCAAAAATTTTCACTGTCACCAATACATAGAGCAAAGATTTTCCATATTCGCAAATGCGAATACGATTCTCATATAGCACATAAATGTGCAGAATTTTTCGCAGTTGTGAGTATTTAACTGACGAGACTAAGCTGAATACCATTTATTAACAAGGACCTCGCGCTTACATAACTATCAGCTCAGGAGAAGACGCTAGGCCCCACGGTTTCTTCAGCCAAATGCATCGATCTCCACCTGCAACTAAGACAGCCATAGTGCAGTGAGCCACTTACAAAGCCCCAGAGCCTTTAACCACAATGAACAGTAGTTAATCCAGCAGTGATACCGAGAGACTATCAAAGTACTGTGGATAGTTAAAATTAAAGTCAAATAACAAAAGCAATCTCATTTCCTTTACTCTCTCAATAACTCAGACAAAAAAAAAAAAAAATTAAAACATCTGCTCTGACAGACTGATTGAACATACTATCTTTAAAGTACATACACTCATTAATAGTCAAACAAATACAACGAACGTACACACACATTGGCCATCAACTACTACAAACCACACACGTACAGCATAGTTAGTAATGCCCACTGCACCGCCTTATCATGCAGCATTGCGCTTTAACTAATTGCTGCCCAAGCACCACAACCCAAACAAATCGTGCAAAGGTATGGCTCAAAACAGGTTAAGATAAAGTTATGCTAAAGAATTCTTGAATGAGATTTTCACTCTACAGCGGAGTGTGCGCTGATATGAAACTTCCTGGCAGATTAAAACTGTGTGCCAGACCGAGACTCGAACTCGGGACCATTGCCTTCGCGGGCAAGTTTCATATCAGCGCACACTCCGCGCCTTAAGGACTCCATTTTACTTATAATCGTACGGGACACCACTATCACTGAATCTTTAATCCCTGTAGTCCTTACGGCGTGTAACGGTGTATACGGAATACCTAGCCTAAGTGGAAGTAAAGAGACAGGCAACGTTACCGAGACATCAATACCCCGCACTGAATCCGAAATCGCCCCTTGGCCCCTAAAGGAGAGTGTTTGTGTTTCTGTTCGTGGCAATCCGTCTTTCAGACGGACATGTTACATTCGGTGGTCCCTTGGAGGTGTTCCAAGGTAGTGGACAGAGTACATCTACATCTACATCTATACTCCGCAAGCCACCTGACGGTGTGTGGCGGATGGTACCTTCAGTACCTCTATCGGTTCTCCCTTCTATTCCAGTCTCGTATTGTTCGTGGAAAGGATTGTCGGTATGCCTCTCTGATTTTATCCTCATGGTCTCTTCGCGAGATATACGTAGGAGGGAGCAATATACTGCTTGACTCTTCGGTGAAGGTATGTTCTCGAACCTTTGACAAAAGCCCGTACCGAGCTACTGAGCGTCTCTCCTGCAGAGTCTTCCACTGGAGTTTATCTATCATCTCCGTAACGCTTTCGCGATTACTAAATGATCCTGTAACGAAGCGCGCTGCTCTCCGTTGGATCTTCTCTATGTCTTGTATCAACCCTATCTGTTACGGATCCCACACTGCTGAGCAATAATAGAGCAGTGGGCGAACAAGCGTACTGTAACCTACTTCCTTTGTTTTCGGATTGCATTTCCTTAGGATTGTTCCAATGAATCTCAGTCTGGCATCTGCTTTACCGACGATCAACATTATATGATCATTCCATTTTAAATCACTCCTAATGCGTACTCCCAGATAATTTATGGTATTAACTGCTTCCAGTTGCTGACCTGCTATTTTGTAGCTAAATGATAAAGGATCTATCTTTCTGTGTATTCGCAGCACATTACACTCGTCTACATTGAGATTCAATTGCCATTCCCTGCACCATGCGTCAATTCGCTGCAGATCCTCCTGCATTTCAGTACAATTTTCCATTGTTACAACCTCTCGATACACCACAGCATCATCTGCAAAAAGCCTCAGTGAACTTACGATGTCATCCACCAGGTCATTTATGTATATTGTGAATAGCAACGGTCCTATGACACTCCCCTGCGACACACCTGAAATCACTCTTACTTCGGAAGACTTCTCTCCATTGAGAATAACATGCTGCGTCCTGTTATCTAGGAACTCCTCAATCCAATCACACAATTGGTCTGATAGTCCATATGCTCTTACTTTGTTCATTAAACGACTGTGGGGAACTGTATCGAACGCCTTGCGGAAGTCAAGAAACACGGCATCTACCTGTGAACCCGTGTCTATGGCCCTCTGAGTCTCGTGGACGAATAGCGCGAGCTGGGTTTCACATGACCGTCTTTTTCGAAACCAGTGCTGATTCCTACAGAGTAGATTTCTAGTCTCCAGAAAAGTCATTATACTCGAACACAACTCCAAAATTCTACAACTGATCGACGTTAGAGATATAGGTCTATAGTTCTGCACATCTGTTCGACGTCCCTTCTTGAAAACGGGGATGACCTGTGCCCTTTTCCAATCCTTTGGAACGCTACGCTCTTCTAGAGACCTACGGTACACCGCTGCAAGAAGGGGGGCAAGTTCCTTCGCGTACTCTGTGTAAAATTGAACTAGTATCCCATCAGGTCCAGAGTCCTTTCCTCTTTTGAGCGATTTTAATTGTTTCTCTATCCCTCTGTCGTCTATTTCGATATCTACCATTTTGTCATCTGTGCGACAATCTAGAGAAGGAACCACAGTGCAATCTTCCTCTGTGAAACAACTTTGGAAAAAGACATTTAGTATTTCGGCCTTTAGTCTGTCATCCTCTGTTTCAGTACCATTTTGGTCACAGAGTGTCTGGACATTTTGTTTTGATCCACCTACCGCTTTGACATAAGACCAAAATTTCTTAGGATTTTCTGCCAAGTCAGTACATAGACCTTTACTTTGGAATTCATTGAACGCCTCTCGCATAGCCCTCCTCACACTACATTTCGCTTCGCGTAATTTTTGTTTGTCTGCAAGGCTTTGGCTATGTTTATGTTTGCTGTGAAGTTCCCTTTGCTTCCGCAGCAGTTTTCTAACTCGGTTGTTGTACCACGGTGGCTCTTTTCCATCTCTTACGATCTTGCTTGGCACATACTCATCTAACGCATTATGTACGACGGTTTTGAACTTTGTCCACTGATCCTCAACACTATCTGCACTTGAGACAAAACTTTTGTGTTGAGCCAACAGGTACTCTGAAATCTGCTTTTTGTCACTTTTTCTAAACAGAAAAATCTTCCTACCCTTTTTAATATTCCTATTTACGGCTGAAATCATCGATGCCGTAACCGCTTTATGATCGCTGATTCCCTGTTCTGCGTTAACTTTTTCAAATAGTTCGGGCCTGTTTGTCACCAGAAGGTCTAATATGTTATCGCCACGAGTCGGTTCTCTGTTTAACTGCTCAAGGTAGTTTTCAGATAAAGCACTTAAAAAAATTTCACTGGATTCTTTGTCCCTGCCACCCGTTATGAACGTTTGAGTCTCCCAGTCTACATCCAGCAAATTAAAATCTCCACCCAGAACTATAAAATGGTGGGGAAATCTACTCGAAATATTTTCCAAATTATCCTTCAGGTGCTCAGCCACAACAGCTGCTGAGCCAGGGAGCCTATAGAGACATCCAATTACCATGTCTGAGCCTGCTTTAACCGTGACCTTCACCCAAATCATTTCACATTTCGGATCTCCGTCAATTTCCTTCGATACTATTGCAGCGGTATTTCGCTGCTTTCGCTCAATTAGCAGAAATACTGTAAGCCGACTCAATATGCATTCATCACAGACACCTCTGTAAGTTAAGACAGCCGAAGTGGCGTCAATTAAAAGATTTGCACCAAGGTGTGAGCTTTACGCGGGGTAATAAGGATTCATTGTTGTATACAATACTTCTAATATGCCATTTGTCGATTAGTTACTGATATCTAATGCAGATTTGTACCCTGTATGAAAATTCCAGTAATAGCAAATGTTCATCACTGTCACACTCAGACACGATCTGAACTAAACGCAATGTTTTTGAATAAAACTGAGATTCTTCCCAACTGACAGTCTTCACATTAAGTAAAAAATCCGACTTTGAATAGTACAAAAATAACGATTTAAAGAAAGTTTTTAGACAAAATATACCTGCACATACCTCGGACCAGACGCTTATGAAATATGTCTACCTTTTAAGACTTATTTTCAGATGAGGCATGCGGACGTTTTCCTATTCAAAATTATAGCATCTTGTTGGGCACTGGAGATTGTTTCGCTGTAACTCTACGACTGAAAGACAATGACATTGGAACTCAAGAGTAGGATTTTAAAACCAATACCATCCACACTGCCACATAAAGTAAATAAACTAACCTTTCGATGCAAATTTCCAAATTACAAGGCAGTAGATTACAGTGTTTTTTTATCTTCTTGACGCACTGAAGAAACGGCCGGTGGGAAGCATGATGCTACAATTTTGATGTCTCATCTGCAGATGACCCTAAAAAGGCGCGAAAATTAGTTCATGAAAATAATGATTATTCCGTTAGTTCCCTGTAGACGTATTTCATTTGATGTACATTCATGGTGATCTACAGGATCCATATCGGATGAGCTTAATTTAAAGTCTTTATAGATGAGACACAAAGAGATGTAGCTCAAACGCCGAAATGATCAAAAGGCTAGGGGCGTGAGAATTCTTCTAGATCTGTTCGGCGTATATAAGTAGTATGTTTCTGTCGATTAATGCATATCGCTGAAGAAGCAGATGAGATATGGTGAAATCCAATTATGGCCCATAGCCTACTCCCCTTGCACTGCACCAAGCCAGTTCCGAACTAACCGTCCCATTCGACGGATATATTACCACCAAGTGTTGTCCAACGCCCTAGTACCATAACGCGGATCGGATGGGTTCGGAAAATATACCAGCGCATCGGTGGGCATTCTGGTGATCAAGAACTGTTCGCCGTAACTTCTCATCTACTTATCGGCCAACAGACTGTTATGAAAACTTCACCCTCAGTATTCTCACCATCAATCTCCTCTAGGTCATACTCAAACACTCGTGACTGGACACATAATACATAAAACTTTATATTCTTCTTCCGAGAACGTTATTGCTCTCACTTTATTTTAAGAGATATCGACGATTTGTGATTTAACTCTTGACACCTACGCTGAAGAATCATGTACTTGAGGGTACGTACTGAAGTATCCTCCACTGGAATTTCTCTGTGCCTGTTTTTGCCAGATGTTATCTGGCCTTTATGCTCAGAAGTACTACGCATTTAGTAACCAACACCATCGGCCTTTGGTACTTGGTAGGAATGCTCACATCTAAATACAATTTCACTAAACGATCCTACTCTGCAGTCTTTCCACACTTCTCTTCACGCTTTTTACTTTTCTCTATTGCATTGAGTACATCTTCTGCCCTTCGTATGTGGTAAATCATCTCTTATTCCTCAAGCCATCTGTCCCTTCATGCGACATGAGGTACCCAGAGGGAAGGAGAAGTTTGACACATCTCGCTTGGCCTGGAAAATCCTCTATTTATTTCCATGTTCTGTGGCCGCCTTACCCCCTCGTACTTCAACCATTGCCAAGCAAGATTCTGACTGGGTCACTGAATTAAAGGTCAAACTTCTCAAACGTATTCTGTTACCTCTAATTTCCATCCTAAGTGGTGCAATTTGCTGTTGTTAAGCCAGTCATATACCGTCTTGATTAAAAATAGATACTCCTGAATGCAGCTTATGACGAAACTACTACCATTTATTTCAATTATAAGAGATATTGCTGACCTATAATTCACCTGCAACGTACTGCAAGTTCGTACATAATCAATTAACGTGTTTTTCAGCTAATTACCTTTTGTAATTATTGTTCTTAATTGTTTGATTCGTTTAATTATCAACTTGAGTGTATGCGGTATTATGAGAGCACGCAGATATTCCTTTGCGAACTTTGTTTGGCCAACTACCATTCAGTATTAAACTTACCAAGGACTTTTTGTAACGGTTTTGACTGAGACAGCAGCTTCTGACTTTTATTGGTCTGTTTTTTTTGTATACTTTCATTTTTAAAATCATTCCTTTGTGTGTTTTTTACATTATTGCCCGATAACATTTTGATTGAATTTAGTGTTTCAGCTGTTGTTACCTTTACTTATTGCAAAGGTATATATAAGTCATTCCATATGTGGGATTACAGTGCTGTCTGTAGTCATCTCGATGCTTGTGGCAATTGTGTCAGCTGTTATGGAACCTGACCTGTAAAATATCATCGCGAAGTTCTGAAGAAATTTAACTTTGTTACTAAGTTTCGTTTCAGAATAATACGCTGTCACTAATATTTGAAACTGTCCATCTAGCTGTACAATATATATTTGCCTTAACGCACTGCAAATGTGCCAATCTTGACCTTTTTTGTTACTTTTCGGATGTTGTGTTTTAAATTTAATTTTTATTTGATTCCACATCACCAAAAGATTAAAAATCATTGTACTTTACTGTCAGTTCACTTTTTGACCTTGCTAATCTTTAATTGGCATGGTTTATGCTGGGCTGAATTTATCAGCCACGTTATATGGCCTTTTACAGCCATTATCTGTAACATATTTTGATAGTCATAGTTCTAATGTTTAATGTATTATCTCTGAAGTAAATGTATTATACACTGTGATCAAATTAGTAGTAGTACTTTGACAAAAGTCTAAATTACACTCTTCTATTCGTAACATAAAGGAGGGAAGTTACATAGAGAAAAATAAATTAATCAGACTCGAAAAATGGATTGAACGTAAACCCTAAAATAAATTTATAGTATTTAGAATGATCCTAGAGTTCATCAAGTACAAAAAATATGTTATAATTTTGAGTTTGTTGACTGTTTCAGGTGTTGGCTTTGCTGTTGCATTCCATACTGTGTAGACAGTTGCCAAGCGAAGAATCACTATTGTCCATACTGCAAGACATTCCTCGGAACATATGATTAGTAACCAGAGCGTTAGCTCGGGTGAGCAGTGCATTAGTAATGTAATTTTGCAGATATGTGACTGGAAACTATCAAGGGAATCTATGACTGAGTTACGATATTATTACCGTACATTTCAGTGGTTGGATGCTGCTGGTTTTCAGTAGGAAAATATTCAACGAATAATTTTAAAACGACTTTTTTTGTCTAAGTAAGGCTTTAGCGTAACATGATCTTATCAACCTTTTTTAATATCTGTGTCTTGATTAATTACGTTATCTATTGTTAATTATTTATGATTTTATATTGTACTGAAGAGTTTTATTAAGTGTAAAGCATTACCTACAACATTATAGTCTATAAGCTGACATTTAGAAATGTTTCTATTAAATACAAAATGTATTAACTAATGCCGTTGAAACATGTAACTGAATGATAACAAATAAATGTACAAATTGAGCCATATTAAAATAAAAATATTTACGAATTTCATTTACTACGGCAATGAAGAGCCCAATAGTCCAAGGGGAATGGTATTGAGGTGAATCCAACGCCTGCTGGAACAAATTATTACTAGTCAAAGTTCAAAATAATGATTCCCGTTCTTCAAGTGCAGAATTTTCATAATATATATGCATATATATTCACATGTTATGTTAATCCTAACTTCGACAGACGTCACTTTGTGAGAACCACATGCTTTTAGGACTATTCTTAAACTACTTCCTGCAACTGCAACTGCACAGTGCTTTCGGGCTGTTCCATATTAAGGCTTTCAAATGAAGATGATATTGCTTACATCTGACTGTCACAGTTTGCCTACCCGTTACGTAGACTTAACTAAACAGACAAATCTGTTTGCCTCTTGAATCAACAAAATGTTGCCTTTTATCTGCCGCTGGCGTTTCCGTCGCAGCTAATGTACTGCAGTCTTTGTTTGGATCTCGGTAACCTTTTGGTTCCTCCTCTGTTCTTCAAGCTTACGTACTAGCTGACACATTAGAAATGTAAATGATTTACATAAACTAGGATACATTTAGTGCCGTAAGAGTCACAATTTTATTGAGACTAATGGCGTTATAGGTGCACTGAGTTCAACCCATAAGTATTGAAATGTACTTTAGGGCCGGTACAAATGGAAGACTATGTAGACTAATAGTTATCCACTAGACAGACGAGACTTACTTTTCCTTTCGCTGCCACTCCCACTTAAACCACTGCAAACTGGAAACTACGGTCTTGTCGGTAAGGCAACTGCCTATGAAATACTTATCCTAACAATAACTTCCTTCTTATAAATTTATGTCTTTCCCAATATTTCCAGCAAAATACATCACGCTACCGGCAATACTTTTTGAATAATTTCCTAATAGTTTCGAATCTCCTGATAGCCAAATATTAAGAGCTCAGCATATATAACCCTGCATATTAGTAGATCCCCCCCGTGAACCATGGACCTTGCCGTTGGTGGGGAGGCTTGCGTGCCTCAGCGATACAGATGGCCGTACCGTAGGTGCAACCACAACGGAGGGGTATCTGTTGAGAGGCCAGACAAACATGTGGTTCCTGAAGAGGGGCAGCAGCCTTTTCAGTAGTTGCAGGGGCAACAGTCTGGATGATTGACTGATCTGGCCTTGTAACATTAACCAAAATGGCCTTGCTGTGCTGGTACTGCGAACGGCTGAAAGCAAGGGGAAACTACAGCCGTAATTTTTCCCGAGGACATGCAGCTCTACTGTATGATTAAATGATGATGGCGTCCTCTTGGGTAAAATATTCCGGAGGTAAAATAGTCCCCCATTCGGATCTCCGGGAGGGGACTACTCAAGAGGACGTCGTTATCAGGAGAGGGAAAACCGGCGTTCTACGGATCGGAGCGTGGAATGTCAGATCACTTAATCGGGCAGGTAGGTTAGAAAATTTAAAAAGGGAGATGGATAGGTTAAAGTTAGATATAGTGGGAATTAGTGAAGTTCGGTGGCAGGAGGAACAAGACTTTTGGTCAGGTGATTACAGGGTTATAAATACAAAATCAAATAGGGGTAATGCAGGAGTAGGTTTAATAATGAATAAAAAAATAGGAGTGCGGGTTAGCTACTACAAACAGCATAGTGAACGCATTATTGTGGCCAAGATAGACACAAAGCCCATGCCTACTACAGTAGTACAAGTTTATATGCCAACTAGCTCTGCAGATGATGAAGAAATAGATGAAATGTATGACGAGATAAAAGAAATTATTCAGGTAGTGAAAGGAGACGAAAATTTAATAGTGATGGGTGACTGGAATTCGTCAGTAGGAAAAGGGAGAGAAGGAAACATAGTAGGTGAATATGGATTGGGGGGAAGGAATGAAAGAGGAAGCCGCCTTGTAGAATTTGGCACAGAGCATAACTTAATCATAGCTAACACTTGGTTCAAGAATCATGAAAGGAGGCTGTATACATGGAAGAAGCCTGGAGATACTGACAGGTTTCAGATAGATTATATAATGGTAAGACAGAGATTTAGGAACCAGGTTTTAAATTGTAAGACATTTCCTGGGGCAGATGTAGATTCTGACCACAATCTATTGGTTATGAACTGCAGATTGAAACTGAAGAAACTGCAAAAAGGTGGGAATTTAAGGAGATGGGACCTGGATAAACTGAAAGAACCAGAGGTTGTAGAGAGTTTCAGGGAGAGCATAAGGGAACAATTGACAGGAATGGGGGAAAAAAAAACAGTAGAAGAAGAATGGGTAGCTCTGAGGGATGAAGTGGTGAAGGCAGCAGACGATCAAGTAGGTAAAAAGACGCGGGCTAATAGAAATCCTTGGGTAACAGAAGAAATATTGAATTTAATTGATGAAAGGAGAAAATATAAAAATGCAGTAAATGAAGCAGGCAAAAATGAATACAAACGTCTCAAAAATGAAATCGACAGAAAGGGCAAAATGGCTAAGCAGGGATGGCTAGAGGACAAATGTAAGGATGTAGAGGCTTGTCTCACTAGGGGTAAGATAGATACTGCCTACAGGAAAATTAAAGAGACCTTTGGAGAGAAGAGAACCACTTGTATGAATATCAAGAGCTCAGATGGCAACCCAGTTCTAAGCAAAGAAGGGAAAGCAGAAAGGTGGAAGGAGTATATAGAGGGTTTATACAAGGGCGATGTACTTGAGGACAATATTATGGAAATGGAAGAGGATGTAGATGAAGATGAAATGGGAGATACGATACTGCGTGAAGAGTTTGACAGAGCACTGAAAGACCTGAGTCAAAACAAGGCCCCGGGAGTAGACAACATTCCATTAGAACTACTGATTGCCTCAGGAGAGCCAGTCATGACAAAACTCTACCATCTGGTGAGCACGATGTATGAGACAGGCGAAATACCCTCAGACTTTAAGAAGAATATAATAATTCCAATCCCAAAGAAAGCAGGTGTTGACAGATGTGAAAATTACCGAACTATCAGTTTAATAAGTCACAGCTGCAAAATACTAACGCGAATTCTTTACAGACGAATGGAAAAACTGGTAGAAGCCGACCTCGGGGAAGATCAGTTTGGATTCCGTAGAAATGTTGGAACACGTGAGGCAATACTGACCTTACGACTTATCTTGGAAGAAAGATTAAGAAAAGGCAAACCTACGTTTCTAGCATTTGTAGACTTAGAGAAAGCTTTTGACAATGTTGACTGGAATACTCTCTTTCAAATTCTGAAGGTGGCAGGGGTAAAATACAGGGAGCGAAAGGCTATTTACAATTTGTACAGAAACCAGATGGCAGTTATAAGAGTCGAGGGGCATGAAAGGGAAGCAGTGGTTGGGAAAGGAGTGAGACAGGGTTGTAGCCTCTCCCCGATGTTATTCAATCTGTATATTGAGCAAGCAGTAAAGGAAACAAAAGAAAAATATGGAGTAGGTATTAAAATCCATGGAGAAGAAATAAAAACTTTGAGGTTCGCCGATGACATTGTAATTCTGTCAGAGACAGCAAAGGACTTGGAAGAGCAGTTGAACGGAATGGACAGTGTCTTGAAAGGAGGATATAAGATGAGCATCAACAAAAGCAAAACGAGGATAATGGAATGTAGTCAAATTATGTCGGGTGATGCTGAGGGAATTAGATTAGGAAATGAGACACTTAAAGTAGTAAAGGAGTTTTGCTATTTAGGGAGTAAAATAACCGATGATGGTCGAAGTAGAGAGGATATAAAATGTAGACTGGCAATGGCAAGGAAAGCGTTTCTCAAGAAGAGAAATTTGTTAACATCGATTATAGATTTAGGTGTCAGGAAGTCGTTTCTGAAAGTATTTGTATGGAGTGTAGCCATGTATGGAAGTGAGACATGGACGATAACTAGTTTGGACAAGAAGAGAATAGAAGCTTTCGAAATGTGGTGCTACAGAAGAATGCTGAAGATAAGGTGGGTAGATCACGTAACTAATGAGGAGGTATTGAATAGGATTGGGGAGAAGAGAAGTTTGTGGCACAACTTGACTAGAAGAAGGGATCGGTTGGTAGGACATGTTCTGAGGCATCGAGGGATCACAAATTTAGCATTGGAGGGCAGCGTGGAGGGTAAAAATCGTAGAGGGAGACCAAGAGATCAATACACTAAGCAGATTCAGAAGGATGTAGGTTGCAGTAGGTACTGGGAGATGAAGAAGCTTGCACAGGATAGAGTAGCATGGAGAGCTGCATCAAACCAGTCTCAGGACTGAAGACCACAACAACAACATTAGTAGATCCTTTTAGAGGTTTCTAGTTCACTCAAAATTTATTGTTGCGTATGGAGTGCGTGATGTGATTACATTTATAAATTAATAACGCGAGTTGTTACGGGGTAAAACGTATCAACCCATGCTGAAACACCCATATTAGTACGTGGTGTAGCTTCCACGGGCGGCAGTGCAGGCGCTGACTCTGGCATCCTGTCGATCTTATAATTAGTGAATATTGTCCTGGGATATGTTATTCCACGTCTGCTCGACCTGTTCATGTAGTAAGAGCTGTTGGTTGACGAGAAGCACGAGTCACTTTTAAACGGTACATTAGTTTCCGCTCCATAAGCAAGAGGTTTCGCTGCTCGCTCGCACCGGGAAATACAAACAGAGGCGGCTCCGCCGCCAGTTTTATTACACGTCGCGGCCGGCCGCGGGTGCAACAGAACCCATGTGGACGGGTGGAAAGAAATGTGTCAGGCTTCATAATACGTATTTATATGTGTCGTGTATTACACATTTCTTGTACGTGAATGTGAATCTGCACATGAACTTTCCTAATCCTCCTCACACGTTTCCGTAAAGCGTGGCCAAATCTTAGTTGGGAAGTAGATCTGTAGGGGATCAGAGAGACAGCACAGGCAGGTAAAAGTAAAAGACTTTCCAGTGTCAAAAGATTTGAGGTGGAGAGGTTGGTCACGGTCAAATGGTTAGACCATCCGCTCCACCGGGGCCCAGGAAGACCTCCTCCTCCGGGGGCCCGCCATATTCGGGGAGTGTTTCAGAAGACGGGTAAGTAAGCAGACGTGCCCTCAGTGCGTCTGTCTCAATGTTCACGCATGGAAGAGAGGTATTTGAATATTTGTACTAATTCTTTTATTTCCAGCTTTGGATTGTGTAAGGAAATGAATGTTCTCGTTCAATTCCGGAAATTTGACCCCTGTATTAATGTATCTGGTCCCCAGTTTTCCCTTTATCCTCCTCACATAGTGGATGTCCCATGTAAAATATTGGGAGACTTTGGTGGTATACATTTGGCCAACGCAATTCCGTCCTGCCCGTAGAAATGTGCGTGCAGATTAGTATATAATGTACCCGGGCTATAAGTTGTAAAATTGTAATATCTGTAAACTGGAACAATTGCTGCAATCGCTGTAAAATCGAGTGATAATGTTTAAAATAAATAGGTAATCAATTGTCATCAATCTTTAACATACCTTTAAAAAATCACATAGGAGTCCAGTTAAAGGAATTAATTTAAAAATAGAAGATATAGAATGCAGGCACCCATACATCAGCGTGTGAGCCTTTCAGCCCCTTGCCTAGTATCGTACAGAAAAGGCACGCTCTCTAGGTAGCGCTCTGAAGCTCCCCTCCCCAGTTATCCGTTGCGCAATTTTCATTCAGGGCTTGACGACAGCAACTTACATCTGGAGTCCCTAGGCAAGGAGGTTAGACGGTAAACTTTCAACTTCTCCTCTCCTCTCACCACATCACGCACGTGTTCAATTGGAGACGAGTCCGGAGATCATCATGGCCAGGGAAGTTGCTGCACGTCTTGAGAAGTGCTTTAAGTCCTATGGGCAGTGTGTGGGCGAGCGTTATCCTGTTGAAACAAGACAGCACCTTCATGTTGCAAGAACGGCAAAAGAACAGGTGTAACAACATTCTGCATGTACCAAGCTCTGGTTAGTTTCTCCTCCAGTAACACGAAAGGAGAGCAGAAGTTGTAGCCTATCATTTCCCATACCACAAGGTGTGGGGTGAGGCCAGTGTGTCTTGGACAAATGCACTCTACGAGGCAGCGCTCACCAGGTCTACGTCGTGCGTGCAAACGACCATCACTCGTGTCCAGGCAGAATTTGCTTCCATCGCTGGAGACCACGGCCCGCCATCCCATCTTCCAAAAGATCCAACTGGAGCCGTGCACTTCGATGATGTGCCGTGAGTGGAAGATGGGCCAGAGGTGTGTGTGCCCATAGTCTCACTGATGTTAACCGCTTCGCAACAGTTCGTGTTGACACACACGGGTCCACAAATCCTCTTTTCTGTGCCGTGGTAGCTGAACGTTCTGCCACCGCTGCCTTAAAAATACGGTGATCCTTGCGGGCATCTACGCTGGAAGGACGTCCAGAAACTCGTTTATGGTGTGAGAATGTTCATGTGACAACTGATAGATTAGATGATTAGATTAGTTTTTCGTTCCATAGATCCGTGCTGAGGAGATCCTCGTGGATGTGGAACATGTCATTTTTTTAGCTGAAATAACAATAGTAATAGTATGAGTATATACAATACATCACTTTTTTAAGCTGAAATAACAATACTAATAGTTGGAGTATATACAATACATCATTTGTTTCTATTGAAAAATTCGTCAATGGAGTAGAAGGAGTTGGCCACTAGTAAGTCTTCCAGGCTCCTTTTAAACTGATCTTTATTTGTAACTAAATTTTTTATGTTTGCTGGCAAATTATTGAAGATGAGTGTTCCTGAGTAGTCTACCCCTTTTTGAACTAAAGTAAGTGCTTTCAAGTCCTTGTGCAGATCATTTTTGTTCCTTGCACTGTATGTATGAACTAAGCTGTTTGTTGGAAAAAGAGATACATTATTTAGGATAAATTTCATTAAGGAGTAAATCTACTGAGAGGCAGAAGTTAGTATACCCAGTTCTTTGAAGGGGTTTCTACAGGACGTCCGTGAATTTACTCCACAAATAATACGAATTACACGCTTTTTGAGTTTGAAAACATTTGTTTGATTTGAAGAGTTACCCCAAAATATTATACCATATGACGTTATGGAATGAAAGTAGGCAAAGTATGCAAGCTTTTTCGTTTTTATGTCGCCTATGTCTGCTAACACTCGAACTGCAAATACAGATTTGTTAAGGCGTTTCTGAAGTTCTGTGGTGGGCTCCTCCCAACTGAATTTATTATCAAGTTGTAATCCCAGGAATTTAAGACTGTCAACCTCTTCTATCTGCTCTTCTTCATACTTTATGCATATACTAGATGTTCTGAATTGCATATAGTGAGTCTTTTCGAAGTTGATGATACCAGCATCGTTGCACAACTGGCGCAACACGTTCCACTCGTGTGACAATTCTCCGAAAGGACCAACTCGCTATTCGGAAAGCCACAGGTTAACCCCTTTCAAACTCACTCAGTTGGATATAGGAAGTACGAGTGCGTCTCTATGGGATGGTTGCCCGCTTGTTTCATGCGTTTGCACCATACTGAGCCTTCCGGCAGCGTGCATTTCCTATTAAAAGGTAGACACAGATAGTGCTGTGCAACTCAATATTTGTTGGCGGACGACTCTGAAACTGTTATCAGTACAGTTAATATCCTGCAGGTGAGATGTATCGTCATCGGATCAAAATCGACGTCGTCTTTCCAGGTGTACTTTTTCGGGCAGTATATCATGTGAATATCTGAGAAACTAATAAAGGAAATGGTAAATATTTTCACCTCTCATGCCTGTAACTCTGAAGGGAAAATGTAAATCAGTATAAAAATGTTCTGTTATACACTTCGGTGCTTGTCGTTTGCCCCTTGGAAGATGATGAATTTCAACAAAACACGAAAAACCGGATGGAGAACTTTCGGATAGTTAGTGATGATACGAATTTGAAAGGAAGAATTTCAAGCGACTATGCCAAAGCTCTATAACGAAGCTGAAGATATTTGAAATCTGCATCAGTCATCGAGGCACATGCAGCTGCTGCTGTGGAGGACATGCATACCACACAAGAGGTGCACCTGAAGATTACAAACAAAATTGCGTAAGAGCGTACAGAGCACACAGCACACAGGATTTCTGTGAAAATACACAGTCTTAAACAAAGGTTACAATCTCTAAAAACTCCGGATTGTTTGTAAGATATTGTATTTTCCATTGCAATGATAATGATAATAACAGGAAACTAAAAAGATATAAAAAAGAGTGAACTTTGTGAATTTACCATTACAGATACACAGATGTGCAATTTCTAAGACGCAGCCAAACGCGAGACGATTAGACGCTCAAACCAGTCATGAAAATGGGAGGGAGTGAGGGAAGAAGATTACGATTAAGCTTTCCGACACCAACAGTTCATTTTCTCACATTTCTTATCTTCAAAAATCCGGTTCAGAGGAGAAGGTAAGATAATATTACAACACGATATACATAATACACTACTGGCCATTAAAATTGCTACACTACGAAGATGACATGCGACAGACGCGAAATTTAACCGACAGGAAGAAGATGCTGTGATATGCAAATGATTAGCTTTTCAGAGCATTCACACAAGGTTGGTGCCGGTGGCGACACCTACAACGTGCTGACATGAGGAAAGTTTACAACCGATTTCTCATACACAAACAGCAGTTGACCGGCGTTGCCTGGTGAAACGTTGTTGTGATGCCTCATGTAAGGAGCGTTTCCGACTTTGATAAAGGTCGGATTGTAGCCTATCGCGATTGCGGTTTATCGTACCGTGATACTCCTGCTCACATTGGTCGAGATCCAATGACTGTTATATGGAATCGGTGGGTTCAGGAGGGTAATACGGAACGCCGTGCTGGATCCCAACGGCCTCGTATCACTAGCACTCGAGACGACATGCATCTTATCCGCATGGCTGTAACGGATCGTGCAGCTTCGTCTCGATCCCTGAGTCAACATATGGGGACGTTTGCAAGACAACAACCATCTCCACGAACAGTTCGACGACTTTTGCAGCAGCACGGACTATCAGCTCGGAGACCATAGATGCGGTTACCCTTGACGCTGCATCACAGACAGGAGCGCCTGCGATGGTGTACTCAACGACGAACCTGGGTGGACGAATAGCAAAACGTCATTTTTTCGGATGAATCCAGGTTCTGTTTACAGCATCATGATGGTCGCATCCTTGTTTGGCGACATCACGGTGAACGCACATTGGAAGCGTGTATTCGTCATAGCCATACTGGCGCATCACCCTGCGTTATGGTATGGGGTGCCATTGATTACACGTCTCGGTCACCTCTTGTTCGCATTGACGGCACTTTGAACAGTCGACGTTACATTTCAGATGTGTTACAACCCGTGACTCTACCCTTCATTCGATCCCTGCGAAACGCTACATTTCAGCAGGATAATGCACGACCGCATGTTGCAGGTCCTGTACGGGCCTTTCTGGATACATAAAATGTTCGACTGCTGCCCTAGCCAGCACATTCTCCAGATCTCTCACGAACTGAAGATGTCTGGTCAATCGTGACCGAGCAACTGGCTCGTCACTATACGCCAGTCACTACCCTTGATGAATTGTGGTATCGTGTTGAAGCTGAATGGGCAGCTATATCTGTACACGCCCTCGAAGCTCTGTTTGACTCAATGCCCAGGCGTATCAATGGCGTTATTAAGGCCAGAGGTGGTTGTTCTGGGTACTGATTTCTCAGGATCTATGCACCCAAATTGCGAGAAAATGTAATCACATGTCAGTTCTAGTGTACTATAATTGTCCAATGAATACCGGTTTATCATCAGCATTTCTTCTTGGTGTAGCAATTTTAATGGCCAGTAGTGTATTACCATATTTAAGTAATTCTGAAAGGTCATTTACGTAGATACTTGCTCAGACTGTCAATGACAGTGGGTCGCTGTTAAGAAACAACTAATTAACACTGAAGTAGTTACATATGTCGTCATTAACCAATTCATTAATCGATGCAAGCCTGTACTCGGAATATTTCAGCATACTGTCGCATCGAAACCACAATCAAGTTCAGCACAATCAAGTCCACGTCCTAAGGCATGGTTGCCAATGAAGTAAAACACTTACTCGCATCCCTAAAAGCATGTAGCACGTTTGTTACTGAAACAGCCGGAACAGAACTGAACACTTGAACAGAGAGAGTAGCTTATTTACACATATATCGAATATTACAGTATATGCAGACGTTACAAACACAACATATTTCAATAGCCTTCCATAAATCACAATTATTAAGTAACAAATAATTGCTACTGGTAAGGTTTGAACTGCCGACCCACAGCTCAAAAACCAGTGGTGCCAATCACTATGCCACACATCATGCACCATACCTCTCGGAATTGCTCCTCCAAATAGATGCTTATTAGACCCGGCTACAGATACCTGGATCTAGATCTTGCCAGTGATCCTCTGTATGGCAGCATGGGCGAATCCTCGTGTTTTGGTCGTATTGTTGTATCCTCTTCACTATGATGAGCATCCAAGGTAGGCCGCCCTATCGAAGCTTCGTGATCGTCGAACGGGCCTTCGGTTTCCTTGAACCTCTTATCATCGGTCTGCCTTCTAGACTGTAGTGAGATTTCGTGCTGAGGATGTGGATGACTTCTCTGCCTCTTTGTCTTCTTGATGAAGGGTCATATTCCTCGACTTCATATGTGGCGTCTAATAAGTGAGGAACGATACGATACAGCCCCAGGTAGCCGTTTAATAGTATACCAATAGTCCCACTTCAGTACATGAGTATGTCAGTGACTGGTCCTTGCCGGCCGCGGTGGTCTAGCGGTTCTGGCGCTGCAGTCCGGAACCGCGGGACTGCTACGGTCGCAGGTTCGAATCCTGCCTCGGGCATGGGTGTGTGTGATGTGCTTAGGTTAGTTAGGTTTAAGTGGTTCTAAGTTCTAGGGGACTTATGACCTACGATGTTGAGTCCCATAGTGCTCAGAGCCATTTTTGACTGGGCGTCCAGTGTCCTCATGCGAGCCAGCTGAGTTTCTTGTACGGTCCTGGTGATGAGATGTTTCATGCAATCATCCTAAGTATTGTATACCTGAAACTTTTTGGCCACTCGACTGTGGGGCTTAAAGAACTGTATTGCTTTGTTGTATTGCATGGAAATATCAAGATAGGTAGTACTGCATCCCAATACCTCTGTTTGGCGTCAGCGTACTTCGAGAGCATACCTGCCCAAGTATTATTAAGGCGTTCTGTGAGGCCATTCGCCTATAGGCGATAGTCAGTTGTCATCCTGTGGGTGATGTCGCAACGTGAAATTACTTCTGATACTAATCCGACTGGAAAATTTTCCACTGTCAGGTGTTATCACTGAGCTGTTCTGTGCTTCAAAATGTTGTTTTCTACAGTTAACTTGGCAATTTCTGGAACTTAGGCACAGCTATCAAGAGAGCTAGTAGGTGAAGATTTCATTGCAGACTATTATCCAGCGATTCCAGTTTGTCGACTTTGGAAACCTCTCCAAGAGGTCGATTCCAAATCGGTTCTATGGCGTTGCTGCAGGCAGGACTCTTACCAGATGCCCCAGAGTTAAATGTGACATGCGTTTCTTCACTAGCATCCTTTATAATGGTTCACGTAGTGTCAAGCGGATCGGTAGAGATCTGGCCAGTGGTACCTCCATCTAGTTTAGAGTCTTCACGAATTACAAATGACCAGCTGTTAGAGTGTCTTCGAAATATTTCAGGATATCTAGCCGTAGATGAAATAGGTTGATGAGCAACTATTTTTGGCCGTTGAATGGTGGTTCCATTGATACTATTTTCGATTTATTAACTGGAATTTCCTTTTGGCCAATTCCTACCTCTTCAAGGCTCTTTTGCTTTCCAGTAGTGCAGTGCTTCCCTTTTTGTTCAGCAGCTATGTCTGAGAGCAAATGGACACTTCTCTGTTCTGCCAAAGGATTCCTTGAAAGACATTCGGCGTCCATGTGTTCGTGTCCGCTTTTCTATGCCACTGTGAAATCGTACTCCTGTATTCTCAGTGCTCATCTCACCAGACGAGTTGTCGAGACCTTCAAGCTAGTCAGCCAGCCTAAAGAATAGAGGTGTGTCACAACATTGAACGGTTTGCCAAATAAATACGGCCGGGATTTGTTGACGGCCCACACAAAAGCAAGGCGGTCTTTCTCAGTTGCAGAGTATTTCATCTTTGACTTGGAGAGTAGTCTGGAAACATAAGCTACCACGTTTTCAGCAAATTCATGAATTTGTACTAGACGTGCATGTACCCCATACTCTATAGTGTCGATATGAAGTTCTGTCTCGGTATTTTCTCCATACAATGATAGGACAGGAGTAGATGCTAGTGTTTTCTTAATGACAAGGATGATCATTCTTGCACCTCATTCCAAGAAAATTTGGTGTCTCACTCCAATAGTTATTGCAATGGGTGTGCCTTGGTACGGAAGTTCTATATGAATTGCCATTTCCAGAAAATTTCTCCCATCACGAATGTGCTGATGAATCAGAAATATGTGTATGCTCTATATATACAGGGTTATTACAAATGATTGAAGCGCTTTCACAGCTCTACAATATCTTTATTATTTGAGATATTTTCACAATGCTTTGCACACACATACAAATACTCAAAAAGCTTTGTTAGGCATTCACAAATGTTCGATATGTGCCCCTTTAGTGATTCAGCAGACATCAAGCCGATAATCAAGTTCCTCCCACACTCGGCGCAGCATGTCCCCATCAATGAGTTCGAAAGCATCGTTGATGCGAGCTCGCAGTTCTGGCACGTTTCTTGGTAGAGGAGGTTTAAACACTGAATCTTTCACATAATCCCACAGAAAGAAATCGCATGCGGTTAAGTCGGGAGAGCGTGGAGGCCACGACATGAATTGCTGATCATGATCGCCACCACGACCGATCCATCGGTTTTCCAATCTCCTGTTTAAGAAATGCCGAACATCATGATGGAAGTGCGGTGGAGCACCATCCTGTTGAAAGATGAAGTCGGCGCTGTCGGTCTCCAGTTGTGGCATGAGCCAATTTTCCAGCATGTCCAGATACACGTGTCCTGTAACGTTTTTTTCGCAGAAGAAAAAGGGGCCGTAAACTTTAAACCGTGAGATTGCACAAAACACGTTAACTTTTGGTGAATTGCGAATTTGCTGCACGAATGCGTGAGGATTCTCTACCGCCCAGATTCGCACATTGTGTCTGTTCACTTCACCATTAAGAAAAAATGTTGCTTCTTCACTGAAAACAAGTTTCACACTGAACGCATCCTCTTCTATGAGCTGTTGCAACCGCACCGAAAATTCAAAGCGTTTGACTTTGTCATCGGGTGCCAGGGCTTGTAGCAATTGTAAACGGTAAGGCTTCTGCTTTAGCCTTTTCCGTAAGATTTTCCAAACCGTCGGCTGTGATACGTTTAGCTCCCTGCTTGCTTTATTCGTCGACTTCCGCGGGCTATGCGTGAAACTTGCCCGCACGCGTCCAACCGTTTCTTCGCTCACTGCAGGCCGACCCGTTGATTTCCCCTTACAGAGGCATCCAGAAGCTTTAAACTGCGCATACCATCGCGGAATGGAGTTAGCAGTTGGTGGATCTTTGTTGAACTTCGTCCTGAAGTGTCGTTGCACTGTTATGACTGACTGATGTGAGTGCATTTCAAGCACGACATACGCTTTCTCGGCTCCTGTCGCCATTTTGTCTCACTGCGCTCTCGAGCGCTCTGGCGGCAGAAACCTGAAGTGCGGCTTCAGCCGAACAAAACTTTTTGAGTTTTTCTACGTATCTGTAGTGTGTCGTGACCATATGTCAATGAATGGAGCTACAGTGAATTTATGAAATCGCTTCAATCATTTGTAATAGCACTGTATATATATATTTTAATGGGGCAGATTCCGTCGCCAGTGGCTAGATGCCCCAAGATGTATATTTCTTGTGTGATAAAAAGGCACTTTTTGGGATTCACCGACAGGCTTGCAATCTTTGATGTTCTCCAAATGTCTTCGAAAAAACAACAATGTCATCCACGTAACAAATACACGCAGTACCTTTAATGTTGTAAGTAGGCTGTTTAGGTTTTCTTATTGGTAACGCCACGTAGCGCTCTGTATGAAAATCACTGGCTGTGCTGTGTGCAGTCTGTGGCTAGTTTGCACTGTTGTCTGCCATTGTAGTGTTGGGCAGTTGGATGTTAACAGCGCGTAGCGTTGCGCAGTTGGAGGCGAGCCGCCAGCAGTGATGGATGTGGGGAGAGAAATGGCGGAATTCTTAGAGGGGACGATCTGGACGTGTGTCCATCAGAAAGAGTAAATTTATAATACTGGATATCATATATCATGGACTGATATATATATATATATATATATATATATATATATATATATATATATATATATATAATGACTCTTGAACACTATTAAGGTAAATAAATTCATTTTTCTCTATCAAAATCTTTCATTTACTAACTGTGCCTATCAGTAGTAAGTGCCTTCAGCAGTTTGAATCTTTTATTTAGCTGGCAGTAGTGGCGCTCGCTGTATTGTAGTAGTTCGAGTAACGAAGATTTTTGTGAGGTAAGTGATTTGTGAAAGGTATAGGTTAATGTTAGTCAGGGCCATTCTTTTGTAGGGATTATTGAAAGTCAGATTGTGTTGCGCTAAAAATATTGTGTGTCAGTTTAAGCACAGTCATGTATAATTTTTCTAAGGGGATGTTTCATATTTCGACCCTTAGTCGAAGATACCTCACTGGAATCTTCTGATTTTTTTCTTGTAGATTGTGTAATTAGTGTAGCTATTGTTTATTGCTAGCGCGTAATCATAGAGAGAATTTACTTTGTAGTTGTAGATTTTCATTGTTGTATAGTAAAACAGTTGTGGCATGCATGTGGATTTGCACCAAGTATTTCGCAGCTGCGCTTGCAATTAACTAGATATTATTTTCAGTGCTATGTTAATGTGTTCTCTTATATTTACTCTTCAAATTGTGCTTTTCTGTGTTATCGTGTGAAATATTGTGACAATAATGGCGTGTGAAAAACGTAACACTAGGCTCCAAAGTAAACTTAGAAATAATAGTGACGATGAGTGTAGCTTATCAACACCACTGTGTAATGAATTAACAGACATTCAAAGTAGTAATTTGGTAATAGTGCATAGGGGAATGGAGCGATCGGCAAATAATGGTGCAGACAGTGAAACAAGTAGTGAACAGGGAAGCATAATCGATCGATTGGTCGGAAACATCTTGCCTCAGGAACCCGAAATGACAGAACACAATATTGCAAATACTGTAGACTCAGGTTTTTGGTCCTCACCGTTTTCTCAAATGAGTCAAGACACATTTTCTGCTTGTCCAAATGTGAATGTTGCCAGTGAAAATGCACTGCCAAAAAGCATAGAGAAACAGATTCCAGACACTAATACATTATTATTGGAATTAATGCAACAAATGGAACAAAATCAGAGACAAACACAGCAAAAGCTTCAAAAGTTAGACACAATGGAACAAGATCAAAGACAAACAGAGCAAAAGCTTCAAAAGTTAGACATAATGGAACAAAATCTTCGGAAGTTAGACACTACACTTGAACAAACACGTGAAGATTTAACTACCGAGTTACGTAACATTGAATCGAAATGTCAAAAAGTCTGTAATGACGTAAAAACACAAATTTGTGAGCATTTTCAACCAATTTTTTCGCGGCATAAAAATGCATTACAGAATCACGAAGCAGCCAGAAAAGAACTACAAACTATTGTTTATGAAAATCATGAGACCTTGCAAGCTAAAATTGACTCAGTTGCATCTACCGATTCGGTTACGCAACTTGCAAAAACTCAGGAAAACTTAAAGGACGCAGTAGATACTCTGAAACTTGGTTCAGAAAGACACATGGAGGAAATTAGTTCATTATCAGAGAAAGTAGTTGAACTTTCGGATCAGCTAAATAATTTATCTACGAAGGTAGATGATAATCTGAATGACACAAAACCGATAGTCTTTAATGACACAGAAGAGTGCAAACAAATTAGGAAATTCAAACAAAATCAGAATCAAATTAATACGCAACGCCAAAGAGAAATCCGGGAAGTACAAGATCAGCTCACATAGGTAATACAAGAATTACGTATTTCAGAGAACACTCGCGCTCCAATGCAGGAAGAGGGACATAGAAATACCGGAACAGCCACAAAATAATAACACAGGGCACTTCGGAAATTATGAAAGAAATTGGCAAGGTACACCGAATTTTGAGATGGAACCGCCGAAACGACGTAACAATGACCGACATGCGACTCGCCGACATGATGATTTTGACTATAAGCTGTTCATTACTACACGTAAATTCAAAACATTTAAGAATTCTGGCAACCACATTCATCCACAAGCATGGCTCCATCAATTCTCTCATTGTTTTCCTTCCAACTGGTCATTAGAGTACAGATTAGAATTTATGTGTGGCTACCTAGAGAATGAACCAGCTGTAAGAATGCGATCGGTCATTCACGATTGCCACAGTGTAGGAGAATTTTACCATGCCTTCCTCGCAGCATATTGGTCTCAAGCCACGCAAGACCGAGTAAAACATAGCATCATAATGATGAAACATTTCGAACAATCTGAATTTTCCAGTCTTGTGAAATATTTTGAAGACATGTTGCACAAGAATCAGTACCTGTCAAACCCATACAGACCCTCAGAACTCATGCGCATTTGCTTAATCAAATTACCTGAACATTTACGACATATTATTTTGGTTGGACGTTGCAAAGACGACATTAAAGCTTTTCAGGGAGTCTTACAAGAATTGGAAATTGACACTGACAATCGCGGAACGCGAAAACGGGAGCACAACGATTACAGTTCACATCCGTCGCAATTCCGCGATGAAAGCAATAATAATGGACACGACAAGGCTGTTCTCACAACACATATCATGACCAAAACAGACACCACCCGTATGACAGCAGTTGGCAGAGTAGTAACAATTACAGGGAAAGATCACCTCTCTGCGGTAATGACTATCACAGAGACAATCAGAGAAACAGACATTATGGGAACCAAAATAAATATTATCAAGGGAGACAGAATAACTTTAGACACAATGGTCCAGCGCGCACTTACGATTCAGGGAGAAATTCTCCACCGCGTGACCGACAAGAAAGAAACTATGGAATCTACCGACATGACGACAGACGATATGATTGTTACGACAGACGTGAATTGCATCAGAACTGGCGGCATTCAAACACGGCAGGGCCCTCTCGACAAGGTGAATTTGTAGAAGTTACGTCTCTAAATCCCAATAACGAGACAAAGAGACAATAGACAATGACTTACACCGCTGGCCGCCACAAAACGTACGTATGAAACTGACGACGCAGCTGCCGTAGCTAGTAATTATGTAAAAATGGAAGACATTAGGGACATCTTACTCCAGGAACACGACGTAAAACATAACAACATTGCGTATCCTGTGATTCACATTACAGTAAATGACATAAAATTTACGGCAGTACTTGACTCTGGCAGTCCCATTTCAGTAATTAGTGAAACAGCTTTTAGCAAATGCAACAAATCGAACGATTGCCCCACACTTCCGTTACGTAAGATTAAATTACAAGGTGCAATCTTTGGAAAAAGTGTAGATGTACGCCAACAAAACACCAATTTAGATTTCGTTTGCCAGCACAGCTTCTCTATGAACTTTCTTATTGTTCCATTATTGTCGACGGAAATTATATTGGGAGTAGACTTTTTGAATGAATACAAAGCAATCTTAAACTTTCACGATGCTGAAATAAGTTTAGAGAAGGAAGGTAAGTCAATAGCTTTGAAATTTGAAGATTGGGTCTCAAACCATGACGAGGAAATTAATCGGCTTTACCTTCTGTTAGACAACAGTTCGGAATTTTCTACGGAACTAGACACTAACAATCACTCTGCAAGTACTGACAGGGATGATATCGACGGCATATTTGAAATTAATGTGTTAATTCAGAATAAAATTCAAACAATTGAGAATTGTAATGACACTGATAGGCAGGACCTTTTTGAGATTTTACAAGCACATTCCACTGTTTTTACTCACAAAACAGGAACAATCAAGTGATTTCAATACCAATTTCGTGTTGGTGAGGATACAAAATTTTGTGTTAGACCATACGTAATTCCAGCACATTATAGGGACTGTGTTAGAACAGAAATACAATCTATGCTTGACGAAGGCATTATTGAGCTTGCAGTAAGCTCATACAACAATCCATTACATGTTGTTGAGAAGAAAAATGGATCGATCAGGCTTCTCTTAGATTCGAGACAAATCAATACTATCATCATTCCTGAAACAGACAGCCGCAAACGATGGAAGAACTTCTTCAAAATTTTAATGGTGTAAAAGTGTTGTTTTCTATTGATCTCAGATCCAGCTTTTATCAGATCGAACTTCATCCAGAATGTAGAAAATACACAGCTTTCCTTTGTTTCGGCGTTTGTTATCAATTTCGGAAACTTCCTTTTGGATTGAACATTTCTTCGGCAGCGTTCATTCGCAGGCTAAATTCCATATTACCTGATTTCTTAAAACGTCACATCACCTTATATGTGGATGATATTCTAACAGCAGAAGCCTCATGGGAACAACATAATCGCATCCTCAACACTTTGTTGCGTATTTTTGCAGAATCTGGAATTACAGTTAACTTGGAAAAGTCTGAATTCGGTAGGTCAAAGGTGAGGATTTTGGGACATATTATTTCTTCTGAAGGCATTCAGCCGGATCCTGAAAAGTTAGAAGCAATCAGAGCCATTCCAGTTCCATCCACAAAAAGACAAGTCAGCAGTTTTCTAGGTCTCGTAAATTTTTACCGTCGTTTTCTGAATATGCAAATTCTAGTTACACCAAAACTTTGTTCTCTCACTGGAAAAAAATACTATTTGGAACTGGGACGAACAAGCACAGTTGGAATTCAATTCTTCGAAAGAATCTCTACTTAACGCGCCAATACTAGCTCATCCAGATCTCTCACAAGATTTCTGCCTTAGCACGCATTCTTCTAAAGACGGTCTTGGTGCCCATTTCTTTCAAGAAGGCATAGAAAATGACACTACCGTTCATAAAACCATTGCTTTTGCTAGCCGAGTGCTAACAAAATCTGAAAAAAATTATTCCGTTACTGAATTAGAAGCTTTAGCTATCGTTTGGGCATTTAACAAATTCCGTTTCTTTCTTTCTGGTAAGCACGTAAAAGTATACAGTGATCATCGTGCATTACAATTTCTTATGTCTTCAAAATTAAATCATGACCGGTTAAAACGTTGGGCATTGTTTCTGCAAGAATTCCACTTCACAATAGTCTACATTCCCGGCTAGGAGAACATTGTTGCGGACGCACTGTCACGCGCACCGCCTGGGCTTGAGAAAAGTAACACAGAAGGCAACCTCGAGAAAAATTTCAGTATTCTTTACATTCAGAAAGTCGCCTTTGAAAACTTCATCACCAGTCTTTAAAGGACATTGCTCATGAACAAGATAAAGATCCGATTTGGAAAGACATCAAAAGTAAATGGCATGAAAAGCCGCACACTCAGATTCGGCATTATTATCTGGTTAGAAACAACATACTGTTCAAACGCTGCACTGTTGATGACAAGCTATGGGTTCTTTGCATTGCAGACAATTTTATTAATAAGCTCATTTGGTACATTCATTTCAGCTACGCACATTTTGGTCCACGAAAATGTTATCATATTCTTCGAACGACTTGATATTTTAACAATATGGAAAAGAGAATTCGAAGAGTCTTGTCTATTTGTAAACTTTGTCAAAAGGCGAAACCATCTACTATCTCACATCGTGTTCCGTTGTTTCCTATCATTCCTTCTAAATTAAAAGAATTTGCTGCTGTTGATCTCTTGGGACCCCTTGTCAGAACATCGAATGGATTTTCGTACGTTCTAGTCGCTGTTGAACTTACTTCAAAATTTGGTTCTTTCACTCCGTTACGTAAAGCCACTGGACGGTCTGTATCCAACGCCTTTGTTAAAAATTTCTTACGTGAAGTTGGACACGTTAGTAAAGTCATTTCAGATAACGGACCGCAATTCAGATCTGGTGTTTGGTTACGCATGCTTCGGAACCATAAAATCAAACCTGTTTTTATTTCATTGTACTCACCACATTGTAACCCGTCTGAACGGATTATGAAAGAAATCAATAAGCTTTGAGAACTTTATTGTCACAGAAAGCATCAGCATTGGGACAGATGTTTACACTTATTTCAAAACGTGCCGAATGAAATGCCTCATGACTCCACTGCTTTACCACCTATTCTTGTACTACAGAATGAAGAACCACCGAACAGAATCAGAGAGCTTGTACCTTTTCCGAATACACGTAAACTTCGACACAAAGACATAATTGATTTGGCTATTAAAAGTATAAATTCTGCAGCAGACAAAAGGAGAAAACTACACAGTAAACCAAATGCAAAGAAATTATATATTGGTCAGAAAGTTCTCATTAAAGCTCATTCATTGTCACATAAGAAGAAACACTTGAGTCACAAATTCTTTCTGATTTACAATGGACCTTACAGAATCCGACGTATACCACATGATAATTGCGTTGAAGTTGAAACTCTGCGTACTAGGAAGAGTAAAGGTTTACACCACATTTCACATGTAAAACCGTTTATTGAAAGATGATCTGCTTTTTTAACTTGAGGTCTTTGCCATAAAACTTTTCGCTTCACGTTACTACACTCCTGGAAATTGAAATAAGAACACCGTGAATTCATTGTCCCAGGAAGGGGAAACTTTATTGACACATTCCTGGGGTCAGATACATCACATGATCACACTGACAGAACCACAGGCACATAGGCACAGGCAACAGAGCATGCACAATGTCGGCACTAGTACAGTGTATATCCACCTTTCGCAGCAATGCAGGCTGCTATTCTCCCATGGAGACGATCGTAGAGATGCTCGATATAGTCCTGTGGAACGGCTTGCAATGCCATTTCCACCTGGCGCCTCAGTTGGACCAGCGTTCGTGCTGGACGTGCAGACCACGTGAGACGACGCTTCATCCAGTCCCAAACATGCTCAATGGGGGACTGATCCGGAGATCTTGCTGGCCAGGGTAGTTCACTTACACATTCTAGAGCACGTTGGGTGGCACGGGATACATGCGGACGTGCACTGTCCTGTTGGAACAGCAAGTTCCCTTGCCGGTCTAGGAATAGTAAAACGATGGGTTCGATGACGGTTTGGATGTACCGTGCACTATCCAGTGTCCCCTCGACGATCACCAGTGGTGTACGGCCAGTGTAGGAGATCGCTCCCTACACCATGATGCCGGGTGTTGGCCCTGTGTGCCTCAGTCGTATGCAGTCCTGATTGTGGCGCTCACCTGCACGGCGCCAAACACGCATATGACCATCATTGGCACCAAGGCAGAAGCGACTCTCATCGCTGAAGACGACACGTCTCCATTCGTCCCTCCATTCACGCCTGTCGCGACACCACTGGAGGCGGGCTGCACGATGTTGTGGCGTGAGCGGAAGACGGCCTAACGGTGTGCGGGACCGTAGCCCAGCTTCATGGAGACGGTTGCGAATGGTCCTCGCCGATACCCCAGGAGCAACAGTGTCCCTAATTTGCTGGGAAGTGGCGGTGCGGTCCCCTACGGCACTGCGTAGGATCCTACGGTCTTGGTGTGCATCCGTGCATCGCTGCGGTCAGGTCCCAGGTCGACGGGTACGTGCACCTTCCGCCGACCACTGGCGACAGCATCGATGTACTGTGGAGACCTCACGCCCCACGTGTTGAGCAATTCGGCGGTACGTCCACTCGGCCTCCCGCATGCCCACTATACGCCCTCGCTCAAAGTCCGTCAACTGCACATACGGTTCACGTCCACGCTGTAACGGCATGCTACCAGTGTTAAAGACTGCGATAGAGCTCCGTATGCCACGGCAAACTGGCTGACACTGACGGCGGCGGTGCACAAATGCTGCGCAGCTAGCGCCATTCGACGGCCAACACCGCGGTTCCTGGTGTGTCTGCTGTGCCGTGCGTGTGATCATTGCTTGTACAGCCCTCTCGCAGTGTCCGGAGCAAGTATGGTGGGTCTGACACACCGGTGTCAATGTGTTCCTTTTTCCATTTCCAGGAGTGTAGTATGCGTTGTCACACTTTGAAACTGTTATCATCCAACAATGTTTTGAAGTTAACTATCCAGTCTAGAACCTAGGGAACATATTTAGACAGTAATTCCCACTGCATTGTGATAGTGAACAGAGGACACAGTGTTACTGTGTGTGTACATTCTTGCTTGTTAGTTGCACGATTGCGTAACGACTATAAGGCTTACATACTTAGAACATATACTGCTAATGAGATTTAAATGAAACATGTTGGTTTACTTGAAAAGACATTCCTTATTTGAAATAGTTTTTGTGAGATTAAAGATGACTTAGTATTTGGTTGCTTTGAGAGCTACACGATTATATCACGACACTACTAATGTGTGACACAATTTACATTGTTGCTTTTGTGCTGTATCTGCTTTATATCTGCTCAGTTTTTCTGAATTCTTCTGGAAAGTAAAACATGTTTTAGTAGTAACATTAGTGGTATAGCTACAGTGAGACAGCTTTTTTTGTAGCACAACAATACGTTATAGTGCAGTACTTTCTTGATCACGGTAATGTACGTAATAACTACGATATCTATACGCATAGCATTTCACTTTTGTTTATGATGAGGTAAGTACATTGACTTCTGCAGAACTTAGATTTCGGAGGACGATAACTACGACACTTCTACAGAATTATCTTACAGCAAGACGCACATTTAGCGCTAAAGGACACGTATTTGAGTGATTAATTTTGTACTTAAAACATTTATTTTTAAAGATTTTTGAATTACAATGATACAAAGGTTTTCCGTGATACATTTCATTCCATTGCTGTAATCTGTAACACCTGAGGGTATAATTACATTAATCCTCAGGGGAGGTACACGCTTACTTTGTGTACCATGTGTTTGACAAGCACAAGGAGCCTTGGCTAATATGGTATTTGCTTATACAACTTTACACATCGGTACCATATTTCTCTAACACATAAATTACGCAGCTATCTGATCATTTAACTGGGAGAGACAAACATTTATTTTACTACATCAGTGGCAGATGTTTACGTAATAATACAGTTGGATAACTTCATACTTATGAAATTGTATTTTGTCTGTACTTTGTGAACTGTTCATATTTTTTCGGAACCATTGTGATATTATGAGAGCTTTGAATGATATGCTTGGTATGGGATCATGATATTTGAAGTACATTTGAGGTAGATGGCACTATTTAAATGAACAGGGAATTTTTTTTAGGTTTTGAAATTATTGCAGAAAGCTACGACGTTTTTGAGATTTGACTGAGGTTTTATGATGCTATTATTATGATGATGATGTGTATTATGCTGTTGAGGTATGTTTATGATCAATAAGCTGATGCTATATGAGGAATCTGATTATGCTACATATTTATTATGATGAAATGCTGAAGTGTCGACGCAAGATTGACGTGTCGACGAATATGTATATGTGTAATAAGGTAAGGAATAATGAGAAGTGGTTAGGGACTCACATTTGTGGAAACGGATGTTGGAAACCAAGAATCGTACGCTGAGAGTTATGAAATGTGTGTACATGCGTGAATGTTTCACAATGCCGACGAAAATGTTTTGAACACTGTTATATTTATAGGATTTTGTTTCTACAGATTTGTAACACAAATTATTGACCTGTGAAATTTTTTTTATGTGAGACTGTCACTGTAGCAGAAACTGCTGTCGTAAATATTTCTGTAAGAAAGGTAAGTGACCTTGATGTAATGAGTTTTGGGCGCCCAGCTGAGAGATAGTCATCTGACAAAAGAAAGCCATTAGGTAGAAAAAAAAGGGCCATTATCCTCGCTATTGACATTTCCTTGTCGAAAGCATCGCAAATACGACACGTTCAAACTTGAAAACATATAATTACACTGTGGATCTCTTAATCTATGATATTCACTAAAATGCCTAATGAAATGATGAGAAACATTTTACATCTATTGTCTTTCTAGTTGAGAGTTTGCTCATTTTGTTTAATATCTAGTTTCTAGCTGCACTGCCACATTGGTTAAAATAAAGTTTTATAGATGTACTAATATAGATATTTTATGCCTACAGATGCAGTAAATAATAATTTTATGAGCTACTTAAAAAAAGCGAAGGAGCACAAAAAGACATTTCCCTTCACAGGACTTGCATACATAATTTTCTTTTTAACTACTTGGTAATATTTTTCGTAGAAGAAGTTGTGGTGAACCACTTTAATTATGTAGACATGAAGATGTGAATAGACATTTCCCTTATCTGCATTGTTGTCTTTAGTGTAATATTTTTTCTGCTTGAGCTTTGCCATGTTTAGGTATAAGTTATAGCATTTGCTGCTGCTGTTTGCCATGCATAGTGCTACTGAAGTTCACTTTGTATTACTCTGTTAAGCCAGTTTTACTACTGATTTATTTTTCTTGTTGCTGCGCATTGGCTCATATTAGTTGTAATTTGCATTTGCTCTGCTAATTTAGATTTGCTGCTGCTAGCTTTGCCAATTTGCATTTTTTCATTGCTGTTTGTATTAATTGTTTTGTGCTGCTGCATTGCCTCGTCCCTTAGTTTAGCATCTGAGCTCAGTAGATTTAAGTTAGCTTAAGAGGGGGTAGACTATATAAGAGAATGAGTTGCGATGAATTGGAAGAAATGCATTGAGAAGTTATACGAAAAAAGTACAGAAAGCAGGTATAGGTAGGATTTTCTTGAAAATAAATGATGAGGTAAGTTAATGGAAAATAAATAATGAGGTAATAAATATGTGAACATATAAATACAGAAAGCATGCTTGGATAGGATTTTTTTGGTGGAAACAAATGTTGAAATAAGGCGAAAGATCTATGGAATGAAGTTTTGGGTTGGACTGTAGTACCAAATGTTACACTGAAAACAAACCCTGTCCTTTCCTCCTGTGTTATTCTGCTATATGTTCGTGTACTTTTGTGTATTTGTGTTTTTCCTGTCTTTATGTCTTTAGCTAATAAGATTTATGTTGTAGAATTTTTCAAATACTATGTTATTTCCTTTGTAAAGATGTTTAGACATTATTTATCTGTTCTGTTTTGTTGCTCATGTGTGAAGTTGATGTTTCAAAAGTTATTCTGATCTTTTATGTATGTACTTATGTCATAATTCCTGTAACACTGATGTATATGTTATTTCGATTCTTTTGTAAAGCCCGTATTACTACAAATGTTATCTGTATTGTTATGTTCTTTAATGATGTATTTTGTACCTTCGTTATTGTATTCTCATGTTATAAAATTGTAATTGACACCAGTTCAAGTTAAGTAACTTGTAAGCATTCATTTCACTGCACATATTTATGTTGGTCATAGTATATGCACAATATGTGAGAAGTTGGGACCGTTAGTGTTTGCACGTTTGATAATTCAGCAAGGGACTGGTTAACAGCATTGATGGTTCTAAGGACAAATCCAAAAACTTTGTGAGTGCTCAAGTGGTGTTTTATGGACTTGCTATATTCTCTGCAAGACTCTTCGATGGTGATTGTGCACCTGCACAGTCGCAACAGATGGCTGCTGGCCGTCTCTACAAGGACTACAGTGGGTCTGCACCTTTGATGACTCACCAATACCATTATTTCTACAAGGACTGCAGTGAGTCTGCACCTCTGGTGGCCCACCGGCGGATGTGGGGAGAGAAATGGCGGAATTCTGAGAGGGGACGATCTCGGCGTGTATCCATCAGAAAGAGTAAATTTATAATATTGGATATCATAGACTGAGGTATATATATATATATATATATATATATATATATATATATATATATATATATATATATATATATATATAATGACTTTTGAACACTATTAAGGTAAATACATTGCTTGTTCTCTATCAAAATCTTTCATTTGCTAACTATGCCTATCAGTAGTTAGTGCCTTCAGTAGTTTGAATCTTTTATTTAGCTGGCAGTAGTGGCGCTCGCTGTATTGTGGTAGTTTGAGTAACGAAGATTTTTGTGAGGTAAGTGATTTGTGAAAGGTATAGGTTAATGTTAGTCAGGACCATTCTTTTGTAGGGATTATTGAAAGTCAGATTGCGTTGCCCTAAAAATATCGTGTGTCAGTTTAAGCACAGTCATGTATAATTTTTCTAAGGGGACGTTTCAATGTGTCAAAGCAGGTCATCCAGCATACGTTTGAAGTTGAGCATTAAACAGTCGAAACGGCATAACTTCCAACACATAGAGACCATCAAGTGTTACGAAAGCAGCCTTTTACTAGTTGGCATCGTCAACCTGACTGCCAGTAATCTGTCTGCATTTTCATAGTGGAGAAATACGTTGCTCTTTTCAAGCAGTCTATGGCGTCATCAGTGTGCAAAAACGGATAGACATCTTTCTACCTAATTTTGATCAGTCGATAAAGAATTGCCATGTGCCGTCGTTCTTCTTCACGAGGACCACATGAGAGGACTAAGGATTCTCTGAAGGTTAATGATATCATCTTGCAGCATCTCTCAATTTCCTACCTGGTTAGCCATCGTCCAGCTGGCTACATTCCACATGAGTACTCCAATGTTGATATAGTGTTTTACCATGAGCTGCCTGGCCTGTTCAATCTCCACTCCTAATTGAAAGTACCCGAGAATTTACAAAGAGCGGCTATCATTTGCGGACATTGTTCCTCGGTTAGGCCAAATTGTGTTGACAGATGGAAGGAAGGAAGAAAGGAAGTTTGTTGATCTATTGGCAATGAAGTCATTAGAGACAGAGCTCAAGGAATAATGTGGAAGAAAATCAGCCATGTCCTTTCAAAGAACCTTCCTGGCATTTGCCTGAAGTGGGTTAGGGGAAGCTAAATCTAGATCGCCGGTTGGTCATTTCAACTGTTGTCATCCTGAATGTGGGCCCCGTGTGCTAACCACTGCGCCATCTCGCTCGGTGTATTGACAGGTTGATATTAGGTTTCTTCCCTGCGTTGCCTGTAGTGGTAGCAGAGCATGATTCTTCGTCAGTGACACTAAGTTGCACCGGTCTGGACGGGTCCAGCTGTCCCTACACACATTGCTTTACGGCTGTTGGTGACAGTTAGTGATCCAAAGTTATCCTTGAGCACCTACCATGTTTATTTGTCTTTTCTGGCATGTACGTACCTTTTTGGAGACTAATTAGCCTTTTTGCAATAGTCAAAATCTTCAGAATTTAACTGAGCATCTCGACTGACGATTGGGACTCTTCTGGCTGATGAAGACAGGATAAGCACGTCTTCAGCGGCGAACTACCACCCGGAGCAATTTTTATTAAGTGTTTGAGTTGGAACTGCTATAACGCTCTGCATCTCTGATCTTCTACAGTGTTTGACCGCTTCTGATACAATTAAGAAGTCCCATCCAAGAAGAGAATTATGACTACGTTTTGTTGAAACGACAAATTAGAAGTGCTGCTTTCTGTCATTGATTTTTTTTCTTGCAATACATTTTCCTGTCAGCTGGGCGTATTTCCCATCTGTAACTCTTGGCACAATCCTTTCCTTATCATGGAACATAGTCTTCTTTAGTTGACGATGATAAGCATTCGGCTCTACAGAAAAGGAAGCACCTAAGTAGATAGCGCCTGGAATGAGTTGTTGACGATGACGTCAATAAGATATTGTAACATCTAGGCGAGTATCTTCTGTCGAGGATTTTCGTCTTTGGTGACTTTCCCTTCACAGGTGGTTGCCTCGTTTAGTTTTTCTGCAGTCAGCATGTAGGCGAGTGGCTGGTACCTTTGTAGGATGTCGGGAAGTGGTTATGGCGCATTGGGGAGCGACATCGACCAGAGTACAGTGACGGGCTTCGTTCCGCAGCTGGACTTTGATGTCTGTATTTGACTGGCTTGAATGGAACGCTTGTGACGTATGTCGGCGTGATGGTCGTCGGAAACTCGCTTTCTTTCTCACTCCCGTCTCTCAGGCTCTTCATCTCCTCTCACTGGAATATGTCCGGTGTGTTTCCTCCTGCCACCCCCCCCCCCCCTTCCCACCTCATTGGATGGTACCCAGCCCACCGATTAGGACCGACCTATTCTAGGATTCTAAGGTCTCTGTTGCCCCTATGATATTCCGGCGCCTTGCACGTTCCACCCTTAAGAGTTCCAGAGTGCTACGATCTTCAACACTTATGGTTCTAAAACGACAGATAAGGCAAGATACGCTTTCCGTCTCCTACTGACACAGAACATCATTTACTGCCGGGATTACATAGCAAAGCTGCTAACCATTAAAAGGGTCCTCCATTTTGTTACTCAGGCCTCGCTCCACAGTGTTTTAATACGCACCGACTCAACGAGCAGCCTGCAGGCTACAGACCGATGCTACTCTCGTCATCCTTTGGTCTCTGCTATCCATGACCTTCTCTCTGTCTTTGGCCGTACCGCCTGCTCCGTTGTTTTTCTCTGAGTCCCAAGTCACTTGGGCATCCCAGGGAATGAACTAGCTGAGCGTTTGATTAGATAGGCAGATACTCACTCCCCATTCCTTTTCATCATTTCAGGTGCAGATATGCGGATATACATCAAATCTCTCTTTGCCCAAAAGTTGAATAACATCTCGTGTGCTACTGCTATAGTAATAAATCTACCCACTCCAGGAGACTACTGCAGTTTGGCACTCTTCTGTCTGCTCCTCTTGAAGGGGAGTCTACTGCGTCGACGCGTCGGTCATACTAGGCTCACCCATTGTTTTCTCTTGGATAACGAGCCACCCTCAAAATGTGGCTGTGGATCCAGACTGACGTATCCCATATATTGGTGGGATGTCCCATTCTTTTGGCTCTTCATGCTAAGCATAACCTTTCAGATTCCTTGTCTTTAATATTAGCGGACGATTCACGGATGGTTAAACTGTCCTCAGTTTCGTATGTGAAAGTGGTTTTTATTTTCAGTTATAAGGTTTTGCTTTGCTCCTGGAGCAGGAGCAGGGTAGTTATGGTTGGGGCCTCTCTGTGTGTTTTCTAGGTGTGGGAGCCGTGACTACTCCCCCATGCAAAGACCGCTTTTCTACCCCTCTGGTTTTCCAGTTTTTAGATTTGGGCTGCCCTTTTATGTCTTCTGCAGTATGTGTTTTAACTGTCTCACTTTATAGTTTGACCCCTCTGGCTGAATCTGCCCACTTTTAGTGAACCCTCTATCTTACGCAACTTTTGAATCGCGGGACTGATGACCTCGCCGCTTAATTTCATTACCTCCTCAATTAATCAATCAGTCTGTCTGTGCAGCAGCGTACAACGTGTCCTGGGCGCCCATAGTGAAAACACACGAGCTTGTTATCCTTTGGCCCAGAAATGTCTGTTCTACGGTTCGTTATACGTGGCGCATGTGCCTGCGTTGGTCGGGTGCTGAGTTGTCATTTGATGGCTGCTGCGTCCGAGTTGGCCCAGTCCATTCTTCCTGGCGAGTTCGGCTGATGGCGGAGATTGGTGCTAAATTTCGGTACACCTCTTTTCCTACATTCTTGACTACATCCTGACGATTGGGGCTATCATTCGTGGCTGCTCTCTCTTGTATAGCCTCTCCGACATTTCTGGCAGCCATAAACTGACGTATCTCTTCACTTACTACCTAACGTTTGAGAGAGGCGACCGGATAGTTATCTTCCACAACTGGAACAGGGACCACTATCGGCAGTAGGTCATACCTCTTCCGTGCGACTTTTTTTTTCTGTTGCATTTCCTCGATTCACTCACACACTTGATGAATTCGTCGTTGTGACATCCTTTATCAAAAGAGCATGGCACATCATGGCACTTCATGAAGTGTGAGATTTTGTGGACTTCTCTCGTATTCCAATTCCTGATGTGGCATAGGGCCAAACCGTTCTGTACCTTTGATTGTGTCGTTTCGCCACGACGATGGACTTTTATCTTCCAATTGTTCTTCCGCTAAACGGACTTGCTGGTTGTTGCCAAACGTTTTCTTTACTTCAGCTTGAAACTTGTCGCGCTGTTGAGCTCTTCTTCGTTATTCTCGAACAATTACTGGGCTGTGCCGCCCATGTGAAAAGCACACGTTTGCCAAACACACAATTTCACCACATCTGTAGTACTTGGAAACTCTCTCGAATCCTTTCAGTCATTTCTCAGGTCATGACCAGCGTCTCTGAAACACATTGATATATGCTTTACGTGCAGCTGACTTACAGGTGTTTTGGAATCCATCTGTCTCCTGAAAATAGGGGTCTTAGGAACGGTGTTCAGCTTCTGTTGTGGCTCCTGTCCGTTTTTACGTTGCCTTATTCGATGATGTAGAGATTTTGAAGTGTCCGGTGTCACCATCAAACAATGTCGGGTCGAAACTGTTATAAAGTGCAAAGCCGAAGCCGATCTTTAGTGGAGTAAGTCACTTACTGCTAAAAGAACATTTATTACTGACACCAACGTACAGCCCGAACATATCTTACAGAAATGATAATTACTAAATGACAGTTGAATGCTGGTGGTTTGAAATGGCGACCCGCAACTAACCGGCCGGCGACGTTAACCAGTTCGCAATAAAGCATGCACCACAGCTATCTGTTATGAGCTATAGATATTTAGAATGGCACTGATAAATTATGGACGTTGCCACATCGAATCAATATCTAGCGATAATATAATGAAGTGGAGCGCATTAAAATCGGTATCAGGCAGAACAAATGGAAGGCTCGATGTTATGTGGCGGAAAAGTAGCACGTACGATAAAAAGTATGCGTACTATGCTGCGGTGCGGTTCAACCTATTGAGATGCTGGGCTAGTCTGTAAAGACACAATTCTAAAGAATTCAGGCACGCACCGCTAAGTTTTTAACCAACCGGTTTCGCAAATATGAAGGTGGTAGGAAGATGTACAGGGAAGTTAATTGGGAATCATCGACAAAAGCAACATCTTCTCGCTAAACGTCTTTAAGTAAGTGAATGAACAGTGTGCACATTAAAAAAGGCGTGGAGGTAAAGACAACCTGGTTTTTCTTCCATCTCATAATCAATACGGATAGTAAGGAGGATGAACAAAGGCACTAAATATTCTTTCACGTGCTCTGTACAACGTTTTGTGGGACGTAAATGAAGATGTTCATTGTTGATACAAGAGAGAGCAATGACAATGAGATTCCCAGTCGAATTCTACACCAGGTATTCGTTTATCTAGTGGCATAATACAGTCGGAACGTAATTAGAATATAGGGGAACAGATGGTTAGCTTACGTTATCACTCCAAACACCGAAACCAATTTTAGGGAATTCCTAGAAACATTTTTTCATGCTTCTAGGTTTAATAAATTAGTTGTACGTTGCATCTGTAGTGAATAAAAGGGAGATGCAATCAAGTGCCGTCGGTGGTTATTCCAAATAGAAATTATTTTGACTCACCAGGTAATCTCACCGAAAAAAAATATTAGTTGCCCTCTTAAAAGAGCAGACTGATCGCTTTGGAATGCAGTAGACAATGTTGAAATAATACCGAACGGTCATGTGACAATTTACTGCTGACGTGTCACGAAAGAGAAGTGTTGTGCATGTGCCAGTCGGTTGGATGGAGCCAGCGCATTAAAACAGGTCGACGTAGGGACGTGACAGAAGGACGGAAGTTAGCTGTCGTGTTTGGTAGTGACCATGACAACACCGTGAATGAAGTTAACCGATTCGTTGGTGTATCTGGACTGTGTAACGATTATGCAAGGGAAGATGTATCACACGCAGCCGTGTAAAACGGCATTTGAGCAATGATGGTAAAAATATCCAATACGCCAGGGATCATGGACGGGTGTCTCGTCTTCTCAATACCAGTCATATTCAAACCGGACCGGAATTGCTGTTGTTTGTATTGTATTGTATGTTAACCGGGCACCTAGAAACGACGGAGAGGCTCTGTCCTCGCCGTAGCCGCAGTGGTCCACAAGCGCACGACGACTACCGCAGTCCACTTCACCCCTCCGCCGACCCGCACCGAAGTTAGGGCTATTGTGCGGTTCGGCCCCCGCTGGACCCCCCAGGGAACGTCTCACACCAGACGAGTGTAACCCCTATGTTTGTGTGGTAGAGTAATGGTGGTGTACGCATACGTGGAGAATTTGTGTGCGCAGCAATCGCCGACGTAGTGTAACTGAGGCGGAATAAGGGGAACCAGCCCGCATTCGCCGAGGCAGATGGAAAACCGCCTGAAAACCATCCACAGACTGGCCGGTTCACCGGACGTCGACACAAATCCGCCCGGCGGATTCGTGCCGGGGGCTAGGCACTCGCCGGCCGTTGGTGGCCGATCGGTTCTAGGCGCTTCAGTCTGGAACCGCGCGACCGCTACGGTCGCAGGTTCGAATCCTGCCTCGGGCATGGATGTGTGTGATGTCCTTAGGTTAGTTAGGTTTAAGTAGTTCTAAGTTCTAGGGGACTGATGACCTCAGAGCCATTTGAACCAACCAGGCACTCCTTCCCGCCCGGAAACTGCTGTTGTTAGTAAAGGCAGGTCCAGTTTCCGAGCGAATTCTGCGAAGAAAACTGTATTCAATGGAAGTTTGGTGTCGGATATCTCACAGCAGCACATAATACTGCACGTCTTCAGTGGTCCAGACAGTACAGAAAGTGGGCATAGGTGACTGGAGGCGTGTAGTGTGGTTCAACTTGTCGAGATTTTGCCTCTTTTCCAATGATACGAGGTGTCCAATGCTCCGACGGCACGGAGAGTCAATTCATCCGCAGTATTTGCATGTTTAGTTCAGGCTGGAGGCAATTCTGTGATGCCTTGAGGGTGTTTTTAATACCATGACTTGAACCCACTCATTCAAGCTGGTGTTAAATTGAACCAGCATGATTATTCCAGCGTTCGTTGACTAAGCGTTGACCTTTATTCTACAGGGTCTTTCACAATGTTTTGACGATTTCAGATTTGAATAGCACACAAACTAATCGCGAAACAAAACTGAATATTTTACACAAGGTACAACATTTATTCGAGTTCATTTATGAAATATTAAATCGAAGAAATGATGACCATTACCGGCTACACAATACTCGAGGCGTTTCGTTCAGTTTTTGAATATATCTTCGTAACTGCTGAAGTAATTCTGGAAATTTCATCGTGAATTAGATCTTTTAACTGTTGTAAATTCCTCGGCTTCTCTTGTCTTCAAGTAATCTCATAGGTAAAAGTCTGGCGCGATTAAATCAGGCGAGTGAGGCGGCCATTTGAGATAAGCGTGTTTGGAAATTATTCGGTTATCAATCGCTTCACGGAAATCTTCCAAGACATTGCTGTATGTGTGGCATGTCGCGCCGTCACGTTTTCGTAAAGAACGACAAGTGCTTGGCTGTAAACTGCTACGCAAGGTCTTCGGCGTTCGGACTGTTTTCCGAGGGACAGTTCACTTTCGATTCAGTGCGCTATCGATTGAGCGGAAGTTTCCTATCTAGTTCAGTATTTTTCACGAGCAGGAATAGCATATCGCGCCTGAATCTTGAAATGGTTACGAAAGGCACGTTACACTCGCACGACAGATTCCCTGCAAACTAACGGTGTTGCTTCGACCAGTACGACATGACTGTTGACCTGCATATGGGATGAAACTAGACACTCTGTGGTACTAATAAACGAAGCGACTGTCGCTGTATCTTGTTTTAGCGTGCATTATTCAAATTTGAAATCGCCAAAGGGGGTGAAACACCTGTAGATCTTCGTGATGGGTTTGTAGTAGATCCTTCCAAGACAAAAAACAGGGATGTGCGTAAGGCGCTGTTTTGTAGCAGATTCAAGTTCTCTTTATGCAAGAAGCCTGTCTTAAGGCCTTGACTTTCACTAGCCACATGGTACCTGTTTCCGATTCGACTGTACCCAGAGATTGGTACGCTTCCCATGGGTTAGAATGGGAAATATAAATGCAAGCTTTGCAGTGAATACGCAAAACACAAAAAATGGCTCTGAGCACTATGAGACTTAACTTCTGAGGTCATCAGTCCCTAGAACTTAGAACTACTGAAACCTAACTAATCTAAGGACATCACACACATCCATGCCCGTGGCAGGATTTGAACCTGCGACCGCAGCGGTCGCGCGGTTCCAAACTGTAGTGCCTAGAACCGCTCGGCCATTCCGGCCGGCCGCAAAACACAGCTCTCGCACATGAACACATCACTCAGGTTAGCAAAAGTGCAGGGTCTATCTAAGCGACGAATTTTAGTTGGTCAAATGCGCACACACAAAGGTAGGAGAGACGTTCAATACGTAAAACATCACTTTTTTTTTCTCGGCAAGTTTAATTTGAAAAAAATGCAGAATTGTTGTGGGATATCGTGCAATATTCCCGCTTCGGCCCCTATAGTTTCATGAAGTATGGATAGGTAGCAGCGCTATACGAAGCCATCAAAACGGTGTCTCTAACCGAGATGTGCTCCAAGCAGAGAGCTGTCATTGAGTTCCTTTGGGCAGAAAACCAGAGCATCGCAGATATTCATAGGCGCTTGCAGAATGTCTACGGAGACCTGTCATTGAACAAAAGTACGGTGAGTCGTTGGGAAAGACGTCCGTCATCATCGCAACAAGGTCGTATAAACCTGTCATTCCGAGTGGACGCGCACAGCTGTGACTCTTGTGGTTCTGGAACGTGCGGACACTCTCATTAAGAGGTGTACGACGAATTGCCATCAAACTCTTAGCTGCACAACTGGACGTCTCTGTTTGTAGTGCTGACACACGCTAGAGGTGCTCACAAAACAACATTGGAGTGTTCTTCCTCATCCACCTACAACGCGCATCTCGCAGCTTCCGACTTACATCTGTTTCGCCCGATGAAGGATGCTCCGCGCGGGAGGCAGTATGTGGATGATGCGAATGTTATTGATGTAGAAAGATATTGGCTTCGACGTCGACCATTGGAATGGTACCATGCGGACATACAGGCCCTCCTAGTAAGGTGGCGTAAGACTGTCGCATTGAATGGAGATTATGTTGAAAAATAGGATTCTATAACCAAAGGAGTGGGGAATAATATGGTGTATTGGAATCCTGAATAAAATCAACCTGCTTTTACAAGAATAACATGTTGCATTACCTATTGAACGCCCCTCGTATTACGCACGTAAGAAAAGGGAATTTGCCGGCTGGGGTGGCAGAGCGGTTCTAGGCGCTACAGTCTGGAACCGCAGGTTCGAATCCTGTCTTGGGCATGGGTGTGTGTGATGTCCTTAGGTTAGTTAGGTTTAAGTAATTTTGAGTTCTAGGGGACTGATGACCTCAGAAGTTAAGTCCCATAGTGCTCAGAGCCATTTGAACCATTTGAAAGGGAATTTACATACGAAGCAAAACAGCAACAAAAACAGCATGGAACAGGAAAGATAGATAAGAAAAAAATCGTCAATTGTAAACAACCTTGCTGAAGGCAGCGTTCAGTGGTGAGACGGAGACAGTTGTACTGGTCACACTGTCGGTTGGTTTGGGAGAGGGGACCAAACAGCGAGGTCATTGGTCCCATCGGATTAGGAACGAATGTGGAGGGAAGTCAGCCGTGCCCTTTCAAAGGAACCATCCCGTCATTTGCCTGAAGCGATTTAGTGAAATCACGAAAAACATAAAACAAGATGGCTGGACGCGGGTTTGAACCGTCGTCCTCCCAATTGCGAGTCCAGTACGCTAACCACTGCGCTACCTCTCTCAGTCTTCATGTTAGTATCACACGACCACACACGACCACACAAGTTCATTGTTCGTGTTGGGTACCGTACGAGAAACTTTGCCGAGAAATGCGTGGGAAAAAAATGATCCACTACGTTAACTAAAATCGGATGTTAAAATAACAGAGAGGCATTGTCGCGATGCTACAAAAAATCATACTTTCCCGTTAGATAACTCATAGAATTTCTATCACCAGCTATCATTTATGTTCTGTTTCCTGAATCTATCAATCACGGGCCAAAGCAGCGCTCATAAATGAAAAGACGCCTCCAGGTACACGAAGCCGTGGTCTGCTGCCCTCAGAACACCACTCTGGAGGCGATGTCCTCTTCCGTTGGAATCTGACGGCAGTCAGCAGTTATTTGTGTCCTCCATAATCCAACAGCCACAGTACTTCTATCGCTGATGAAACCACACTGTTCTTGCCGAAGACTCAAGACCGAATGCTTCTTAAATTTTACCCTCTGTGTACTCCTCAGTACCTCCGGTAGGAGAAAGCCCTAAAATAGCGATTTTACTAATCGGAACTGCTAACTCTTGGTCACCTAATGGCGAGTGGAGGTCGGGTCTTTTTAGCTCTCTCTTAATCAGAGTTCGAGAAAAACATTTCAGTGGAAAATTCCATGAAGGAACGAGAGAGAGAGAGAGAGAGAGAGAGAGAGAGAGAGAGAGAGAGAGAGAGAGAGAGATAGCTATTTTAACAAACAAGGTGGCATAAGGTATTAGCGGCATTTTGATATTCAGAAAGTCTTAACGTTCCTTCGACTATTTGAGTCGGCGAAACCAAAATGACTACGTATATAGTAGAGAGCGTCTGCCATCGCGATGTCAGGTTAACGCCCACACTTAGACATCAAAAACCAAACTCAGCTAGGGCGAGTTGCGTTCCCTACACTGGCTCTTCAAAACCATCCCCGTTGCGAGTTTTAAGAATAGCAGTGAAACTACCCACCACCGAGGGCCGCAGGTCAGGTCCGTCCCGTTATCCCACTCCGAAAACAATTCCCATATCCATCTCTGGCCAGTTCTTTCGTAGGCACCAGAGGAAATGGACGGAGCGGCGCCAGACAGAGTAAACCAGTGCCTACTCCTCGGCCTCCTCAGCCAAAATTTTTTGAGAACATAACGAATGTACCCATAGTAACAAAGAGGTCCCATAAGGCGACTCTGCGGGCACAGGCGTCTGTCCACGGGCCTTTCACGTTGCGCTGACGGTCTAAGATGCGTATCCTCATCGTGAGGAGAGATTTCCCTTTGCGCGGCCTTACAAAGGAGCCCGCGCAATACCACGGGGCGGCCGATGGCCCATCCCTAACGATGACTCCTCCCTAGAAGCGATTTCGTAACTCATTCCCATACTTGGTATGTAAAACTTAACCCTTCCGATGCCTCTACAGTGACGGTCAACCACGTTACTATAAAAAAAAGTAGATTCACTAGATTCGAAAAATTTGTGTCCATTACTTTTCGAGTGTCCTTTTAATTAGAATGAAAAATGCTCTTATCATAGAACAAAAAAGACAAATATGTCCATGCAGAATTAGGAATGTAAAACGGGGGAACTAGCTTTTCGACTTCCAAAACATTTAAGTCAAAACATCTTGACATATTCGCACTTTCTTACGTCCTAGTATTAGTACCCACATCATGTGCATCGGGTCGGACCTCTGGGATACTGCCTATTATAGATTCACCCCCACTCTAGAATATTTCATGTTGAACATGCATCTCACTCTCTAGAAGCACATAAATTTGTGTATGTTTGTCCTTACACCCTCACCATATACAGGGTGTTACAAAAAGGTACGGCCAAACTTTCGGGAAACATTCCTCACACACAAATAAAGGAAAGATGTTATGTGGACGTGTGTCCGGAAACGCTTAATTTCCATGTTAGAGCTCATTTTAGTTTGTTCTTCCACCTACGCTCAATGGAGCACGTTATTATGATTTCATACGGGATACTCTACCTGTGTTGCTAGAACATGTGCCTTTACAAGTACGACACAACATGTGGTTCATGTATGATGGAGCTCCTGCACATTTAAAAAAAAAAGGTTCAAATGGCTCTGAGCACTGTGGGACTCAACTTCTCAGGTCATTAGTCCCCTAGAACTTAGAACTAGTTAAACCTTACTAACCTACGGACATCACACACATCCATGCCCGAGGCAGGATTCGAACCTGCGACCGTAGCGGTCTCGCGTTTCCAGACTGCAGCGCCTAGAACCGCACGACCACTTCGGCTGGCTGCACATTTCAGTCGAAGTGTTCGTACGCTTCTCAACAACAGATTCGATGACCGATGCATTGGTAGAGGCGGACCAATTCCATGGCCTCCACGCTCTCCTGACCTCAACCCTCTTGACTTTCATTTATGGGGGCATTTGAAAGCTCTTGTTTACGCAACCCCGGTACCAAATGTAGAGACTCTTCGTGCTCGTATTGTGGACGGATGTGATACAATACGCCATTCTCCAGGGCTGCATCAGTCCATCAGGGATTCCATGCGACGGAGGGTGGATGCATGTATCCTCGCTAACGGAGGACATTTTGAACATTTCCTGTAACAAAGTGTTTGAAGTCACGCTGGTACGTTCTGTTGCTGTATGTTTCCATTCCATGATTAATGTGATTTGAAGAGAAGTAATAAAATGAGCTCTAACATGGGAAGTAAGCGTTTCCAGACACATGTCCACATAACATATTTTCTTTCTTTGTGTGTGAGGAATGTTTCCTGAAAGTTTGGCCGCACTTTCTTGTAACACCCTGTATGTAATGGGTGGATGGGTCTGGGTGAAAATAGTCCCCTTGGCGAAACAACCACCCCCTCCACCCAAAAGTCCCCTGAAACAAATCCTCCCATAAATTTTATCCCCCAGAAAACCTTTTTTAGCTATTACATGTATGGCCTTCAGCCACATGATATTATACCTATATTATTTACTATGCCTGCGAATCTTCTGGATTTTGGGCATAGGGTAAGAGATTTTATCCAATGAATTGCAGCATGCAGGTGTGCCAGTACTTTACAGCTAAGAGAGCTCACTGCACTGGACGAATAGGCTTAACTCGAAAAAAGCTCGAATACATCAAGATATTTTGATTTAAAACTCTTCGAATTAGATTTTTTTCTTCTTTTTTTGTTTCATTTTCTTGTGCCTTTGTCCCACATCTACTCGGGCTCGGCGCCGTTGCTATGGAATTTGGTATGAGAGATGGCCGTATGCTCTCCCATCCCCACCCTATTCCCCCCCCCTCCTTCTCCCCCCTCCCCGGGACGGAATATGTAGACCCCAGCTGTCTGTGCATACCGTTATTATGGCTGTGGTCAGGGCAATGGACTCACATTTGGGACGATCTGACCTAAAAAACAAATTTTGGTCTCTGTGATTTCTCTAAATCAATTAAATCCATCACTTTTCTTACTCGTGTGTGTCTAAACTCTATCGCTAATGACCGCAATGTCAGCGGTATGTTAAGCTCCAACATTTCTTCCTTTTAAGTCATGTCTAATTATGGGTACAGTGATAGCAAAGTTTGTGTGAAGTGGTACAAGGGTGAGCACTGTCTCACTGACTAAAATATTCAGCGCTATATCAGATAAACGCCACACTGATCGTCTGAACCGCTACTGGGTATCATTAGCGATAGCCTCTGCCCTAAGCCGATTGTACTGTTGAGAGGGACCACCTGAAAGGAATTTCAGTAACATTTCCCCACAGGAAAGCGCACAGCCTTAATCCCACTTACCTGTATAGATTTCAGCTGAAGCAGGATATCGAGTATGAAGGTCATGTTGTCGATTGAAGGACATTTACTCGTGTACTGAATTACTGGTATGTTACCTCCCTGACTATATACGGTGGTCATATCATTTTGATTTTTGTTTGTTGTCTATGTACAGGTCAGAGAGAGAGAGAGCAAGTTTCGTTACTGTTAAAAGATCTTTTATGTTATGTGACACAGACTTTGCGCAGTCTGATATATTCTTAGATGAAGTGTGGTAGGTCATGGACGTATTCAGTAGTGCTATGTTGACTTGTGATGGTATCAGATGAAGAAAGATTTATTGTAAAGGGCAGCAAGGATGAATATGATGTATATATTGCAAGACAAAAAGGCTATAAATTTTGAATAATGTTATTATTTCTGAAGAGAAGAAGTTTGAGGTAAGACTGCAGCACTACGCAAATAGGAATGATTATTGTCAACTAGTTGACTTGGTCAGAGCTGAGAGAAAGGCCGTCCACTTCCCTGAGTCATTCATTAACATATTTACTGATTAAGCTGTTTGAGTTGTACAGAACTTCTCCGTTAACGTTGTACTCTTTTTAAACCATTGTTCACTTTGTTAAGTATAAGTTGTTCAGATCAGTGTTATGTGTGAAGATCACGTTAAGTTTTACTCTGTCGTTTTGAAAGTGTACTTCATTCCAAAATCGTTGTCTTAGAATATCATTTCATAGGAACAGTTACTCTCCCAATCCAACTGTTTATCATTACGCTTTACCACATGCAACAGTCCGAATATGTATTTAGAAACAGAAATCTAGCTTAGCCGCTGCCTGCTTGCTGTTTGCTGTTGTACTTTCGAGAAATCTGCAACAATGTTGCGAGGTAAGTGGAAATTTTGATTAGAACCAGATAATTGTTTTACTTCATTTACGCATTTAATATGAAGACAAACTGCGTTCAGATCAGTTACGGTTCAGTTCAAATTAGATTCTGTTTAGTCAACGGTTAGCATACGAGTTTGAGTTGAATAACAGTTTGTGGGAACATAGTTTTGGTAAAACGTAGACTTTTATAGATTGGGAGGTAAATTTGGGCTAAATTTCATGCAGAAACAAATATAGTGGGGATTAGGTTTAGGTAAAACTCCCTCATGGACATCAAATACATAAAAAACCAATTAATAAAATCATACGAGTCTTAGGGAACCAGAATAAAAGTCGGACAGGTTGCAAATACAATTTAGTACCCAGTTAACATTTATTTCTCGAATAAAATATAAGAACATCAAATTACGAACAATAAAGGTCAGTATGCGAATGCTTGACACCGTATACAGGAAACAGTAATTACTATATTGCTATTTCCGAACACGGGGGAAAGGTCTGGGTTTCGTATAAGGAAGGATTCGCACACACATTCATCCCACAATAAATACAGGAAGAAAAGAACATAAATATCATTTCGTATACCAGAATGAAACACGCTGTGCGAGAAAAACGTTAATTCTACTGATCAAGTACATTGTCGGTAGTGTACAAAGGAAGTCTCCATCTGGGAGACACAGAACAAACAAAAATATAAAGATTGAAATTCTCATTCGATTCGAATTCTATTGAAGCAGCCCGCTTGACGGAATAATAACGTTGAGCTTAAGGCTCTTCACGTGGTAGTAACTTGGGTGGTCTGGTTTATCTAGCAAACACAAAGGGAGCTTACGAACTGAATTTGAAGTTAAAAACTCGAAGAAGGAGCGCTAACACGTCAAACGGATAACGCACACACATCACATTCACAGTTTGAGATTTACATTAACTGAAACAAGACATTGGGTTGAACAAAGCGCCGTCCCACCACGGAGTAGTGGTGGCATAAGGAATCGCATTAATTAACTGTAATATCAATAAGCATCGTAGAACTACCTAACTGAGTAGATACTCCGGTGTGATTCATCATAACTGTACTACTAAGAAACGTATTAGGATCTCAACCTCGATAAAGTTCTTATGCATTCCGAGATGACTAGACCAGGCAACCTCTCCTTCCAGCGTCTCAGCAAGCAGTACTGTTCAACGCTACCGGACCGAGGTCCCCATGTAGGGGCGGAAATGGGCAGAGACAATATATTCCAGCTACCTGCACCAACTCTACGAGGTGCATTCAAGTTCTAAGGCCTCCGATTTTTTTTCTCCAGACTGGAAAGATATAGAAACATGCGCATTGTTTTAAAATGAGGCCGCGTTCATTGTCAATACGTCCCAGAGATGGCAGCACCGTACGGAAGATGGAATTTTACCGCCAGCGGCGAGAATGAGAACTGTTTTAAATACTTAAAATGGCGACGTTTTCCTTACTTGAACAGCGTGCAATCATTCGTTTTCTAAATTTGCGTGGTGTGAAACCAATTGAAATTCATCGACAGTTGAAGGAGACATGTGGTGATGGACTTATGGATGTGTCGAAAGTGCGTTCGTGGGTGCAACAGTTTAATGAAGGCAGAACATCATGTGACAACAAACCGAAACAACCTCGGGCTCGCACAAGCTGGTCTGACGACATGATCGAGAAAGTGGAGAGAATTGTTTTGGGGGATCGCCGAATGACTGTTGAACAGATCGCTTCAAGAGTTGGCATTTCTGTGGGTTCTGTGCACACAATCCTGCATGACGACCTGAAAATGCGAAAAGTGTCATCCAGGTGGGTGCAACGAATGCTGACGGACGACCACATGGCTGCCCGTGTGGCATGTTGCCAAGCAATGTTGACGCGCAACGACAGCATGAATGGGACTTTCTTTTCGTCGGTTGTGACAATGGATGATGAGACGTGGATGCCATTTTTCAATCCAGAATCAAAGCGTCAGTCAGCTCAATGGAAGCACACAGATTCACCGCCACCAAAAAAATTTCGGGTAACCGCAGTGCTGAAAAAATGATGGTGTCCATGTTCTGGGACAGCGAGGGCGTGATCCTTACCCATTGCGTTCCAAAGGGCACTACGGTAACAGGTGCATCCTACGAAAATGTTTTGAAGAACGAATTCCTTCCTGCACTGCAACAAAAACGTCCGAGAAGGGCTGCGCGTGTGCTGTTTCACCAAGACATCGCACCCTCTCATCGAGCTAACGTTACGCAACAGTTTCTTCGTGATAACAACTTTGACGTGATTCCTCATGCTCCCTACCCAACTGACCTGGCTCCTAGTGACTTTTGGCTTTTTCCAACAATGAAAGACACTCTCCGTGGCCGCACATTCACCAGCTGTGCTGCTATTGCCTCAGCGATTTTCCAGTGGTCAAAACAGGCTCCTAAAGAAGCCTTCGCCACTGCCATGGCATCATGGCGTCAGCGTTGTGAAAAATGTGTACGTCTGCAGGGCGATTACGTCGAGAAGTAACGCCAGTTTCACCGATTTCGGGTGAGTAGTGAATTAGAAAAAAAATCGGAGGCCTTAGAACTTGAATGCACCTCGTACAACAGCTACTGACCAGTTTCCCCTAACGCTTCTTTGGTCCAGCAGAAACTACTTTGTTTGCACATAAAAGTAACTTAACTTCCACTATCACTCAAAGAATGAGACGAATCAAGGAATGGGAAATGGAAACACAGAAATATAACATGGGAACGTAATAGATCAATGGGAAAAGGAAATACGGGACCACATATACACTTAGTAAGCCTACAGTGCTACAAAATGTAAAGCATAAATTGATAAATGATAGTTTTTGCCTTTTAAAGAGCTACTGTTTATGTCGAATGAGACACTCTGGTGCTCATCCTTCTCCCAGAATCGAAAGTACAGACGTTACGACCAGTAGAGGTGCAAATAAGTGTGGACAGGCTGCAGGCAGCTCAATAGAGCCAGTGGAACGGCTCACATGGAGACGTTTCAAGGTACTTGGGACGTTTCACTGTAGAAGCATAGGGAACACGGTGCTGAAGACCTAGTCAGACGTGACGCTACAGGGAAATAAGGGATCTTGAATTGTCAGGATTAACCTCTGAAAAACATTCTCTGAATGAGTCAAAGCTTTTCTGAAATTTCACAGCCTACGACACCGACTGCTCAACCCAATCAAGAATTAGGAAACTTAATATGAGCTAAAGAGAAACTGAGCTATAAACTTAAAAGCAGTAACAATATGTACTGCGTGTGTGTGTGTATTTTATGCACAGCGAATATATTTCAGTTGAGTTAATAGTGATAGACTTTGTAGGTAAGATGGCTAATAATATGAACCACTATAAAAGCAGACAGCTGTATAATCACTCTGAGTATCTTCGTATATTTTATTAAAAAATAAGATTTGCAAACTGAAGCTTACAAAATAAACATACATTATTCAGTTAAGAACATACAAAAAACACGCCTTGACATGAAGTGATTCTCTAGTGACTGGAGTCTCCTTTGAATGTGCAGTCTTTCACGAGGCGGTCTTCTGCAAGGAGTTGCTGAAAGACGTTTGTTGAGGAGTCGCTGTCTGCTTTACTGCCCACGAGATGGTAGGCGTTTTCTGATGACGGCAGCCAGCTCAGTTTTATGTATGCTGGCATAAGAGTAACAACTGTGTAAAGTTAGTAAGAACATCACAGTTTCATCAACAACTATAGGTAACTACAGTTGATGAATAGGCTTTCGCCAGAACCATTCAAAATAGCTGGTAACGGATATCTTTCGTTAGTTCTGTATTACAATCAACTACACTGAATTGTACACGAGTAATGTCACTGTATAAAAAAATATTTAACAGTTATTTCTAAAAATGTATCTGAGTAAACAACTGTTTACAAAAGCTACAAAACGAATAAGAAATTAACAGGAAATTGATTCAATTCGGTAACATGGTTTTATCTCTCTTGTCATCACCTGTAAAAACAGCACAGAATCTGTTGCGTGATGCACACAATAAGAAGTTTGAGATTGTGATGCGTATGAAGCCTGGAAATCATGGTGATTGTTCCGTGTTGCATAATGGAGGCTATGAAGTGGCCAAAATAACAGCAATCTCTCACCAGTTAATAGATCTGTACGTAAAAAGACATAAACATTGGTGTATCGAGCTGAACTTTCTATCAGTTACTCAATGTTTAGCGTAATAACGCAGAACATGTACTAGAGTAACTGTAAAAGTATCATACGGAACTCCACTAAGATTCTGCTTTCACCACTTCGCATATTTGGTGTGTTTTAAAACGAATCGGTGCTTCATAGTTCACAATATCACACAGCCAGAGTGTTTTTCAGTGGTACTCCTTTGTGTGGCGTTGTGTCAGAAGTCATGAGTCATCAGATCATCCCCTAGGAACAGAGCGTTGAACAACTGGATTCATCTGTCGTAAGCTGCAATAAAAGCTTTACACTCCGGACAGTAGTGGTGCTTCGCTCTCAGGCTGTCCACACAGTACGGGATGCAGCAGCATAACCAGCATCTGAAACAGAAGAAACAAATTTCTTAATGTAACGCGAAACCACTGGAAGGTGAAGTGTTGTAAGGCATAACCGTCTACCGTCTAAAAATCATTTATCTTGAATAAGATGCCTATTATGAACAATCCGCCACCCAGGCTTACAGTGTGTGATACGCGAGAGAATCCATGATGACAGCATCAGATACAAATACACATTGATAAGAGGTTACAGTAAAGAAAATGGGCACAAGGAGTAGTATGTACACTTCTAATAAGCCCGTATGCCATCTTTCACCAAAATGCTATTCTTTTAGCTGAACCAGCGCAACTGACAGTACTATCCATGAAACAACTGTTACATTTCTGATACTGTATCCTTGCTCCTGAAGCTGACAGTGTTATTTTTAAGAATATGACCTTGATATGAACGGTCAGTTGTGTGTGGCCTAAAATGCAAGAGCACAAAAAATATGTGTCACAGAATATATGAGATCGTTTGTTGGGCTGCGATATTAGCGAGTGTTTTGTTAGAGCGCTAGAATTGAGTATTATTTTTATGGTGGTTCTTTAAACATACTGCAGTTATATGGTAGTGTGCGTCCTTTGAAGTATGCAGTTATGAGTGTGTGTGTGTGTGTGTGTGTGTTTGTGTGTGTGTGTGTGTGTGTGTGTGTGTGTGTTTGACTGTTCTGAGTTCTGTCTTGTGTTGTTTGCTTGACTGTGGAAAATTACGGTGAAAGTAGGTGAAGTCCGTCTCCAGAGCATCTTTTAGAGTAAGACCGAAGAATAGGACGAGCTAAACTAGACATAGACAGAAGGACCCTCCATCAGTAGTGTCTGTTACCTCTCACTTGGTGAGAAAAGTAAGGGGTTTGGAATTCAATCCTGGAAGGTGGATCACCGTATCTTGAGCAGGATATGGGGTGTACGTCCCCTTTCCTTGCCGATGTAATCCAGGTGACGTGGTTGTGGCGGTGGTGATGTGTGTTGTGGTGTGTGTGTGTGTGTGTGTGTGTGTGTGTATGTGTGTGTCTGTTTAGCGACCTCGGCAAAATATGTGATCAGTGGCTTCCTTTATCTTTAACGACTTTCTTTGGTGCAATTTAATGGCAGACATTTCTGTACTTTAACTAACACGCTAACTCTGCAACGTGTGTCCACTGGCAAAACTGCAAATAGAGTGGAGTGATTTTTCCTAGGAGTTCCGTAGTTGTATTGCAAACTGATTTAAGAATGAAAACGTGAAAGCGTGAATGTTGTTTGGCACTTCATTTAAACTATACGTTTTTTGATGCATAATGCCAACTTTAGGCATAAATCTTGACATCAAAGGCGATGCTTGCAGTTTTTTTACTTTTAGTGATAATGGTTCCTGCTGAATATGTGCATAATACCTTTTTAGTTTCACATTATTCGTTATCTAACTCCTACATTATGCAACGAGTACATATTTTCTGAAAGTTGAAGTATAACGGAAGACTGAAATGTTTCATTGGAGAACACAAACCTCTTAATTAGATTATAATTTCCATAAAATAAGATAATTATATTAAGAATTGCAAAGGACTGTATGAGACCCTGCGTAACGTCACTTGCAATAGTTAGTTAAATGTTCCGTAAATCACCTCAGCTGTTCTTTTATCAAAACGATGTGGAACGAGTCAGTTAAAAGGATATGTGCAAGTGATTAGTGTTAATTATGAACATATAAATTTTTAGTCCTAACCATACACTACACCTAAAAACTTGTTTTCTTCTTTTTTAGGGGCTATCAGGTTTTAAATAAAAATTCATCCCTGTGACAGGACTTCTCCAGCGAAAATTATCTTAGGTTAGACTTAAAACTTGCTTTGCTACATGTCAGACATTTTATGTTTTGGGCAAGTGATCAAAAATTTTCGTTCCTGCATATTGAACTCCTTTATGAGAGACACTGACTGTTTTAATAAGGTGTAATAAAAGAATAGTATGTTCTTCGCAATCAAAGCACTAGAAAACGACTCAAAAAATAATCAACTGGCGATATTTTGTTTTTTAAGGGTTGTAATTTTTGATGGGTGAATGTATAAATAGTATTATCAGTCAAGCAGTCCATCTTAAATCCAAACTGTGTATGATAAGTAACCTTTTTTACTTAAATGTGAGTACCACTTCAGTACATTACTTTTTTGAACATTTTGGAAAAAGTCTTCAGTAAGGAATTTGGACGATAGTTATTTAAGCCTTGCTTTTGACCTTTCTTATAAAGAGGTTTGAACATTGCATATTTTAATCTGTTTGTAAAAATTCCCTGTGCCAGTGATACATTACACATACGTATTACATAGTGGTGGTTGTATCCTTTAGCCACGAAACCTGTTTTTGTTAAGAGATAGATAGGGAGAGGATCAATATTGTAGTAAAAGTTTCTGTGATAACAGAAGAAGAATACGCAGGATTTAAAGACAACTGTGACGTTGTAAACATGACAAACTTATGGATGTGGTTTAAATAAATACTAGAAGATAAAAATTGGGTACTGCGAGATTTAGGGAGCTGTAAAATTGGATAAAAACCTTATAGAAAATTTCTCAGAAAACGATGAATTATCAAATGGGAAAACCAAAATTAAAACCGGACAAATCATTGACTAAATGTTGTTATACCTTAAAAATGCTCATGGACTACTGAAAGCCTTAAAGAGTACTATATTTCATCTCAATAAGTATGGTATGGTCCTATTGGGATGAATGGGTTTATAAAAACATTTGAAATTAAAATGTAAGGCAGGTAAAACTATTAGTGAAATTACTGTTCGATAAACATGCAGGAGTATTCACAGTGTTATTTAAACGTACTTTTTGCGAAAACAGCGCAGAAAAATTTTAGTGCTTTATCAGTAAACTGGTTGTTACGTATCAATAATTCTCTTTGGACATCTGGCTCAGGATAAGACGAAAGCAGCGCAATTATATTTATTTTATAAAGAAAAAGATGCTGACAGCTAATAGTTTTTATAGCACAAAAGAATAAATCATTTGTTAATTTATACACACAGACCCACAATTTTGCTAAAGAGTGGGTGTACTGTGCTCACTATGTGTCGTAATAAATAAGGTATCTGCTTCCCAGATGGGTTGAGAATATTGCTGTTTATGGAAAGCCAAATTAGAATTCGTGTAAAATGTATAGTTTTTTTTAAAAATGTTGCTCTTGAACATTTTATCATTTACTTAGTGACTGCACGTTAACACTTCCTCTTATCAGTGTAAGATATAGAGATAATTCTGCAAAGTCATTGGATTTGCACACTCACATGAATACTGCTGAACATTTCATTTTAGTTCAACAAACCGTGCAGATATTGCATTCTTGACAACACTGCTTGCTGAAGCATACTCACCCAAAGATGGCTAGTAAGAAGGCGAATATGTGTGTCTTGGTGGTTGACACGACCTTGATGTCTGTCTGGACGGTTTTGTGACACGCAGGACAGACGACGGTACACGAGTCGGCTCCCACGGTCAGTGGTGGCATAATCACCATGCCGGCTGCACAGGAATAACAGAGAAAAATCACTCGTTGATCTCCGACAACAGAAGTACATAACTTTCAAAAAAGTGCAAGGAATCTAGGAAACTCGATATCAGACATATCTTCATAAAATATCTGCGACTTTAGGAGCACAGAAAAAGTGCTGGGAGCTCCGGTAGGAGATGTATGCCACAGAGGTTAAGAAAGTATATTGCTATTGGAGTCTCTAATCGCCGAAGACTTTCTTTAATTTCTCATATTCATCTTCTAGAGGATGTATATTTGAACTCTAATCTTTATTTCCTCACTGGCCTACATATGTGAATGTTTTTTTCTCTTTGTTACTTCACGTCGAATACCAGTATTTTGTAAGGAGGTCCTGTGTCAATTGATGGTTAAACGTCCCGTAAATTATGTTTTCTTACTCTGTATTCCTGTACTTTGAAGTAACTGTAGAAATGAAAATTCAATCGAAATTTTTATCGTATGCAAAGATAAATTAAACGCAGGGAGGATCATGTTACAAGTAGGAAGATAATATGTGGGTTCAGTAACCTTTCATCGAAGAATGAACGGTAAAAGAATCAAGCTTAAGCCATGAAAACTGACAAAGCCGAATGTATAATTCTTGTCGATATTAACAGAATGGTAGCGATTGTCCCGAAAGGTAATATTTCTATCAACATTACAAATACTTTTTCCTTTTGAAGTTTTTCCGGCGGATAAAATTTCCCATCATCTTTCGGGCGTGTATCCGGGACGGTTTTATTTCTCCTTCTAATATTTCGACTGATAAACCTACAGCCGTCTTCAAGGTGAAACGCTGGCAGTTTTTAAACCACTTGATAACAGTGTTATCTCTGACGCACGTTAACTCCGCAGTATTGTGCCAGGTGGTTTAAAATCTGTAAGCGACTCACCTTGAAAATGGCTATAACGTTATCAACAGAAATATCTCTAGATGAAATAATAATATACAGGACGCATTCCTGCAAGATGGAATGTCATCACAGATTCTAATTTCATGTTCATCAGTAAAATTTTGAGACTGCGTAGTTCAAACACCTTATTTGAAATGCAAGATAAATTTCACTTTTTAATCCGAGCAGTAGGGGAGAATAATGACAGAAGAGAAATGTCGTTTACAATTGGAACGATATACATTAGCAAACAGATAAATATCCATCCTTAAACATTATTGGCACAAGTAACCATTAAACACTTTTGATCGAAGAGGATGACCTCAAAAAACATCACAACAGAAAAGTAGAAATCCCTCTTATAAAACAGTGTTCATTCGCATCTAAACTGTAATTCAAAAGCGTGACTGAGGAACTACATGAAAGAAAAACAGAAGGATAGATAATGACGAATCAGGAGGAATAAGCGACATCAATGAAAGGAGGAATTTGACGGAAGTGAAACGATTCTGAAAGAAAACTAAACAGTTATTATTCGGGAATCAGACAGACACCGTTTCTGCTGTTTGGATGATATGAAAATGGGTTCTGATACCCGAAACCGGCCATCAACTAAATGAAATGAACTGAATTTCGCAACTCTGGCTGTTTTCTACGTCAAACAGGTATATTACATGGAGATATGGAACAAATGCATGTAGAAAGTAATTATAGTGTTCTGACACCTGTTATAGACTATGACATGCTGGGAAATAGCAAAACGTTACAGCATCAACATGCTTCTCGTAATTATATACGTCACCCTCGCAATATATCTAGATTCCTCTTCGTCGTAATGTGGTCTCAAAGAAGAAAAGAATTGCTTCATTGCTGGAAGTTATCTACAACAGCATCTCTGTTCGACAGGAGGTACAAATATTTTATACGAAATGGTACTATGAGAATATTCATATGAAACATCTGATCGATAATGCGAACAGACAAAAGTCCCAGTACACGAAAACGAAACAGAATTCATAGAAAAGGTATGACTAGCTGCAGTATTCGGATGAATAGCTGCAGTATGGTTTCGTATTCATGTTTTCAGAAGACTCTAGCATTCGTTACTGTGCTCTGATAACACGAGTCATCGATGATTTAATGCACATTTTTGTGACAGAATGAAAAAACATCAGTATGAACTAACACACAAAAGATAACTGTGATCTCCCTGGGATGAAAAGTCTGGGCCATATAATCCCCCATCATATTTATCTCTTAGTATACAATCTTACATTCAGGCTATTATTAGAGCATACACTGCCAAATATCCGAATATATCATATGTATGAATCGTCAAAGCCGATCGGGTTGGGTGACAGTCGTGAATTATAACTCTTCGGAAAAGGAAAAGAGATGCACGTGACAAAGACCTTTGAACACAATGAAGGAATAGTGTGATAAATAAAGTAATTTGATTACATAATGTAGTTTTAACACGCGACTGAACTCTATATTAACAGTCTTCAGATATTTAAACTGACATACAGGTACTTATACACACCAGCATGTGGTGGATACCCTCCAATAACATTGCTAACTGGTACCCCGCTGTGTGGATGTCCAGGTGGAGCAGGATATCCAGGATGTCCAGGCGGAGCAGGATATCCAGGATGTCCAGGTGGAGCAGGATATCCACTTGGTGCCCCGGGCTGCACTGGATACGGTGCCGTGGTGTTGCCAGGCGGTACTGCGCTGTACGGTGGGGGCTGTGGCCTACTGTCCTTTGATGCGTTCATTCTGGAACATTAGTGCACACATTAGTACCGTGTGGTGTTTTACTGCCGCTGCATCACTTCCCATGGCTCTGACATTACAGTTTAATCTTCGACGACACATTTTAGTAATAATTTTCTATTGCTTTTCCAGGACTTCTTAGATGAAATAAATATCTTCCCTCTCCATAGAAAGCAGCAGATAACGTAAACGTCAACGCTCAGCTTATCAAAGTAACAAGTGTAACGACACACCAGCAAGTGAATTAACTCAAAATGTTTGTATGACGAGTCAACGTAACATTAATCGAAGCAATTGTGACTTACGAATATCCAGAGAACCACACTGAGGCGACACAAGTCATAGGATACCTTCCAAAATGTTTGTATGGCGACTCAACGTAACATTATCGAAGCAATTGTGACTTACGAATATCCAGAGAACTACACTGAGGCGACACAAGTCATGGGATACCTTCTTATATCGTGTGGGATCTCCTTTTTCTCGGCGTAGTGTAACAGCTCGACGCAGAGTGGGCTCAACAAATCGCTGGAAGCCCCTGCAGAAGTACTGAGCCATGCTGTATCTGCAGCCGTTCGTAATTGCGAAAGTGTTACCGGCGAAAGTGTTACGGGTGCAAGATTTTGAGCAGGAACTAATCTCTCGATGATGTCCCATAAATGTTTGATGGGACGATGGGATTCGTATCCAGCGATCTGGATAGCCAAACCATTCGTTCGACTTTTCCAGGATGTTATCCAAAAGAATCACGAACAATTGTGGCCCGTTGACACGACGCATCGTCATCTATGGTAATTCATTTGTTGTTTAGGAGCCGGCCGGGGTGGCCGAGCGGTTCTAGGCGCTACAGTCTGGAACCGCGCGACCGCTACGGTCACAGGTTCGAATCCTGCCTCGGGCATCTATGCGTGTGATGTCCTTAGGTTACTTACGTTTAAGTAGTTGTAAGTTCTAGGAGACTGATGACCTCAGAAGTTAAGTCCCATAGTGCTCAGAGCCATTTGAAACATTTTTTTGTTGTTTAGGAACACGAAGTCCTTGAATGTCTGCATATGGTCCTCAAGTAGCCGAACATTTCTAGTCAACGATCGATCTAGTTGGACCAGAGGATCCATTCCAATCCATGCAAACGCAGCCAACACCATTACGTAGCCACCAACAGCTTGAGCCCATGGATTTGTGGAGCCTGCACCACATTCAGACCCTAGCATCAGCTCTCACCAAGTCAAGTCGGGACTCTTATGACCAGGCCACAGGTTCCCGGTCGTGTTGTCATAACGTATGCATTCGTCGTACGTCCCACATTGATTGCTGCTGTTATTTCATGCAGTGTTGCTTGTCTCTTAACACCAACGACTCTATGGAAACGACGCTGCTCTCGGTCGTTAAGTGAAGGCTGTCGGCCACTGCGTTGTCCGTGCTCAGAGGTAATACCTTAAATTTTGTATCCTCGGCACACACTTCACACTGTGGGTCGCGGAATACCGGATTCCCTACCGATTTCAGAAATGGAATGTTCCATGCATCTACCTCCAACTACCATTCCACGTTAGAAGTTTGTTAATTCCCGTTGTGCTGTTATAATCACATCGGAAGGCTTTTCACACGAATCACCTGAGCACAAATGAGAGCTCCGCCAATGCGCTACCTTTTATACCTTGTTTACGCGATACTATTGCCACTTGTATGGCTAGCCCATGACTTTTATCATCTCAGTCTATATCGACGGGTTGTACATTGAAGGTTTCTCATGTCGGTATGGAATGACCATTGATGTATGCATGGTGGTCCATTGATCGTGACTGGGCCAAATATGTCACGAAATAAGCTTCAAACGAAAAAACTACAAAGAACGAAACTTGTCTAGCTTGAAGGGGGAAACCAGATGGCGCTATGGTTGGCCCACTAGATGGCGCTGCTATAGCTCAAACGGATATCAACTGCGTTTTTTTAAAAATACGAACCCTCATTTTTTTGTTACATATTCGTGTAGTACGTAAAGAAATATGAATGTTTTCGTTGGACCACTTTTTTCGCTTTGTGATAGATCTCTAATAGTCACAAACATATGGCTCACAATTTTAGAGGAACAGTTGGTAACAGGTAGGTTTTTTAAATTAAAATACAGAACGTAGGTACGTTTGACCATTTTATTTCGGTTGTTCCAATGTGATACATGTACCTTTGTGAACTTATCATTTCTGAGAACGCATGCTGTTACAGCGTGATTAGTTGTAAATACCACAGTTATGCAATAAATACTCAAAATGATGTCCATCAACCTCAATGCATTTGGCAATACGTGTAACGACATTCCTCTCAACAGCGAGTAGTTTGCCTTCCGTAATGTTCGCACATGCATTGATAATGCGCTGACGCATGTTGTCAGGCGTTGTCGGTGGATTACGATAGCAAATATCCTTCAGTTTTCCCCACAGAAAGAGATCCGGGGACGTCAGATCCAGGGAACGTGCGGGCCATGGTATGGTGCTTCGACGACCAATCCACCTGTCATGAAATATGCTGTTCAGTACCGCTTCAACCGCACGCGAGCTATGTGCCGCACATCCATCATGTTGGAAGTACATCGCCATTCTGTCATGCAGTGAAACATCTTGTAGTAACATCGGTAGAACATTACGTAGGAAATCAGCTGACATTGCACCGTTTAGATTGCCATCGAAAAAATGGGGGTCAATTATCCTTCCTCCCATAATGCCGCACCATACATTAACCCGCCAAGGTCGCTGATGTACCACTTGTCGCAGCCATCGTGGATTTTCCGTTGCCCAGTAGTGTATATTATGCCGGTTTACGTTACCGCTGTTGGTGAATGACTCTTCGTCGCTAAATAGAAAGCGTGCAAAAAATCTTTCATCGTTCCGTAATTTCTCTTGTGCCCAGTGGCAGAACTGTACACGACGTTCAAATTCGTCGCCATACAATTCCTGCTGCATAGAAATATGGTATGGGTGCAATCGATGTTGATGTAGCATTCTCAACACCGACGTTTTTGAGATTCCCGATTCTTGCGCAATTTATCTGCTAATGATATGCGGCTTAGCCGCGACAGCAGCTAAAACACCTACTTGGCGTCATCATTTCTTGCAGGTCGTGGTTGACGTTTCTCATGTGGTTGAACACTTCCTGTTTCCTTAAATAACGTAACTATCCGGCGAACGGTCCGGACACTTGGATGATGTCGTTCAGGATAACGAGCAGCATACATAGCACACGCCCGCTGGGCACTTTGATCACAATAGCCATACATCAACACGATGTCGACGTTTTCCTTAACCGGTAAACGGTCCACTTTAACACGGGTAAGGTATCACGAAGAAAATGCCGTCCGCACTGACGGAATGTTACGTAATACCACGTACTTATACGTTTGTGACTATTACAGCTCCATCTATCGCAAAGCAAAAAAAAGTGGTCCAACTAAAACATTCATATTTCTTTACGTACTACACGAATATGTAATAAAAAAGGGGTTCCTATTTAAAAAATGCAGTTGATATCCATTTGACCTGTGGCAGCGCCATCTAGCGGGCCAACTATAGCGCCATCTGGTTTCCCCCTTCAAGCTAGACGAGTTTCGCTCTTTGTATTTCTTTTCGTTTTATGCTTATTTCGTGAGATATTTGGCCCGGTCACAGCCAATGGACCACAGTGTTTAAGTCCTACAGATCGTGCATGTCTCTCGTCCCATTACTAGTGACAGCTACTGTAACTTTGGCGGAGATTGTGAATGAATGGCAGAAGCAACGATCCGTTCTAACCACACATACACTCTCTCATCCCACATCTGTAGAGATACGTAGTTGATTAAAGGAATGTCAGTTGAACAGTACAAGACTGTGGAGTATCCATGGCACAGGACAAGAATTTAGTAACGATAGGGCGCGTACCAAGAAGACACAGGCAAACTGTGACATGGCATTCCATCATTCATTTTCCATTGACGTTCGTAGACATATTCCACTGTTCTTCTTGGCAGCATGTATGTACATCGCTCTCACCTATCGTCTGATGTGCACAGTCGATTCCAAAAGCGTTCAAACAGCGGCAAGTCTGTTATCCTGTCAGGTCAAGGCTTGGTCCCCCAGATATTTTAGTGAACATTGAGAAGGAGGGCTTGCGACACACGAAAACAGAAGATACTGCGGATGCAGGATCTCAATGAAGTAGTACTGCGCTGCGTACATATTCACTATAGAGCCAAAGGTTATGGAAAGTCGTCATTAATGATCTTCGAAGCATTGCGTTTATCGGCCGTGGAGTTTTTTTTTTTTTCTTGTATCACTGCCCACACTACATGTGTCTAAACCTAAGCGAACTACAGAAGACGTGGAGGTCCGTACGTTCATCCATTCGTTCCCGTCAAACCAGGTAGCCATCACGATGGTTTGTTATTACGATCCAAAATTGTAGATTTGTTTTAGCCTCACAGAGATTAACGCTTTTTCTAACAAATTCATAACTAAATAGCGATTTATCAGGAAAGAAACAAGCACCATCCCAAACATACTAAAGCGCACTGTACATCCACCATATGTGCTTACTGGGAAACTGGGCTTATGCATACAAAGTACATTCTCATTAAGACGACTGCGTGTTGTTTTGGATGATATTCCGCACCGTGCTGCAATTTGAATAGCTTGGGTCGCTGTAGGAAAGAAACTGGCGGGCTGAATAGCATTTGCTTCTGGTAAATCTTCATTTTCTCTGAGTACCTATTGTTGTTTGACGCGTGCTCACAGTCCCAAAAATTACAGGTTAGTTCGCTGCTGCTTCGTTTTACGTCTCCCAAGTCTAATAATTTATGTTGCCAATATCACCTCCTGCCGTAGATATTGATAAATCGAGACGCTTTCGCATACTGGATTATTTATATCGAAGTAGGCATTTAAACCAAACATCATCTATTTCAGGAGCTCAAAATTTAAGGAGTTACCCTTTAATAACTGAATTGCTGTGCTGTATCTTCTTCATATATTATTTCATGCCTAAAAATTTGCTTTATTTTTTGGGTCATAGTTCATTATTTTATAGGTTTCATTATCATGCACATCACCAGTCGCAGATATCCTTTACCCGATACTAGTTTAATGAAATATTCATGAATTATTACCATTCGCAAGCTGTATGTCAGACGTTCGCGTGGAGTAGTAGCTACAATTTTTTTTAAAGTATTTTGCGTAAAAACGTAAAATATCCCCGTGCACCATTATCTAATTTATTTCCTTACTTTATTCTAATATAAAATCAACAAACAGATTATAATGTAAATTTTCATGATTCAATAATTTATCAACACTTACTTCGACTTCCTTCTTCAGCAGTAGGTCACAGTGGATTGAGTCTTTGCTTGGTTCTGCTACTTTCTGTGCAACCTCTATATAAGAGGGTGTTTGTCAGCAAGACAGATTATCGCTAATGACGTAAGGGAGATATCTCCTGAAGAATAAGTTTCTCAATTCGATAACGAAGATAGCCCTCTTGTTGCGCATTCCAGTATCTCAGGAGTACTGTCATGTGACAGACGACTGGGAAGCGTGTCTGCGCGCGGCTGACGTAAATAATTTCCATAATGCCAGTGACGTCTTTCTTTCATAACATCCAGAAATCAGATCCGGTAGCAATCGCTATCATCAGTACTCTCCCGAATACACTACTTACTGACATATATTGATTTTATTTCACTCGATCAGCTGTTTTACAAAGTAGTTCCCTATAGATTTTCAACTCGATGCAGGTGGCTAAATTTTAGCAAAACTATTGTTATACTCAAGACTTTTTTCAGAGGGAAAATACAATTTCCGACTTGAAAGTTCATCAATTAGTTGGCGTTAACCCGCTGTCCACAGAGGCTGGAGAAGACTTAGAGTAAATCGCATCGGTTTCTCTTGGTCGGCAACTCGACACTAAGCAACAGAATCGAAACGATGGGGCGCATTATTACCTGCTAGACTAAAGCTTAGTAATTGCTGTCCTATTTGAAGAAATTGTTCTCATTTAGGCAGAAATAATTAATTTAATGCCGTATGTTGGCTGTATAGTTAGTGTAGGTTCTTACGATCGCTGGATTTTGTCTAATATGATACTTGTACCTTTCAGTTTTCATGAGTGTGTGATTTGCTGTGCGGTTTGTGTTGAAAAGCGTTGTGTCTTTCGTGATTAGATTTTGAATTTCTTAATTGTGTGTGTAGCTTTAAAGAAGCCAAAGAAACTATTAGACTGTGTCGGTAATGTTTACGTTTGAATACAAACCATTTGACGATACATAATACTTCATGAAAAATGAATTTCCGGTCTTATGGGCTCGTAGGCTAGTGTTTCGTGGCGATATGGATTGTTATTTTGTGTGTGGAGCTGGTTTTGAAGGACGAAGAAAATAACTATTTTACATCCATCCAGGCATCGAAAAACCTGGAAGTTCGCTGTCTTTGTTTAGTTATGCATGAAGATTTGCGAAACTCTGGATAATTGCCGAAAATTGTGATATCGTGACGTTTTGTCGATTGCAGCTGAGTGTACCCCTTTTTTAGAAAAAAAACACCAGCTATGCTGATATACTATGTTACCATGTTAAATATTTCACATTGTTCAGTTCTTAACTTATTCGTCCTTTGTCAGAGAATCGTTTATTCATTTTCTTCGGTCTAAAAAAGATAGAATCATTAAGCAAAAGACTGGTTTGACATCAAATAGACGTTTCAGGTCATATACCTTTCAATATCATCCGATATGACAATCACCTCACGCAGCCTGTCATAGGGGTATTTACAATTTAACGAGAAGTTTTAGATATGACGCAACTTTCATACGTCCCACTTACACAGAGCTTTGTCAAGGGAGAAAGTCACGATAATTTCCAGGATATTTTTACTGAACGGACCAGTTATCGCATGCGTAACTCTTGGTTTTATAGTCTAACATTTACTCGCCGAGTCTCCAACACGAAGTTTCTCTGTGTATAATGTCTGAATCGCACACAAAAAAATTTTATTCGAAATACAGACAAACCAAAATTTATTGTAAGTTCCGAGCACGCCTTCAATAAAATTCTTCTGGGTTAGTAACCGCATTGTCAACTATAAAATTCCGATGGTTTGGCGACTGTTGCAAGACGCCTTCCTCAGGGTGTATTGCTAACAGCAAACCTGAGGAAGGCGTCTTGCAATAGTCACCGAAACGTCGGAATTTTATAGTGGAGAATGCGGTCACAAACCCAGAAGAATTTTAATGACAGTCACACCGGCCGCGGAAGTCTACGTTTACATCTGAGCAGGCCGTTTATTACTTTATTATCAGGTCACTAAAATCAATCTTGTGTTTATGTACCATAAGTCAGTAAAGACACTTCTCCTCGTACGTAATGCTTCCGCTCTTCCCTCTCGGCGTTTATATGTGTTTACTAAAGAATCTTCTACACCGTTAGAATGGATAGTGGTGTGTATTATTAGCTCTCATATGTATGAATGATGACTGGTTTATGACTATCCCAGTTTGCTCCTGCCTGCCTCCTTCATCCCCTTCCCAACCACCTTCAAATAAACCCCATAATTTACTTATATAGTTCTGCTGATATACATTTGATTATTGTTTTTAATTTTCCTAGTAGGTTATTGCGCCCATTTATCTTTACATTTTAATACTATTTTTGTTATTAACTTATCTGTCTATTTTTAACGTGCGCTTTTAACACCACTACAGCTACACAATTATTACACCTCATCTCATGTATTGGTAGATAGTTTCTGAAACGGTCGTCAGTTGAGCACTGATGTGGAGAATCTAATTATATGACTATGTATTAAGGCATTTTATATGGTATATAAACATATTTATGAATATTTTTAAATATTTTACCCTCAGATATTTTACTCGTTATGTTTTTTAAAAAAAATCACTAGTAATTTCAGAGCAGTTATGCTTCATTTGGGAGATGTTTTGATGATGCACTACGCCGAAATGCCTGAGCAAATACAATTTTTAAACAAGTGATTTGTTTTTTTTAATCGACCTAATAAAACAGTGGTATAACTAGTTCTCAGAGTTTACATAATAGTCATAGGCCTCCTTCGTGCAACTTAAGCTATTACACTCCTGGAAATGGAAAAAAGAACACATTGACACCGGTGTGTCAGACCCACCATACTTGCTCCGGACACTGCGAGAGGGCTGTACAAGCAATGATCACACGCACGGCACAGCGGACACACCAGGAACCGTGGTGTTGGCCGTCGAATGGCGCTAGCTGCGCAGCATTTGTGCACCGCCGCCGTCAGTGTCAGCCAGTTTGCCGTGGCATATGGAGCTCCATCGCAGTCTTTAACACTGGTAGCATGCCGCGACAGCGTGGACGTGAACCGTATGTGCAGTTGACGGACTTTGAGCGAGGGCGTATAGTGGGCATGCGGGAGGCCGGGTGGACGTACCGCCGAATTGCTCAACACGTGGGGCGTGACGTCTCCACAGTACATCGATGTTGTCGCCAGTGGTCGGCGGAAGGTGCACGTGCCCGTCGACCTGGGACCGGACCGCAGCGACGCACGGATGCACGCCAAGACCGTAGGATCCTACGCAGTGCCGTAGGGGACCGCACCGCCACTTCCCAGCAAATTAGGGACACTGTTGCTCCTGGGGTATCGGCGAGGACCATTCGCAACCATCTCCATGAAGCTGGGCTACGGTCCCGCACACCGTTAGGCCGTCTTCCGCTCACGCCCCAACATCGTGCAGCCCGCCTCCAGTGGTGTCGCGACAGGCGTGAATGGAGGGACGAATGGAGACGTGTCGTCTTCAGCGATGAGAGTCGCTTCTGCCTTGGTGCCAATGGTGGTCGTATGCGTGTTTGGCGCCGTGCAGGTGAGCGCCACAATCAGGACTGCATACGACCGAGGCACACAGGGCCAACACCCGGCATCATGGTGTGGGGAGCGATCTCCTACACTGGCCGTACACAACTGGTGATCGTCGAGGGGACACTGAATAGTGCACGGTACATCCAAACCGTCATCGAACCCATCGTTCTAGCATTCCTAGACCGGCAAGGGAACTTGCTGTTCCAACAGGACAATGCACGTCCGCATGTATCCCGTGCCACCCAACGTGCTCTAGAAGGTGTAAGTCAACTACCCTGGCCAGCAAGATCTCCGGATCTGTCCCCCATTGAGCATGTTTGGGACTGGATGAAGCGTCGTCTCACGCGGTCTGCACGTCCAGCACGAACGCTGGTCCAACTGAGGCGCCAGGTGGAAATGGCATGGCAAGCCGTTCCACAGGACTGCATCCAGCATCTCTACGATCGTCTCCATGGGAGAATAGCAGCCTGCATTGCTGCGAAAGGTGGATATACACTGTACTAGTGCCGACATTGTGCATGCTCTGTTGCCTGTGTCTATGTGCCTGTGGTTCTGTCAGTGTGATCATGTGATGTATCTGACCCCAGGAATGTGTCAATAAAGTTTCCCCTTCCTGGGACAATGAATTCACGGTGTTCTTATTTCAATTTCCAGGAGTGTATTTACTGTAAGATGTCTGGTATAATTAAGGTTAACAGAAATATGAGGTTTCCGACGACCCGCCAAAAATATACACTAAGAGAATTTGAAAGTGTTTCACTGTGAAGCATCAGTCCGATATTTATTTTAATTTGTATGGAAACATTCATCATATAACGGATAACAAATTATTAAACTTCAGTTTCACTCGAAACAGATGTCCATCATAAACGTATGAGTTGTGACCTCCATGCATACGAATACACGTTTCTATTCGTTGTGGGATTAAAGCAGACACCCTCCGAATATCACCAAGATGGAATCTCTTTCCACGCCTGAAACATTTATCGTGTCAGTTCATGAAGATTGCTGGCTGGGCGTTGGTATGAAAGTCTTCCCGTCCCTTTGCAAACATGCTCTGTTGGTGACAGATCAGAGAACCCAGCAGACTAGTCAAGGATTCGCTCGCAGTTCAAGGCGTTTGTGGTGTGAAGTACAGTGTGGGATCTTACATTACCCTGCTTTAAAAACGTCAATTGCTGCGCTGAAGGGCATCACATAAGGGTTACCATTCTTGCTGCATACTGTCGAGCATTCAGCTTGCATTTGGCAGTTAGCAAAACAGTCCTGATAGCTCGCCAAATCACGATTCCAACAGTCACAGTAGTATGGCTTTCAGGAACTGCTGCTTCGTGTGATCTATCTCTACATCTTCTATGCATACGTTGGTGTTGATCTGACATCTACAAACAGAAACGAGATTCATCAATGAACAAGGCACAACGCACTCAATACCCCAAATGCATCTGCCTCTACACAATGAAAGTTTATTTTCTATGTGATGCGATACTTGGCAACTTGAGATCTCCATCCGACTTTCAGTAATTTGTTCTCAGAGGTCTCTGGTGAAGCTTCCCGTATACTCTTCCCAGATTTCTGCTGTTGCCATGCATCTATTCGTCGGAACCAGTCGAAAATATCTGGATATTCTCGTGCTGTGGTTTCTCTGGAAGGATCTGTGCCTACTGTTTATTGTTATGCTGTTGTGATTCCATCTGGTCGTTACATGTTCACTGCAGCCGAGATCTGTCGATATGATGCTTTTATGTCCCGAATCCCAATGATTCTGAAAGCCACAAAAATAGCGACAAACTGCGTTGCACATCCTCTGGGCGTGTTGAGTTGAGATCTCCATTTTAAAATTCCCAGTAACGCAAGACATACCTAATACCCATGATGTGCTCACATCATTCTACATCCATAGTTATGAACCTCCCCTCTTCCCTCAAACTCTGTCAGATGCTGATACCACTTTTGTTCTCAAACTTTTTTGGGTTATTTATAACAAATTTCATTAGCAAATAATTTATTATGTCAACAGCCGCTTGGATATGTAAAACATATTCACATTGTCTGTAGCGGCAAGTAGTTGACTTCTTCAGCTGTGTTTAATTCACAAAAATCTTCATACAAACAAATAAATATAATAAGGAGCCATGAACATCATAAACTCATTTAAAATTTCAATGAATGTACATCACGTGATATAAGAGTTTTTTGCCTGTATGAAGGTTTTTACGGATTAAGCAAATTTAAAGATAATAACTGATTGCCGGAACCGGTAATTTCAGTGAGAGATCGATGACGTGATAAATTATTATACAAATTTCACAAATCTCACATACTTCCAGTTGACAACACGTCAGTTTTCAAAAAATTCATTACCGAATAGGTGTAGATATATTGAGATGGTGCAGCTAAAATGCTCAACTCCTCGAAAAGGACGACTGTGGATGAACACCAAACTTTATTCTTACTGTTGACATTTGAGTAATCAGCACTACCTTCCCAAGTGATGACTTGCTCAAGGAAATTGTTCCATAGGGCGTTACTGAATGGAAATGTGCAAAATATTTCGGAAAGCTGAGTCGTTTTTTTTCCAAGACTAGCAATTATACCAAGCAATTATACCAAGAGCAAAAGTAGCTTGGCTTAATTGTTTGAGAATCTCAGTAACATGCTTCTCCCATTTCAGGTATTCATTGACAAGTACACCCAGAAATCTGAGGCATTATACCCTGTTTACTGGCTCCTGTTCATGTGGTGCAAAGAACTGAATGTAGTGTGCTATCTGGAAAATAATGGACACTTCGTTTTCTGAGAACCACTTAATAATTCTCTTGTGTTGCTCTCTCTGTAATGGGATTTCTAATAACGCTACTATCGTCTGCAAAAGAGTATCAATTATGCTTGTTAAATGTGAAGCGGAAGGTCAGTCATATACATAACGATCAGGAGTGTGCCCAAAACTGAACTTTCTGGGACTTCTGTTTTGTGATTTCTCCCCGGTCCCTAAAATTTTCTACGTTTACAATATTCTCAGAATAATTCACCACAGCTTTCTGCATTCTTTTTGTTAAGAATGATTAAAATCATTTGTATGCAAAGCCATCAATTTCATAAAATTTCAGTTTCTCTGATGGTGTAACATGTTCTTCACAATCAAATGCCTTGGAATTTACCAGCATATTATTTTATTATTTAAGGTCGAAGTAGTCACCTTAAAAGAGTTATGGGACAAGATCAGTCCTAAAGCAGGGTGCTTTTTTGCCAGATCACCCCCAAGGTCAAGGTCTACATCACCCTCCCACTGTCCTCCACATTCACACTCGTTCATTGCTCTAGGCGAATCGGGTGAGATAAAAATGGTGGGAAAATCGATGGGGCATTGTCCTATTGCTCAGGATATCCGGGACAGCCTGTATTGTTGTCACATTTATGCAACATGGTGCATCAAATTTATTACCATTATTAATGACCTACCACTTTCAGCCACACCTTTTCTATGATATCTCTATTATTAATTACCCAGTTATTGTAACTGATGATCTGCCCCTCCTCGTCTACGATTTACTAGCTAAAAATGGCGAGAAAGCCAGCTCAGCCTGCATGATTGCCAAATTTAACCAAAATGACCTTCAACTTTGGGAAATTCAGAGGGGTGTTATACTTTGGTCAGGAAGCTGGAACAACTTGCACCATTGTCAGATTGATCCCCATTTAGTATCTATCACTTCCCACTGTATAATTTATTATGTAAAACTGATTGTGAAGGCTTTTTGCCTCCAAAGAGGTTTTCCCCTTTGCACTCTGTCCTACATAGACATCTGACATGTGTCTCAACCTGTTATACATCTATGTATAGCAGGACTGTCATTTTACATTTTTATTCTATGGAACTACCATCGTGATTGGGTTTGAGGATTCACTTTCCTACCTACACTCATGTGTTATATACACATCTGAGAATACCACCAGAAATCAGAACCTAAGAAAGCAAAAGCATAACTGATGTAAGCAAGTTATATAGCTGTGTATGTACCAGTACTATATTAAAAACACGCTACAGGTTTCACGAAGGACATCACTGAATAATTTATGACCCAAAAAAAGCGAAAAAATCGGCAGGAAATTCAAAAATGCATACATGTGAGCATGATTTCTACAGTAAGAATATTGCAACATTATCGCCATAGTTGACACCGACCTAATGTAAAAATTTCTGGAATTCCATTACCATACTGCCTGCACACATACTGTACGTATCATGTACACTTCTGCCATGGAACACTGCAGGTCAAACACAACACACTGCTAAGTTACGCTGACAGACCTTAGTTCCAATTGATACTGTACCGCCAGGTGTGGTAGGAAGGAGTGAACCTGTGGTGATGTGTTTATTAATAACAACCTAAGTGGCTGGCGATCACTACTCCTGTACCACAGCCACCAACAATGGCGCTATTTTAACAGATGTCAGTAAGCTGACCATGACATCGAGAGCTCCAAACACCCCTGCAGACACATGACACCATGCCACACCTCCCTGTCTGCAGAATAGTTTGCCATGGTTTTGGTTTTCACTGAGTTCCTTCTTCTGCAGTTAGCTTCCAATACCCCTCACCCTCCCAAGTGTCCAGATGTGTTGAGAGAGAGTTATGTTGAATGTCTGTCCAGTAGATGTCGTACATTGCAGAGAGTTACTTTAAGAAGAATGTCGAATTACAACATATTCCGGTGTGTGCATAGCCTACATTGTAAACAGTGATAAACTCCACAGTGGATCCACTTCATTAATGTATGAAAATGTGCTGTCACCTCCCTCTTTATTTGTACTGTAATCTTATTTGCCATCATTTATTTGACCCTGACGTTATTTAATTTGATTATAATGCTATATAGTTCATATTGAAAAAAATTGTGGAGGACAATAGAAAAAAGTTATTTTATATACAAGCTCATTACTTTTATCTTGCTCTGAAGATGGAGCAAGTCGCGCTATTTAACGAATTGTAGGTTATAGCATCTAGGTGGCATGTGAACAAGACTTGTGACTGTACGTATGCTACACACAGATCGACATGAGAGTTCTTGCGACGTCCTTGTACATGGAATTCATTGGTTAATTTCTCATCTCTGCAGTACAAATGCTATTGGATAATTTCAAGTGTTTCTAACATGATACAACACTGCCATTCTATTAGGTAGCCATCTCGACGCCCACCTTACTGGTGGCTATCACAATGAGAAAAATAATCTGATAAAACCTACACTGACTCCTTAGACCTAGACATTCCCGAGTTATTTTTCCACCCTAGCTAATCAACACCTGCAGTCCATAGACCGTTCGCAATAGAGAACATTGTACTTACGAGATTTTTCTACATGATGATGTTGTCTTTATGAGGATTGTTCCAAAAATCAGAACACCCACATACCGCCTTATGATGTGTGGTTTAGAGTACTTACATCATTTAAACTCTGTCCCTGCTCTATTGGCATGGACAGTAACTTGCAATCATTTGCTTACACAATGGTTATGGGCCGCTCTCTATCCACTAGCACTTTATATCCCCTTCCTTTGTGGCAGTTGTTTTCCTCACGTAAACTAATATGCATATGCAAACTTCCTGCCCTTGAAGTTACTCGTAGTGAACTATGTTATCGACATATGCATATACAAACTTCCTGCCCTTGAAGTTACTCGTAGTGAACTATGTTATGGACATACACTTAATGTTCAAAAGCATCCAGTCATTAATAGGTGTGTTTACTCGTTGAAACGTGGGCTGTATCCCTCTCAAAGACAACTGTAGTGGTCGCAAACGCCTACATCATCATCTAAAGCATACTCCTTAAGCCACTGTACAGTGCATGGCAGAGGCTATATAAAAACAATATTACCAACTCTCTTCCCTATTGCGCTCTCATTTACTATTTGAGGAAAAAATTATTGCTTATGTGCCCCTATACATGACATAACCTCTCTCTAGAAAAGCATGTAACTCTGTATGTCCTACTTCCTAGAGAATAACTTCATTTGCTTAGTTATTCTCTGTCAGCTCGAATATATCTCCATGATTTTCCTTTTTTCTATTGAGAAAACATTCTACTGATTCATTCTGGCTCAGCGATACCCTCCACCTAGCTGCTCTCAAGAGAATCTTGTGCTATTATGCATCTTACAGCGCTATATGAGACCTCTCCTTAAGTATCCAGATGCAGGCACGTTCCTTAGTCCATAATGATAACTGAAAAATGCCTTTGCCTTCCCTTTCAAATGCACCTTGCCATATGCAATAATTGCTCACCCATCAAGAAATTCAGTATTGTGACTGCCACTAGATCATCTGCAAAGGACTACACATTCTCATTTGACTTCTCCAAAAAAGTTTACCTAGACTGGCGGCAAACTGTAAACTATCCAGAATGTGGAAAACATTATTTTTCATGTCTCTTACATCTAAAGAATCACGTAAATTAATGTGTATTATTGTACATGACATTAGTACCACGTTTTATTAACAGAACACTTAGAAGAAACTACACATACTATATTCATTATTGTATGCATTCTTACTTATTTTGATAATTAACACAGACAATTTACATTTTTCAATATGATCAGGGCTATATAACCATATTTGTGTACTATAACAAGCAATATAATTGGGTGTAGTGTTACTGTAAACACCAAAACATCTATGTATGGAAGAAATTGAGAGGTTTGCATTTATTAAAGTATCAGACTTGGTGTGTTTTAATGCAAAATGTCACTCTCATAGTCAAACAGTACATCCAAATTAGTCAACATGTAGAATAACTGAGGTAAAAAACGTAATGCAATGCCACCAGCTATTAACATCAGAAATTACCCTAGCACAGAGTGTTGCTATAATGTACAGACGACACTTGTATCAGTTTTAGTAGAACTAAGACAATGTTTTTCGACAAAACAATATGGACAATTTATGTCTTGGTACAAAGATCAATTTCTTTTTATTCATAAGCAGAGATCTGTAATCATACTTGCATATTATGACACATGCTTACCGTTACATTCTAGCTCAAGAAATCGCATCTATCTAAGGAAGAATGTAGGGCTGTATATTTATGAAAGTAAATATTAAAAAAGTAATTGTGTGTTTTATAAAATATGTTGCTTTTTTCAACTTTTGCTTAAACATATAGTATATGGCATCTTTTTAACTGCCTGGAACTGAGGGACAGCATATAATAACCTTCAAAATTTAGGAGGTATAGCCAGGAGTGATGTAATGATCGTGAGACTGTAGTGGCCAACATCTTGGATCTTTAGAATATGTAAGGAGACCTGATGACTGCAACTGATCACTATTTTGTATCAGCAGAATGTTTTAACATGTCTCGTTCCATCCCTCATCTCTTAGGGAGTAAGATCAGACCAACTGACAAACAGTTGGAGAATCTCAATAATATCCTTATTGTCACGTGCCTTGGAAAGGAGGATTTAAATGTCCTTACACCTGCTACAGAACCATTTCATGACAATACTATGCTGGTTAAAACCTGTGATCAAGTTTCGGCGGTGCGGGTTTACAAGTTTCGATAGCACTGAGCGAAGCAAGCTGCAAAATAAATGTCCATTTACCTCAGTATAGCTACTTCCTTTTCTAAAGAAACAAATTATTTTGCTGCGTCACTCTCCTTAGCCCTTCTATTTTCGTTAATATTATTTTGAAAAAAATGTTTAGTAGGTGACTTCTTTGCAAATGGTTTTGCTGGCTGGTTTATTCGGTAATATTTACGTCTGCGAGCGCCAGTATCACCACAGGCTCCTAACAGTTTAACTGCTGTACTCCGCAATCGCCTCTGACGTTTCTACCACCTGACAGGTGACGATCATCCATCGCCTCATCGTCTCTCAGTTGATTGCAGTGGGCATGCTGGTCCGTGTTAATGGACCTGCCCCTACTGGCACTTCCCCTTCTTCCCCTTCCTCTATAACCGTTCGCCCGCACCACTGAAACCATGTTTATACTTATGTCCGCTCGGTTTTCACTGGGTCTAGCGGGAGGCCTATATTCTCTCCTAGCACTTTCTTCTTCTTTTGAAAGGTTCTCAGCTCTTTCCAAATAATGAACAAAACGGTCAATGTTATTCCTGGGAGCTGAAATGATCTTATTTCGCCAATACAGCAGCAACTTGCTTTCGATCCCCACAATAATTTGTTCTGTTTCAACCTTGGCATTTAAATACGATAAAATCGTAACCCACTTTTGCACAAATCTTTTAATACTGCCTCTCTTGGGATCCTATTTTTCCTGTGACCAAAATTTATTCAAAATTTCCATTTGTTTTCTTTTTCCCTATACTCATCGAAAAAGGCTTGTCTGAACTCTGCTAAACTGTCATATTTATCAGAAGCTGAATTCCCCCAGATTCTCTCATTAGATTAGATGTTATGAATCCAATCTTTTGTTTATGACTCCATACTCTAGGTAAAACATCTTCAAAGACACTCCAAAATTCTTTAGGGTTAACATTCTTGTTTGGATCAAATTTCAAAACTTGTCGACGAATTTCATAGGCAATTCTAGATGATTCTACTACTACACCATTAGTTACTACACAACCACTATGGTTGTTAACATTTTGCTCTACTCGGGTTATCCTACCCTCATGTTCACACAATTTCTCATTCACACTGGTACTGAATTGCTGGATATTAGTTTCTATGTTAGTAATTTTATTAGCCACTTGCATACCAAACTTTGCACACACTTCTTTTCCTTCTTTAATTTTATTTTATAATACAGTGTGACTTTTCTCACAGCATCTCTCTACTTTGTGAACCTATTCATTAACTTTGTTTGGTTCTAAATTTATTTTCTCTTTAATTTGTTCGCTATCCTCAGCAATTTGTTCAATTTGGGAATGTAATTCACTTTTCACCATTACAATAGCAGCATCACATTCTCGCCTGACCTGATGAATGTCACTTTTAACATTGTTACTAAACAGTCATATCATTTTTTAAAGACTCCTTCAATTCAGACATTTTATCCTCCATTTTAGATTAGAGTTCGACTGACAAGTTACTAAATCCCTGATCAAATTCGGAATGCAATTCATTTATTTCTGAACTTAATTTACTCATTTTAGCGTCAAGGATAGTACCCATTTTGTTTATTTTATCGTCAATATCCGAACTTAATGAAGATTTAATTTCTTCACCCATTCCACTTATTCTACCATTAAGATCTGACCTCATTTCTTTCATTTTCGTGTTCATATCACATCCCATTTCCTTTACATGTGTCAAAATATTTGTTAACATTTCGGAAACACCATTTAACATTTCGGAAACACCATCCTTTGGAACACTAGTAACAGATACTGGTTTCGGCTTTGTTTCAGTCACAGTGACTGGCCTATGCTTAACATCGGCTTCTACCGTGCTCTGTTCATTTTCTATACCATAACTAGAATGAATTGATTCTGGCAAACCACTATCCTCTGTTTGTGACACATCAAAACTGAAACCAATAATCGTGGAATCTTCTACACAGTCTACATTACCTAAATCTACCTTCCATTTTTCATCTACCAGTTCCTGATTACTTTCCGCCATGATGCAAAGTTTTTTGTCACACACACAAACAATGAAGTAGAACAACATTTATCTTTTCTTCCTTGCGATCTGCACGGAGAGGCGATACAGCGGGTCCGTCCCCCAAACTTCGCCTATGCTATTACTGTTTTCAAATAACAAAATAAAAATAAACTGTTTTTATTACTATCTGAATTTATTTTCTTAAGTTCGGTTCAGTACTTTTAATAGGTTTTTCATATCTCTGAAACTACTATAGGTAGCGGTATCAAATTTCGACACAAAGCTCGTCTGAATAATAAAAGGTCATGTAACAAATTTGGAATAAAAGAGCTAATATTTAACGTAGTTATTTAGTTTCTTAGCTGAGATGAATAAGTGATTTTCGTACGTGACACACTGTGCATTCTCAAGCTCCACCTTAGCGACAGATGGGCCTATGACGCATACGGCAGGCCACATGCCGGCCGCCACCGAACGCTACTATACTGCAAGCTCCCAAAACAGCTTGCCATAACGTAACAAACTTACTGCAAAAATCTGCAGTCGTGTAATAGCTGCGACGCTACAAAGTGGATATTCAAGAGAAGTTGGATAATGAGCTGTCTGTAATGCTAATGATGGCTACTTGTGATGCATTAAGACAAAACTGCCATTTCTCTTAAACGGCAACGATAACATGGCATCGGCCGGGGTGGCCGAGCGGTTCTAGGCGCTACAGTCTGGAAGTGTGCGACCACTACCGTCGCAAGTTCGAATCCTGCCTCGGGCGTGGATGTGTGTGCTGTCCTTAGGTTAGTTAGGTTTACGTAGTTCTAAGTTCTAGGGGACTGATGACCTCAGAAGGTAAGTCCCATAGTGCTCAGAGCCATTTGAACCATTTTTGATAACATGGCAGCAAGAGGAATATTGGAAAAGTCGCCAAGATAGCACAGGAAACCATTGTGAGGAAATATAAAACTCGTTTGGCTATACCATGTATCGTGGAATCGGCTGACGATATTATAATACAGAGGTAGCCAACCTTTCTTTATGCACTGTCCACTTTTTTATCTCTGTTACTAGTAAAATTTTCTAGCTGTATAATGGTTCCACAGTAATTTATTTCCATTGTGACTGACAAAGTGTGGAAACAACTTCAGCTTTCAGTAAAGTAACTTGATTTTATAAAATTTATAAATCAGAGTTGCAGCAAGTTAAAAATATAATAATAATTACTTAAGAAATACTTTGTCAAAACCTAATGAATTTGTTTTTAAAATTCCTTCCACCTTGCCCACCATAAAAGTAGGGTCGCCCACTATTGGGCGGTAGGGACCAGATTGACTGCCACTGTTCTAATGGATCAACCGGCCGGAGTATGGCAAGAGATTCGTGTAGAAGAGTATTAGCTTATGGACCTGGATATATGCAAGATTTTGTTGGAGTTTTTAAGAAAGCGGAGAGGTGTGACTACCTAACACCAAAAGACGACTTCTCTCTGCAAGACGACGACCTAGGAATGGCAAATGTTATTGTAAACAATGATCAAAGAGTCACAATGGTCATCTTAACGTTTACAAGGTCCAGTTGCAGAGTAAGGATATATAACAAATTCGTACGTCAAACCTCAAGCTCCAAGAGACGCAGAAGGTGACAGCAACGTCTTATTGACTTTATGAAGTGCCCTGATACATGTCTACGAAAAATTTTTACATCTTTCTTTGCCAAAGAAAGTGGTATTACAAGGCTGGAAGTTGCAATTTATCACTATAGAATGGATTGTGCTTTAAACCCTCTAGAAGACTGTTGAAGTGTATTAAATGCCAACAACAGTGTGCACCACTGTTCGCTATGCCAGTCGCTCCTTTGTGGTGTAAATTATGAGTTATCTTACTGAAAAGCTGCTATGTTGTATCTAATACTGGCTGCAGTTTGACTATGGTGCTATAAGAATACCCAAAATCTGACTGGTGTGCAAGTAAGCCTTCCACACAATGAAGCCTCAAAAAGGAGTATAAACTATGTTACATCTGTACATAGTTTTAATTATTTACCTTCAAACTATATGGAAATTGTTAATACAGACTCCAGTAAAGATGATGAAAGTATTCTACACAAGTGCCATATTAAAGCTGGGGTGACATATTTTTCTCCATCTAGGACATTGTTTTCCGCAACGCCGAAAAATATAGAAATCACCCAATCTGGATTGGTCCCCACATATCATCTTATTTCAGTGTCTTTAAAAAAAGAACCATTATATCAAAGAGACTTAAAGTACATCCTATTAAAGAATTTATACGTTTAATGTGTAATGTGTATGGAAAGGAAAACTGAATATGGAAGATGTGGAAGTCAAAAAACGAAAACTGGAGTATGCAAAGAGAATAATTCCCACTAAGAAGGAATCTAAACTGTTACTGGAAAAAATAATAAGTATTTCAGATGTGCAAAGAACCTTAGGTATTATTTTAAACGCAGTGGACGGAAAAATCTGGATATTAGAGGGGAATACAAAATATTAGCATTTACTGTAAATAACGTAAAGTGGTCTTACGTTAAAGTACTCGCTAAACTCAATGAACCCATGGATATTTACTAAATTAAAGGGTACATGACATAGGTTTTTTAAACACCTATTGCCATTTGGCTACTTTGTATCCAAATATGGTGTACTGGATGTTGTACAAGTCAAAACAGAACTGCTATTTGCAGAGTTTAAAACTGATGGAATTTAGTTCTTGCAAAAAATGCAAATTTAAAATTTTATGTGGAAATTCTGCAAGAAAGTGGAACCGAAGAGTTGGCAACGTACATCCAAGAAGAAGTGGAATGCTTGAACAACGGTGTAGTGCAGGAAATAAGAGGCAAAATTAAAATTTCTGAATGCTCTCAGCTGAAGAGTTTCGAGAAGGAACTGAACTAACTGAACTAATTGTTATAACCATAAAAGGGATATTTTACAAGAAAATCTTAAATAATATTACAATTCGTTGTGTTTGTCAACTTACTGATTGGAGAAAGAAATACACGATTTGGATGCATATTTAAACTATAATTTAAAAATTTATAGTGAAACTATCAAATTTACAGCATTATGGTGGTTACAGAAATCGTATAGAATATTAGAAAATACTTATATATGCATACAATAAAATTTATGATGCACAGTTGAGAAACTGGCCCAGGAATTACGTGTATATGGATGTCAAAACAGATCTCAGGTCGATCTGTGTGTAGCAAGCATACAGTCACAAATCCTGTGCACATGTCATCTAGAGAGTCTGCTATAATTTGTTAGACAGGAAGACCTCGCCCATCTTCATACTGTGATGTAAGTAGTGGAACTGTCCATGAAATAACTTTTTATTACTGCCATCCACAATTTTCTTTTTTAAATACAGACTACGTAGCATTAGACATCAAAATTAAACAGTGCCTGGGTCAAAAAGATGCTGTAGGCACATGCTGACAAGGAAGAGCCGGAGGAGACAGCATATATCTATACTTTCTTGTAAGGAAGAATAGGAACACAGAAATCAGTTACACTCCCACTGGTATTTTTATTATTTTTGTATATCCAGAGTTCAGCTTTAAAGAGCCATCTTCAGTGCTAAAATACAAGGAAGTTACGGGATCGGAACTGATTTATGCAAAACAGAAAGAAAAATACCACTTTATCCAAAATAAATAATCCATTTTAGACAACATGCCATTTGAGTGAGGGTAATACAGTGTGTCCACTGTACAGTATATCACAGATTATTGTAGTCAGACTATCAGAATACTTTTGCCCTTAGACGGTCCTCTTAAAGGCTCCCTCTGCACTACGCTGGTATCTAGTAGGGGGATGCTGAACGAATCTCATTCTAAACATACCTAGTCATGTGTGGGGTTGGAAACTGTCTTCAAAGGCAAGAGCTTAGTGATAAACGACGGTAACCCGCACTGGGGTCAGGGAGGCATGGCGGTGCATCATGTGTCTAGATAGGTGCATGGTCCTGTCACTTCTTGCAACCCACAGCCTGGCAACACTTTGGATATCGGCAGCGTTGGTGGCTGTTGTGTGGGAGTTGTGCTCTCTGGATTCTGTAACTTACTAGTAAAGACATTGGCACTGGTCCACTCCGTTCTACCATATTTGGTACAACAGTGACACAGGATTACAAAGAAAAAGCACCTGTGGTAGTTGTTAAACATGGAACTAGGGGCTATCACTGTAGCTTAGTGATGTTCCTTGTGTGACCTGTAGCACATTTGCTCTGTGGCAATAGTGTACTTGATATGTTACGCAAACTCTGTGTGTGTGTAGGCAGTATGGTAGTGGATTCCAGCAATTTTTATACTTTTGGGTTCATTATGATGGTAATTGTTTTAGTAGCAAAACTATCACGCATTTTTGAGTTTCCTGCAGTTTTTTCAATATTTTGGGTCATAAGTTGCTTAGTAGTATGTTGTGTACAGACTATAGCGTATTTAAAACTTAATACTCGCATATACATGCCCTACATAAATTCCTTATGGATTTTATGCTTTGTAGGGGATCATTGATCGTAGGGGATCATTGATCTCACGAAATAAGCGTCAAACGAAAAAACTACAAACAACGAAACTTGTCTAGCTTGAAGGGGGAAACCTGATGGCGCTATGGTTGGCCCGATAGATGGCGCTGCCATAGGTCAAACGGATATCACCTGCGTGCTTTTTTAAATAGGAACCCACATTTTTATTATATATTCGTGTAGTACTTAACGAAATATGAATGTTCTAGTTGGACCACTTTTTTCGCTTTGTGACAGATGGCGCTGTAATAGTCACAAACATATGGCTCGCAATTTTAGACGAACAGTTGGTAACAGGTAGCTTTTTTAAATTAAAACACAAAACGTAGGTACCTTTGAACATTTTATTTCGGTTGCTCCAATGTGATACATGTGCCTTTGTGAATTTATCATTTCTGAGAACCCATGCTGTTACAGCGTGAATACCTTTAAATTCCACATTAATGCAATAAATGCTCAAAATGATGTCCGTCTACCTCAATGCATTTGGCAATACGTGTAACGAAATTCCTCTCAACAGCGAGTAGTTCGCCTTCCGTAATGTTCGCACATGCATTGACGCGCTGACGCATGTTGTCAGGCGTTGTCGGTGGATCACGATTAAAATATCCTTCAACTTTCCCCACAGAAAGAAATCCTGGGACGTCAGATCCGGTGAACGTGCGGGCCATGGTATGGTGCTTCGACGACCAATCCACCTGTCATGAAATATGCTATTCAGTATCGCTTCAACCGCACGCGAGCTATGTGCCGGACATCCATCATGTTGGAAGTACATCGCCATTCTGTCATGGAGTGAAACATCTTGTAGTAACATCGGTAGGACTTTACGTAGGAAATCAGCATACATTGCACCATTTAGATTGCCATCGATAAAATGGGGGCCAATTATCCTTCTTCCCATTATGCCGCACCATATATTAAACCGCTGATGTACCACTTGTCGCAGCCATCGTGGATTTTCCGTTGCCCAATAGTGCATATTATGCCGGTTTACGTTACCGCTGTTGGTGAATGACGCTTCGTCGCTAAACAGAACGAGTGCAAAAAATCTGTCATCGTCCCGTAATTTCTCTTGTGCCCAGTGGCAGAACTGTACACGACGTTCAAAGTCGTCGCGATGCAATTCCTGGTGAATAGAAATGTGGTACGCGTGCAATCGATGTTGATGTAGCATTCTCAACAGCGACGTTTTCGAGATTCCCGATTCTCGCGCAATTTGTCTGCTACTAATGTGCGGATTAGCCGCGACAGCAGCTAAAACGCCTACGTGGGCATCATCATTTGTTGCATGTCGTGGTTGACGTTTCACATGTGGCTGAACACTTCCTGTTTCTTTAAGTAACGTAACTATCCGGCGAACTGTCTGGACACTTGGATGGAGTGGTCCAGGATACCGAGCAGCATACATACCACGCGCCCGTCGGGCATTTTGATCACAATAGCCACATATCAACACGATATCGACCTTTTCCGCAATTGGTAATCGGTCCATTTTAACACGGGTAATGTATCACGAAGCAAATACCGTCCGTACTGGCGGAATGTCATCTGATACCACGTACTTATACGTTTGTGATTATTACAACGCCATCTATCACAAAGCGAAAAAAGTGGTCCAACTAAAACATTCATATTTCTTTACGTACTACACGAATATGTAGTAAAAATCGGGGTTCCTATTAAAAAAAACGCAGTTGATATCCGTTTGACTTATGGCAGCGCCATCTAGCTGGCCAAGCACAGCGCCATCTGGGTTTCCCCCTTCAAGCTAGATGAGTTTCGTTCTTTGTAGTTTTTTCGTTTGGTGCTTATTTCGTGAGATATTTGGCCCGGTTTCTATCAATGGACCACCCTGGATATGCCATTCGATTGTGTGGAATCAGCACCGTAAAACTGATCGACATGGAGACACGAGAGAAGGCCATAAAGTTAGCTGTAGTTTTTTGGCGTGACCATTCCCACACTGGAAATGAATTTACTCAATTCGTTAAGCACCAATGCGGACATTCTAACATTTTTATGAGTGAAATTGTAGCACTTGCAGTCATGGACAAGGGGAATTCAATAATTAATGCAACACTTTTTTCTCGGCCAATTTCAGTTGAAAATAAATACCTAATTTGTTGTGGGACGTCGTGGAATATTCCCACTTTAGCCCCTATAGTCTCATGAAGTTCCGATAGCTTGCGGCACTATACGTAGCCTTCAAAATGACACCTATAATGGAGATGCATTCCAAGCAGTGGTCTGTCTTTGAGTTTCGTTTGGTCGTTTGGCGAGAAACTAGAGCATCGTCAGTATTCAGAGGCACTCGCAGAATGTCTGTGGAGAACCGACAGTGAACAAAAGCACAGTGAGTCATTGGGCGAGGAGTCTGTCGTCATTGCAACAAGGTCGCACAAACGTGTTCGAAATCCCACATGTCGGCCTGCCGCCCAAAGTTGTGACTCCTGAAATGTTAGATCATGCAGATACTCTCATATGAAGTGGTGCAAACGAAATTCTCCTTCTCCATGCCAACGCAAGGTCCCACACAAGTCTGCACACTCGAAAGGAGCTCACAGAACTTCGGTGGACTGTTATTCCTCATCCACCCTACAGCCCAGATCTCGCACCTTCAAACTCTTGGCGCAATGATCGATGCAATCTGCAGTATGTGGATGATGCAGAGGTTATTGAGGCAGCAAGGTGTTGGCTCTGACGTCGACCAGTAATGCGGTACCATGCAGGCATAAGGCCCTATCAGTAAGGTTTGAACGGAGGCTACGTTGGACAACAGGATTCATTTCCAAAAGGTTCGAGAATAATATGGTGTATTGGAATCCTGGCTAAAAACAACTTGCTTTCAGAAAAAGAAATGTGTTGCATTACTTAATTAATACCCGTCACAGCACGTCGCTAGAGCAGTGATAGTAAAAAGTTCCCAAGGCAGGAACCGTGGACCAGTGTCACTCCTTTTCTATGAGAATTGGTTTGCAATTGGACAAAAATTGGAGCTGTCATTTAACGCAGGTCCATTTCAAGAAGTTTTCTAGCGAACACTGCGAAATACAGTGCATTCAAAGGATATTTGGAGTCGGAATTGTGGGAAAAGGACATTGCTCGCAGCGGCACATAAAACTGCATCTCTTGAATGGTCGAATCAGCACATCAAGATGACATAGATGATTGGAGGAGTATGATATGGTCATACTCGTCGATGTTTTGCTTCTTTTCAGGTTGTGCAAGGTGTCGAGTGCTCTGACGGCTCCGCAGTGTAGACGGTGTAGGTTGGGTTACAGACGGTTCTGTGGTGTCTTAGAAGCGTTTTTACTGTCATGACTTGTGCCCACTCATTCAGGGTGTTGTGAAGATGATTCAGGATGTTTAATTCCACATTATCAGTACTCAAGTGTTTCCCTTTCGTCCACATCTTCATTATGAGGGTGCTGAGGATAATCAGATCGTCCAGGCTGACTGCAAGTTTTTTCACGGGGCTGCAAGCTTAAGTCCCTGGCTCGAAGAACAGTAAGGTACTCCACCTCATCTTGAATTGCCAGCTAAATCACGCCATCTTTAGACTGTAGCAAATGCCTGGATCTACTCAAAGCAGTGGATGAAGCGTATTAATTAACATTCTCGCAGTTTGAAAGCTGTACAGGGTGTAATAATCAATGAGTGGCTTTAGCTGGATTTGGCATACCTGAAGAAACTTGCGGATTGTCTTCCTCGGCCCATTAGACGGTATTAGCATGATGTATGATGCCTGCTGGGGGTGACCGGTTTCAAATTTGATTGCTTTTTTGTGTCTTGTAACAGAGTGGAATAATCGTACAAGGTGGAGTATTAGCTCCTTATTGAATAATATCCTTTCACTTGGCGAAACGTATCTTATTGCGAGAGTGTGAAGAGATAAAGATAGCTATATGTTTAAAAAGCAAATGTAAGTGACAATACCTAAAAGGAACCGTAAGAATACGATGCAAATACTACGTTTCGGTTAGTTGTGTACAAGAACTGATTGCCATGTCTCACAAGCGCATTTATCAACATAAAAAAACGCCTGTAGCACTATATAGCATGTAATGGGATCACATGTAGGTGTGGAGATAACAACTTGATGAATGAAGTGAACCTTTAAAATTCGAGTCGGAGTAATAGGTCTTTTTAAGGCGGTAGAGACGATGACGTAAGCCGACGGCACGCTTCCTCTGCAGCACGATTGTGGTGCTCATTTGCTTTCATTCATGGCACTGTACATCTTTTAATGAATATCTCTAAGCATTCCTGGTCTTCTGTTTACACGTCCGCTGCTTTTATGTTGGTGGCTGTTAATTAACAGTGCAAATTCTGAAGTGATATTTTTCAAAGGACAAGCACCGTACCGTCATTCCGTTAACCTCCGACTCAGAGATTGCTGGTTCAGTTGCTTGCATGTGTTGCGGTCGATCAAACTTTTCTTGCACATGCGTGGACGGTGACAGGGAGAGATCTGGTATACAGTTTTTAATCGTTGGATTGTACGCCATTGTTCTGAATTAAATTTCAAACCTCTCCACAGCGCTTCGGAAGTTGAGACGTGAGACATTATTGACTGCAGCTCGCATGTCTTATGAGGACGTCATATCCGCTTGCCCATTTGATCCCATTCGAGATGAAGACTCTGCGTGGTGGTGTCACGTTCCAAAACCTCCCCCCAGGTGTCCCGTGATCTTGCGATCAACATCATATGACTTCTCTTATCTTCTATCACCTAACATAACTACGACCTCGCTACAGTCAGAAAATAGGGTTGCGCTTTCCAACCACTTAAAATGGACTAACATAGGACAAATTCCTACATTTGGATTTATGCTTTAGAACTAGGCATACAAAAGTGGCACAGCACTAGTTCATCTTCGCTATTGTGAAACACATTTCTTCTACTGAACAAGTTTCCATAGCTCTTCAGGAATACATTTTAGAGCCCATGTTTACTAGACTTTTTTTCTTTTTGTTTTGCAACATACAACGACCTCTGGAAGTTGCCTATCTTTCAGTCTTAGCAACAGCAGAATAGGTACATGTAATCCAATATCAGACTTATCAGCACCGTACTTGCGTACAACTTTCGTCTCTGACCCATCCGGACCAGGGACCCTAACGTCAAATCGATACATGTAGCCTTCCCAATCATCCTTTCAAGTTTGTAACATCATCACGTGAACACCTGGTGTATGGTTTCTACAGGGAATCAGATGTCAATTATTAGGCTTATTGTAATTAATGAGCGATAGTGAAATTCAAATTTTTTCCCTATTTTTTAATGTATACGTACAATTCACATACTTAAAAAAACTTACAAACTTACTGTAATATTAATTTACACTATGTATGATTAGGAGCTTTCAGTTCCTCTCTAGGAGCAAAATAAATGAGAGTAAACTCTTGCATGAACCTACCCTCTGACAAGCAAAAAGAAGTTGTCTTTTGGAAAGACGGTGATATGAAATCCACTCCGAAGAACTTAATACACTGTTTCTGTGACTTGTGGATAGTTACCGAGTTCAGAAATCTTAATGCAAACTCAAAAATACGTTAAAGGGCAGGGGATGGGGTAAGATAGAGATAAAGTTTTTGAGTGTGTGTGTGTGCGTGTGTGTGTGTGTGTGTGTGAGAGAGAGAGAGAGAGAGAGAGAGAGAGAGAGACGTAAAGATCTTTCGGGAGCTGTGGTACACTTGGGATAAAAACTGTTTCGTCTTCTCCATTTCCGGTTGTCTATTTAGCTGCGATACCAGGCACATTCTTTGCACCTAACCTTGCGCTGTTTAAAAGCTTTGGCGGGTCGAGGTTCCGTAGTAAACCAACTGGAGCTAGTAGGTTAATAAAGGATCATGTGCTGGCTAATACAGCATTCGATCTTTTTTCTTTTTCCTGCTTCATCAACTAAAGCGACACTGGTTTAGTAATGAGATAAACTCAGAGTGAAAGGAGGAGATAAACTTTGTTTTAAACCAGAGAAAACAGTAAAACGAGTGTTTCAAGATTGGCAAATGGTTTATTTTTATGAAGATGTGCGAATTTAGCATTATAATTACTCTTTGTAAAAATTACACTACCGTGAAGAAACGATGATGAAATATGATTAAACATGGAACACAAGTTACGAATGGGTAATAATAGGGAAAGAAATCGGTCATAACAGTCCACGCAGGTAAACAACGTTGATGCTCCCAAAGACTAATCGAGTGTCTTAATTGCTGCGACAATGCTCACTCATGTAGAAGGCATGCAAACGTAATTGTTAAGTCAGAATGTGAATAATACCGCAAACCGTGTTCCAGAGACGAGCAGCTCGTGGTTCATACGTCACGGATTGACTCTTCATTGCAATAAAATATCGCATATCCAATCTCTTATACACAATTATGCTTCTCAAGTTATTCAACGTCCTTATAATACTTTCAAGTTCAGTGAAGTAAAAGGCACCAGATATCCTACTGTGGGTCGTGAAGGGCAAGAACTCATTACGTCCTGTAAACATGACTGCAGTTACCCATTACATATTAAGTATGGTCCCTAGTGTTAGCACCAGTGACACACAAAAAATTGTTTATTTCACATATTTTTTTATTTCGTGATTTCGTAAGGCGTAAAGTGAAGGAGCAACTTCGTGCAGACAGACGCAATCCTGACTATACGTCGTGTCAATTAGAGAAATCATCGGTCAGTGCGCGACAGTGCACGGGGTCAGTATGTTTGCAGCGCGCAAAAATGCGGTTTTTCGGAGGGTCATTACGCGGGCCCTTTTGATCGCAGAGATAAGGGATCAAGCGTCTTCAGTAGCCCTTGGCCTTGCGACCATTTGTATACCATCGAAAGAAGGGTCATGCTGCAGCTCTCCCTACAGTACGGCCTCAAAATTGGTTCTTTTGCACTAGTTGTGATCTGTGGTGGACGTTAGGTTGCTTTTAAAATCACCATTTGTTCATGCGATGTTCCTGAAAAATCCCGAAAAATCGTGATATTTGGCTACCACAATTAGCTTTTGTACGGATGGCCACTTCAGTAATTTCTGTTCATGACGGAACGTCGAAATTGTTATCGTATGTTTCTAAGATGGTGTACTCGGGTTATTTTGAAAATTTTTTTCGACATCGTTATCCGTTGCTGAGATCCACTGCTTCAAATTTACTAGATGTATGCACATAAGGTTGAATATGTGTCAGATGCTACAAAGGCAAGCGCTGTCTCACTGATTGCAATATACCATAAGAATGCCTGGCTAGTCGTCTCTAGAACTACTGAGCACGAAATCACTTATGACACTCTATGCCCTAAACGGATGGAACTCCTTAACAGGCACCACCTGAAAGGAATTCAGTAATATTTCCCGCAGGAAGGAACACAGACTTATCCCACTTACCTTACACATTTGACCTGAAGTAGGGTTGTTGTTGTTGTGGTCTTCAGTCCAGAGACTGGTTTGATGCAGCTCTCGATGCTACTCTATGCTGTGCAAGGTTCTTCATCTCCCAATACCTACTGCAACGTACATCCTTCTGAATCTGTTTAGTGTATTCATCTCTTGGTCTCCCTCTACGATTTTTACCCTCCACGCTGCCCTCTAATACTAAATTGGTGATCCCTTGATGCCTCAGAATATGCCCTACCATGCGATCCCTTCTTCTAGTCAAGTTGTGCCACAAATTTCTCTTCTCTCCAATTCTATTCAATACCTCCTCATTAGTTATGTGATCTACCAATCTAATTTCAGCATTCTTTTGTAGCACCACATTTCGAAAGCTTCTACTCTATTCGTGTCTAAACTATTTATCGTCCACGTTTCACTTCCATACATGACTACACACCATAAAAATACTTTCAGAACAGGGTAACAAGTATCAGTATCATGTCGTAGGTAGTAGGTACTCGTATAATTCACCCTGGAAATATAGGTAACAGGATCCTAAAAGCTAGGTGAAATTTGACGCTAAAGAGAAATGGGAGGAGGGTGGGGAGGACTTGATCTGTCAGGATCAATCACTGAAAAACATTCCCTTAATAAATATTTATCAAATTTCGCAGCCTGTCATACCAACTGGCCAATGCAAACTAGCTCTGGGATACTTAATGTGAGCTTGAGTTAAACTGAGCTACAAAATAAACCACAGCGGTGTGTGTGCGTGTCTGTATTTTTGTTTTGGTGTTCAGTGCAAGTACTTCAATTGAGGCAACAGTAGTAGACTGTAGGTAATACGTCTAATATTGTGAAACACGCAGTAACAGGCTACCATATGAACACAGTATTTTTTGTATGTTTTATTGAAAAATACGACCTGCAAATCGCAGCTTACAAAATGATTAACGTACATGATTCAGTTCAGAACATACAAAGAACACGTTATCTTTGATACCAACTGATTCTCATCAGATTGGTGTCTGCTTTGAAAGTCCAGTCTTCTATGAGACTCATTGTCCTTGGAGGTGCTTTCTACCCTCGCGGAGGTACGTGGTTTTGTATGACAGAAGCCAACTCAGTTTTATTTGCTTTTGGATAAGACTAACAGTGAAGTTACGTTTACGACAATATCACAGTTCTATGAGCAAGTATCTTCTGTTATTCCTAAACTTCAATCAAATACACTGAATGGTACACGAGGGGTGTCTCTGTATGGAACGTTCTTTAACAATTATTACCAAAAAAATTAACCTAGGCTTAGCATTCCTTATGTAACAACACAGTTCATTACAAAAATTGCAAAATGATGAAAAATTAATAGTGAACTGATTCTATTCGATAACATGTTTTATCTCCTTCGTTATCACATTTAAAAACAGCAAAAAATCTGTTGAGTCATTCACTTTATAAGAATCTTAGGAGTGTGAAGTTTATGATCCCTGAAAGCACTGGTAATTGAATGACAAAGGCAATGAATTGGCCGACATATGAAAAGTATCTCTCATCAACTAATGTGTATAAAGTAATAGAGATGAATGTAGGGGACTGTGGTATAAGGATATAGACAGCGTGACGTATGGAAGTTTGGGTTGGTCTCGGAGGCGTGTACGGATAGCCAAAGTTGTCCCGGCCCGATACAAATTTTCAAAGGTCGCTAATAGGGTAGCATATCTGTATTTAATACAGTTGAAAGCATGCTATTCGCATTTACGAATTTATGCCGAATTAATTTCGTACGGCTGTCGATCACCATTAATGTCTGTGTCTTTCAGACATGCAAAATAAATAGATAAGAACCAAAAAAGACACAAACATTGTTACAGTTCACTCAACTTTATATCAGTTACTCGATGTTCAGCATTGTAAAGCAGAACATGTACTGGAGTAACTGGAAAAGTATGTTCCGGAACGCCAATAATATTATGCTTTCATCACCAGGTACGTTTAGTGAGTTTTAAACTGGAGCAATGCTTCACAGTTTACAATATCATACAAGCGGATTTTTGACGATGGCATTAACCGGGGCATTATGCAAAAAGTTGTGTGTCATCAGATCATCCCCTAGGAACAGAGCGTTGAACAACTGGATTCATCTGTCGTAAGCTGCAATAAAAGCTTTACACTCCGGACAGTAGTGGTGCTTCGCTCTCAGGCTGTCCACACAGTACGGGATGCAGCAGCATAAACAGCATCTGAAACGGGAGAAAGATATTTCTTAATATAAGGCAAGATGATTCTGAAGTGAGGTGTCATAAGGCAAAACAGTCTACTGTGTACAAAATCACTTATCTTGTATATGATGCATATTACGAACAAGCTACACTACTGGCCATTAAAATTGCTACATCACGAAGATGATGTGTTACAGACGCGAAATTTAACCGACAGGAAGAAGATGCTGTAATATGCAAATGATTAGCTTTTCAGAGCATTCACACAAAGTTGTCGCCAGTGGCGACACCTACAACGTGCTGACATGAGGAAAGTTTCCAACGGATTTCTCAAACAAAAACAGCAGTTGACCGGCGTTGCCTGGTGAAACGTTGTTGTGATGCCTCGTGTAAGGAGAAGAAATGCGTACCATCACGTTTCCGACTTTGATAAAGGTCGGATTGTAGCCTATCGTGATTTCGGTTTATCGTATCACGACATTGCTGCTCGCGTTGGGCGAGATCCTAAGACTGCAGAATATGGAATCGGTGGGTTCAGGAGGGTAATACGGAACGCCGTGCTGGATCCCAATGGCCTCGTATCACTAGCAGTCGAGATTACAGGCATCTTATCCGCATGGCTGTACCGGATCGTGCAGCCACATCTCGATCCCTGAGTCAACAGATGGGGACGTTTGTAAGACAACAACCACCTGCACGAACAGTTCGACGACGTTTGCAGCAGCATGGAATATCAACTCGGAAACCATGGTTGCGGTTACCCTTGACGCTGCATCACTGACAGGAGCGCCTACGATGGTGTATTCAACGACGAACCTGGGTGCAGGAACGGCAAAACGTCATTTTTTCGGATGAATCCACGTTCTGTTTACAGCATCATGATGGTCGCATCCGTGTTTGGCGACATCGCGGTGAACGCACAGTGGAAGCGTGTATTCATTATCGCCATACTGGCGTATCACCCGGCGTGATGGCATGGGGTGCCATTGGTTACATGTCTTGGTCATCTCTTGTTCGCATTCTACATCTACATTTATACTCCGCAAGCCGCCCAACGGTGTGTGGCGGAGGGCACTTTACGTGCTACTGTCATTACCTCCCTTTTCTGTTCCAGTCGCGTATGGTTCGCGGGAAGAACGACTGTCTGAAAGCCTCCGTGCGCGCTCGAATCTCTCTAATTTTACATTCGTGATCTCCTCGGGAGGTATAAGTAGGGGGAAGGAATATATTCGATACCTCATCCAGAAATGCACCCTCTCGAAACCTGGACAGTAAGCTACGCCGCGATGCAGAGCGCCTCTCTTGCAGGGTCTGCCACTTGAGTTTGCTAAACATCTCCGTAACGCTATCACGGTTACCAAATAATCCTGCGACGAAACGCCCCGCTCTTCTTTGGATCTTCTCTATCTCCTCCGTCAACCCGATCTGGTACGGATCCCACACTGATGAGCAATACTCAAGTATAGGTCGAACGAGTGTTTTGTAAGTCACCTCCTTTGTTGATGGACTACATTTTCTAAGGACTCTCCCATTGAATCTCAACCTGGTACCCGCCTTACCAACAATTAATTTTATTTGATCATTCCACTTCAAATCGTTCCGCACGCATACTCCCGGATATTTTACAGACGTAACTGCTACCAGTGTTTGTTCCGCTATCATATAATCATACAATAAAGGATCCTTCTTTCTATGTATTCGCAATACATTACATGTGTCTATGTTAAGGGTCAGTTGCCACTCCCTGCACCAAGTGGCTATCCGCTGCAGATCTTCCTGCATTTCGCTACAATTTTCTAATGCTGCAACTTCTCTGTAAACTACAGCATCATCCGTGAAAAGCCGCATGGAACTTCCGACACTATCTACTAGGTCATTTATATATATTGTGAAAAGCTCCCCTGTGGCACTTTGAACAGTGGACGTTACATTTCAGATGTGTTACGACCCGTGGCTCTACCCTTCATTCGATCCCTGCGAAACCCTACATTTCAGCAGGATAACGCACGACCGCATGTTGCAGGTCCTGTACCGGCCTTTCTGGATACAGAAAATTTTGGACTGCTGCCCTGGCCAGCACAACCTCCAGATATCTCACCAACTGAAAACGTCCTGTCAATGGTGGCCGAGCAACTGGCACGTCACAATACACCAGTCACTACTCTTGATGAACAGTAGTATCGTGTTGAAGCTGCATAGGCAGCTGTATCTCTGCACGCCATCCAAGCTGTGTTTGACTCAATGCCCAGGCGATCAAGGCCGTTATTACGGCCAGAGGTGGTTGTTCTGGGTACTGATTACTCAGGATCTATGCACCCAAATTGCATGAAAATGTAATCACATGTCAGTTCTAGTATAATATATTTGTCCAATGAATACCCGTTTATCATCTGCATTTCTTCTTGGTGTAGCAATTTTAATGGCCAGTAGTGTATTTCACCTAGGTTCACAGTATTTGTGTGAGAGGAATCACGATCTCAGTATGAGATACAAACACACACTGGTTAGTAGTTAAGGAAAATGGGCACACGGAATAGTACGCGTTTTTGCTTGTAAACCCATTACACCAATTTTTTACAGAAACAGTATTTCGAAAAGCGAACATGGCAGGCACCACTACCCGTAATAAAGTTGCTGCATTTTTGATACACTTTTCTTACACCCGGAACTTAGGAACATAGAAAGCGTATCAGTGCTTCAAAAATAATTCTTGCATACCATTGCCGATTGCCGTCCTTGACTTGAACGATTTTTATGGTTGTTTTACTACATACTGGAATTTTTAGCGTCCTCCCTTTTATCACTCCTGTGTGCGTGTATATGTGTGTGTGTGTGTGTGTGTGTGTGTGTGTGTGTGTGTGTGTGTACGTGTTTTAGCGATTTCGGTAACAAAACAGGTCAAATATCATTACATGTATCTTACCTTTAGTAAAAATCATTATCTCTAGTGCCCACTTGCAGCTGTGCAGTGAAGTGAAATCATTTCCCCTAAATGTGACATAGCTGTACAGTAAGTTAGTGTAAAAATTAAAATAAAATCGTGTGAATGTTCTTTTACATGTCATTGAAGCTATAAGCTTCTTGATAGATAGAGCTATCTTCAGGCCCTGATCATGAATACCGAAAGCAACACGTGCAACTTTTCTAGCAAGCGGTAACTGTTGCAATAAAGTATCGTATTGAAAATATACATAAAATTATTGTTTTTGCTTTCCTTTGCTCCTTTTCTTGTCAGTTAACCGGAGATATACAACAAGAGTCTTGCGTATTTTGATAGTCTTTCCTTACACCCGGAACACAGGTTGCTATCTTTACGAACATACAAAACTTATCAGAGCTTCATTGTATTAGTATACGTCAAGCACGGGATACGTACTATCCAAAATACTTGTATGAAGACTCCTGAATAGCTTTATTGGAGATGACGAACGTTGTAAATACTTAGATTATACTTCTTAGGAAACAAGATGGTTAGATACGGAGTTCCACAACACTCTTTAAGACACACCTTGTCATTTACAAAAGATTTGTTGTGCCACTTGCTGTAGCGGAGGTTGTGTCGTGCAGTGACGATACCAAATTTTTTACTAAGGCACGCAGAGGGAGAGGAGCTATTTTGTAGCGAAAGTTCTTCATGGCAACAGAAGAAGCATAGTCGGGATTCAGAGGCAATTGATCTGAATAATTTGCCAACTGTACAATGGCATATACACTCCTGGAAATGGAAAAAAGAACACATTGACACCGGTGTGTCAGACCCATCATACTTGCTCCGGACACTGCGAGAGGGCTGTACAAGCAATGATCACACGCACGGCACAGCGGACACACCAGGAACCGCGGTGTTGGCCGTCGAATGGCGCTAGCTGCGCAGCATTTGTGCACCGCCGCCGTCAGTGTCAGCCAGTTTGCCGTGGCATACGGAGCTCCATCGCAGTCTTTAACACTGGTAGCATGCCGCGACAGCGTGGACGTGAACCGTATGTGCAGTTGACGGACTTTGAGCGAGGGCGTATAGTGGGCATGCGGGAGGCCGGGTGGACGTACCGCCGAATTGCTCAACACGTGGGGCGTGAGGTCTCCACAGTACATCGATGTTGTCGCCAGTGGTCGGCGGAAGGTGCACGTGCCCGTCGACCTGGGACCGGACCGCAGCGACGCACGGATGCACGCCAAGACCGTAGGATCCTACGCAGTGCCGTAGGGGACCTCACCGCCACTTCCCAGCAAATTAGGGACACTGTTGCTCCTGGGGTATCGGCGAGGACCATTCGCAACCGTCTCCATGAAGCTGGGCTACGGTCTTCCGCTCACGCTCCAACATCGTGCAGCCCGCCTCCAGTGGTGTCGCGACAGGCGTGAATGGAGGGACGAATGGAGACGTGTCGTCTTCAGCGATGAGAGTCGCTTCTGCCTTGGTGCCAATGATGGTCGTATGCGTGTTTGGCGCCGTGCAGGTGAGCGCCACAATCAGGACTGCGTACGACCGAGGCACACAGGGCCAACACCCGGCATCATGGTGTGGGGAGCGATCTCCTACACTGGCCGTACACCACTGGTGATCGTCGAGGGGACACTGAATAGTGCACGGTACATCCAAACCGTCATCGAACCCATCGTTCTACCATTCCTAGACCGGCAAGGGAACTTGCTGTTCCAACAGGACAATGCACGTCCGCATGTATCCCGTGCCACCCAACGTGCTCTAGAAGGTGTAAGTCAACTACCCTGGCCAGCAAGATCTCCGGATCTGTCCCCCATTGAGCATGTTTGGGACTGGATGAAGCGTCGTCTCACGCAGTCTGCACGTCCAGCACGAACGCTGGTCCAACTGAGGCGCCAGGTGGAAATGGCATGGCAAGCCGTTCCACAGGACTACATCCAGCATCTCTACGATCGTCTCCATGGGAGAATAGCAGCCTGCATTGCTGCGAAAGGTGGATATACACTGTACTAGTGCCGACATTGTGCATGCTCTGTTGCCTGTGTCTATGTGCCTGTGGTTCTGTCAGTGTGATCATGTGATGTATCTGACCCCAGGAATGTGTCAATAAAGTTTCCCCTTCCAGGGACAATGAATTCACGGTGTTCTTATTTCAATTTCCAGGAGTGTATATGAAAGAGAAACCAAAGACAAACAACAATATTGCATAGAGAGTGTGGAATCAGGATGAATAGGTGACATCACTTAAGGGAGACATTTGACGGAAGTGAAACGATTCCAAAAGAAAGCTAAATAGAAGAGTTTTAATGATTGCCACACAATAATACTTGTTCCCAGGAGGGAGAGAACTTTATACATACGAGGTGCATTCAAGTTCTAAGGCCTCCGATTTTTTTTCTAATTAACTACTCACCCGAAATCGATGAAACTGGCGTTTCTTCTCGACGTAATCGCCCTGCAGACGTACACATTTTTCACAACGCTGACGACATGATTCCATGGCAGCGGCGAAGGCTTCTTTAGGAGTCTGTTTTGACCACTGGAAAATCGCTGAGGCAATAGCAGCACGGCTGGTGAATGTGCGGCCATGGAGAGTGTCTTTCATTGTTGGAAAAAGCCAAAAGTCACTAGGAGCCAGGTCAGGTGAGTAGGGAGCATGAGGAATCACTTCAAAGTTGTTATCACGAAGAAACTGTTGCGTAACGTTAGCTCGATGTGCGGATGCGTTGTCTTGGTGAAACAGCACACGCGCAGCCCTTCCCAGACGTTTTTGTTGCAGTGCAGTAAGGAATTTGTTCTTCAAAACATTTTCGTAGGATGCACCTGTTACCGTAGTGCCCTTTGGAACGCAATGGGTAAGGATTACGCCCTCGCTGTCCCAGAACATGGACACCATCATTTTTTCAGCACTGGCGGTTACCCGAAATTTTTTTGGTGGCGGTGAATCTGTGTGCTTCCATTGAGCTGACTGGCCCTTTGTTTATGGATTGAAAAATGGCATCCATGTCTCATCCATTGTCACAACCGACGTAAAGAAAGTCTCATTCATGCTGTCGTTGCGCGTCAACATTGCTTCGCAACATGCCACACGGGCAGCCATGTGGTCGTCCGTCAGCATTCGTGGCACCCAACTGGATGACACTTTTCGCATTTTCAGGTCATCATGCAGGATTGTGTGCAGAGAACCCACAGAAATGCCAACTCTGGAGGCGATCTGTTCAACAGTTATTCGGCAATCCCTCAAAACAATTCTCTCCACTTTCAGGATCATGTCGTCAGACCGGCTTGTGCAAGCCCGAGGTTGTTTCGGTTTGTTGTCACACGATGTTTTGCCTTCATTAAACTGTCGCACCCACGAATGCACTTTCGAAACATCCATAACTCCATCACCACATGTCTCCATCAACTGTTGATGAATTTCAATTGGTTTCACACCACGCAAATTCAGAAAACGAATGATTGCACGCTGTTCAAGTAAGGAAAACGTCGCCATTTTAAGTATTTAAAACAGTTCCCATTCTCGCCGCTGGCGGTAAAATTCCATCTGCCGTACGATGCTGCCATCTCTAGGACGTATTGACAATGAACGCAGCCTCATTTTAAAACAATGCGCATGTTTCTATCTCTTTCCAGTCCAGAGAAAAAAAGTCGGAGGCCTTAGAACTTGAATGCACCTCGTAATATAAGAGTTATTTAAGATAAAATATCAAGCAAACACAGGACATGAAAAGATAGGCAATACATTATTTTTAAAGTTTCACAATACATTGGGAAAAAAGAGTATAACACAGATGTCAGTCCTGAAGTATAAAGTTTATTGTTTGGAGATTGGAAATAAACGCTTATAGAAAGTAATCATAAAAAAATGTTCAGATGTGTGTGAAATCTTATGGGACTTAACTGCTAAAGTCATCAGTCCCTAAGCTTACACACTACTTAACCTAAATTATCCTCAGGACAAATACACACACCCATGCTCGAGGGAGGACTCGAAAACCTCCGCCGGGACCAGCCGCACAGTCCATGACTGCAGCGCCTTACACCCCTCGGCTAATCCCACGCGGCATATAATCATAGTGTTATAAAATGCGTTACAGGAGATGATATGTTGAGAATATAACAGAAACACGTTTCAACAAGTTCCTCATACATACATCTCCTCTCGCTATTTCCAGATTTCTCATTATAATGTATGAGCATCAGAGAAGGAAAGAAAACTCAGTTGCTGCAAGTTATCTACAACAACATCTCTGTTCGACAGGAAGTACAAATGTTTTATACAAGAAGATACTAAATATGTCAGTAGTTATATTAAACATCTGGTCGAGAATGTGTACAGAGAAAATCCGAAGACACTAAAAAGAATCATAAATAATTTATAAAAAGTGTGAATAACACCAGTATTCTTTCCATTTCAGCACCTGAGAAGACTTTAGAATTCTTGTAGCGTTCAAGTAACACATGGCAGGAGAGACTGAAATGGACATGAGTACACGCATATCCGAGACAGAATGAAGAAATGTCAATAAAAATTTGACGAGGCACTCTGTTCATTCTGACATGAAAAGTCTGGGCCACATGATTCTCCATCACAGTTATCTGTTAGCAAAGATCCTTGCATTCAGGGTATCATTAAGGTACAAACTGCCAAATATCTGATTATTTCACTGTGTGTATGATTCATCAGAGCCAATCAGTATGGGTCATTGTCGTAAGATACAGCACTTCAGTAAACGTAAGAAAAAGACGTGTACATGTCACAATGCTTTGAACATAATGCAGTTGTAACGCAATATATAAAGTAAGTTGATTACATAATGCTGTTTCAACACCAGACAAAACACTGTCTTAACAGTCTTCACATATTTAGACCGCCCGCATCTGGTGGTCGTGCGGTAGCGTTCTCGCTTCCCACGCCCGGGTTCCCGGGTTCGATTCCCGGCGGGGTCAGGGATTTTCTCTGCCTCGTGATGGCTGGGTGTTGTGTGCTGTCCTTAGGTTAGTTAGGTTTAAGTAGTTCTAAGTTCTAGGGGACTTATGACCAGAGCAGTTGAGTCCCATAGTGCTCAGAGCCATTTGAACCATTTTTGAGCCATATTTAGACCGACGTACAATTACTTATACACACCAGCATGTACGGGATACACCCCAATAACATTGCTAACTGGCACCCCGCTGTGCGGATATCCGGGCGGTGGAGGATATCCTGCAGCCACTGTTCCAGTTGGTGCCCCGGGCTGCACTGGATACGGTGCCGTGCTGTTGGCAGGCGGTACTGCGCTATACCGTGGGGGCTGTGGCGTACTGTCCTTTGATGCTTTCATTCTGAAACACAAATGTGCGTATTAGTGCCGTGTGGTGTTTGGTGTCGTTGCATCACGTGCCATGACTTTAGTTGTAGTTAACTGAGTACCCGACATTGCCCGGGTACGTATTTATTCCAATTTCGTTAGTCCATCTCCTTCACCGAACTCTCTCGATACATCTCCTCCTACCCCTCTCTATCTGCTATTCCCATCTCTCTCATTATCCACCTGCTTCTGCCCCCTCCCACACACATATCATGCATATTTTACATATATTGAACGTATTTCACACATATTTGTACACATATTTCACCTGTATCTGTACCTGCAATTGCATATAATGCGAGAATTTAAATGAGCTTTGAAGCACGTAACATTAAATAAGGCCGATAAGGTAGATAACACTCCATTAGAATTTCTAAAATAATTGGGAGTAGTGGCAACAAAATGTTTATCCATGTTGTTGAGTAGAATGTATGAGTCTGGCTATATACCATCTGACTTCGGAAAAATATCATCTGCACAATTCATAAGACTGCAAGAGCCGACAAGTGCAAGAATTATCGCACAATCAGCTTAACAGCTCATGTGTCTAAGTTGCTGACAAGAGTAATTTACAGAAGAATGGAAAAGAAAATTGAGGATGTGGTATATGATGATCAGTTTGACTTTAGAAAAGATAAATGCACAAGAGAGGCAATTCTGATGTTGTGGTTGGTTATGGACAAAGACTAAAGAAAAATCAGGACACGTTCATAGTATTTGTCGACCAGGAAAACGCGTTTGACAATGTCAAATGGTGCAAGATGTTCGAAATTCTGAGGAAAATGGGGGTAGACTATGGGGGAGACGCGCAATATATAACAGGTACAAGACCCAGGAGGGAATAATAAGAATGGATGATCAAGAACGAAATGCTCGGATTAAGAAGGGTGTAAGACGAGGTGTAGTCTTTCACCCCTACTGTTCAATCTGTACATCGAAGAAGGAATGATGGAAATAAAAGAAAGATTCAGGAACAATTCAAGATGTAAGGACATCGGTGATACGATTCCCTGATGAAGTTCCTATCCTCAGCGAAAGTGAAGAACTACATGATCTGTAGAATGAAACGAACAGTGTAGTGAGTACACAATATCTACATCTACAGCTACATTCATACTCCGCAAGCCATCTGACGGTGTGTGGCAGAGGGTACCTTGATTGAGAGGAAATCGAAGAAAGATGAAAGTAATGAAAAGCAGCAGAAAATCATGAGAAGAGCAAGATACTGAACGTCAGAATTGGTTATCACGAAGCAGAAGGAATTAAGGAACTCTGCTACCTAAAAAGCAGAATAACTCACGACAGACGGAGCAAAGAGGGCACAAAAGGCAGACTAGCACCTACAAAAAGGGCATTCCTGGCCAATAGAAGTCTACTAATATGAAACATAGACTTTAATTTGAGAAATAAATATCTCAGAATGTACGTTTGGAGCACAGCATTGTGTGATAGTGAATCATGGAATGTGAAAAAACCGGAACAGAAGAGAATGGAAGCATTTCAGATGTCGAAAATTAGGTGGACTGATAAACTAGTAAGGGATGAGGAGGTTCTGCACATAATCAGAAAATAAAGGAATATGTGGAAAACACTGACAGAAAGAAGGGACAGGATGATAGAACATATGTTAAGACATCAGGGAATAACTTCCTTGATATTACAGGGAGCTGTAGAGGGTAAAAGCTGTAGAGGAGGACAGAGACTGGAATACATCTAGCAAGTAACTGAGGTCGCCCTGTAGTTTCTACATCTACATCTACATCTATACTCCGCGAGCCACCTTACGGTGTGTGGCGGAGGGTACTTATTGTACCACTATCTGATCCCCCCTTCCCTGTTCCATTCACGAATTGTGCGTGGGAAGAACGACTGATTGTAAGTCTCCGTATTTGCTCTAATTTCTCGGATCTTTTCGTTGTGATCATTACGCGAGATATATGTGGGCGGTAGTAATATGTTGCCCATCTCTTCCCGGAATGTGCTCTCTCGTAATTTCGATAATAAACCTCTCCGTATTGTGTAACGCCTTTCTTGAAGTGTCCGCCACTGGAGCTTGTTCAGCATCTCCGTAACGCTCTCGCGCTGACTAAATGTCCCCATGACGAATCGCGCTGCTTTTCGCTGGATCATGTCTATCTCTTCTATTAATCCAACCTGGTAAGGGTCCCATACTGATGAGCAATACTCAAGAATCGGACGAACAAGCGTTTCGTTTTCAGGCAGCTCAGTGTTTATGACGTCATATATCCTGAACGAATGTAGTTAGCCAAAAGTTTTCATACAGCGTCTGTGGTCCTATCAAGTCAAGGTTTGGTCCCCAAAAATGGTTCAAATGGCTCTGAGCACTATGCGACTTAACTTCTGAGGTCATCAGTCGCCTAGAACTTAGAACTACTTAAACCTAACTAACCGAAGGACATCACACACATCCATGCCCGAGGCAGGATTAGAATCTGCGACCGTAGCGTTTGGTCCCCAAACAATGTTGTGCATATTAATAAAGAGGGCTTGGGGCACACGGAAGCAGTAGAAACTGGGGATGCAGACCTCGTTGAAGTAATACTGTGCTGTGTTCTAGTCACTTCAGAACGAGAAGCTATGGAAAACCGTTATTAATGATCCTCAAAGTACTGCTATTATTATCCATGGAGTCTTGTACCATAGTGTATTACTGTCCTATATACACTCCTGGAAATTGAAATAAGAACACCGTGAATTCATTGTCCCAGGAAGGGGAAACTTTATTGACACATTACTGGGGTCAGATACATCACATGATCACACTGACAGAACCACAGGCACATAGACACAGGCAACAGAGCATGCACAATGTCGGCACTAGTACAGTGTATATCCACCTTTCGCAGCAATGGAGGCTGCTATTCTCCCATGGAGACGATCGTAGAGATGCTGGATGTAGTCCTGTGGAACGGCTTGCCATGCCATTTCCACCTGGCGCCTCAGTTGGACCAGCGTTCGTGCTGGACGTGCAGACCGCGTGAGACGACGCTTCATCCAGTCCCAAACATGCTCAATGGGGGACAGATCCGGAGATCTTGCTGGCCAGGGTAGTTGACTTACACCTTCTAGAGCACGTTGGGAGGCACGGGATACATGCGGACGTGCATTGTCCTGTTGGAACAGCAAGTTCCCTTGCCGGTCTAGGAATGGTAGAACGATGGGTTCGATGACGGTTTGGATGTACCGTGCACTATTCAGTGTCCCCTCGACTATCACCAGTGGTGTACGGCCAGTGTAGGAGATCGCTCCCCACACCATGATGCCGGGTGTTGGCCCTGTGTGCCTCGGTCGTATGCAGTCCTGATTGTGGCGCTCACCTACACGGCGCCAAACACGCATACGACCATCATTGGCACCAAGGCAGAAGCGACTCTCATCACTGAAGACGACACGTCTCCATTCGTCCCTCCATTCACGCCTGTCGCGACACCACTGGAGGCGGGCTGCACGATGTTGGGGCGTGAGCGGAAGACGGCCTAACGGTGTGCGGGACCGTAGCCCAGCTTTATGGAGACGGTTGCGAATGGTCCTCGCCGATACCCCAGGAGCAACAGTGTCCCTAATTTGCTGGGAAGTGGCGGTGCGGTCCCCTACGGCACTGCGTAGGATCCTACGGTCTTGGCGTGCATCCGTGCGTCGCTGCGGTCCGGTCCCAGGTCGACGGGCACGTGCACCTTCCGCCGACCACTGGCGACAACATCGATGTACTGTGGAGACCTCACGCCCCACGTGTTGAGCAATTCGGCGGTACGTCCACCCGGCCTCCCGCATGCCCACTATACGCCCTCGCTCAATGTCCGTCATCTCCACATACGGTTCACGTCCACGCTGTCGCGGCATGCTACCAGTGTTATAGACTGCGATGGAGCTCCGTATGCCACGGCAAACTGGCTGACACTGACGGCGGTGGTGCACAAATGCTGCGCAGCTAGCGCCATTCGACGGCCAACACCGCGGTTCCTGGTGTGTCCGCTGTGCCATGCGTGTGATCATTGCTTGTACAGCCCTCTCGCAGCGTCCGGAGCAAGTATGGTGGGTCTGACACACCGGTGTCAATGTGTTCTTTTTTCCATTTCCAGGAGTGTAATTAACGGTTTAAAATTATAAAGAATGTAGCAGAAATCTGCCAAGGACAGTACCTCTACGTATGGCAAGTATCGGTTATAAGAATGCACCGATGATGACTGATATCAGTCGAAATCGATCTACAACAAGATAAATAAATTTATGTTTCCGCGACTGGTTGCTACATTCTTTATAATTTTATATTCCACGGTTGCTGCACAGATAGGAACCTTATGGAGCCCAACATTCAAAAACTAACGTTTTATCAGATAAGAAACACACACCATGCGAAACATACTAAAGCGCACTGTTGCGTTTAGAATACATTATTTACGATGCAATATAATTCTAACTTATTTCAAACAACCATCAATCCAGCAAGTTTGATGGAAAGTAGGAATTTTTCCGGATTATCCCCTACCTGAGCTTTTTAATGAGATAATAATTTCAGAAAAGGTGAGTAGTTTTTGTAATATAAAAATTTATAGCTAATGTATTTCTTGATTTTTCAGAGTTGTTTCCGTGTTTTGGTAAGTATAAAGGTTATTTACGACTTGTGATTAGTATTGGATAAGATTGAGAATCATTTCGCATTAAACTGCTTTACTGTTTATTAGTATTGCTTATTACATAGTTTCAGGCGTGGTAGGAATTTTGGCTTGTCATCGGACGTCGCAAATTGGAAGACATTAATTAGTCAATTACATCAGTATGTATATGTCAGCACTCGGACAGCATAGAGAAAAATGTTTTTCCAATTATGGGCGTTAATCTTAAATTAATTGTGTAAAAATATCAATCGAACTTCATTGTACCTAGTCTATTGATGTTCGGTGCTCGGCCTCCGATCTGATTGTAAGTTTAAAGAATCGATAGCATGGGAAAAGTGTTACTGCATCCAGAAAATAACATTATTGGGAAACAAGGACTCGTGTACATCAAGTCCGCCTTCATGAAGACGACTGCTTATAGCATTGTTAGGAATTCTGCTTTGTGCTGGAATCTGAATGGCTGAGTATCACTGTAATGTGTGTTCTGATTGGCTATGAGGACCCTTGCTTCTAATTAATCTTGCCTTATAAGTCCTCGTCTTTGAATATCTATTATTGTTTGAATCGTGTTCAAAGTCCAAAAAATTACACTTTAGTTCACTGCTACAACGTTCTTTGACACCCCCCCCCCTCCCGTACCATCACGAATTTAAATAGACTAGATAATGGTGTCAACAGAACTTCAAGTTGCAGATACTGGTAAATTGTGTCGCTTTCGCATTGAAGTGGACATTTGAACCAAATATCGGCTATTTTAACTCAAATCTTGAGCATTTATGCATTAATAAATCAACTGCTGAGCTGTATCCTCTTCCTATAAAGTTTCGTGGCTAAAAATTTGGTTGATTCATTGATCATAATACGCTATATTATAGATTCAATAATCAGACAGATCACCAGTCACAGGCGCCCTCTGTCCGATAGTGTTTTGATGAAGTATTCTTGAATTATTAAACTAGCAAACTGTATTAGTCAGACCTTTAGTGTAGCAATATTTATGTATCTATTGGAAATTTATAGACCTGAGTGAAGCATTAGCTCCCATACTAAATGAATTAAGGAGAATGTAAGGAAAAATCCGGACAGATGAGAGCAGAACTCTCACTCCGAGGGTCTCATACAAACTTAATTATGTGTATAGATAGTTCATCCAAAGGTTTTCATTACTGTGTTTGCGAGTGTCGAAACGTGTACGAGTATCTTTTGATTGCATTGACTTAGAAGCTTAATTTTTTTACACCTCCAAGGGTCATTGACTTAAGTATTTGACATAAATTTCAAAGAAAAATGGTTCTAATGGCTCTGAGCACTATGGGACTTAACAGCTGTGGTCATCAGTCCCCTAGAACTTAGAACTACTTAAACCTAACTAACCTAAGGACGTCACACACATCCATGCCCGAGGCAGGATTCGAACCTGCGACCGTAGCAGTCGCGCAGTTCCGGACTGCGCGCCTAGAACCGCGAGACCACTGCGGCCGGCATAAATTTCAACTTGATACCTCAACCCGTTGCTGAGAAAAAGGGGTGTTAACAGACGGACAGACAAACAGACAAGTGGCAAAAAATTGTTTTATCTGATATGGTTACCAATTAACATTTTTTCAGAGTTTTTCCTTTAGTTCCGCAGTTAAACCTTACTCCTTACTAAATTTCATGATTCTCGGTCAACGAGACGTACCCTATAGGTTTTCATAAGTTAGTTTGCGAGGACCAAAATGTGTGACGTAAATGCCCGTATCGTTTGATTGTATTGACTTACGAAAGTAAATTTCTTACCCACAAGGGACTATAGACTTTAGTACGTGACTTACACCAAGATGACGGAAATCATGGGACACCTCCCAATATCGTGCCGAACCTCCTTTTGCCAGCGTAGTGTAGCATCTCGACCTGGAATGAACTCAACAAGTTGTTGTAAGTCCCCTTCAGGAATACCGAGCTATGCTGCCTTCAGAGCCGTTCGTAATTGCAAAAGTGGTGCCGGACAGGATGTTGCGAACGATCTGATCTCTCAATTAAGTCCCACAAACGTTCGATGGGATTCATGTCGGCTGATCTGGGTGGCCAAATCATTAGCTCGAATTATCCAGAATGTTCCTCAAACCAACCACGAAGAATTATAGCTGGTGAGGTGAAGCACTGTCATCCACAAAAATTCCATCTTTGTTTGGGAACACGAAGTCCATGAGTGACAGAAAATGGTCTTTAAGTAGCTGAACGTAATCATTACCAGTCAATGATCGATACAATTGGACCACAGGACCCACTCCATTCCATGTAAATGCAGTCCACTCCATTATGGGGCCACCAAAAGCTTGCACAGTGCCTTGTTGACAACTTGGGTCCATGGCTTCGTGGGGCCTGCGCCACGCTCGAATCATACTATCAACCCTTATCAACTGAAATTGAGATTCAACTGACCAGGCCACGGTTATCTAGTCGTCTAGGGTCCAATCGATATGGTCTGGGGCCCAGGAAAGACACTGCAGGCGATGTCGTGCTGTTAGCGAAGGGATTCACATCCATCGTCTCCAGCCGTATCCCATTAACACCAGCTTTCGCCACATTGCCCAGAAGGATAAGTTTTTAGTATGTCCCTCATTGAGTTGTGCGGTTATGCACCCAGTGTTGCTTTTCTGTTAACACTAACAACGCTACGGAAATGCCACTGCTCTCGTGAAGTGAAGACCATCGGTCACTGCATTGTCTACATGAGATGTAATTTGGTATTTTAGACTCACTTTTGACACTGTGGATGGCAGAATATTAAATTCCTTAATGATTCCCGAAATGCGATGTCCCATGTGTCTAGCTCCAACTACCATTCCACGTTCAACGTCACCATGTATATACCACTAAATTAAAAAAAAATTACTATATTTCAATACCCCATATGGGGCGGGCAGCAGCATAGGCGCCGCTCTTCAGCCAAGAGACAGGCAGTAAGTACAGAGACATTAAAAGAAACGAAAGCAAAAAAAACGGCGAAACAGACATATAAAAGGGGAAACATAATGGAAGATAACGTAAAAAAGGGAGTAACTGTGAAATGGTGATAAAAAGCTAAAAACTGTCAACAAAAAACCACACACTGTGACAATTAAAAGGAACACAATGCAAAGTATGGTCGGAGCATAAAAGTAGCGATGAGCAACGTAGTACAAAACAATCACTCGCGATAACACTAAGTACAAGTCTAGCAGACAGTTAAAATGACAGCTCTTGACGTCACAGGAGAACAGCACCAAACACAGCACTGACATAGCAAACCAATGACGATGAAAACACTGAGTGGGTCTAGCAGGGGGATGGAGACGAGGGAGAAGGGAAGAAAGAGGGGGGAAGGGTGGGGGTAGATGGGTGGAGGACGTGCCAAAGGGGGCCAGAGAGGGAGGAGCATGGGAGGGAAACAGTCGAGCAGGGGTGTAGAGACTCAGGGAGAAAGAAGGAAAATCTGCTTTGGGAGAAGGAGGGGAGAGGAAAAAAGGGGGACCCTGGGGATGGAGGGGGGGGGGACAAGGCCAGGCTACGGTTGGTAGGAAGGGTAGATGACACGGCGAAGTTCAACATCTGGGAGGGAGAGGTGCTGGAAATTGCCCTGATGAAGGACATGGAGGGTGTGGAGGTGGAGAGAAGGAGGGAGACAGTGATAGAGGTACAGCAATGGGTGGGGGTGGAGAGAAAAGAGGAAACCAAGGGGTGGGGGGATCAAGCCTGCGGACAGTGTAAAGGATGGGGATGTGTTGGAGGAAAAGGAGAAGGCGGTGGAAGACGATGAGGTCATACAGGAATCGTGTGGGGGAATTAAAAACCTGCATGTCACTCGTGTAAAGAGAAAAGTTTTATTGGGTTTTACGGTTTATACATAAATTTTATGTCGCTAGGTTCCACTCAGTTTTACTACATTTCTGTACTGCCCTGTTCCACATGTTCCTTTTAATGCACTTTTAATGTTTCATGTAACTTTCTGCAAACAGTTCCCTTTTCTTTAATTTTAATTTTAAATGTAAATCACTAATTCATATTACGTACAGCCGGGCTAGTGGCCCCGCGTTCTTCTTTCCGTCAACAGAGGGCAGTACTTTTGCCACTCTGGTTTACCAGTTTGCTTCCCCCTTCGCGTACGCTACTCCATGTTCTTCACTCGCTGGTAGCACACGCCATCTTGCACCCATCCACCGCGGCGCTCGGAGTCGTAGCAGGAAGTAGAAGTGTCCTGGTATTCTTTGCTCATTTCTTTGCCCAGCCTGTCGTCTGTAGTACTATCTGATGTCACTTTGGCATTGAATTAGGTTTTACAGCACCCAGTCCGACCGGTGGCTTTTTTAATTTTTTTATTGAATCGTTTCTCGTTTTTTTTTTTTGTGTGTATTGCTGCGTGTAAAAATTGTCTCCGGTCTCTTACTATTTTCCGTACGACACCTGAAGATGGTAGTATAAGAGCCCGAAACCGGTCGTGTTTTAAATAAAAGAACCTTACAACTGTAGCGGTATTTTTAGCCTCTGGCAACGTTTGTTAATTCCCATCATGCATTCATAATCAGGTCGGAAGCCTTATCACTTGAATCACATGATAGCAAATGACTGCTCCGCCAATAAACTATCCTTTTATACATTGTGTACGCTATACTTCCGCCATATGTATAGCTGCATATCACTATCCCATGACTTTTTCATCCAGGTGTAAATTACAACTTGATCCCTCCACGCGTTTCTGAGAAAAATGGATCGTAAGAAACGGACAGACTAACTGGCAACAAAGAGATTCGTAGAGTTCCATTTTTACCGATTGAGATATGGAACCCTACAAAACCAGCATAAATTCTGATGTTGGAAGTTATTGCTAGAGAAAATCGAAATTAATATAACGATACTAGACAGGTCAGCAAATCGTGTCACGCAGTAATAAAATGTGTACTGTTATTTAGTTCCTAATTCATTCAAATTTAAATAAAGATACGGATAACAATGCAATTTTTCGAGATTCAATAATTCACTGACTTCGATTTCCTTCTTCAGTAGTACTTCGCAGTGGATTCTGAGTTTACTATGATTCTGCCTCTTTTTCCACCCTGTTTATAAAAGGATGCCTATCAGCAAGATCGATGATTGCTAATGACGTTGGATAGACATATCTCCCTCAGTTCTGAATGATGTATCTGTCAGCCACTTCAAACAGATAAACCATGATAACAAAGATAGCCCATCTGGTCTTCTCATTGCGGTTTTCAGGAATCGCCGTTTGGGAAATGTTTCTGCGAACAGCTGGCGTGAATAATTTCTTTCATAATGTCCAGTAATCAGCGATTATCGGTACAGTTCCAAATAGGCAGTCTCTCTGATACATATCGATTTTATTTTACTCAATTGCTGGTTTAAGAATAGTTTCTCACGGATTGTCATCTTTATGCACTTGACAATGATGTATACGACCCGAAGTTTTGCAAAAATATTGTTACCGTGACAGACTATGTCACTGGTTTAAATACATTAGAGATATAACATTCCGAAGCCCATCGTCCTCTGTCAGAGTATAGTTTATTCACGGGGAACTGTGCACTGAATTAGGATCTTTTTTCCTCTTTCTACTATAAGATAGAAGTATTAACTTAGAAACTGGTTTGATATCAAATATACCTTATAATTTCATCCGACATGAGAACCGCCTCACGCAACCTGTCATGGGGGAATTACAGTTTAACGCGTAATTCTAGACACGGAGCAACTTTAATACGTCCCACATTCACTAAGTCTTGCCATAGAAGAAAACCAAGATTACTTCCAGAATATTTTTGCAGAACGGACCAATTCTCACCCAAGCGCTGTGGGCTTTGTAGTCTAACATCTACTCGTTAAGTCACCAACGTGTTGCTTTTCTGCCGGCCGTTCTGACCGAGCGGTTCTAGGCGCTTCAGTCCGGAACCGCGTGACTGCTAAAGTCGCACGTTCGAATCCTGCCTCGGGCATGCATGTGTGTGATGTCATTAGGTTAGTTAGGTTTAAGTAGTTCTAAGTTCTCGGGGACTGATGACCTCAGATGGTAAGTCCATAGTGCTCAGAGCCATTTCAACGATGTTTTTATTTGTTGGTATTCTGTGTACATTCTTTTTTTTTCGTATCTCCTAAAAAGGAATTTTCCTTCGAAACACATAGAAACCAATATTTACTGCACGCTCTCAGCACGTCTTATATTACTTCTTTATTAGGTCACGAAAATGTATCGTGCTACTGCACTACAAGTCAATAAAGATGCTTCTCCTCATACCTGCAGGTACCCCTTCTCCCTTCCCATGTTATTGTTTATATGTACTTCGTAAAGGACTTCAGATGAATCTTCTACACCGTTAGATTGGTCAATGTTGTGTATTATTAGATCTCATCTGTGTAAATTCTTATTGATTTTGTGGCTGTCTCAATATGCTGCTACCCATCTGTCGCCCCTCCCCCCTTCATCCCCTTCCCGTCAGCCCTCAAATGTATCACATGATATGCACTTTCGTTGATATACTTTTGACTATTGTTTTTAATTATGCAAATAGGCTTTTGCTTCTATTATCTTCACATTTTTTCTAATACTATTTTTGTTATTAGTTAATCCGCCTATTTTTAATGTGCGCTTTTAACACCACTGCAGTCACACAAATATGCCACTTCGTCGCATGTATTGGTAGTCAGTTTTTGAAACGGCCATCAGCTGAGCACTGATGTCGAGAACATAATTGTATGACACAATACTATGTATAAGGGGCGATAAAAAGTTTCCGTTTGAGGCCGTCGCTGCAGCGTATACCCAACGTATCGCGACTCCGACGCTGGTATATAAGCACCGATATGTACACAAGGGATTAGTGTGGCATTTGTGTCTTTCCGACGTGCGTGCGGTAAATCCGGGAACGTGGGCTATGGTGGCGTTATTACCAAATGCGTCGAAACAGGACCAACGCGCTGACGAAAGACAAACACCGCTAGATATCCATCAGAGGATGAAGAATACAGGGTGCGTCAAAAAAATGTATACACACTTTGAACTGTCATAGACAATTTATTTCCAATTCTACAAGGTTAAATATCTGTGAGAAAGTAATGTTATGTTTCTTCGATAGGTGGCAGCATAAATGGTTCAAATGGCTCTGAGCACTATGGGACTTAACGTCTAAGGTCATCCGTCCCCTAGAACTACTTAAACCTAACTAACCTAAGGACATCACACACATCCATGCCCGAGGCAGGATTCGAACCTGCGACCGCAGCGGTCGCGCGGTTCCAGACTGTAGCGCCTAGAAGCGCTCGGTCACTCTGGCCGGCCATGTGGCAGCAGTGGCAAGGAAGTAACTGCAACATGGCGGACATGCGTTTGAGCTTTGAAGCGCGGAAGCAGATGGTTAAGTGGTACTGGAAGTTTGAGAATGTAGCTGCGGTTCGAAGACAGTGGAGAAGTGAGTATGGTACAGAACCACCTTCAAGGTTAACAATTACGAGTCTACGAGACAAATTCGAATTTCATGGAACAGTGTGCGATGTGCATAAAGGTCGATGAGGGCGACCTCGTACAGCTACAAGTAATGATTCCACAACTGTGGTCTTGGAACTCTTTCAGCGTTCGCCTCAAAAATCTTCAAGGCAATCGGCGCGTGAGAGTAATGTAAGTGCTAGTAGTGTGCTATGCATTCTGAAGAAAATCAAGTTTCGTGTGTACATTCCAAGGCTGGTGCAAAAGCTAAGTGACGACGATGCAGATCGAATGTTAGAATTTTGTGAGTGGGTTCAGGAGATGGTGAGACGTGAACTGGGATTTATGGATAGCATAATTTGGTCGGATGAAGCCCAGTTCAAACTCAATGGAACTGTCAATAGACACAGTTGTGTGTACTGGGCTGAAGATAATCCTCACATTACAGTCAAAAAGGCTGTGAATTTGCCTGGTGTAAATGTGTGGTGTGGTTTGTCTGCAAGGGGACTGTTACTGGAGAAACGTACCTAACAATGCTTGCTGATTCCATATTCCCTGCCACTCGTGCATTATGCGTAATTATGAGTTTTATTTCCAACAAGATGGCGCCCCGCTGCACTATCATAGGGACGTACAAGCATAGCTGGATCACAATGTGCCAGGCCAGTGGATAGGACGCAGGGGGCCAATCGAGTTTCCTGTACGCTCTTCAGACCTCACGCCGCTGGATTTCTTCTTATGGGGCACAGTAAAACACGAGGCGCACAAACATAAACCACGTAACCTGACAACACTTTGGAAAGAGATTCGGGCGGTGTGCGCAGAAATCTCATCGGACACTTTGGTACGATGTACAGACTCAGTGGCGACTAGTACTCAGAAATCTATCGATGCTGAAGGCCACCAGTTTGAATATTAATCATTTGAATATTAATCACATTTGCAAAGTACATTTATTTTTCCAAATGGACTTTAAGCTTTCCATTTCCAGAAATTTAACATTGTAGAAAGGGAAATAAATTTTCTATGACGCTTCAAAGTGTGTATACATTTTTTGATGCACCCTGTATATATGGGGAAGCGTGTCTGCCATAAACTATCGTTGTCGAATGCTGCGACAAGTTCAGTGCTGATCACGATTCGACAAAAGACGCCGGTCGATCTGGGGGGCTAGTCAGTCAAGTGGGAGACACCCGAACACCCACACTACAAATGGCTCTAAGCACTATGGGACTTAACATCTGACGTCATCAGTCTCCTAGACTTAGAACTAATTAAACCTGACTAACGTAAGGACATCACACACATCCATGCCCGAGGCAGGATTTGAACCTGCGACCATAGCAGCAGCGCGGTTCCGGACTGAAGCGCCTAGAACCGCTCGGCCACCGCAGCCGGCCCCGCCCTACGGTCCTGATCTCTCCGCATACGATTATCACGCTTTCGCTCCCTTAAAAAACGCCTTGAAGAGTCGACACTTCCTGTCGACGAGGATGTGCAACAGGCAGTTATGGACTTGTTCACGCGGCAGGACACGGTGTTTGACCAAAGTGATACCTTCAACTTGGTGCGTCGGTGTGACGATTGCCTCAGTGCTGTCGAGGGGCTCTGAGCACTATGGGACTTAACAGCTATGGTCATCAGTCCCCTAGAACTTAGAACTACTTAAACCTAACTAACCTAAGGACAGCACACAACACCCAGCCATCACGAGGCAGAGAAAATCCCTGACCCCGCCGGGATTCGAACCCGGGAACCCAGGCGTGGGAAGCGCGCTGTCGACGAGTTTGCCTGATAGGCATACCGATTCTGGACAGTACACCCTTCGAACGGAATGCCTTATATCAAAGCATTTTATAGGAATTAAAAATAATTATTGGGATCTTTTTAAACATTTTACTCTTAATTTATGTAAATGCGTCCCTAGGAATTCCATGGAAATTAGGATTCATTTTGCAGATGTTCTGATGATGGCTGCGCCCGAAACATCAAATATAATTTTCAAACAAGTGACATAAGGCGTGTTGAGAGTTTACATAATGTGTCTCCTACGTGACTCTACGGTGGAACTTTGGCTAATATTTATTGTAGCATGTTTAGGAATAACAGAAATTTGAAGTTGCAGACTACCCGCTAAAAACATACACTGTCGGAAACAGAAAGTGTTGTACTATGAAGCACCAATTTGTTGTAATGGAAATTATATAATGGGTATTAAATGCTTAGACTTTCATTCCATTAGAGACTGAAGACCATGAACAACATCAGTATGAGTTGTGACCTTCACGAGCACGAATACACTCTAGCCTTATTGGTGGCGTCAAAGTTAGCCCCCCAGCCCCCTCGCCCACGATTGTCATCGTGAGGGATCTCTTTCTGTGCTTGAAACACATGTGCTGTGTCAGTTCATGAAGATTGCTGCCTGGAGGCTGGTGTGAAAGTGTTCCCATCGCTTTCCAAACATACTCTATTGGTGATCAGGGGACTTGCTGACCATTCAAGGATCCGCACAGTGTTCAAGGCGTTCAAGTGCAGTGTTGAGGTCTTGCATTATCCTGCTAGAGTATGTCACTTGGTAGCCTGAAGAGTATCACACAGTGTTTACCAGTCTTGCTATGAACTGATGAGCATTCAACCTCTTTACAGCAGTCCTCACGTCGTATGTAGGATCTCGCCACACCATGATTCCAGTAATTAAAGTGGAATGGGTTTCAGGACAGCTGCTTCCTGTGACCTTTCAGCGAGTTGTCTATGGATACGTTGGCATTGATCCAACATGTACAGACAGAAACGAGATTCATCGCTGAACAAAACACAACACACACACACAATGTCCCAGACGCATCCAGATCTATACCATGAAAGTTTTTTTTGTATATTATGTAGTGTCCACGGTAAACGACACTTGGAAACTCGAGATCTCAACCCTACTTCCAGCAATTTGTTCCAGAAGGTCTGTGATGACTCTGTCTGCAGACTCTCCCTGGATTTCCAATGGTCTCGTCCGTCTATTCGTCTCAGCCAGTCGAAATATCGTTGCCGTTCTGGAAGGATCCGTGCCTACTCTTCTACCCACAGTCTTGTCTTGATTCCATGTGGTCACTACTTGCTCGTTACAGCTAAAATCTGTAGGTGTGAGTTTGTCATGTGCCTCATCCCAAGGGTTCTAAAAGCCCGAAAAATGCCGATAAGCATGTCCTCCGGGCGTGATGAGTTGAGAGCTCGATTTGAAAATTCCCAGTTATGTTAGACACGCCCAGCAACCAGTCATGTACTCACACCATTCTTCATCCGTGGGAATGGCTTTCTCTATACTGAATGATCAAGCTATGTCAGGTGCTGAGTACGCTGTCCCAGACGAGTAAGTGGCCTCTTCGTGTCTTTCACAGCGATCACTCGTATGAATGTGTACGAAATTCCGTTGACTTCCGACCACGTCTTTTTCTGGGTGCTTCAAGTTTTTGTCACGCTGTGTATTTTAGCAGGTAATATAGATGTAAAGTATTTAAATGTTATTTTATTATGCAAAATTATGCCTGGTTAATCATAAGTTGTGAAATGCCAGTTTTTTTTTTTTTTTTTTTTTTTTTTTTTTTTTTTTTTTTTTTTTTTTTTTTGTAAAGCAAGTCTGGTCTACAGCTATTTCTCTTATTTAATGCTTTTGATTAACGACTTTAAAAAAAAAAAATTGACTTTTCACAGTTCGTGATTAATGATGTGCATAATCAGGTAAAGATGAAAAAAAATTCAAATATTTTAAATCGATGTTATCTATTAGAATAAATTATTGTTTTATTTTTATTTTCACATCTGGAGGTGCTCATTAAGGCCAGGTTTTCATTCAAAATGTTCGAAAATTAGTTTTCTTAAATTGCATGTTTTAAAGGTATATGTGTCTAGAATGTTGGAACGAAAAGGTTTTTTAATTCGTATGTTACAAAAATTATTACAGCCCATTGTTCAAAGCAGTGTCACGGCCACCGTGGGACACTCTCAGCTGGAGGCGCCCGGCTCAGGTAGACGTACGTTCGCGAGATGAGTTATATTGCAGTATGTATGCAAACATATTCGCCGAAAGAGCTGACAAACAACGTGTGCAGGCTGCTGAAAGCAGTGTATCCATGTCAGCCAGATCGGATTTTATCGCCAAGAAGGAGGGAATCGCTCTCCAGGAAAAACTCGAGGAGGGGTTAACATACAATGCTGGAACGGCAGGCTAAACAAAAATAACTAAAACACTTTTTCTGGTCTAACTTTGCGCACAATTGGTCGAAAAATAGTTTTTGGTCTGCCATTTTGAATTTTGAAAATCTACCTTCATGACATCAAAAATATATAATAACATGTAATTTTGCAGCATGTACATGCAGACTGAACTAATAATACATACAAAAGTTTTCTCTGAACTATAAACATGTTTTTCTCGAGAAACGATCTTTCAAAACTGGGTGCAGTTTTTCATACCGTTCATTTCTGCTTGTATTTATTTTATCGGTTGCCACCGCGCGAATGAAGTATTCGGTTTTGATTTCATTTTTATAATTCATGCCTAACATTGCTAACATTTACTGTAAGTTAGGATAATTAATATTTTTTCTCAGTGAGGTAACTGGTTTCATGAGAGACAGCATACACAAATTCTATCCAGCCAGACATGAAACCTTCATTTCGTTCATGACATTAGATGATTCAGGAAAGCCTGTAAGTGTCATTCATGATTTAAATAATGGAAATTGCGCCAGTTACACATAACGCATTACGAGAATTTATTATATTTTCAAGTGCATTTGTGCTTCTTTATATGAGTATCTTTCGTGATGTTTACATGCGTGATTTTCTGACTCTTGCGTCTTATTGAAATTAGACTGCAGTCGGAAAATCGGATAAAATTAATCTTTGAGTATTTTTAAACGCTAATGTTAGAAATGGCAAACAAAAATACGTATGTAATGCCACCACACGGACTCCTTTAGCGGAAGAAATGAGGCAGCGGAAGCATTATTCCGAAACCATTCCTGAGACGCAGATACAGTAGATGGTCCAGATGTGTAACAGAAGCAAAGCGGACACCGAAATTCGCCAACTGTCCTCAGTTTTAAAAAGAATGGAAAGTCAGATTGTGAGAAGTTTCGTGGATTCTCACTCCTGTCGGACATGGATGGAAATAGATCAGATGCTATTGAAACATATCCCAATATTATCGGAAAAGATTTCACCCGAACAATATTTCGGATCTATAACAAAAGGAAGCGCTTCAGATTTGGGCCTTACTGGTCCAGGGAACGCATTTCACTCTGTTGACTCCACATTCAGTGGAAAATTCTTGCCCCTGATGCTTGGTGTTACACTGACGGAGGCAGAAGTAATTGAACTCTATAAATGTTCAGAGGTATGGACTAGACCCGTTAGGAGAGGGAAGGAATTTACATGCTTTGATCTATAATACACAATAATAAACAAGGACGTCAACGGGCAGCAGAACAAGCCCAAATCTCAGTATGAAGCAAAAGTCTGTAATTATATCGAGGCAACCTCGAAGATCGATGCCTGAAGGCAGGTGAAATCGAAGACATACAGGCACAACTGGAACCGTCTGTCAGAGGATGCAGCAGCGCAGATGTAGGCGGCTGGTTGCTGTTGGCACTGGTTAGTGGTTACCAATGAGGAGCGAGGGGCGTGGTTCCGGCTGCAGTATACGAGAGCATGCAGCGCCACTCTGTTGGATAGGCTATCGATATTGCATTGTAATAGGCGGATCCGTTGGATGCAGCTCTTGAAGGTAGTAAAAATCTTAGGAACTACTCCTCGATGAAATTACAGATCACACACATAAACAGTTTATTACCTGTTGAAATCCAAAGAGCTGTGGAAGTCTTCTGTAATAATCCCGCCGGCCGGTGTGGCCGTGCGGTTCTAGGCACTTCAGTCTGGAACCGCGTGACCACTACGGTCGCAGGTTCGAATCTTGCCTCGGGCATAGATGTGTGTGATGTTCTTAGGTTAGTTAGGTTTAAGTATTTCTGAGTTCTAGGGGAATGATGACCACAGATGTTGAGTCCCATAGTGCTCAGAGCCATTTGAACCATTTTTTTTGTATTAATCCCAACTCTCGTCTTATCTGTTTACAAGTAAACAGTTATATAGGTAGATGAATATTCCATGCAAATAGGAATTACAATTACATTCCCCTTGAAAGAGAAATTTTCAAGGTAAACAGATTTAAGCACAAAACAAAAACGAAAGTTGAAAAAACGACATTTTGTCAATGGAGTGAGTGATTATTTTGTAAAAAATTTTTGTCTATTTATAGACGCAATCACATTCTTACGACACAGTCATAACCGGTTTCGGCCATACAATGACTATCTTCAGATTCTAAAACAATACAGAAGAAAATTTATATTAAAACCTAAAAATGAGTGCAATATTTAACCAGGCTTATTAGTGTCATACACTGAACACAGATTCATGCGTTGTCAAGCTAGCTATAAAATGTAAAACACCGGTCTTATATAGATGCAAAAAATTTTTGTTAGATTTTGTTCACCCTCTTTGCGCTAGACGCGCGCGTCATCTATAAGATAGTGTTTATTTTTCAAAAGCCTAAAATATGACAAGTTTACTATTAATATTTAGGTCTCATGTATATCACATTTAAAATTACGGAACAGATCGTTAAATCAGTGAAATAACATTTCAGAACAAGAGAAAACATTGCTATAGATGAAAATAGCAGTAGCACTTGCAGAGTGTATTTCTGACGCCCGATGGCGCTGTATTTCTGGCTATTGCCTGTTTGTGCTGAGGTCCGCTAGTGCGGCAGGGACGACACGGGCAGGACGACTAGTGTAGTGCCCTGCTGCAGGTGGCTGGCACGCTCCTCCGCCTTAGAGGTTGTTGACATCTGCTGCGGCCCGCACTACACAGTGCAATAGTCGACCGCCGGAAGGCTCCATCCTCAGCTGAGCACATATGTAGTAAAAACGATTCGCTCAAGTGAACAAATCGTCGTAAATATTGAAGTGTGAGTCTGTTGCAAATTCATTCTGTTCATTGAGGAGTATGTCAGGTTCTCTGCGTCTCGTAACATAAAGCTCCAGCTGTTCCAAAATGTCTAATCGTTTACTTTCTGCAACTTCATGTAGAATTTGAAGCTGTTCGTCGATGTTACTAATATCATGACCCTCCTCTTGCATATGTAAACCTAAGCCTAGCGCTGTCTTATTACTGGGATACGTGTGTTCTTTAAACCTTACTCCTCCCTCGGGCATGGGTGTGTCTGTTTGTCCTTAGGATAATTTAGGTTAAGTAGTGCGTAAGCTTAGGGACTGCTGACCTTAGCAGTTAAGTCCCACAAGATTTCACACACATTTGAACATTTTTTTAAACCTTACGTCAAGGGACCTGCCTGTCTGTCCAACATAGCTTTTTACGCATTCATGACATGATACTTTGTAGACCCCACATTTACTATATTGATTACTTTTCCGTGCCAAGTTAGGACGCGCTAGTCTTTTTAAAATATCGGAAGGCCTAAATGCAATTTTAACCCCGTTTCTTAGGAATATATGACTGTGTCATAAGAATGTGATTGCGTCTATAAATAAACAAAAACATTTTACAAAAACGAAAGTAACAGATGTCATGGAGTTCCAGTATACTGATCATAATGAGGTATTAGCAGAATCAGTGGAAGGACTGCAAATATTTATTGCAGAAGACTTCATCAAGGCATGTCACAAGTTTCGACGTAAGAGTTTAAGTGCTTTTTCTTTTTTGAAAATTTTTTTACCAACTATAGTCAGAAGCCAACAAACTAATATCCACAACAGCTAACAAGTAATTGTCATGGCAGTTGACCGCTTTCCGTTCGTGGACAACAAGCAACTTATGTAGGTCGAGATATAGCAAAGTCTTTAATGTGCTGGTTCAGCGTTTGGAAGGCTACATGAGTGAGTGTTTGAACGGGTTTCAGGCCTGGATAACCTACAGGCCCTCATATTAAAATGCTTGGAAAGTTCCGCCCAAATTTTGCTACAGTGTATGGAAAATTACTTTCCAGAGCAGTTGTTTTTTAGTCTTACTTTTTGGGACTGGTTTGGTGCATCCGAGCACGAAATCCTCTTGTGCCATGAATTAGCAATTCACGGTGCAATTGAAGTCCCGCCCTGCTCAGCAGTTCGGACCAGAGCTGTTGATGCGTCTCCACCACGGCAGAAGATGAGCCAAACTGCCACAGCGAAGCAATGAGCGGTCAGTCACAATGGAGAACAGTTTGGTGTGGGAAAAGGAAGCTACTACAACATGGTTTCAGCAGTGGGGGGCTAGAGGTAGCAGCGGCAGGACGCGATTTCACTTGCGGCGGCAAGTCATGGATGGCATGCCAGCTGGTCTTGTTTACGTCCTGGAATGGCTGGTTCAGGGAGTTGGCCAGAGAGTACATGTGCATCAGAGGGATGGGTGGACGGCTGCTAGTAGTCAGTAACAGTGGTCCGCTGTGTGTGGAGGATGCAGTAGCTGCAGTCGTGATGGGGCACGAAAGCTAAAGGAGCCTGGCAGGCTGGTTGGAGAGAGCCAGTCAGGGCATAATTAGCGGAGAGCCAGCAAGGAAGTACTTCAAATGGGCAAACTAAACGGGCGTCAGCTGTACAGAAGGAATGACAAGTTCACATGTCCAGCTGTGGAGGCAGCCAAGTGTAGTCTAGAGTCTGAGCTTTAGCGACTTGCTATCAACACGAAGCATTGGTTTCTGTTACAGGCAAGTGGACGGTGATGGATTCTCGGCTCCAACGAAGATAGTGCTAACGAGAAACATGCAGAGGTTAAGCGTTGTGTGTGCACTTGCACAGGAAGAGCGACGTACTGTGCTTGGCGAAAGCAGTGATGTGCGGATACCTGTGTCTGATTGTGTTTCAGCTTAAGCAGTGCTCGTTATTCCGTTTTCGTAGCGGCGGGCTGCTGCAAGTCCTAGTCTGATGTCCGGAAATAAGTTTGAGTAGCAGAAGATTCTGGGAAAATTATATTCTGACAGTGTACTTTGCTTTGTTGTCAGCTGTTCTAACTGATTTGATTTCTCGTTGGCCAGCGTAGTGTACCCTGATTCAGTACACTTTAATTATCCATTTACTATTTCTCATGTATTTAATTATCCATTTACTATTTCTCATGTTCATTACCTGTATTTTCTTTAGTTTTTAAGGTTTGATGTGTCTGCCCCAGTTGGTGTAAGTTTGGATACTGTGCCCTGAGCTACTCCGCAACTCCGACCGAACAGGTCTCGGAAGGCGCAACGATACCGACCGACCGCCGTGTTATCGTCAACCGACAGGACTCACTGGATGCGGATACGGAAGGGCATGTGGTCAGCACACCAATCTCCGAGTCGTGGTCAAATTTCGTGGTCGGAGCCGCTACTGCCGGCCGGAGTGGCCGAGCGGTTCTAGGCGCTGCAGTCCGGAACCGCGGGACTGCTACGGTCGCAGGTTCGAATCCTCCCTCGGGCATGGATGTGTGTGATGTCCTTAGGTTAGTTAGGTTTAAGTAGTTCTACGTTCTAGGGAACTGATGACCTCAGAAGTTAAGTCCCATAGTGCTCAGAGCCATTTGGACCATTGGGAGCCACTACTCTTCAGTCAAGAACATCCTCAATTGGCCTCAAAAGTGCTGAGTGCACCCCGCTTGCCAACAGCGCTCTGCATACTCAGACGGTTACCAATCCAAGTTATAACGACGTCCAAGTGTCCGTAACTGTGATGATCGGGCGGGAATCGGTTTCGCCACTGCGGCAAGGCCATTGGCTAGCACCTTGGTACATTCAATAAAATTTTTCTGGTTTGTGGCCGCATATCAATATATATAAAACTACAGAAGTTTCGGTCTCTGTTGCAAGCGACCTTCTGTATTGAATGTGACAATGGCAGCGAAAGCCTACGTTTATATTTAGCACGTTCGTTATTTATTTTTCTTGTCATACAGTTATTAGTCGTATGGTCTATTGTTTTGTGTCTTCCTTGTTGTAAACCTAAAAATATTTTGAAGGACAGGGATTGTACTACTTGGCATGTTACGCTAGCTGTTAAGGTAAAGCATGTTGAGGAGTGAGAGCTGGTCAGTTACCTTATGTGTTACTTTCAGTCATGCGCTCTGATTTATGGAATTCTGTTGTTAGGGAGAGCATTAACTTGTTGAGTGCTTGCGCCCACGCAAACCCCAGCCACTTTCCACTCCCACCGTTTCCTGTATAACACCCTCTTGTGCAAATCTCTTCATCTCAGACTAGAATTTCTCTATTATTTGTTGGACATACAGTATTCCAGTCGCTGTCTTTGCCCACAGTTTTCTCCTCTGCAGTTCCCTCTCGTATCATAGAAGTTATTGCCTGATGCCCCTGTACATGCCATATAACTTCGTCCCTTCTCCTTGTCAGTGTTTTCCGTATGTTACTTTCTTTACCTGTTCTGTGGAAACCTCTTCATTCTTTATCTTACCAGTCCATCTAACTTTCTGTGTCCTTCTACAGCACCACATCTCAGACGCTTCACTTGTCTTCTTTCCGGTTTTCCCACAATTCATGACCCACTTATTCGATGATGTGCTCCAAACATATATTCTCAGAAATTTCCTCCTCAAGTCAAGGCCAATGTCTGAAATTAGCACAACCCTCTTAGGCAGGAAAGCTCTCTATACCTGTCCAAGTCTACTTTTTATGTCCTTCTCGCATTGTTCGCCATCTGCTGTTTTGTTTCAAATGCAGCAGAATTCCTTAACTTCTTCTACTTCTAGTCACCAGTTTGTTTATTGAGTTTATCGCTAATCTCATTTCTGCTACCCCATACAACTTTCGTATTTCTTCGGTTTATTCTCCGTCCGTACTTTATATACACTAACCTGTTAATTCCATTCAGGATTTTGTAATTCTTCATTTTCGCCTAGGATACAATAACATCAGCGAATCTTTTCGTTTCTTCGATTTATACATTTAACATATGGGGCAAAAATTCTCTGTATTACACCCTTTTTAACCCGAGGATTTCGTTCATAGTCTACCACTCTCTTGGATCTTGTAAGTAGGCCTGTTGCATATTACTTCTCTCTATAGTTTACGCGATTTTTCTCAGAATATCTTGTACGATTTTACACTGCATAATGCTTTTCATATATCCACAATTCCCTTGAACGATTTTTTAAAGATTTACCCTTGTTATCAAGTGAGCCGTCATAACTGCCTTTTGGTGCCTTTACTTTGCTTAACGCCAAACTGATTGTCATATAATAGATCTTCAGTTTTCTTTTCCATTCTTCTGTATATTACTGTTTTAGTACCTTGGATATGTCAGCTGTTAAGCTGATTGTGTGGCAGTTTTCGCACTTGTCTGCCATTGTTACCTTTGGAATATTTCTGATCATGGCTTTCCGAAAATTTGATGATAAGTCTCCAGTCATAGTCTACACACCAATCAAAATAGTCATTTGGTTACCACCTCCCCGAATGATTTTAGAAATTCCGAAGAAATGGAAGGGATGTTACCTCCTCCTGACGCATTTGAGTTTTCCAAAGCTGTAATATTGGATCCCCTAAGTCTTCAGTATTGACTTCAGTTTCCACTATTTTCTAATGCTGTTAACGTGTGACACAGGTGTGAATAATGGAGCTAGTATATGAAACTTTTACGACTGATCTACCAGAGCACAACTCACGAACCACCCTCACAGCTTTATTTCTGCCAGTATCTTGTCTCCCATCTTCCAGATTTCACAGGTGTTTCTCCGGCGAAACTTCCAGGAGTAGTCGTGGAGGAAAGGGTATTGCGGAGACATGGCTTAACCACAGCCTTCGGGATTGTTTCCAAAATGAATTTTCTCTCTGCAGTGGAGTGTGCACTGATATGAGACTTTCTTGCAGATTAATAGTGTACGGACAGCGACTGGAATCCGGGACCTTTGCCTTTGAACGCTTAGTTGCGAAAGGTGAAAGTCCTGGGTTCAAGTGCCGGTTTTTTTGAACTGACAGTACGTTTCAGCTGAAGTATTTCTTCATTTACCCATAGTTCTTCGTAGTTACCTTTCTTGTACTCATGTTTGTCTGTCCAACTTCTGAGGTTGCGTTTAGATACGGGGTGACTATTATTGAACTATATGAAAAAAACGTAAATCAGTTACAACCTAGGGCGCCCGCACACTTTATACAAAATGTAAACTTCACTACAGATATTCGGATTTACATTATGACATGTTCGATATGCCTCCCACCATTGGCGATGATGTGGTGCAGACGAATAACGAAATCCTGGATGGCCGCTGAGGTGTCAGAACATCGATGCTGTCGAAGACCTTCTCCATGTCTGTTTTCAGCTTAGTGATGGTTTTGAGGTTACTGCTGTACAAAAAAAATGGTTCAAATGGCTCTGAGCACTATGAGACTTAACCTCTGAGGTCATCAGTCCCCTAGAACTTAGAACTACTTAAACCTAACCAACCTAAGGACACCGCACACATCCATGCCCGAGGCAGGATTCGAACCTGCGACCGTAGTAGCAGCGCGGTTCCCGACTCAAGCGCCTAGAACCGCTCGGCCACAACGGCCGGCGCTTGTCTTTAATATAGCCCCACAAAAAGGTGTTACATGTGTTCAGATCCGGAGAATATGGCGGCCAATCGAGGCTCATACCAGTGGTCTCTGTGTTATCCTGAGCCACAATGCGGTCCCCGAAATGCTGCTCCAGGACATCACTCGCCTGCTTCGACGCAATCGCGGTCCGTCTTGCATGAACCGCATCTTGTCGAAATCGAGGTCAAAATCGGGGTCACTTTGGATACCGGGAATGAAATCGTCTTCCAAAACCTTCACGTACCGTTCGGTAGTCACCGTGTTATCAAGGAATACCGCACCGATTACTCCGTGACTGGACATTGAACTTCAAACAGTCTCTGGCTGAGGGTGAAGAGACTTCTCGATCACGGAATGCGGATTCTCAGTCCTCCAAATGCGCCAGTTTTCCTTGTTGACCAACCCTTTCAAGCGAAAGTGGGCTTCGTCGCTAAACCAACCCACACTAATTCCCATCATACCAAGCGGCCATCCTTCCAATTTGAACGTCCTAACGCAAACTGTTCTGAGGTTGTGACGATTTTATTTCATATAGTTCAATAATTGTCACCCTGTATGCCCATTCCTATTCAACTCTGCCTATTCTGGCGTTCATTAATGCAATGTTTGCAACCGTAGAGAACATGAAATGCATCTCATCATTCCTCATTCCCCTCGCTAAGTCACTTGTTTCCTCAATGATTCATCTGGATGACTTGAACGTCAGTCTACTCTCGATCATTGTTATGCACTTGCTCCTGGATATGCTCTGCAATCCTGTATATCATTTCGGAATCCCTGTCTGGTCGTACATAACAAACGTACACATTCGGGAAGAGGCAAGCACAGTGGTTGTCGTAGCTGAACGTCAGGTCTAATTGATGTTGCAAGTAGTTTCTTTGCCCGATCATACCTCCCGAAAGCTTGAATCCTGTTGTGGACTACTGGGTAGCACAGCGAGAAACCAGCCAAAGTTGCAAATTTCACTTTTTTTTATTCAGTCGATGACTAATTTCTGGGCGGGATCCATTGTCAAATCATCGCAAAGACAGTCAAAATGGTATTTGCGAAAATGCAAAAATCATGTGAAAAATGTGCAAACGAAGAGTTACACAGTTACAGCGCATACAGATTGACTATCTGCTACGATGATTTAAAAATATGTCCCAGCCTGAAACTAGTCACCGAGTGAATAAAAAAAGTGAAATTTGCTGGCTTTTCGTTGTACCGATTAACAGAAGTTGCCGACCTACATTTATTCCAGCATTCTGGAACTTCTTATTGGATAGTTGCTGTTATTTAACTCCTCATGGTCGGGGTTCACAGTGATTAGAATCTTTTAAAGGACACCATATTCTCTGTTGACTGCAGAAATCATTTTAGACAGCAAATAATTTCCACAGTCAACGACGAATATGATGTTCTTTTAAAAAAAATTGTTACCATGTTAGGAGTAGACCATCGAAAAGCAAAATAGCTTTATGTAACTTAACAGCGCGGAAGTAACGCCACCTCTCTCGTCTTCAGCACACTTCCGTCAGCGCTTAATACGTCGGTGTCTGGCGGCCAACACCTACTGCCCAGCGACGCGTATTGCGCACGGCACAATGCTACGTCACGAGGCGTGACAACGGCCCCACGTCACAGTGGCGGCGAACGACCGGTGGCCGGTGCAGCCAGCACGCGAAACGTCGCACCACGGAGGCGCGTCTTCCCGCTGCTCGTTTAACGTCATACGGCGCCAGCACGACCGTCTTTTGCTGAGGACCCCGGACAACGATCCTGGTCCTCAAAATGCACGCCAGTAGCTGATACTATCAAAGACACAGGCGGTACTGATTAGTCACTTTTACCTAATGGAGAAGCATTTCGAGGAGACCAACAGATTTGCGGAGGAGAAATTTGTGTTTAGGAATCGGCAGTCCGGACAGCGGATTTTAAGACAAAAATCATGGCACGGGCTTTTCTCGGGCAAGACTGAAGGCTCGCATAGGGGAATCAGCGAAAAACTTGCAAGATGCCATGGGATAACGCTCTAGTCAGTCTGTTCTGCCAATGACATGAACTCAGTATTTCACCTCAAGATGAAACTCCCCCATCGCGGCCCAGTTGTTTGTAAAAGAATTGTGTGCACGGAAACGGATGGAAAGGATTGTGCCGAATACCTGGACTGTAGCTGTGTGCCCTGATTAAACATTAATAATTACAGAGTACTGATGTGGACTATCAGCTACTGAGTGAAACAAGAATTAGGAATTACGTACATTTATTGTTACGATTTCAATGATTGCTCAGAACAAAAAAGGGTCAAATATTCATTACGAGCGAGTGAGTGCGTTTTCACATATGAGCATGTGATAATTGTGGATCTTCAGAGGGTAACTCGGTAAAGACATCATGAAACAGACCGAACGAACAAGAAATCTCTTTAATTGGCTGCTTGAAATATTTGTGATGATCGCATCGGAAGGTTAGCGAGTAAAGAGGAATAGAACCCCACACAGTAAAATCACGGCTGAAAGGTTACCTGGCGGTGACGGATTGATTTATCTGAACCTACGCGCCTATCATCCCGTACGCCTTGGCTGTGACATTTACATCGCTTGTGGGAGAGAATGCGCGGTGAGATGGCAGGCAGGTCCCGAAGCTAGCATTGCGCAGCCCATCTGCTCGTGAATTGGCTGCCTTCTCCTCTTGTGGTGAAGAAGACAGCTCTCTGCACCTCTCGACGACCAGGTCTGTCTACTGTGGCTCCCAGCGTAAAACGGTTCCCCTGTGGCTCGCAGCGAAAAACTGTTTACTATGGCTTCCAGCGAGGAAGGGTCTGATAGTTTCCTCTCCTGCTCTTCTTGGTGTGAACTCGCCAAAACTGCCATTTTGGCCAGTCTGAGACAGGGTACTTCATTTTACCAATCCGAAACCTCCTAACAATTTTATTCTGGACAGTTTGATGCCGATTCTTTTAGAAGATTCCTATCCTATCCAAATTATTCTTTTTGGAAACTTAACACACCGCCCTGGTCCTCATCGCCGTTCCCAAAGATTCAGCTTTTGGCCTATCAAACCGCGTCCCATCAAGAACGTAACTCTGTCTTATCAGAGTTTCCGCTCAGGGCGTCAGTGGGCCGTCGGCACTAGACGAGGGACACGTCTATGGAGGCGCCCCATGGTTATTGCGATGTTATCGGAGGGGACGCGCCATTTGCATGGGTAGTCTGTCGTACTCATAAACCTCTGTGCTCATATTCGCCAACTGGCGAGCACAGGGCGATTTCGCTGAACTCAGTACACAAATGCGTTCTTTCCCCGCACGCCAACCTCTGCCGTAATGAATGCGACAGCGGCGGCCGCTCGCAGAACCCAGGTGGCCGGCACCCGATGCCACTCCCGTGCCCTCCCTCCCACACCATCGATTGTGCGAGAGAGAGCGCAACACGGGCCCTAGTATTACTAGGCCGCAGCACGGAGCGCCATTCGCTTGGCGACCGGCGTGGAGTGCGGACGCATAGCACTGGGGCTCCCGCTGGGCTTTGGCTTGCTACGTTCACTTGTGTTAACGTGCCACAGCAATGCCCCGGCAACGTGCTTGGCGACGTCGCATGCGGCACAGCGTTCCAGTGTATCGTTCACAGAAGGCAATAGACATTGATCTTGCTGGGCACCCACCGCCCTCCTCGTGAGCGACCACTCAACCACTTCGTCTGATGACGGCAAGCCAAGGGCTAGTGACCTGAATCAACTAAACATACACTTTACAATTAAGACAAATTGAAAAGAAATTCTCTACAATCTCACCCACTCTTACGGGTGATACCGCTCTTTTGCGTATACATCGGAATTCATCCATTAATTAGACCTATCTTATCGACAGATTAAGTGTTCTGAGTAAAAACGATAATCAGACACGAGGCTGGCTGCAGCCCGATGCGTTTCAAATGGGAAGCTGTGAGCCAACAGAAAAAGTGTCCGGAGGAAGGTAATTGCTAGAAGAAAAGAAGAGTTAATGAGGAACCAAATGCCGACTTACGTGCAAGTGATCTTCCTCTACCGAGCAAAAGCCTTACGCCAGCGCAGGAACTGAGAAGCTAAAAAACATATTATACACAAAAATCAGTAGACGATAAACATATAAAACCAGTCAAATAGCAGTTCACTTAATTACCAGATCCAAAACAAGACAAACTCAGATAAGTAGTAGTAACATCAAACACTGCAGAATTGGAACAAAATAATTGAAAATCCTAAATTAAAAGAGTAAATGTTATGGGGACCAGCCAATGAAAACGGTCTACTCTTAGCGAGTTAGTGGAATTCAAAATCTTACACAAAACAGGAAAACAAGGGATGGCAAGCGAGGTAAGTCGGCTTGGACCAATGCGGAAAGAACGATTTACACTCTGTTACTGAGTTGAGCCCAATAGTGCGGAAGCACATATTAAACACGAAGCGCTTCTACGTTGGTTTAGAGAGATCACTGTAAAATTTTTTCTTTTGCTGATCCGAAAATGCGCGAAGATGTTGCGAAGTTTTGCGAATTCAGAACAGTAGTGTGTGATCATTATGACAGAGAGAACAGATCGAAAACAAGACTACACCAATATAACCCTCCCCCCCCCCCCCCCCCGCCCACTCTCCAGAAGTATTCTCTAGGCGAGAAGTGTTTTAACATGCTAAAAGACTGAGAAAAGCTACATTAGTTGTTACATATTAATTCAGAGGTGGCCGTGGTGGCCGTGCGGTTCTAGGTGCTTCAGTCTGGAACCGCGCGACCGCTACGGTCGCAGGTTCGAATCCTGCCTCGGGCATGGATGTGTGTGATGTCCTGACGTTAGTTAGGTTTAGGTAGTTCTACGTTCTAGAGGACTGATGACCTCAGATGTTAAGTCCCATAGTGCTCTGAGCCGTTTGAACCTTTTTTTGATAAACTCCCGGCAAATAGCAGAACAGATGAATTCTCTGCAGTCGGGAAAGAATGAATTATCAACTGTTATCAGAAGAACCGATCTCCACGAACTGAACTATGCAAGTGGCGCAGGGCTGTAATTTGTAGGGTGAAACAACAGCTGTCTCCAGGGAAAGTACTTAACACAAAATCAGGTTTATCCTTCACTGGAAGACTTTAACATTGTAAGTGGATAACGTAACCTCAGGGCTTTGCACTTATAGCGCTTGGAGTATTACTTACAATGTCCGCTCCTGATAGCTGAGTGGTCAGCGCGACGGAATGTCATATCTAATGGCCCGGCTTCGATTCCCGGCTGGGTCGGAGATTTTCTCCTCTCAGAGACTGGGTGTTGTGTTGTTCTTATCATCATCATTTCATCCCCATCGATACGCAAGTCGCCGAAGTCGAAAGACTTGCGCCAGGCGAACGGTCTACCTAACGGGAGGCCCTAGCCACACGACATTTCCATTACTTACAATAAATTTTATTAGGTCGACCGTCAAGAAAAACAATATATACATCACGTCTCTACAGATTTCGTAACTAAACAAGGAAAACAAAACATCATATACAAAAAAATCTGGATGAGTTAAGCACCAATATCGACGTACAAGCATATGGAAGACATGGTGGGTCCAGATCTGTTGCCTTATAAGCTTGATAACTTACAATACGATCAAATAAAAAGTGTGCTATTTGTTACTAACTTGACATAACATAATATACGCTTCAGTATTAGTTTCAAATTAAAGCTGAAAACGTGTAAAAGAAACCTTGTGTTTTTCTCCAATTACGGCGTTACTGAAGACGGGAAGGAGCAGTACAGTTTTAGCAGATCACGCAATATTTAATTTGTGGAATCACGAAGACAGTGCACACAAGAAGATATGATTAACGTCCCCCTCTTCCACACATACACACGCCAGAGGTGCAGTAAGACCGATGAGGCGTACATATTTATTGAAGCAGACGTGATTGAAGCCTAGTCGTGTCGTAGTGGTTCTTACTGAATGTTACGGCGGTAGTAGTGTGCTGGATATTTGTCCGTAAGTTACTCTTCTATTTCTGAAGGACTCTGGTTATTTTTATCTTCCTTCTGACCAACTGGTTGTCGGGGCTCCACAAGGACTACCTTCCCCATATTGTGTGATCTCCTTAACTACTACGCCTTCCACTTCGTTTCCCTTAATGCCGCGATTTTCTTTGAGGTTTTTTCCAAGGGACTTCAAGGCCTCCCGGGTAGCAGGGGCTCCTAGCAGAGCGTCAACACTGGGCAGGCTTACGCTCCAGACATGGCGTATCTGGATAGATCAGACGGGGGCCAATGCGTGCAGCTCAGGGTCATAACAGTACGACGGAGACTACAGGAAGTACCTGCCAGAACATGGCATTTTGCAGATATCGGCAAACTAAGTTGTTCCTAAAGCTATGTTGGAATGCTTTGAGAAAGGTGCTTTTTGACGTGTGTGTATGCGTATCTTCTAGCGTCGGAAAATATGGTGTTTTGTCACAGCATTGAATGTTGCAACAAATACTTTGACTGTCGAGATGAAGGGTCTCAAGTAAGCAACGGGACCATGGGTGTGCCTCAAGTTATACTAGCAGATTATGCTTCTCTGTGAGCGGAGAAACAGCTTGCTGTGGGCAATGCCCGACCTAATATTTCACTTTTGGCTCTCTGAAATCGATAGGGTTTGATCGTACACTTATTTTTAAGCCCAAATCGTAGCACGAAATTAATCCTGACGCCATTACCAGTATAGATAGTAGCGAAACAGAAATAATACAGAAAAAACGTATGACAGATGATAAGAAACGGATCTGGTAGTGTCTGTTCAAATGAATACTGTGAAAATATTACCCTGGGCTGCAAAGCATGAGAGCAGATTTCCGTATTTAGATAGCAAAATCCAACTTGGATTATTTAAATTCAATATTAAACACGCATAAGCCTCTAGGTAAAATTACTAAGTGGTCTCCTTGTGAAACTCGGGACTCATTTACGTCATTCTTCCATGGCATCGACTTTAATCTCTATCTCACAACTGTCATTAACGTGTATATTAACGTAACCTACGTAAATAACCTGCTGGAAGATCAGATGACAAACGTCATTGCGGATGCGAAAGAATGCTCATATATTACGGAGCAGCGAGATAATAAGTGTAGACACACATGAAAACACACGTTACACTTCAGTTCCTGATGTCCTGAGAAGTAAGTGAATAGCACTTCAGGCGTCTACCGACAAGATTACGCAGGTAGATTTCTATACTTATCTCGAATGTGTCGCAACAGGACAGACCGAAAGCTGGAGACGGAGATACGAGTAGTGTCGATTACCGTTACCAGGGAAACAATAGATTCCGTTAAGGAAGCACTTTAGACTACAATTTAACGTCAACGGGAACGAAATAAAATTTGTACTAGGGAAGCAAATCGACTGACTTATTTTCAAAGGAACTATACCTGTATTTGCCTTAAACAATCAAGTAAAACCACGGAAAAGTTAAATTAGGGTATCAGGAAGGGGATTCTATCGTCCAACCGGAGATACGGTTGAAGTTGGTGTCACCACCAGTATCCATCGTATCTGAAGACAAGAGTACCTCTGAATTGCAATGACTGCCACCAGCCATTCTTTTGTTCACTAACTACGTACTCTTTAAATCAATTTTTTAAGTACGGTTGCACATACTATTTTCAATAAGCTATGAAAAAACGATGCCCAAGCAACTGAAAATAATAGTAATGTAAAACTATTGATAGATTTTCAATAAGTAAATCTATACCTGTGTACATACTCCGCAAGCCATGCTACGGGACCAGACGGAGGGTACGTGAACCATTATCATTCATTTCCCTTCCTGTTCCACTCACAAAGAGAGCGAGGGAAAAACTACCATCTACATGCCTCCGTACGACCCCTAATTTCTCTTATCTTCATGGTCCTTACGAGAAATACACGTTGGCAACAGTAGAATCAGCAATTAGAAACAAATACCGGTTCTCTAAATTTTCTCAGTAGCGTTCCACGAAAAGGATGTCACCTTCCCTCCATAGCTTCCCATTTGATTCCCGTAGCATCTCTGTAATAACTGTGTGTTGATCGATCATACCTGCAACAAATCTACCAGCTCGATTCTGAATTACTTTGGTGTCTTCCCCTGGCGGGGATCCCAGACGGTCGTGTAGTACTCAACAACGGGTCGCACTAGTGTTCTATATGCGGCCTCCTATACAGAGGAACCATGAACCACTCTTCCTAAAACTCTCCCAATACACCGAAGTCGACCATTCGCGTACCTAACTACAGTTCTTACCTGCTCATTCCATTTCATATCGCTTTGCAGCGTTACGGCTGGATGTTTAATTGATGTGGCTGTGTGAAACAGTTGCCTATTAATGCTGTACTCGAACGTTACAGGATTGTTTATCCTACTCATCCCCATTAATTTACATTTTTATACGTTTAGAACATTCTGCCATTCACCACAACAACTAGAAATTCTCTCTAAACCCTATAGTACACTCCTACAGTCAATTAACGACGACATATTCCCGTAAATGACAGCATCACAAGCAAACAGCGGTAAATTGCTGCTCACCCGTTCAATTAGATCATTTATGTACACGTAGAGAATAAGAGGGCTACTATCACACTCCTCTGGGGCACTCCTGACGATTCTCTCGCTGTCGGGGATATCGTACTGGTTTCTGTAACTTAAGAAATCTTCACGTCACTCACATATATAGGAACCTATTCCGCATGCTCTTACCTTCATTGATAGTCTGCGGTGGGGCACCGTGCCAAAAGCTTCCCGGAAATAGTATGGAACCCGTCTGTTGCCATCCATCCTAAAAACTTAGGATATCGAATGAGAGAAGAGCAATAGAGTTTCGGAGAAGCGATGCTTTCTGAATCCGTGCTGATTGGTGGACAGAAGCTTCCCTGTCTCAAGGAAACTTATTGTATCCTAAGACGTTCCAGGGACAGCTTACTACAGGGACTAATAAATCGACGCTGACGGACGTGTCGAGCCTCTGTGTATCTTCAGCATTATTGCTTTATCGGATGTCAAGCAAAGCGCAGTACGTAGGATTAAAGCGGGGCGTGGTCCATATGGAGAATTTATTAGCAGTATCGTAAAACTAGAACATTTGGTCTTTGATAATAAAATCCACTGAGTCGTTAAGCCACGCCATAATCCACTCTAACTTTGAAACTTCCTGGCAGATTAAAACTGTGTGTCGGACCGAGACTCGAACTCGGGACCTTTGCCTTTCGCGGGCAAGTGCTGGTAGGTAGTGGCAGAGGTAAGGCTATGAGGACGGGGCGCGAGTCGTGCTTGGGTAGCTCAGATGGTAGAGCACTTGCCCGCGAAAGGCAAAAGTCCCGAGTTCGAGTCTCGGTCCAGCACACAGTTGTAATCTGACAGGAAGTTTCATATCAGCGCACACTCCGCTGGAGAGTGAAAATCTCTTTTCACTCTAACTTTCTTTATGCTCGACGTTTTGATCGCTCTGCTGGAGCCCTGTTCAGATCCAGTTTATGTAGGTGCTACGTGTGGTTGCTCTAGATGTCATGAGCTAAAAATAACATGAAGAAACAACTTCGTCAATTTTAATAATCTAATTTAATTTTAAACAGTCATGAAGATCGTTATTTGATTCTTTCACATAATTGCCTCCTTGAGTTATCTGAAGAGTCTTTCAAAGGATTTGCAGTGTCTTCTTTATTCCCTTCTCTGCGAGTAAGACATCTTTTATTGTAGGACGGACACCAGTGGTGGAATCCTGGAGGAGATCCCAAGACAAGAAGTTTGAAGTTGATTGCACCGCGGCCTGAGGACTTTACCATCAATCATAACGGGCACGGAGACCTACAGACTTACATAGCTAGTCTGTCTCCGCTCGACAGTGCCATACGGAGTCAGTGACGCGTTAGACAAACCAATCATTGCACAGAAAGTGCCGCAAGAATCGCCCATAGTGTTCATTCACTATCATGTTGCACACCATTCCGTAAAGAGATTCGGATTTTAACTACAGTGTCACAGTTCACGTGTTCCCTAGTGGTATATGTCTTAAACAATCAGCAGCAGTCCAAAACGAATAATAATGCCAAAAATTACAAGGCCATCATGAAATTCTATAAAGTGATGGAGATTCCAGTGTTATCCTATGGAAGCGAAAACTGAGTTATCACAAAAAAGGAAGAAAATAAAATTCAACAGCAGAGATGAGGTTTCTAAGGAAGACGAAGGGCTAGACAAGAAGACGCATGACTAGTGATGAAAATATCGGATCAGAAGTAAATATTTTCAACATGAATCAAAAAATTTAAAAGTATCATGAAGGCTGATGGCAGCACCTCACGAGAACTCCAGGTCACAGAATTCCCCAGAGATGCCGAACTACAAGTGAGAAAAGAGGTATTGGAATACCGGAAAAGAGGTGACTGATTTTCTTTGTGAATTCGGAACAGGCAACAGCCTAGTGCTCGAAAAGAAATTCATGAAGATGACATACGAAAGACGGAACTTTTACTGTGATGAGAGTGAGATGGAGCTGGGTGGGGAATATAGTCAGACGAATGGCTAAAATGTACCAAGGAAATCGTATGATTATTTAAAGAAATGAAAGCAAGTCAAGACAACAAGCTGACGCAAGGCATGTAAATGAAACTGAAAATATACAATGTTAATATGAATGCGTATGACAAGGCCCCAATGCTTGAAGATTGGAACAGACTTATATCTTGAAACGTGTGTCATATGACTGGTATCAGTGGCGATCATGGAAAATTTATGCACCATGTCTACTGACGTGATACTTTTAAGAGCAGGCAGATGAAAAGTAAGCTCAACAGACAAGACATTGTTTAGCCCTTAAAAGGAAACACTGGCCGCTCGGGGACATAGTAATTGGTTTAGGACTGATGCCAGGCGGTCATATCACCCTCCATAACTTATGGAGTGAAGTGGTGTGTATGTGACAGGTGACACCATGGAATCAGCACAGTAAGATATGCAATGGGTGTGGATGTTCTCTGGAGGAAGTTGGTGCATCGGCATGAGTCAAAATCAGCTCGATTACAGTAGGAGACTTTTATTTACTTTGTATCAGTAACTCATGTCTTCAGCTGGCGGACACTAGGTGATTGGCATCGAACCCATGGACTCCAGTAGATGATATTCCCAGCGCATCCTAACAGTACGGCAGCTTTGCGACGTCGACATACCTCGGTGGCGCTGTGGCAAGGATGTAGCCAGCCGTGACGACTAACGAAAGCAGAACCCACCAGGGTGTGAACCCCAGCCTCGACTTCTGGCTGACAGTGTCAGGAGGTGGCGGGTGCTCATTGGCCGGATGGCTGTAGGGGGCCTCAGTTCGGCGCTCGGACCATCGATGCTGCGGCTGGATACCCAGGCAGGAGGTCCAGTCGGGGTGACGGTTACACGATGGCGTCCTCATGGCAGATTCCCACAATACAGCGACGCTGGCTCGTTGACGTGCCGATTCGATGGCCTGCCTGGCCGGACGGCCAATATTTGTTGTTGTTGTTGTGGTCTTCAGTCCAGAGACTGGTTTGATGCAGCTCTCCATGCTACTCTATCCTGTGCAAGCTTCTTCATCTCCCAGTACTTACTGCACCCTACATCCTTCTGAATCTGCTTAGTGTATTCATCTCTTGGTCTCCCTCTACCATTTTTACCCTCCACGCTGCCCTCCAGTGCTAAATTTGTGATCCCTTGATGCCTCAGAACATGTCCTACCAACCGGTCCCTTCTTCTAGTCAAGTTGTGCCACAAATTTCTCCTCTCTCCAATTCTATTCCTTCTCATTAGTTATTTGATCTACCCATCTAATCTTCAGCATTCCTCTGTAGCACCACATTTCGAAAGCTTCTATTCTCTTCTAGTCTCAACTATTTATCGTCCACGTTTCACTTCCATACAAGGCTACACTCCATACAAATACTTTCAGAAACGACTTCCTCACACTTAAATCTATACTCGATGTTAACAAATTTCTTTTCTTCAGATACGCTTTCCTTGCAATTGCCAGTCTACATTTTATATCCTCTCTACTTCGACCATCATCCGTTATTTTGCTCCCCAAACAGCAAAACTCTTTTACTACTTTAAGTGTTTCAGTTCCTAATCTAATTCCCTCAGCATCGCCCGATTTAATTAGACTACATTCCATTATCCTCGTTTTGTTTTGTTGATTTTCATCTTATATCCTCCTTTTAAGACACTGTCCATTCCGTTCAGCTGCTCTTCCAGGTCCTTTTTTTTTATTTCTTCTCCATGGATTTTAATTCCTACTCCGAATTTTTCTTTTGTTTCCTTTACTGCTTGTTCAGTTTACAGATTGAATAACATCGGGGATAGGCTACAACCCTTTCTCACTCCCTTCCCGACCACTGCTTCCCTTTCATGCCCCTCGGCTCTTATAACTGTCATCTGGTTTCTGTACAAATTGTAAATAGCCTTTCGATCCCTGTATTTTACCCCTGACACCTTCAGAATTTGAAAGAGAGTATTCCAGTCAACGTTGTCAAAAGCTTTTTCTAAGTCTACAAATGCTAGAAACGTAGGTTTGCCTTTCTAAGATAAGTCGTTGGGTCAGTATTGCCTCACGTGTTCCAAAATTTTTACGGAATCCAAACTGATCTTCCACGAGGTCGGCTTCTAACAGTTTTGCCAATAGTTAAACGTGTCAAAGTGAGTTTGTTGTGGTGTGGCTGCAGCAAATGTCTCGTACGTTGCGTGTCGAATTGGCACTGGTTTCGGTAACACGCTGCTCACCACACAACAGGCGGGATGCGACACCTGAAGTGGAGATGACATAAGAATATCCCTGACAGATCGGAGAACTGTTGCCATCTTTCAACAGTGAAGCGCTAACGGCGCTAACAGTTGCCGTCTACAAAGCTGTGAGAACACAAAGGCTTTGCCACAGAGACGTTTAAAAAATCGCGTTACGTTATTGGTTGATGTAGCCGCGGTTAACTGCGCGCCCAGCACACTGCAACTATCATAGATCAACTTTTTTGATCTATCGGTCTCCTGAATGGTTTTGTGCGGTCTGCCTCTCCTGTGCCAACCTCCTCATCTCAGAGTACCACTTGCAACCGAAGTCCTCAGTTATTTCCTCGATGTATTCCGTTCTCTGTTTTCCACTACAGTTTTTACCTTCTACAACGCCCTATCATCCTGTCCCTTCTTCTTGTCAGTGTTTTCCACATATTCGTTTTACCACCGATTCTGCGGAAAACCATCTTATTCCTTGTCAATCCACCTACTTTTAAACATTCTTCTGTAGCACCGCATCTGAAATGCTTCGATTTTCTTCTGTTGGTGTTTTTTCCACAGTTAAAGTTACACTCCCACACAGTGCTGCATTACAGATCTACATTCTCCGAAATTTCTTATTCAAATTAAGGCCAATGTTTGATACTAGTAGACTTCTCTTGGCCAGGAATATCCTTTTTGTCAGTGCTATTCTGCTTTGTATGTCTCCTTAACTTCGTCTAATTCGTGATCTCCTTCCTGAAGTTAAGTTTCTCAATGTTATCGTTTGAGCTACTTCTTACTATTTTCGTCTTCCTTCGGCTGACTCTGAATGCATATTCTGTACTCATTAGACTGTTCATTCCATCCAAAAGACCCTGTCATTCTTCGCTGCTTTCATTCAGGATAGCAATGTCATCAATGAATCTTATCACTGATATCCTTTCATCCCCGAATTTAAATCCCTTTCTTGAACATTTCTTTTATTTCCGTCACTGATTCTTTGACATATAGTTCGGACAGCAGGGACGAAATACTACATCTGTTTTCGATCTGAACACCTCTTCTCGTGTCGACTCTTGTTTCTTGCTCAGTAACGTCATCAGACAAGTCTTCCTCCCCCGTAGAGGACTTCAGTGTACTGCTTCCACCTATGCGCTTTCTCCTCTGCAGTTAACAATGTAATTCCCTTCGCACTCTTAATGTTACCACCCTTTTCTTGTTTTTAATTTGCCGAAGGCTGTTTAGACTTTTCTGTATCAATCCTTACGACAGTCATTTCTTTTTCTATTTCGTCACACTTTGCATAGGGCCATTTCACGTTAGCTTTCCTGTACTTGCAATTTATTTCGTTCGCAAAGTTCCCTTAACATTTTTGGACTTCCTTCCTTCATCGGTCAACTGAAGTATTCCTTCTGTTAGCCCTGGTTTGCCGCGCGGTATTAGCCGAGCTGTTTTAGGCGCTGCAGTCATGGACTGTGCGGCTGGTCCCGGCGGAGGTTCGAGTCCTCCCTCGGGCATGGGTGTGTTTCATGGGTGTGTGTGTTTGTCCTTAGGATAATTTAGGTTAAATAGTGTGTAAGCTTAGGGACTGATGACCTTAGCAGTTAAGTCCCATAAGATGTCACACACATTTCACCATTTTGAGCCCTGGTTTCTTTGCAGTTACCTTTCCTGTACGTGCGCTTTTCTTTCCAACTACAGTGAATGTTGCTTTTTGAGCCTGCGCTATTCATTATCGTAGTATCTGTAGCATCGCAGAAATTGAAATGTATCTCTTCATTCCTTAGTGCTTCCGTATCCCACTTCCTTGCTCATTTATTCTTCTTGACTAGTGTCTTAAACTTCAACCTATTATCATGATAACTAAATTGTGATGTGAGCCAATATGTGCTCGTAGGTATGCTTTGCAATCCCGTGTCTGATTTCGGAATCTTTTCTTGACCAATAATACGTAATCTAACTGAAATCTTCCCTTATCTCCCAACATTTTCCAAGTATACCTTGTCCTCTTGTGATTCTTCGGCAGAGTGTTCGCTGTTACTAACTGATATTTTTTGCATAATTCCATTTGTCTTTCTCCTTTCCCGTTCCTGCTACCAAGCCCATATTCTCTCGTAACCATTTTTCCACTCCCTCCCTTACAGCTGCATTCCAATCCTACATGACTATTAGATTTTCATCCACATTTAGATACAGAATTACCCTTTCAGTATCTCCATATATTTTCTGTATCTTTTCATCCTCTGCTTGCAACGTCGGCATATGTACCCAGATTATTGTTGTTAGTGGTGGTTTGCTGTTGATTCTGATGCGAACGGCCCTATCACTGAACCGTTCACAGTAAATCAATGTCTGCGATATCTTCCCATTCATAATTCTACTCCAGTAATATCATTTTCTGCTGGCATTGATAATACCCTGTACCCGTCTGACCAAAAATCCTTTCTTCTTTCTATTTCGCTTCACTGACCCCTAGTATGCTTGGATTGAACCTCAGCACTTTTCAGATTTTCTAACTACCATGTTCAGATTTCTGACAACACTTAGAACGTTGCCCTTCGCCCAATAAACTATAGGCGGGTGTCCTGGCGCATAGCCACTTTTCCATATTACAACAAGTGGCTTCCTTGCGACACCGAGCTGGGCTCGCGCAGTGAGAAATGGGTCGTCAAGGGTACGTGACAGAATAGCAGAAAATAGTTACCATATTTGGACGTTTCCCATTTGTCGACGTATCATTGCAGACTGTTTAACGTGTCAAAAGGAATGCTGTACCACTCACGGCCATGTAAAGCGATGCAGAAGAGTAGTTGTGAAAAATCATAAACGATAACAATCAGAGACGAGAACCAGGCGTTCGTAGTGAAAATTAGTTTCAAACCGGACATGAGTTACTGCTGGCAGTAAACACAGGGCCATCTCAACCAGTTTCCGATCGAACACTGAGGTGAGAACTGAATGTAATGTACTTTGGAGCGAAAATGGTAAGGAAAGAGAAAGAGAGATGTATGAAGACAACAGCAGTTAGTGCCAAAGAGAGATATTGATGGTCAGTGAGAGATAGTGGCAGCAAAAGAGCAAGAGAGATGGGTAGAGAGAGAAGCAATCTATATATGTATCACACTCCGAAAGCCACCCAACGGTGTGTGACTGAGTGTACTTCTGGTATCGCTAACTGATGCCCCCTTCCCTGGTCCACACGCTAAAGGCGCGTGGGAAGAATGTTTGTCGGTAAGCTACTGTATTATTTGTAATTTCTCGAATTTTCTCGCCGTGGCCTATTTGGGAGATGTGTGTGGGAGGAATTAAGATGTTTTCCGATTCTTCCTATAAAGTTTCCCTCGTAAATTAGATATTAAGGCTCCCCGTGATTCTCAACATCTCTGCTGTAATGTCTACCAATTGAGCTTGTTGAGAATCTCTGTAACGCTCTCGCACCGATTAAAAGATCCCGTGACGAAACACGCCGTTCGTCGTTGGATCTTCTCTATCTCGCCTCCATAGTGTGATGGGCAATACTCAAGAATCTGTCGAACAAGCGCCTCGTAAGTCAGTTCATCCGTGCATGACTTACATTTACTTAAGATTTTTCCTGTGAATCTGTCTGGCAGATGCTTTTCTTAATATTTGTTTTATATGGTCATTTACTTAAGGTCGCTCTCTATAGTTACTCCTACATATTTAACGGTAGATAATCTTTCCAGCAATTTGTCATCAGTAGTGTAGTTGTACATTAGTCGATTTCTTCTCCCGTGTATGCGCGATGTGTTACATTTATTTTCGTCCATGATCAATTGCTAGAGCTTGCACCATTCATCAATCTTCTGCAGGTAATTATGGAAACCTAAGCTGTCGTCTGGCGTTGCTACTTTCTTACAGACTATCATATCATCTGCGAACACATTTAAAGAGCTTTTGATGCTTTCTACTATATCGCTAATATACAGGGTGTTACAAAAAGGTACGGCCAAACTTTCAGGAAACATTCCTCACATACAAAGAAATAAAATATGTTATGTGGACATGTGTCGGGAAACGCTTACTTTCCATGTTAGAGCTCATTTTATTACTTCTCTTCAAATCACATTAATCATGAAATGGAAACACACAGCAACAGAACGTACCACCGTGACTTCAAACACTTTGTTACAGGAAATGTTCAAAATGTCCTCCGTTAGCGAGGATACATGCATCCACCATCCGTCGCATGGAATCCCTGATGCGCTGATGCAGCCCTGGAGAATGGCGTATTGTATCACAGCCGTCCACAATACGAGCACGAAGAGTCTCTACATTTGGTGCCGGGGTTGCGTAGACAAGAGGTTTCAAATGCCCCCATAAATGAAAGTCAAGAGGGTTGAGGTCAGGAGAGCGTGGAGGCCATGGAATTGGTCCGCCTCTACAAATCCATCGGTCACCGAATCTGTTGTTGAGAAGCGTACGAACACTTCGACTGAAATGTGCAGGAGCTCCATCGCGCACGAACCACTTGTTGTGTCGTACTTGTAAAGGCACATGTTCTAGCAGCACAGGTAGAGTATCGCGTATGAAATCATGATAACGTGCTCCATTGAGCGTAGGTGGACGAAACTAAAATGAGCTCTAACATGGAAAGTAAGCGTTTCCGGACACATGCCCACGTAACATCTTTTCTTTCTTTGTGTGTGAGGAATGTTTCCTGAAAGTTTGGCCGTACCTTTTTGTAACACCCTGTATATTAGAACCAGTAACGGTCTTACCACACTTATTAGGGGTACTCTGGAGATAACGTTCAGATCTTTCGATTTTTGTCTGTTAAAAGCGGCGCCTCGAATTCTATCTGCAAGGAAGTCTTCAGTCGAAAGTCTGGTGCGATACTCGGTAAGTTCGTATTTTTTTCACTAAACGGCAGTGCGGGGCGATGTCAAATGCCTTCCTGAAGTCAAAGAACACTGCATCAGCCTGAGCGCTCTTGTCTACAGCGCTATGGATCTCATTGAGGAACAGAGCGATCTGAGTTTTCCAAGATGTCTGTTCCGGAATAGAGGATACTTCTTCAAAAATGTCGTAATAACTGAGCACAATACATGTCTCTAATGCTACAACATCTTGACGTCAACGATATAGACCCACGGTTATGATTGCATGTGATTGCAAAGGTGAAAGGAGACAGTGGAACTGAGAAAAGAGAGGCTAATGCAGACCATACATAGTCTTGAGGGTCCTGAACGGTCCCAGACTGGCAAACTTTAACACGTAGGTATAGTGAAGGGCACATTTTGGACGAAATTTAAACACGTGGGCACGCGGGAAAAGTAAGTGAGGCCGCCCAGAATTTTTGAGCTGCCGCGGTGTGGTGGAGACATTGGCAGTGGAGAAAGGAGACGTGTAAGTGAGAGAGGAGAAACTGGCGTAAACCAATGGGAGAAAAAGGAGTCACTGGGAGAGAGACATAAATAGGCAGCGACACTGAGAGGGAGATGCTGAGCTTGATGGCGTAACTACAAAGAAAGACTGGGTAAAAGGATTTAGAATATGCTGTGTTAAAAGAGCACAAATATGTTTGCATGCCACAATTTTTGGTGAAGAGGGCACGATGAGGATTGAGACAGCGAGTTCCCCAATTTTCAGTCAGAGTCTTTTAAAGAGAAATATATTCGCCATTTTTGCGTTCCGACAGGAGCATTTTTCCGGTGGTTTTTCCTTAATGATTGAATCACAGAGGGATCTTGTGGTGGCCAAGATGTTCGTGGCACAAGAATCTACAGACTGCCCCGTGGAGACACAATGTTCGGCTCTGGCTGCCTTCATCAGCTGCAAAAGGCGAGTGTACGATCATGTTCCACTCATATTTTGTGAAATGTGCGTGTGGTCTGACTATTGTAGCTTTGCTGCATTTACCTCGTGGTATTCTGTGGATTAGTCTTCCGCAAACCCAGCTCATCATTTTCGGAACCAAGAACAGCAGAGATTTTTGTACACGGCCGAAAAATTGCACTAACTGGATGTTTCTTAAGGATTATACCTGATTCAGATAAAATGTTGCCCACAAACGGGAGCAACGCCCTGGATTTAAACAGCTTATTCTGTTCTTTATCTTGTGAATGACAACGTATATTCCTCATTAAAGCTGTCCCAGTTTGATGTGACAAATATCTATCGCTTTTACACGCAGACTGTAGGTGTTCTAGCTCCTTTGCAAGGCTGTCTCAATCAGACACAACCTGTGCATGGTGCACCAGCTTGCAAAGGGTGCTCACTGTTTCCGAAGGGTGCTGACAATGTGACGCCTGAAATATAGGTCGGTACCATATTTGTGAGCTTACGGTGAATAAAATTCCCTTGTGACCCATCCATTTTCCGATTAATTAAGGCGCCTAGAAACGGAAGACAACCATATTTCTCCTCTTCCATTGCAAACTGGATTTTCTCGTGGACAGCAGTTAGATGTAAAAATCGTGATACCTCTTCCTCGCCATGTGGACACACCACAAAAGTGCCCTAATACTCTTGGTTTAGTTTCGAGTGTCCTCTTCTCAAAATCTTCCATAAACAAATGCTACCAAAGGGGCAGAAACGTTAATTTGTCCAAAATATTCACTGCTGAATAAAAGGTAATTTTAGGAAAGGGCAGGATGGTAGAGAACTGTTATATCGGGACTTATTCCTGATCGGTGACAACGAATCCATTATAGAAACCCTTGTGAGGAGTGAAACATCGTCAAAACTTCCTAATAAGTCCAGTCGCAGAGTCTTCAGCCTACTAATAAATTGTGCACATTTCCTGACCTGGTGTGAACATATTCCATCAAATGGTGTCAGCAGCGAAATAAGATGCTTAGCGAAGTAGTAAGTCCGCTGCTCCTATATTACTCGCAGCTGGTCGTAGTGGCAGACCTTCTCTGTGAATTTTCGGAAAAGCTTGCAATCTGAGTTGAACAGCGCTGCAACTATTTACGAAGGAGGAGAAAGTTAATAGTGCCGACATTTTCCTTTCTACTCTACCTGTGGGGTCTTTTGTCCGTCTTACGGTACGTAGGTTCACTCAACATTAGACAGCACGTGTCAAATGTACAGTGGCCTTGCCCTTGTCCGCTGGAAGGGCCACCGCTTGAGGATCTTCTCGGCTTGCACAATGCGACTCCTTCCGTCGAGAAAATACAGTATTACTTTCTTCAGGAGAAACTGTTGTAAGTTTGCGAAATGTTTCACGCCGTATTTATTCTGTTGCTTCATTCGAAAGAGGTTTAAGCTTCTTCGATCAGTTCAAGGCATAATTTTAGGCCTGGACTCGAAGCTGAAAATCTTTACCAAGACCTTACCAGTGAAATTCATGACGGAGTGTTGAAAATACCTCCCTCGGTGACGTTGCCAGAATGGCGCATTTCATAAAGACCACCCCTGCCAAGTTCATCGCACGAACGGCAAGTTAAACACCTGTAAAGGTAAGGATTTGTTTCAGTCGGCGTGAACTGGAAGTAGTTTCAAAACAGCTGTTTTGTTTGCGCTTGGAGATTGCATCCAATCTCCCATCCGTATCTTCAGAATGTGTCGATGAACTAAAATGCGGCAAATCGGACAGGATCCACAAGGAGTCGTCCTCAAGACAATAATCGAAGTTCGCCCGCATGTCATTCAGTATAAGTGTGAAAGACAAACATAAATTTCAGTGTAAATATCATTTAAAGCCCTGAAAAGTGGAAACACATTTACCACATCTCTACCTCATGTAACAGAGTCATCGCCCTTGTGACCTAAAAACATCGGTAAGCAGTATTAACAATTCGTAGACAGCAAACGCCCACTTACACAACCCAAAAGAGATCCACTACAGTAACTTTAAACATCAAAATTGACATACTGCAATTTTACCATTTGAAAACATAATTTTTTTTCGGTTATAACCTAGCCTAAAATTTCCGATACAGACGTTACCTGTGTTACAGAAGACTTGCGGCATTAAGTATAGACATGAGGGTGAAATGGCTAGACAGTCACGGAGCGTGCATAATGTAATAGATGGCTGTTGTTGTGGTCTTCAGTCCTGAGACTGGTTTGATGCAGCTCTCCATGCTACTCTATCCTGTGCAAGCTTCTTCATCTCCCAGTACCTAGTGAAACCTACATCCTTCTGAATCTGCTTGGTGTATTCATCTCTTGGTCTCCCTCTACGATTTTTACCCTCTACGCTGCCCTCCAATACTAAATTGGTGATTCCTTGATGCCTCAGAACATGTCCTACCAACCGATCCCTTCTTCCCGTCAAGTTGTGCCACAAACTTCTCTTCTCCCCAATCCTATTCAATACTTCCTCATTAGTTATGTGATCTACCCATCTAATCTTCAGCATTCTTCTGTAGCACCACATTTCGAAAGCTTCTATTCTCTTCTTGTCCAAACTATTTACCGTCCATGTTTCACTTCCATACATGGCTACACTCCATACAAATACTTTCAGAAATGACTTCCTGACACTTAAATCTATACTCGATGTTAACAAATTTCTCTTCTTCAGAAACGCTTTCCTTGCCATTGCCAGTCTACATTTTATATCCTCTCTACTTCGACCATCATCAGATATTTTGCTCCCCAAATAGCAAAACTCCTTTACTACTTCAAGTGTCTCATTTCCTAATCTAATACCCTCAACATTACCCGACTTAATTCGACTACATTCCATTATCCTCGTTTTGCTTTTGTTGATGTTCATCTTATATTCTCCCTTCAAGACAGCATCCATTCCGTTCTACTGCTCTTCCACGTCCTTTACTGTCTCTGACAGAATTACAATGTCATCGGCGAACTTCAACGTTTTCATTTCTTCTCCATGGATTTTAATACATACTCCGAATTTTTCTTTTGTTTCCTTTACTGCTTGCTCAATATACAGATTGAATATCATCGGGGAGAGGCTACAACCCTGTCTCACTCCCTTCCCAACCACTGCTTCCCTTTCATGTCCCTCGACTCTTATAACTGCCATCTGGTTTCTGTACAAATTGTAAATAGCCTTTCGCTCCCTGTATTTTATCCCTGCCACCTTTAGAATTTGAAAGAGAGTATTCCAGTCAACATTGTCAAAAGCTTTCTCTAAGTCTACAAATGCTAGAAACGTAGGTTTGCCTTTCCTTAATCTTTCTTCTAAGATAAGTCGTAAGGTCAGTATTGCCTCACGTGTTCCAGTATTTCTACGGAATCCAAACTGATCTTCCCCGAGGTCGGCTTCTACTAGTTTTTCCATTCATATGTAAAGAATTCGTGTTAGTATTTTGCAGCTGTGGCTTATTAAACTGATTGTTCGGTAATTTTCACATCTGTCAACACCTGCTTTCTTTGGGATTGGAATTATTATATTCTTCTTGAAGTCTGAGGGTATTTCGCCTGTTTCATACATCTTGCTCACCAGATGGTAGAGTTTTGTCAGGACTGGATCTCCCAGGGCCGTCAGTAGTTCCAATGGAATGTTGTCTACTCCGGGGGCCTTGTTTCGACTCAGGTCTTTCAGTGCTCTGTCAAACTCTTCACGCAGTATCGTATCTCCCATTTCATCTTCATCTACATCCTCTTCCATTTCCATAATATTGTCCTCAAGGGCATCGCCCTTGTATAGACCCTCTATATACTCCTTCCACCTTTCTGCTTTCCCTTCTTTGCTTAGAAATGGGTTTCCATCTGAGCTCTTGATGTTCATACAAGTGGTTCTCTTATCTCCAAAGGTCTCTTTAATTTTCCTGTAGGCAGTATCTATCTTACCCCTAGTGAGATAAGCCTCTTCATCCTTACATTTGTCCTCTAGCCATCCCTGCTTAGCCATTTTGCACTTCCTGTCGATCTCATTTTTGAGACGTTTGTATTCCTTTTTGCCTGCTTCATTTACTGCATTTTTATATTTTCTCCTTTCATCAATTAAATTCAATATTTCTTCTGTTACCCAAGGATTTCTACTAGGCCTCTTCTTTTTACCTACTTGATCCTCTGCTGCCTTCACTACTTCATCCCTCAAAGCTACTCATTCTTCTTCTACTGTATTTCTTTCCTCCATTCCTGTCAATTGTTCTCTTATGCTCTTCCTGAAACTCTGTACAACCTCTGGTTCTTTCAGTTTATCCAGGTCCCATCTCCTTAAATTCCCATTTTTTGCAGTTTCTTCAGTTTTAATCTACAGGTCATCACCAATAGATTGTTGTCAGAGTCCGCATCTGCCCCTGGAAATGTCTTACAATTTAAAACCTGGTTCCTAAATCTCTGTCTTACCATTATATATTCTGTCTGATACCTCTTAGTATCTCCAGGGTTCTTCCATGTATACAACCTTCTATCATGATTCTTAAACCAAGTGTTAGCTACGATTAAGTTGTGCTCTGTGCAAAATTGTACCATGCGGCTTCCTCTTTCATTTCTTAGCCCCAATCCATATTCACCTGCTACGTTTCCTTCTCTCCCTTTTCCTACACTCGAATTCCAGTCACCCATGACTATTAAATTTTCGTCTCCCTTCACTATCTGAATAATTTCTTTTATTTCATCATACATTTCTTCAATTTCTTCGTCATCTGCAGAGCTAGTTGGCATATAAACTTGTACTACTGTAGTAGGTGTGGGCTTCGTATCTGTCTTGGCCACAATAATACGTTCACTATGCTGTTTGTAGTAGCTTACCCGCATTCATATTTTCCTATTCATTATTAAACCTACTCCTGCATTACCCCTATTTGACTTTGTGTTTATAACCCTGTAGTCACCTGACCAGAAGTCTTGTTCCTCCTGCCACCGAACTTCACTAATTCCCACTATATCTAACTTTAACCTATCCATTTCCCTTTTTAAGTTTTCCAACTTACCTGCCCGATTAAGGGATCTGACATTCCACGCTCCGATCCGTAGAACGCCAGTTTTCTTTCTCCTGATAACGACATCCTTTTGAGTAGTCCCCGCCCGGAGTTCCGAATGGGGGACTATTTTACCTCCGGAATATTTTACCCAAGAGGACGCCATCATCATTTAATCATACAGTAAAGCTGCATGCCATCAGGAAAAATTACGGCCGTAGTTTCCCCTTGCTTTCAGCCGTAATAGAAGGCTACGACCAATTAATTATTATTTACCCTCTCAGTTGTTCGAAACTTGTTGCTTCCAATAAAGCAGCAGTTTCAAACGATAGATTACGTTACATACCCAGTTATTATATTTCTCATTCTCAGGAAACCGGAACATATTCTTTCTTGAACTGAATTTAAAAATTTGTTTTAATCCATGCTTTAATTTGGGAACGTTGCCTGATTCGACCGGAGAAAACAGATTTGAATTCCGCTGTCTGAAGTCTGTAATGGAATGAAATGATCGTATGGCATTGTTGGCGGTGACACTCATCCGAGGAAATTCGGCCTCCGGGTTGCAAGTCTTATTTCAGTTGATGCCACGTTGGACGAAGTGCGCGTCGGTAACACAACAGTCAGTGTAAAAAGGGAGAAAAATCGCCCGCCTGGCCGGGAATCGAAACTGGGTTCGCTGCATGGTAGGCAACCAAGTTACCACTTACAATTTCTTTCTTTTGTTCGTTATTGGTCGTTGTGTTTGTTCGGGGCGGACATTCCATGATGCTTGTTCAAGTTCATCGTTGATCCACTAACTCATTTTCTTTTTTTTTTTACAGATGGCAGCTATACCTCCGACCGAACACGCTGAGATACCGCACCGGCTCTAAGCAGGCGGTCCGAACTGTGTATCATCCAACGATGAGATCGGTTGCATCGAGACTTCACACGCTATGGCATAGTCACTTGAAAAAAAAAAATAAATAAAAGTCCACTGTCTTCGGCCGATGTCGGTAGACGGCAGAATCCCCGGATGTCAGTGCCACTGCGACCGTAGCCAGCTGCGCTAGGCACGTGTTTGTAAGATTCCTTGCGTGAGCGGCATATCATGTGTAGGGCAAACGACCCTCATTGTTCGGGTGCGTGGAACAGTTGCCTCCTCCAAGCTAGAAAGTCTGCTGTCGCCGAACATTGTATTTGTACTGGCTATTAGGTGAAATATGGCGCAACAAAATTTTGTGGCCCGTACTTTAAATTTCTGGAATACTATTATCAGTTAATCTGTGGTAGTGTAAGACGTTGACAACGTAACAGAAAGAAACAAGTGACGACAGAAAAGAGGGAAATTAATGTTCTTGCTGCTGTTGTAGTTGATTCGCACCTCAGCTTCCGCGCAATCGCACTAGCAAATGGCGTGAAGCAGGCAAGAGTCCTACGCATTCTCTGCCGACATAGGTTTCATCCGTACCATACATTTCTCGATCAAGAGCTGAATGGAAACGATAATGATAAGCGTGTTAACTTCTGTACATGCGTATGAAGACAGATACTTCAGATGTATAATGCATCTTGTTTAGCGATGAAGCCACATTTACCAATCTTGGCCAGTTAAACCACCGAAATACGCACTATTAGTGCTGACAATCCCAATTGGCTTCAGGTGGAACGTCAGCGTCCCGTTTTTCATATATGGAACACAGAATGCGCACAAGTATCGCAGCCTCATAACAAACCATCTTCCATGGATGGTAGAAGGCGTTTCTCTGCAGACTAGTAGGAACCTGCAGTAGGAACATGATGGCTGCCCAGCCCATAGTGTACGAAGCACTACAGCATGTCTTTAGGAATTGTTTCCAAATCGTTGGATTGGACGCAGAGGATCTGTCCCTTGGTAACCCCGTTCCCTGTTTTTGACGCCTGTAGCCTTTTTTTATGCTGGGAAAGCTTTTAAGACGCTGTTTACAAAGACATACCAACTACAGTTGGCTAATGTGCAACGACACACTACTGCAGCCTGCTCGAGCATCTGCGCTGAGATCCTAGAACGTGTGTAGCAGTTATTCCATACCAGACTGGAAACGTGTATTGCCGCTGCCGGTGGTCATTTTGAATAGAACCTGTGATGTTCAATTGTATCGTTACTGGTCTGAATCCACATAAGTACTGATGCACTTGTGTTGTTCTTTAGTGTGGGTTACGACAGGTATTGCACAAGTGTTGTTGCGGAATGTCTCATAAACGACTCGCACTGGAGTCTTGCAAGAGACACCACTGACGTTTTAATTTACCCTACTTTTAGTGTGTTAATGTAAACAGGTAATGTTCCATTTAAAAAAGTTCATGTCTGCACAGAAAATACATTTTCTGAACATTATTACAACCTGTTGACTGGTTAACAGTTAGAGTCCATGGGTGCCAATTCATTCTGTGGAAACTGCATATCAATACTTTCCATTTCCGCAATACCTGAGCTGCAAGTTTTAGGTGATTCCCTCTGTATAGAGACAGCAGGTTACCAAAGACCAGTAGTTCGTGGAACAAATAAAGCTAACTTGTTTGTCTTGTCACCTTCCAATCTACATACAAAATTTTCATTAGTAAACAGTAACAACAATATTATAAAAGGCAGACATAATTATCCCTTTTTATATTTGAGTATGTTTCACTATCAGTATGACTAATGTCATAAACTAATATCTACATTTTGTCCCCCTTCTTAGCTGAATGCCGGCACGGTAACTCAACGTGTTCCATCAGAGAACTGGCTGGTTTCTGTAATAAAAAGTTGAGTGAAGGGATCAACAACGAACTTCAATGGATATCATGTGACGTCTGCTAGGACCAAATACAACGAAAAAATGCAAAAAAGTGGTAACGTGCTTGCCTCCAATGCAGGGGGCCCGGGTTCGATTCCCGACCGGGTTGGAGATTTTCTTCGCTCGTGGACTGGGTGCTCTGTTGTCCTCATCATCATTTCATCCTCACCATTGGCACGCGAGTCGCCCAATGTGGCGTCGACCGCAATAAAACTCGCACTCGTTGGCCGAACTTCCCCGGATGCGGCCTCCCGGCCAGCAATGCCATACGATCATTTTATTTTTCGTCTATATTTTTATTAAATAATACGCACTGTCTTTCCTACGGTTTATAAATGGGCAGCAAAAATATGCAGAAAAAAATACCGGTGAAAATTTACTGTTGCGGAGAATTTTCTTAAATCATAGTTAGTGAAACATTAAGTGCGGGTTATATCTTTACGACAAGGAGCTGAGTGTTATTTGGTTGATTTTCTTTGAAATAAGGGAGAACTAGTTTCTGGTAATCGTAGGAATGTAAATCAGTTTAATTAGTATATTTTGATGTGTAACGACAGGCTCGATTCAGTACGACTGCAGTGAAATTGTTTACTCACTATACTAGGAACAGTAGATTGATTTTAGATCAGCAGGATCAATACATTATGTTATAACTCAGTTTCATCGTATCTGAATGAAATACTAATAAACGATTTCCGAGAAGCAATTACGATACAGCAATAAATAGCAGGATAAGTACGCTTACTGCTGGTAGTAAGTCATAATACATCCAGCAAACATGCTGCTCACACACATCGCTGGAAAAATTTATCTAACTGTTGCAAGAAGTTCATTATTGATACCGTATTAAAAGAAATATCGGTGTATCTAGTTCCTTATCTTGCAATGTCTTTGGTGCTCTAAAATTTCGGAAAGTTAAAAGGACATGCCAATGGTAGGGGAACCCCCGAAACACTGCACGCATTTTTGTATTGTGAGAGTGGGTTAGTGGGCGGTGAGTAGGCTTAGAGGCGAGAATAGAGGTTTGATTATCAAGTATGTTGAGCCTAAATGTAATATTAAAAGACAAAAGAGTTGTGTTCGTGATTAAACGTGTAACGTTCCCTGACAGCACACACACTATTAATAAACTGAAATGACATTTAATTGTACTATGTACGCCACTATGAAGCAATTCGTATGTACTGTAATTGTTTAACAAAAAATATTATTTAATTTTGTATAAAGGACGTTGGTTATTATTGTAATATTTTCTGTAATAATATTCTCGATGTATTTATGATTGTAATATTTCTATACTCATAATGTAATTACGACAGATTCTAATATCTGCGATGAAAAAAATGTAAAATATAGCAACAGAGGAAAATAATGTTGTAAGATTACAAAGAGATATTCATAATCAGCAACAGTATAAATTGCACTACATAATGTGCATTCTTTGTCGTCTCCCTCGAGAGCTGAGAGAGAGAGGAACCTGTGACGCAGCATTATATGAATGAGTAGACTTCTTTTGTCTGTATCTATCTTTAGCTGCCATTAGAGGAGAAATTATAAAGGTGTGTAATTTTAATTATTGTTATGGTCTAAATACATTATAATTTATCAAAATTGTGTATTACTAATGTAAATTAGCTTGCCCATGTCATCTATAATATTTCTTTGAAGAATTTTCAGCACTTTTAGCAATTATCGTTGGTGTTGCTGGGCTGTGCCGCGACCGAACGATTTGCAGCGGCGGCACATTTAAAAAATTGTTCCGCTATAAAATTAACCAAACCCGTAAATCGGGAGCAGGTAAAATTAGCAGTGAATTACGAAATATTTTTCTTTTACAGCGATCCTGAGGCTGACTGAATTTATTACTGGTTTTACATTTGTGCATTCATAGGCGGATAATTAACGTTGAAGTGGTTAATCTGTTGGTTCTTTCAGTTTCTAAAGCAAATAACTTAAACGTATAGTGTAGTGTGTTTTGTCAATGATAATTAAACGTTAAGGTCGGCTTGGCAATATTTAACCATTTTATGCTAGCAGAGGCAGTCTTGTGTTCCATAGCTAACGCTGGGAAAGAATTCAGTAAATATTAAAAAACCCACTGCATCTAGAAAATATGTGCCAAGGCCGAAATACGTAAGAAATTTAATTTAAATAATTTTCAAAGTCATAAATGTTATTAATCAGTTAGTTTGAATTTATCAGCATGAGAGGGTTGCTAAAGTTCACGTAATTTTAAATGTGCTTAAATCTGTCTAAATGAATTTTTATTACCACACGTATAAAAAGGGGTTCTACAACAAAGTTCGTTCTGAAAGAGTAAATAACAAAAATATTTAAAGCCATTTCTTCCCCATTTTCATCCATTCATTTTATATATATATATATATATATATATATATATATATAGTATTTTTTTCATCAAAAACGTACAAAAAATTAATCTGTGAGGTAAAACTGCGATAGTGGAAAGAATCCGACAACTGTGGCTAAGCGATCTGAGTGTTATTCGATTGAGAGAATCTGATGAGGAACTATATACTGCCTGCATGCGAACTAATAAAATGTAGGTAACTGAGAGATGGGTACCAACTCAAGAAAATAATTAACCATGATTCCCGAAATATAAAGGAAGCAGTACGCAGAGTGGCTTAGGCAAACGGTTCAAACAGTAATCTCCTGCATAACAGGCGAACCGAACTCCCATTGCACACATCTGATAGCCGTAAAACTGAGTGAACCTTTTTATACAAACATGGTAGAGGCAGTTACACTATGCCCACTTCTGCTACAGAATGTTTCCGCCTATTTAGCAGTTAGTAGGCTTATTCCAGTGCTCCCGTTATCCACCAAGTTACTGAGTGAGCAACAATGCGCGTGCATGCTCTCATATTGTACGCGCCAAGGACACGTCACTCTTGTCTGTCCCGAGACTTGTACGTGGGTGTGTTTTAAGTTTCAGGCAATTAACATTCAGAGGTCATTGTTCTTTTTTTTTTTTTTGTTATCTGCACCCTTGAGAATTTCGCGGAAATGTACACTTCATACTAAGTTCCACGATAACGCATGGCAAAACGACCGTATTTGTGAAGCGATTCGAATGATAAAGCTTCGTAAGAGTAACGATAACGCCTCTTGAGACTGATTTAAAGATATCTACCGAACATAGAGTACTAATATATTTGCTGATGCTCCGCGTCGTTTCACTCAAAAGACAGAATGCCACTACCACGTATGGTGAACAAACTGTTGACAACGTTGCTGAATTTCACGCTCAGAAGACCCATGAAATGATACTCACTTCGGTAATAAACCACGTCAGCTGTAATATTTGATCAGTTTAATGTCGTCGTCATGACATTAATTTTAGTGTAGCACTTCACTTTCTGCCAATTCGTACGTCGCTGATAGGGGCTACCAGCGGGTATTTTAATAACCAAAATAAAACACAGAAGTAAGCACGAGTCGCAACATTAAAATCCGTTACCTCATAGTGGTTTACTTCTTGTTCATGATTTCATACAAGTCGGAAAAGAATTCAAGCACCCGAAGAGCAAGAATAATTTATTCGTCCCCTAGTTTCTCATTATTTACTGGAACTCTCTCGAAGTGCCCTATTCCTCCATTCTGGAAAAGTAACGCTTTCGTGTTTTGGTTTCTCTTAATTTATGTGCACTTTTCACCACTTCAACAGCCAACTATGGGGCCCAATAAAGTTTATGACAGCCAATGATTTCGCTTTATAATATTATTATTTATGCACTCACAAACGGTAGAGAAACGGGTTGTAAGCCCATAAATTAGCTGTAATTTGCCTGATCTTATGATTACTCAGCCTACAGGTGCGTCATTACTTAAAAAAAGGTAATTTTGCGATCAGGTCTTGAACACTAAGCGTTTCCAGCCCTCGACGAAAGAAAGATCACTGGTAGTACTGGGAATTTTGCACCTTTGTCCTCCGCATAGCAGTTAGCTCAGAAAATTTTTTTTTTTTCATGTAGGGTGTTCTTCCATTCTTCGATCCTCTCCTTGCATCTCGCCACATATACGCCATCGTCAGCTAATGTAGGGCAGGACATATTTTTCCTGCCAGCCTGCGAGCTCATGTCGCCATCCTATGGTTCTAATGTTTAACATTTTAACGTTAAACAATAATATTTTGTAAGATAAGCAATTACACTCTTCCTGTAAGTGTACCTGGGTGAGTTTAAATTTAATTTCCGCCAATAGTATGCGTTTTTGGTGTGTTGAGAAAAAAAAATCACACGCACCCTACCCCTGGCCTTGTGGTCATGTGTTCTTCCTAATGGATGTCAGGCTTGGGAGTGGCATGTCGCATTAATTTTTTTATTAAAATCGGTGCCGACACTTTAGTAATAGGTCACTAAGCATGCGTTTTTGGTGTGTGGAGTAGCATTAGTAGCATTAGACTAATAAACACAGGCATGTTGGTTGTCGTTGCTGGACCCACACCTCACTACATGGGCCTGGGGGGTATCCATGTCACAGAATGCGCAGAACAGTGTAATCGGATCCCAAGTACAATCTTATTTAGAGGGTATGATCAGAAGACCACGAGACTCGAAGTGCTGTCATAAAGACCTTTACTCGAAGGTTCTTCTTACTGGTATGACTAATCATCGCAAGTAATATAAGCGTTTGCTGTTGGTGGACATTCTAATCATACCATCACACTAAGATGCATTCCAGTATATGAATTCTATCACAGACTGATATCGGGTCTAAACCAACATCTTGCTGAAAATTAAATCTGAGTGCTTAAGATCGTCGACGAGGAGCTGGACTGCTCGAAACCTATCGAAGTGTCACTAGTGTGGCCACATTAATGGGTGTGTCCGAAAGCGTAATCTCGCGATTAAACAAAACCGCTAATGGTCGAAAAGCTATGGGGAAACATGCCAGTGGTCGTACATGGACCATCACACCGCAAGAGGATCGATACTTAGCCCTAGTGGCGAAAAGGAACAGACATCTCACTCCTAGGTAGATGGGTGCATACCTTGCAACCACTACTAGTACACGTGTCTCTGCCAGAAACATTTCGTGATGATTAAATCAGATAGGTTCGCTTGCTCGAAAGCCTGTTATATGCATCCCACTTCAATCACGCCATTATCGAGAATGAGTTCATTGGTGTAGGAAGCATGTTGGTTACGGTCAGCAACAGTAGTTCAGAGTCATGTTCTCCGACGAATCACGCTTCACTGTAGCAAGCGATTCTGGCCAGCAGTTGGTGTGGAGAGAGAGGGAACCACACCACAGAATATACATGAACGTCAGCGATATGGTCCAGGCGTTATGGTGTGGGCAGGCATTATGCACCATGACCGAACACTGCTGCAAATTTTCGCTCGAGGTACAGTCACAGCATAGCGGTATTGCAGAGAGAGTATTGTGTATCATGTCCGGACACAATGGAAAGTGAAGATATTTGAACGCATGGAATGGCCTGCGTACATTTTATCGTTTAGCGATAGAGGTGTCGTGATCTCTGTGAGTCTTTGATTTTGTATGTGGAAATAACCTTTTTTTCCACTGTGGCCAATGATCGGTCTCATTTGTCTAGGGGGAAAATGTATATTTCGAATTCCGATTATTTCTGTATCTTTTTACGAATGTTATAGTGACGTGGCACTTTATAATACTGCATAATTTATTTGTATAAGTATCGTGTTGTGGCAGGTTAGCATTACTGCATTGGCTTTGCACTATTAAAGCATACATATATATATGATGACACTCATTCTTAATGCACAGGTATGTTTTACATAGCAACAATTTCTTTTAATCACTGCAGTGTACTAGCAGTCCAGTGTGTGTCTATGGAATTCTATGGATCAGTCGAAATTAAATTAATAGCGATGGGCCTTCCAGATTTTTTTCTGTGATTAATATACGAATCTTGTAATAATGCTGCATATGTTATTAATATTGCATGGTTTACTTGTTTAGGTGTCGTATCTGTAATTGTGGCATCATTCTTGAAAGCTCGATTCTGATAGCTCCATGCAGAGAAAAAAAAGTGCTTGGCGATTATCAACAATCAAGTGATTATCTAGAATCAAGTGCAATAAAGTGCATTTTCCCACTGACGTGTTGGGGTGCCTGGTTCCATAACTGATTTTTCCAACAACATCCATGTCGGTTGCATCGGAGACAATAGCGCATATGTTGTGCAAATTTCTCTGTTATTTCTGGGTTGTAGGCGGTGTGTTCACGACCGTACTCCAAAAATCGTTGCTTCAGTTGTTGCATATACTGGTTAGCTCTCTCTCTAGGTCATTATTTTGAAGCGTTGTGCTAATTCTTATACAAGCAGTATCTTTGATTTGGAAGCATCAGAATTTTTGCTATGACGTCATTATTTCCGAAAACGTGCTCATTTTAGTACCACACAGTCTGGTAATGTAGTGGGTGCCTAGCAGATTTTTTTCTGTGGTTAATATACGAATCTTATTGTAATGCTGCATATGTTATTAACATTGCTGGGTTTATTTGTTAAGATGTCGTAGCTGTAATTGTGGCAGCATTCTTGAAAGCTCGATTCTGCTTCCTCCATGCAGAGCAATCTATCACACCGTGGTATTTCTTACACACATCCTATCTTTGGTTGGAAATCGGTAACACTGCAGCGCTTGTATAGTAGAATTTGCTTTTATCTCATTAATATGTCGTGACATCATTATTCCTATGAACTTATTCATTTCTAACACTTACACTGTGATATGACACACACACACACACACACACACACAATAGCAATGAAGTGGCAATTAGTAATGACATACAATTCGGATACTTTTGTATACATGCTGATTATGATTGGCTGTGAGTATCACGCCGTCGACGCGTTGTATTGTTGACGTGGTGAAGAGAGCATTGGTAGGGAAATCACGTGAATGGATAAAATTGTGGAAAAATACGTAAAATTGTGGAAAATACTGAAAAATTGGAAAAAAAGGAAAAGTGATGGAAAAATACGTAAAATTGGGAAAAATATGGATGAATGAGTGTACTTCATGTCTTCCAGCATGTGGTCTCTACTGGTGGCTTGAACCACAAAATAACATAATATTAAATTTAATTTGTTACTAACAAATTGACCTAGAGTGACATGACTTAATGTAATTACGACATTTTGATGGCAACAAATATATACAGGCCGATCCTCATCCTATGTTGCCCAGCTCGAGAATGAGGCCATCTAGACGAAGATGGGGAGGAGGTGTTTTTGAATCTCGTTGGTTCAGGGGAGCGGAGACGTGGGGAGGGGGGAAGGGGGGGAGAGTTGGAGAGGACTGGAGGGGGTTCCTGTGGATGACCTTGATCAATTGCTGGTGTTTCCCTGGGGGAAGGGGAGTGGAGTCACCCAAGTGTGTAACCTGACACTGGAAGTACCTATCAGTGACCTACAGCATGAATGCCCACTGATAACATACTGAAAATCACTTTTCCCGCAGATGTTATTTTAGATGCCGACAAGATGGAAACGGCAAGATCTGGACCTTCCAATAAACACCACCCACGTCTGTGAGGTTATGACCAAGCTGTTGGCACCATTTCACAACGGACGGACGCGGAATTACATTTGGTCCATATACTGCTAAATTTTCACGGTAAATCTGTGTGCAAGACTTTTTTCCCCACGAGAATCGTGCTGTCCAGTATACTTCAACTTTGGTGTTCTTTACCACTTGCAGTGCCATTTCAGTCGCACTCTGTGTGGCCTGCGACGTAATAGGGTAATTAATTTGCGGGAGAAAATTGTTGTTTTAAAAATGTTCTGTTCTTCTTGCTGCCTGTTTAACAAACAAGTGAATGACTAATGTTGTAGTTATTAACTGTTCCTTCCACCGAATTTTGACTCGTGAACCCCCATCTGTGACAACACGAATAAAAAATTAAATAAAGCAAGAAAAATACAGTCCATAAGGCTTCTAGATGCATAGTTGGACTTCAAAATATTGGCTTCGTCACTGTTCAGGGTCCATCCAATACATCACCCACATTTAACCCTAAATGAAAGAAATTACAAGTTTATTAAAATTGCAGGCAGGAATTAGTGGGGAAATAAGGTTCATCTCTGACTTTTCACAGACAGAACTTACTAAAAAAAGCGAAATATCCTTTCACTCTATTCATAACACTTTATCATTAAAATAATATTTGTCAGTTCAAAAACCTAAGTAAGTCGATTAGCATCAGGTGTTCGCTCAACTTTTGAAAAATCCACGAAAATTATTCAAAGGTCTTCAGCACACTTCTGAATTCTAACGATATTTTTTAATAGCAAATCACCATCAACATTAACTGCAGAACATATCATAGCTATTTAGAGTAAGTTGCCTACTCGAAACTATTCAGAGTCCACAAATGTTCAAATGTGTGTGAATTCCTAAGGGACAAAACTGCTGAGGTCATCAGTCCCTAGACTTACACACTACTTAAGCTAACTTAAAGCTAAGGACAACATACACACCCATGCCCGAGAGAGGACTCGAACCTCCGGCAGGAGGAGCCGCGCATCCGTGGCATGACGCCTCAAACCACGCAGCTACTCCGCGCGTCACAGTCCACAAGCTGAACAATGTTTCAAACTCCTTGTAATCGGCACTCGCAAAGTATTTACAAGTCCCAACAGCAGTTCACGCGCCGATAATCTATTCTGTGCCCACACAAGCTAAAATTATTACAGAGTTTCTCGCGACTGTCACATGCGTAACTTAAAAGAATTCTCGACCTAATACGTAAAAAATATTTTGGTTACACGCACGAAGTGACGTCCAGCCGCACACAAGACAGGTCTGTACGCGAGCTCCGCTCCAACTGTGCGCCGTATTCCGCGTCGTGCGAAAATGGCCGCATTTACAGCCTCGTACTGAATTTGAGGTTACCATGAGAAAAAGATCGAATAATCAACGAAAGGATAACGTTCTACGAGTCGGGGCGTGGAATGTCAGAAGCTTGAACGTGGTAGGGAAACTAGAAAATCAGAAAAGGGAAATGCAAAGGCTCAATCTAGATATAGTAGGGGTCAGTGAAGTGAAGTGGAAGGAAGACAAGGATTTCTGGTCAGATGAGTATCGGGTAATATCAACAGCAGCAGAAAACGGTATAACAGGTGTAGGATTCGTTATGGATAGGAAGGTAGGGCAGAGGGTGTGTTACTGTGAACAGTTCAGTGACCGGGTTGTTCTAATCAGAATCGACAGCAGACCAACACCGACAACGATAGTTCAGGTATACATGCCGACGTCGAAAGCTGAAGATGAACAGATAGAGAAAGTGTATGAGGATATTGAAAGGGTAATGCAGTATGTAAAGGGGGACGAAAATCTAAGTCATGGGCGACTGGAATGCAGTTGTAGGGGAAGGAGTAGAAAAAAAGGTTACAGGAGAATATGGGCTTGGGACAAGGAATGAAAGAGGAGAAAGACTAATTGAGTTCTGTAACAAGTTTCAGCTAGTAATAGCGAATACCCTGTTCAAGAATCACAAGAGGAGGAGGTATACTTGGAAAAGGCCGGGAGATACGGGAAGATTTCAATTAGATTACATCATGGTCAGACAGAGATTCCGAAATCAGATACTGGATAGTAAGGCGTACCCAGGAGCAGATATAGACTCAGATCACAATATAGTAGTGATGAAGAGTAGGCTGAAGTTCAAGACATTAGTCAGGAAGAATCAATACGCAAAGAAGTGGGATACGGAAGTACTAAGGAATGACGAGATACGTTTGAAGTTCTCTAACGCTATAGACACAGCAATAAGGAACAGCGCAGTAGGCAGTACAGTTGAAGAGGAATCGACATCTCTAAAAAGGGCCATCGCAGAAGTTGGGAAGGAAAACATAGGTACAAAGAAGGTAGCTGCGAAGAAACCATGAGTAACAGAAGAAATACTTCAGTTGATTGATGAAAGGAGGAAGTACAAATATGTTCCGGGAAAATCAGGAATACAGAAATACAAGTCGCTGAGGAATGAAATAAATAGGAAGTGCAGGGAAGCTAAGACGAAATGGCTGCAGGAAAAATGTGAAGACATCGAAAAAGATATGATGGTCGGAAGGACAGACTCAGCATACAGGAAAGTCAAAACAACCTTTGGTGGCATTAAAAGCAACGGTGGTAACATTAACAGTGCAACGGGAATTACACTGTTAAATGCAGAGGAGAGAGCAGATAGGTGGAAAGAACACATTGAAAGCCTCTATTAGGGTGAAGATTTGTCTGATGTGATAGAAGAAGAAGCAGGAGTCGATTTAGAAGAGATAGGGGATCCTGTATTAGAATCGGAATTTAAAAGAGCTTTGGAGGACTTACGGTCCAATAAGGCAGAAGGGATAGATAACATTCCACCACAATTTCTAAAATCATTGGGGCAAGTGGCAACAAAACAACTATTCACGTTGGTGTGTAGAATATATGAGTCTGGCGATATACCATCTGACTTTCGGAAAAGCATCACCCACACAATTCCGAAGACGGCAAGAGCTGACAAGTGCGATAATTATCGCACAATCAGCTTAACAGCTCATGCATCGAAGCTGCTTACAAGAATAATATACAGAAGAATGGAAAAGAAAATTGAGAATGCGCTAGGTGACGATCAGTTTGGATTTAGGAAAAGTAAAGGGATGAGAGAGGCAATTCTGACGTTACGGCTAATAATGGAAGCAAGGCTAAAGAAAAATCAATACACTTTCATAGGATTTGTCGATCTGGAAAAAGCGTTCGACAATATAAAATGGTGCAAGCTGTTCGAGATTCTGAAAAAAAGTAGGGGTAATCTATAGGGAGAGACGGGTCATATACAATATGTACAACAACCAAGAAGGAATAATAAGAGTGGACGATCAAGAACGAAGTACTCGTATTAAGAAGGGTGTAAGACAAGGCTGTAGCCTTTCGCCCCTACTCTTCAATCTGTAAATCGAGGAAGCAATGATGGAAATAAAAGAAAGGTTCAGGAGTGGAATTAAAATACAAGGTGAAAGGACATCAATGATACGATTCGCTGATGACATTGTTATCCTGAGTGAAAGTGAAGAAGAATTAAATGATCTGCTGAACGGAATGAACAGTCTAATGAGTACACAGTATGGTTTGAGAGTAAATCGGAGAAAGACGAAGGTAATGAGAAGTAGTAGAAATGAGAACAGCGAGAAACTTAACATCAGGATTGAAGTCAATGAAGTTAAGGAATTCTGCTACCTAGGCAGTAAAATAACCAATGACGGACGGAGCAAGGAGGACATCAAAAGCAGACTCGCTTTGGCAAAAAAGGCATTTCTGGCCAAGAGAAGTCTACTAATATCAAATACCGGCCTTAATTTGAGGAAGAAATTTCTGAGGATGTACGTCTGGAGTACAGCATTGTATGGTAGTGAAACATGGACTGTTGGAAAACCGGAACAGAAGAGAATCGAAGCATTTCAGATGTGGTGCTACAGATGAATGTTGAAAATTAGGTGGACTGATAAGGTAAGGAATGAGGAGGTTCGCCGGCCGCGGTGGTCTAGCGGTTCTGGCGCTGCAGTCCGGAACCGCGGGACTGCTACGGTCGCAGGTTCGAATCCTGCCTCGGGCATGGGTGTGTGTGATGTCCTTAGGTTAGTTAGGTTTAAGTAGTTCTAAGTTCTAGGGGACTTATGACCTAAGATGTTGAGTCCCATAGTGCTCAGAGCCATTTGAACCATTTTTGAGGAAAACACTGATAAGGAGACGAGACAGGATGATAGGACATCTGCTAAGACATGAGGGAATGACTTCCATGGTACTAGAGGGAGCGGTAGAGGACAAAAACTGTAGAGGAAGACAGAGATTGGAATACGTCAAGCAAATAATTGCGGACGTAGGTTGCAAGTGCTACTCTGAGATGAAAAGGTTAGCACAGGAAAGGAATTCGTGGCGGGCCGCATCAAACCAGTCAGTAGATTGATGACCAAAAAAAACTGAATTTGAGTCAAACTCACGCACAATCTACTACGGAAATCATAGATAAACCATAAATTTATGTCTGTGTAATGCTTTTCACAAGAATATTGTTTTTCCTTATGTGGACACTACTTTGCGGCGTTATATCACTAATAAATACTAAACAATGAAACTAATGACAGCTATACATCTCTATCTCCATTTACTAACGCTGCCGCTACTTTCACTGTTTCAGCTTTTATTTGCCAGAAAATTCCCTTTTTCACGCATGGGATATTAATTCCACGCTGTAATTTGAAACAGGAAACATTCGAAAAAATGTACACTGAAGAGCCAAAGAAACTTGTACACCTGCCTAATACCGTGTAGAGGCCCCGGCGACGACGCAGAAGTGCCGCAACACGACATGGTATAGACTCGTCTAATGTCTGAACTAGTGCTTGTCTTGATGGAATTGTAGAAGTCCGTAGGAATGCGCAATGGACATGACTGGATGCAAGTGATCAGACAGGATGCCTACGTGCGTGTCACCTGCCAGAGTCGTATCTAGACGTATCAGGGGTCCCATATCACTCCAACTGCACACGCCCCACTGCATTACAGAGCCTCCATCAGCTTGAACAGTCTCCTGCTGACACGCAAGGTCCATGGATTCATGAGGTTGTCTCCATACCCGTACAAGTCCATCAGCTCGATGCAATTTAATTCGATCAGGCAACATGTTTCCAGTCATCAACACTCGAAGGTTGGTGTTGACGGGCCCAGGTGAGGCGTAAAGCTTTGTGTCGTGTAGTGATCAAGGATATACCAGTGGCCTTCGGCTCCGAAAGCCCATGTCGATGTTGTTTCGCTGAATGGTTTGCACGCAGACGCTTGTTGATGGCCCAGCACTGAAATCTGTAGCAATTTGCGAAAGGGTTACACTTCTATCACGTTGAACTATTCTTTTCGGTCACCGTTGGTCCCGTTCTTGAAGGATCTTTTTCCTGCCACAGCGATATCAAAGATTTGATGTTTTGCCAGATTCCTGATATTCAGGGTACACTCGTGAAATGGTTGACGGGGAATATCCCCACTTCATCGCTACCTAGGAGATGGTGTGTCCCATCGCTCGTGCACCGACTATAACACCACGTTCAAACTCACTTAGATCTTGATAACTTGCCATTGTAGAAGTAGTTAACCGATATAACAGCTACGCTAGACATTTGTTGTCTTATATAGGCGTTGTCGACCGCAGTACCGTATTCTGTCTGTTTACGTATCTCTTTATTTGAATACGCATGCCTATACCGCTTTCTTTGGCTCTTGAGTGTATTAGAACAGTTCCATAGAGCTCACTGAACCGTATCGACTGACACTACGTTTGTCTGAATCGCTTCATATGGTCGTGAGTTATTAAATTTTAAAGATAAATTTATATCAAAAACGTTTAACATTTAATAACTTTTAAGCTAAATCTCGTTGCAAGGGTGCGTCTCCACTAACGCACTCGTCTAATATTTATCTTTCATACCGTGTGACTGGTTCTTTGTCAGTCGTCTGGTTTACTTTTTATTTAGAGTTTCCCTTATTTGATATTTCCTTTATTCGGTTAGTTCACTCCTGACGGCTACCCTCCGCAGTTCGTTCAAGCGGTCGGGTTTTCCCCACCACATATGCAGAACGCCAGGCTAGCTTAGTCGCAGACAAGATTTCTCATATTTTGAGCACCGCCCATCATTGCGCGCCAAAGGCGCCGCCACATCAAATCTCATCTGGCCTAGAAAGAACCACAGCTGTCAAACCAAGCTCTCCTGGCTGTCACAACAGCCTATTTGGCTGCCAGTATTATGACACGACGCGCGAGCACGGCCGCGTCTGTTGTTGAAGTTTTTCACAGGCTTTTTCGTGATGCTCCGTCTCAGGCGTCCGCCAAATTATCCCTCACTGGAAAAAAGTGTTGCGCTTCGGTGGATGTGTAGCGAAAGAAAAAACACCATTAAAAAGTTTCGTAGCCCCAGATTAACCCTTTTGACCACCCCACGTAATACTATATGGGGGCTTAAGCACACCCATACGTAAGTGTCCTGCCACTCCTATGCAATGTAGAAATTTTTCCCCCAAGTAAAACATTCCCTGTTACCTGCTTGTGCAAGTGTTATGGACATTTTCGTCCTTCATTAACTCACGAATTTTCAACACTTTCGTGACAGTCACTATAGAACTTTATGGGTTCCTGCGGAATTGATTTATTTCTGTAATTCTGCATACCATTCTTAACTCTTGTATCAATAGTAACCTGGCTATCCAATCTTTCTCTTGATCATCTTACTGAATTTATTTACGATTCTTGACATACAACAGGCACAATTTTTTATTGTATGCTTCTGGTAGTCTACACAGTTTCTCTACTTAACCGTTACGTTGGATAACGTCCATTTGGGACGATGGTCTGCATAGACTCACTTGTTCTACAACGCTTCACTTGACCCTTCTATGAGGCAGTATTTAGCTATCTGAGCTGGTCTGACCATGAAAATTACCATGCTCTTTACCTCTTCTGTAACACGCAACTCGACCCCTTTGTGTCTCCATGGTTTGCATACTTTAGCTGTTTTGTTGGAAGTTGATGTGTTTGATTATGAAACCTTTATGATTCATTTGTTTTGAATCGAAATGAATAGTCCGCTTAACCTACTTGACTTGAAAACGTCTCTAAGTTAGTACCAAATATACTCTTGGTTTTCTGAACTTCCCTGGGTAATTTGTGGCATAATTCATCAAGAACTCTCCCGTCCATTGAGTGGCTCTAAGTATTCTAATTTATGAGTATGACGTTCAAAAAAGCCTTCATTTTCTCTCGAGAATTATAAGCATAGTTTGGGGCACCTGTGAATTCCCACTTTGCCACTGTTCTGACCAATGTCTGGCCATGATTTTAGCAAAAATTCTTCAATGGTTTTACACTCGTCTAAGAATTGGTAACCTATTATCGATTATCCCCTGAAAGCAATTCTAAGACGATCTTTTCTGACATTATCTTCTTTATTTCTTTATCATTTTCTTATAAACAACAGTAAACACTACAGCATGCAATTCATCTGTCGGATAGACATTTTTATCAGCAGAAACCCGACTACTGCAGCGTGAAATTGCACTGAATGTACCAGGCCCTTCGTTCATTCTTTGTTCGAGATGTTTACGCTATTCTTGTGTGGCCTCCTCAATTATTGACAAACTTTCACATTCTTCTTATGTTTGAACTTTGTTAGACTCATACTTCCTAATTTGTAAATTAACTTTTCCACTAGTTTTAATAACTTCCTCACTTCCTTTGCTTTCAAACCGTTCATATCTCTCCCTCATTATCAACCAGTCTTATCTAGTTTTCTTTTAAACTATTTGAGCTGTTTGACCATCTTATAAAATTTCTTGATGAACTCCACTAACCCTGCTTTCGATAAGCTTTCCATACGTTCTTTTAAATTTTTATACAATACTTCCATACTTTGTAGTCTTTCACCAGAGCGTGCTGAAAAGTAATTCCTCCGAATGACTATTCTTAAAGCCTTTTAAATGAAACAAACTTTATTAACATTCTGCATCTTTGTTCTTCATGTCTTCATAGGTATTCCTCAACATAGTCGCCGTAGACTGTCTGACTTTGTTAACGGGGCCACAACCTCACCACTAGCTGCACCGCTTCATTATTATCAAAGTGAAGTCCTCAAGGGAGTCTGTAACGTTTTGGAAACAGATGAATATCGGATGGAATTGAGTTGCGACTATATGGAGGACGATTGATGACAGTGCACCCATGGCGTCGGATAGTTGCAGATGTGGCAGCGTACGTGGTGCTCCATGCGAGGGGGAAATCTTCGAATTCGGGTTTTCATTTTGCTGAGAGCCTCACAGTACTTTGCAGAGTTTATGGTGCAGCCCTTAGGCGTGTATTCCGAATGAACTTCTTGAACATCTCAGGAAACTGTGAGTATGACTTTGTCTGCTGATGTTATGTTGCTGAACATTCTAGGCGTCCGTGATACTTTGTGGCGGAACTCCATTGATGCTCTCTTGTTTTCATTGTCAGAATAGTAAACCCAGCTTTTATCATACGCCACAGTGTTGTTTAGGAACTCCTTAATCCTCGTGCTCAAAATGCAAAAAAAAATTGTTCAGATACGTCCAGTCTCCTCTGTTTCATGCCAGGAGAGAACATTCGAGAGATTCGATTATACTGTTTTCTGTGCTGCATGTACGGGCGTGTTCATACTCTCGTGATATGCCACACTTCGTTGAGAGCTGTTTCTGTGTTACCCGACGACTTCCTCTGATAACATCATCAACCCTATCCCGTTGTCTTCTCGGTTGCCGTACGCGGTCGTTCACTCGGAGCTCTGCCATACACCATCTCCTGCATTACGAGCATGAAAAGTCCAATATCGCACTGATGTTGATACAACAATCACAGTACAGAGCTTTATTCTCCTACGGATTTCGATTGGAGGTACGTTTTCTGCGGTTAGAAAATCGACTACAGGAAGCTGTTTCTCATCACCGATTTAGTTATGCTACACACCGCCATGTTACACGCTACAACTCTGAGACCTGTAGCAGTGGATGGTTGAAACCTGCGTCAGCGAAGAGGAAAAGTCGACCGAGTGATACGCATGACATTCAGTATCTCAACCAGCATTGAGAACAGAATAAAAAACTTGGAGACACTACTTACGTATATGGAACTGCATTTTTCCTTTAACTAAGGAAACACTTGGGCCAGTTAATGAATGGTTGTCCTTATTCGTTGCACTCATATCCTGCTTCATGTTTATTAATAAATTCATTAAATGACTCAATGTGTCATAATTAATAATTAACATTCTAGCACCAAACTATTACAATGACAGTCGAGCAAAGGGTAACTAGTGAGGTAGTGATGTTTATTTGAGGTAGTGATGTTTCAATAATGGTTCAAATGGCTCTGAGCACTATGGGACTTAACAGCTTAGGTCATCAGTCCCCTAGAACTTAGAACTATTTAAACCTAACTAACCTAAGGACATCACACAACACCCAGCCATCACGAGGCAGAGAAAATCCCTGACCCCACCGGGAATCGAACCCGGGAACCCGGGCGTGGGAAGCGAGAACGCTACCGCACGACAACGAGATGCGGGCGTAGTGATGTTTATTGTTTGAAAGTGTACCCGTCTCACTTCTACATAGCCCAGAACATTCATTTACTAACTTGTCCAAAACGAACTTTATGTTCACTGTGACAGTGAACTTACAGTTCTATATCGACATTTTACTCCGTTAAGTGTAAGAGATGGTCTGAAGATGGGCAATTGGCCTGAAAACTGTTGTCTGAAAATAAAGAAAAGCGATATGCAGACTGAAGTTGAACAGTTTTGTGCAAATAAGGATCACGGACACTCCATAATGACGAATATGTCTAGTTTTGATTTCGAAAATTAGTAATAAATCAACCACTGGTGTGATCTAGTCATTTGACGTACAGAATGAAAGCTGACAATGTCAGTAAACACCACAAAAAGCTGCTTTTCAAATCAATTATGTGTATAATGAATTACAGATGAGTTTGTTAGAAGTTCATATGCAAACGAGCAAACATCATAATAAGGTCCACAGGACACGCAGAATGAAGACAACATGTGTTTGCTACGTCTTTATCTAACCTTCTTACTGGATGAGCGTGCACAGTGCAGTATTTGAAACGCATTTATTGATTAGTTTTCTAAATGCCCATTCATAGAGTTGTATTGAACCGCCATGTAGGTGAGAATTGTGGTGATTAAAATTTGAAGGTGAAAGACATTCCCAGTGAATAACAGAAGTAAACTCATTCTTTAAATTGTCAATGTGTATTTATAATGTCACTTAAGTTCTTCCAACTGCCACCACTTACTTGTGAATAGATCTCGCAGTGCTACTAACGGCAAAGATTTGTTTTGTAAATTATAGATTTCAGTCATCAGTCGTCCGTTTTAAATTTTATTGGCAGATCTAGATTTCAGCTAGAAGCTAGCCATTATCAATGCTAAGAATACAAGAAGTACATAGATGATGTCATAAAAAGATACAATTAATGCCTTAACTCATATGGTTTATATATTACATACGACTATTATTTTTGCTCAATGCATGTAATGCCTGTTGGTGGTAAGAATTTTACTTATGTTTCATTTTATGTAATTCTCATGCAAATTTGAAGTGGTTTACTTCCCTTGAAGTTTATATACGCAGTTCACATAGATGGTGCCATGTAACCAACCGATGTGTCCTCCATAGAGCTCGCCTTCCGCAAACAGTAGTATTCAATGAACTGTGGATGAAGCCCGACCAACAGGCATTACGTGTATTGAGCAAAAATAATAGTGGTATGTAATATACAAACCCTAGGAGTTAAGCCTTTAATTTTAACTTTTTATGACATCACATAACTATGTCCTTCTTGTATTCTTAGCAATGAGAATGGCTAGCTTCTGGCTGAAATCTAGATCTGCCAATAAAATTTAAAAAGGACGACTGATCGCTGAAATCTATAATTTACAAATCAGTATAACACTAGCTGAGTGCAACAGCTTTCCCAATGGAAGGTATCCTGACAAAGATTTGTTTGCTACGTTTCAGCCGCTGTTGCAAATAGTTCCAGACATTTTCAGTGGGATTAAGATCAAATGATTTAGCAGGTCAGTCGAGGTGGGATAGCGTGCCTTGATGCTCATACGCTTGTTTAACACCGTACACCATTTGAAGCAAGGTAATATCTCTATTCTTTCGAACGACATTGCACGCCTCCGGTAATGTACTGTCCAAATTTTATGTTGACTGACTCAGCGAAGACGTGGAGCGTTGTGTGCTGCTGTGGGGAGTGACGTTTTGCGAGGCACCCAATTCAAAATGCGCATTGCAAGCTGTTGCAGTGCTCTCTCGGTAACCGGTTAAGACGGATCTGCACTCACTGCACTGTCAGCAGCAAGTTCTGTCGAGTCTATTCCGATTTTCTGTAACTGCATGTGCCGGCCGCGGTGGCCGAGCGGTTCTAAACGCTTCAGTCCGGAGCCGCGTGACTGCTACTGTCGCAGGTTCGAATCCTGCCTCGGGCATGGATGTGTGTGATGTCCTTAGGTTAGTTAGGTTTAAGTAGTTCTAATTCTAGGGGACTGATGACCTAAGATGTCAAGTCCCATAGTGCTCAGAGCCATTTGAACCATTTGTAACTACGTGTGACACTAGTCTTCGGACCCTGCCAGTTCGGGTATTTTACATTCGCTGATCTTACGCCACATTACGTGCTATGTGTGGTGCACTATTCGTCGTAGACTCGTTGTACTGTCCAATATGCACATTAGACTATCTGATTCATGAACAAATGCCAGATCCATTCACGATGTGGTCACATGCACTTGTAAACACGATGCCTGTCTGTCATTCTGTCACGTCCCTACGTCAACTCATCTTACTGACCACATACAATCGAAGGGCACACACCGTCGGGTCCAGGTTCTATGATATCATAGCGAGCCACGCCAACAAATCAGGTTGTCCATTACACACTCATTTAAACAAATAGACAAGTTTGCGAATATTGTATTGGATGGTCAGAAACAGTCTCAAAAACCTTGCAAAGGTGTTGCACGTTAAGGTGTACTAAGAAATAAATGCTAAATAAAAAATTCGATGCATAGCACCGTTTCCCGTCAATTAGCACAGAGGTTAGCCAAACAGGTCGTTGCTCGCGCTAATTCAAGTGGCCCGCCAGATACAATTAGTGTCCGTTTATTCAGCGTAGTTTAGACGCTCGAGACTGCTGACCCTTTGATTTGTCTTCGATCCTTACTGCCGTCCCATGTCCAATTTTTGTGTCGCTCTCTTGTTCTGTTTTAGGAAACCAAACGAAGAACACGGTTGATGGCAACATCTCGGCGGGCCGCTTGAATTTGCGTGCTTGGTGGAAATGGTTCAAATGGCTCTGAGCACTATGGGACTTAACTTCTGAGGTCATCAGTCCTCTAGAACTTAGAACTACTTAAACCTAACTAACCTACGGACATCACACACATCCATGCCCGAGGCAGGATTCGAACCTGCGACCGTAGCGCTCGCGCGGTTCCAGACTGTACCTCCTAGAACCGCTAGGCCGCTCCGGCCGGCGTGCTTGGTGGAATGATTGCCTAACTTCGCTGCTAATTAGCTTGGAACGGCGCAACGTATCAATATTTTTTCTTAACAATTATTTCTCTGCACAACCTACCCTGAAACACTTTTGGCACCATTTCACACTATTTCTGACCACCCTGTGTATAAATAAATTAAATGTCAGCGAAGATCCCGTACGAATAATGATGTTTTAATCCAAATACATCTTCGCTGAGTAATATTCACAAATGACTAAATGGTGGCTCACATAAATTGCGGATTTAAGTAAAGAAAATCAATGAAAGAATAATTACAGAACGTAGTGCGAGAGAAGCATAGAATACAGAAACACTTTTAACTGCACATCAGTTCAGGAAAGTAAACAGAAAACAATCAAAAGAGCGAAAGTCCATTTTCGCACAATGAACTGCGACTAACCAACGCAAAAAAATGTGCAACAACCGCATCACGCTACTCCAGCTCATACGGACAGTTAAAACATGCAAATCACGTGCTTGTGGGGCTGCACAGCCCCTGAACGAAAGCACAATGACCACTCACCGGCAAATTACGACCAAACACAAAGACCATGTGCACCCTATAGCTCGCCATTTTTTTCACTTTCTGTAACATATTAGGCTCTTAAATAACGACTCATTCATATCTAAAGCTAATTGCGCATACACTTAAAAGACTAGAGCAAAAATTTGCTGTTCTCATTCTGCTATCTCTTATTAAAATAACAGCACCGTATTAAACCATTTATGAAGAAAGCTCACAAATCATGCTTACATGTGATTTTACAATGTGACTAGAATTTACGTGAAATAATAAATAAATATGGCGTCAGGTGATATTAGCGCGTTGCCTACGATTATTTGTCCCTCTGTATAGAACAATCTCGTGAGGCGCCGATTACGTTAGTAGTATGAACAGTCCACGGATGTACTGCCGTTCCATAGTGTCCAACGGGTGCAATATTTCGGAGATCAGACATGTCGCCATCGTCAGCTGACTGACACTATGGACTGGCAAGAAATACACCGGGAGAAACTGAAGAATCACACGTTAATAGTAGATAACAGGATTACTTATTATTATGTGTGCGTGTGTGTGTGTGTGTGTGTGTGTGAGAGAGAGAGAGAGAGAGAGAGAGAGTTTGTGTGCACGGGGAAGATTTCCCGGTGACAAAAGGCACTGGGGATATGGGCCTGTCACTCTAAGACGGTCGGGATAATGGGCGCTCTTCCCTTCCCCTCCTAATGCCGCTACCTACTGTCAGGCCAGGAATCAGGTCATTGACTGTACGCCAGAAGTTCTACATTTTTGTGTGTGTACGTAAAATTGCTGTATATCATTTTTTCTCAGTTTATTATAAAAAGTCAGACGGATCCATAACCGAAACCAAAAATGGGTTAGTGACTTAATAGATCGTGAAGCAAAAGAGTGACTAGGAGAGTCTTCGTTGACTTGAAAAGTACCCTTATGTTTCAAAACGAAGGATAGGCAGTGGGTGAAGCTAATCTCAGCTGCACCTCAGGTGACAGTTATTGACATGGCTCGTACATTGATCTCCGACTGTTATCGGATCAGGTTTCGACACGTGATATGCAAAGTCTTGATGAATTCATGTGTATTCTTAGCTGAAGGTTCTTTATAATCTATGCGCTTATCTCTCTTGGTTCGTTTTGGTGTGCGATAATAATAATTCCCAGAATGACTTTCCTCGTATGACTTTTTAGCACTGTTAAACAGGAGTTTTAGTGCCAATTATGTCATGAAGATGAAATTCAATTATTATTCGGCAGATCCAGAATGGTTTAAATCTAGTGAGGCCCTCAAAGTTTTCGTTGTTGCTACGTTTACCAATAATTTAAGAAGCCGCATTCCCCGTATGTTTTTCTACTTATAGACCAGTAGTATGAGAGTGGAATTTTTGTTGACACGTCAACTGCATGTAGTGATATCACTTGTTTGTCTACGCAAGATCAGAGGTCTCACATGCCGTACCTTGCAGGTTTACACACTTAACCTGCCGCGAGAAAGCTACTGTACGTCGGTGACGTGCTCTCCGTCTGGGTCCACTCCGCCGCTGCTGCAGTAACCACCGCTGCTGCTGGTACGCTCTTTAGACGTATGGTAAGCTTCTGCAGATGTTTAAAATGTATTCTACCATCCTTCAAAAATATTTTATGAAAGTTGTATATAAATCATGTTCCCCAAAAATGAGACCCTGAGAAGTGCAAGTGATGTGGTCCATTTTATGAAACATTATTGAATTATAATGAAATGTTCTTAAATCTTATCTACTCTGACACGATCCATTACGTCTTACTTTTGTAACTCAAAATAAGTATGTCCTAAATTTTCAAGTATGGGGGTAAAGAGGTGCTAAATGAACCATTCCAATTTGTTGGGAACCAAAAGGATAATAAATATTTTACGCACGTTCAATTGTAATGGTGAGTATTTCATAGCTATAAGTTTTGTATGACAAAAGACGCAACGCTTCAAGACCTATTCTTCTTCATTGTAAATAGCGTTGTTTGAAATGTTGAAAACATAAAAAATTTAAAAAAATTGTTGGGCTATTTAATCGTAAATAGTGCTACGCGAATCCTTGTAAACTGTCATTCTATTAAGAATTGTAAACTTACATATTTTATGTAATATGGAAGGTTACCCTTTTTAACTGTCCCAGTAGTTGTTACATGCATTTTTCACAGCGGAATTGCTTACGACCAACAGCCTCCCACAAATATCGTGAAACCACTCCTTGAACTTACTACACTCGATCTATTCCCCTTTCTTCCCAGATCTAAGGTCGTAATATTTGATGTTAGATAAACAACAAGGTACGGTTTCTTTCTCTGTCTTAGCTTCAGGCAATGATGAAGATGAATCCTCTTGTGGATGTTGATTGTTTCTCTGCAACTTTCTCTTCCTTCTTGAAAGACTGAGATGAACTGATGAAGTAAGGTGGAATGCTATTTTTTCTCTCTCCGCTCAAGTGTGATAATCGTGGGTTTCGTTGGTGTTGGCAAGATGATGGGGATGATGTTTCCGAGCTCTGACTTTTCGAATTTCTTGAAGAATACAAGAATTTAAAGATTCTGATATTACTTCTGATTCTATGGAAGAGATGGGGACTTACTATTCAGGAATGTGGACGAAGGAAGGAATTTGTGTGAGGGTATTTTGCTGGGATTGAAAGGGAAAATTCTCCTGTAGTCAGATCCTTTCACAGCATTTCTTACGTCTTGAGGAGACGTGGAAAATGTTACCAAAAACAAGTTTTGTAACGGAGGCTTAGGGATTATTGTGCATAAATGAATTTCCTTCTTTGGTGGAGATAACGTTTTAATGTCTTGTACACAGTTCTGTCCAGCGGCTGCAGAATGTGCGTAGTATGTGATGGGAGAAACCCGAATTCACTGCGATATCACACACAGTATTCCAGCCACCGGGAAGAAAGATGTGAACCGCAACCGTCCGAATTTAAAAGACGTCTGCCTTGTGAACGATGCTCTCAGCAGTGCTGAAGGCAACTCAAAGAAAATCTCCGTTTATGCAGCCCGAATCTGGAATAGAACCTTGTGTAACTGGAGGGTTTCCAGATTGTATTCTTTACGCATTCGTTTGCCTTTAAAGATGATAAACGATGTACGCCCCAGTTTCATTACAAGCGACAACGACTGTTACATTTTCCCCCTTTCCAAACTTGTCAGTGTAAACAACTTCTCTTTTTCCTTTTTTCCCCCACGATTTTTTCAGGCCTATAGTTCATGGGAAATCTTATTTTCTGCACATTATATAAGCTTTTGGGTTTATTTTGTAAATCAGCTTCTTGTCAGACAAATATCAAAACATTGTGGAATTTTTAACTGCTTCCTCGAGCTTTAGAAAGTGCCTCAGGTTTCCTACGAAATGTGTTTTTTGTGTGGTTTCATGAAAGAAAGAAAGAAATCCTTACCAGCAATTTTTGTTACCCCTCCCCATTGCACACTGGTATACTGTTCTTCTAATGCTGAATGTCATAGTCTGAGACCACGGTTAGTTGTACTCTTTAATGTCTCGACCAAATAACACAGTTGGATGGCCCATTTTTCTTCTCGTCTGAGAACTCCCTTGATGGGTTTGCTTCTTTTCCAGTTGGAAAAAGAGTTTCTTACGTCCTTCTGTCGAGTGTCGTAAATGGCACATTACAAAGCCGAGCTGCAGCGGGCATTCTTAGACGCCTTTGTAAGACACTGGTTGTAGAGCGTGCCATCCAGTCTTCTGACCTTTGTAAACGTGAGTGGTTTCGTTCGCTTGTTCTTAACATCTGTAAAAAGAGAGAAAAATCAGAAATTATTGTTGTAATTATTAAATTAATATCTGTTGTTAATTACTATAAATTAAAATGTGACGGAAGTACACTGATCAGCCAGAACATATGACAACCTACCTAGCGGCCAGTATGTCCGTCACTGGCACACCGATAACAGCGGCGAAGCGTCGTAGCATGGAAGCAATGAGGCCTTGGCAGGTCGCTGGAAAGAGTTGGCGCTACATCTGCACACACAACTCACCCAATTTCCCTAAATACCGGGGAGGTGTGCCATGAACTCTGACATCACGTACACTCACACCCCAGACGTGTTCGATTGGGTTCAGATCTGGCGGTTTGAGGGGGGCCGGCACATCAACTGGAACTCGCCACTGTGTTCTTTGAACCACTCGATCACACTCCTGATCTTGTGACATGGTGCATTATTTTGCTGGAAAATGCCACTGCCGTCGGGTAATATGATCGTCACGAAGGGATGTACACGGTCTGCGACCACTGTACGGTAGTCCTCGGCCGTCGTGGTGCCTTGCATGAGCTTCCCTGGACCCACTGATGCCCACGTGAATCTCCCCCAGGACATAATGGAGCTGCCGCCACCTTGTCTCTGTCCCGCAGTGCAGGTGTCAAGGAGGTGTTCCCCTGGAAGACGACGGATTCGCATCCTCCTGTCAGCATGATGAAGAAGGTATCGGGATTCATCAGACCATGAAACGCTCTGACACTGCAACAACGTCCAGTGCCGATTGATATGTTCCAATTTCAGTCGTAGTTGCCGATGTCGTGGTGTTAACACCGGCACACGAAAGCGTTGTCGACTGCAGAGGCCCATAGTTAGGAGTGTTCGGTGCGCTGTGTGTTCAGACACACTTGTAATCTGCCGAGCATTAAAGTCTGATGTTAATTTCGTCACAGTTCGCCGCCTGCTCTGTTTTATCAGCCTGCCCAGCCTATGACGTCCGACACCTCTAATGAGAGGTGGCCCCCCGAACTCACGACGTCTGGACGTGGTTTCACTTTGGTTTACCCACGTGTTGAAGACTCTCCCCACGGCACTCTTCGAACATCCAGTACGTCGTGCAGTTGCCAACAGTTTGTGCGGTTTCCAACAAGTCGTACAGTTTCCGAAATGCTCATACCGAACCTCCAGGCCATCACTATCTGCCATCTGTCAAACTCAAATAAATAGCGCGCTTTTCCCACCCTACACAAGTACAGCACACTCACTGATACTACGTGCACCGTCTGACTAGCAGTGATTCTTCACCAGGTGACATTGCTATCGCCTGGGTGGGTTTATATCGATGTATGTCCGTGGTCATAATGTTCTGTCTGATCAGTGTACAATGATTAGCCTACATGGATAGTTCTATAAAGAATTAATAATACATTCCGATTCAGAAAGCTCTACGAAGACTGATTCACGTAGTTCCATTCGCTTATTATTTAGTAAATGTAAACAGTTGCTCTAATTTATAACAGATATCGCTAGTTCTTCTGTTGACCGGCCTTGTGGATCCTATGCAATTGGTGGCAGAAATATTTACAACAAGCACTCATGTATTTCAACAATAGATATTGCGACATAAGCGATACTGTCTTCTGTTTCCTTCTGGGTGACTGCTGTCTGGATTAAACACATGTGGAAAAATTTCCTTGCCGCTTGTTTATGGCTCATATAGCAACAGCCAAGTAACATAACGATGTCTGAGCTGCGTACGTGGGTTGAGCAGTAAAATATTTTTCTTGCTTTCTATCCTCTCATGATTCAGAAAGCCCCACCCAACTATAATACAAACAGACTTAGTCACTGTGACAACAGAAACTGGTTGCAGATATATGTACATTTCAATTCCTTGCAGCTGGGAAGCCTAATTGCAAATTCGTTCGTAGTTATTATTGCTGCACTCCATGTAAAGGGTATCCCTCCTAAGAGTCGTCCGCTGCATTTTTAATGGTGTTTGAATAAATACTGCAATTTCGTTTTTGCAGTGTGTAGCTGGAGTCAGCCCAAACGAGTACTGCTCATCACGTCTTTGATACGACGCCCTGTGTCGATCTGTTTCACGTTACAAGGAAAATTGATTTTGAAACGGACTTCAATGTACCTAATCCATAGTTCAGTCCGAAATTAGTCTGGTGGGGTATCAATTTTATCGATATTGGGACAGTAATAAACGAAGAGTGACCAGTACTCCAACACCAACAGCACTGCCCTGGCCCATCTGAGTGTTACTGCCATGCAGCAGCGCTACTCAGTCGCTGCTGCAGAATTGGTTACCCCAGCACCATAGCACCGCCCTGGCCCATGCTGACTCCTACAGCCATGGAGCAGCGCTGCTCAGTCGCTGCTGGAGCACGGGTTACTCTTCATATTCTACTGGGGAAAGAGGTGGGGAGGGGCGGGTGGGGGGGTGGGGGGGTGGCAGGAGCGTTTCCAGTTCCGTCATCTATTGTCAACAACAACAAAATATACCACTGCCAACGGTTTTTCACCCAATAAGACCACGAGGCAATAGTAAACAGTAAAAAACGATAATACTCTGTGAGAATTTCTATAGCTTTAGGCTACCAATACTGAAACCAGACAAAACAAATTGCATATTTCTGGTTTGGACGGTTAGATATACTTACAGTTTTCACATTGTGGTTTCAGAGTAGTGAGGAGACTCATATATATATATATATATATATGAAGCATCACTCAGTGACTCACACACACACACACACACACACATTAGCAAATGCAAGGCACATTGTTACGATTATTTTAGAGATCTTACTTTACTGTCTACAATTAAACCATGTTAATATTCGTTAACAATATGAACAATACGTCACAAACACACTTCATTCCAGAGCACTTGTATTTCTGTGACAAACAGAAGTCAGAATACTGGTCATTACTGTGAGTGACCAGTGGAAGTCCTTAGTGATTTCTTACTGTCTTTTTTAAAAAATTCCAGAAAATCGCTTGTTCTGTTTATACAGGTAGTCAGGGGTACCCGTGTATATATTTTTATTGGTGACTGAGAACTATTTGCTGAACAACATTATATCAGTATTTACTTCATTTGCGGACTAATAGTTATAGCTATAAGGAGTGGTATGTTTTTAGTTTCGTCAGTACCTCCAAGAAAAAGAGGCAACATTATTTTAATTAATGCTTTTTTCCCTTGTCGGCAGGTTAGGTGCTGAAGTGAGGACACATGGACACAAAACGGCTTATCTATTGGGACAGGTGTAGTCCATTTAGTGGTTCAGTTATGGCCATACAGAAGTGTGTTTGTCTGAAGACTGTTTGATGCAGAGGAAAACCAACCAACGACACTGATATGTGTACATGTTAAGGTACCACATACAAAAATATCTGCACTTATACCTGTTACACCCTGTGTATCATAAACTGAATTTTCAATTAGTGCCTGACAGAACACAGCAACAGTATTGGTGTTAGAGCTGAAACTTTCTTAGACTGAAGCCAGCTGATAGGTATACCTGCTTAAAGAAGGTCCCTCTAAGGACTCATCTTCAGAGGATGTAAGTTTCCAAGTAGAGAAGGAATTAGCACATTTCATCAAAACATAATGGTTAATTGAGATAAAGTTAGTGAACTGCTTATAGATGTTGACTGTGAAATTATTGGCATATCAGAGCACCACTTAAATAATTTGACAATTCAGAGGCTTCCTTTACCAGGATACAGATTAGCTGGCTGTTTTTCAAGGAGTTCATTTGGGGTGGGGGAGTGGCTATGTACGTAATAACCAGTAGTCCATTTGAGTCCATAGACATATCACAGTACTGCACTGAACAGATATTTGAATGTTGTGCAGGGGCAGTTGAATTTAGTGAAACTAAACTTCTAATTGTTGTTGTTTATAGGTCCCCTAACTCCGACTTGAAGCATTTCTGTTCAAGCTAGAGAGGGTTCTTGAATCACTTTGTAGGAAGTACCAGAAATTAATTATATGAGGTGACTTCAATATAAATTTTGTATATGATGGTGCAAGAAAAAGGATGTTGGTAGATCTCATAAATTCATATGATCTGATGCAGATAGTGTTTTTTCCAACTAGGGTGCAGGAGAACAGTAGCACAGACATAGACAATATTTTTATTCATTCTTCGTTACCAGATGGGCATTCTGTTAGTGAAAGGGTGAATGGCCTTTCAGACCATGACGCACAAATTTAACACTAAAAGGATTTAGTACTCAAACGTCACATTTAATTACAAACTATGTAGGAAAGTTATTCCAACAGCAATAGAGAGTTTTTTAAACCTTGTCAAGGAATAAGAGTGGCAAGATGTTTATAGTGCCGATAACATAGATGACAAATATAATGCGTACCTTAACACATTTCTCATGCTCTTTGAGAGTTGCTTTCCATTAGAACGTTCTAAACGTGGTACTAGCTGTGCAAGGCAGCCTGGGTTGCTGACTAGTGAGATAAGAATATCATGGAAACAAAGCAGGAATTATATCAAAATGTTAGAAGGAGTCACAAGCAAACTACAGTAGCCAATTACAAACAGTATTTTAAGGTGTTTAAAATGTTATTAGGAAGGCAGGGAGTATGTGATATGCAAATAGAATAGCTAATTCTCGTGATAAGATAAAAACCATATGGTCAGTTGTGAAGGAAGTGTTTGGTCAGCTGCATAAGGTGGACGATATAAAATCACTTCGCAGTAAAAATATTTATGTTACTGATAAATCAGATGTATGTACAGTATTTAACAATCATTTTCTGAGCATTGCTGGTGAATTAAATAAAAACTTAGCTTCCACAGGGAATCATATAATTTTCTTGGCAAATGCCTTTCCGAGACTGATATCTGAAATATTCCTCTGTGATACGTCCAAGAGGGAGATTGAGTTAATAATTAAATCACTGAAGACTAAGGACTCTCATGGTTATGATGGAGTGCCTAGCAGAATATTAAAGTACTGTGCTGCAAATGTTAGCCCTGTATTTAGCCATATTTGTAATTTTTCCTTTAGGAATGGTCAGTTTCCTGAGCGACTGAAGTACTCAGTAGTAAAGCCGCTTTGTAAAAAGAGGAGAAAGGGGTAATGTAGGTAATTTTAAACCTATTTCTATGCCATCAGTGTTTGCTAAAGTTATTGAAAAGACTGTGTATGTAAGGATAATTGATCATTTTATATCACACGATTTGCTATCAAATGTACAGTTCGGCTTTAGAAGTCGTTTAACAACTGAAAATGCTATATTCTCTTTTCTCTGTGAGGGACTGGATGGGTTAAAGAAAAGGTTTCGATCGCTAGGCTTACTTTTTGATTTAACTAAAGCATTTGATTGTGTTGATCACAAAATATTGCTCTAGAAGTTGGACCATTACGGAATACAGGGAGTAGCTCACAATTGGTTGACCTCTTACTTCAACAACAGACAGCAAAAAGTCATTATTCACAACATTGAGAATGGCTGTGATGTGGGGTCTGAGTGGGGTACAGTCAAGTGGGAGGTGGCCCAGGGATCGATGTTGGGGCCACCCCTGTCCCTTATTTATATAAATGATATGCCCTCTAGTATTATGGGCAACTCTAAAATATTTCTGTTTGCTGATGACACTTACTTGGTAGTAAAGGATGTTGTGTGCAACATTGGCTTGGTTTCAAATAGTGCAGTTCATGACCTACGTTCATGACTTGACACTGTAAGACTCAATTTTTACAGTTTGTAACTCACAATTCAACAAACCCTGACGTTTTAACTTCACAGGATAGTGAAACTGAACAGTTCAAATTTCTAGGTGTTCAGATACAGCAGATAGTAAGCTGTCGTGGAAAGCCCACGTCCAGGATCTTGTTCAAATACTTAATGTTGCCATTTTTACTATTCGAACGGTATCTGAAGTGAGTGATCGTTCGACGTGAAAATTAGTCTACTTTGCTTATTTTCATTCGCTTATGTGGTATGGTATTATATTTTGGGGTAACTCCTAAATTCTAAAAGGATATTTTTGACTCAGTTTAAGTTTACGAACCTCTTGTCGATCCCTGTTCATTAGTCTGGGTATTTTGACATATATATATATTCCTTACTGTCATTTCTTGTTAACAATATTAGCTTATTCCCAAGAGTAAGCAGCTTTCACACGGTTAATACTCGGCAGTAATCAAACCTGCATTTGGATCAGACTTCCTTAACTCTTGTGTAGAAAGGTGTGCAGTATACTGCTGCATCCATTTTCAATAAGCTACCACTCTAATTCAAAAATCTTAGCAGTAATCCACGCGCTTTCAAACCGAAACTGAAGAGTTTCCTCAGGGGACACTCCTTCTATTCTGTCGGGGTGTTCCTTGAAAAATTAAGCTGTTTCTTGTTGTATTGTCGATTGCGTTTAGTTAAGCTTATGGACTGTTTTTTTTCGGGTTCATAAACATTTATTTTTTATCTGTTATTACTTTTATGTTGTAATTTCATGTACCGACACGTTCCATGACCTTGGAGATTCTTTCCTCAATTTGGTCCTACGAAACTTGACGTGTAAATAAAAAAATAAAAATAAAAAATAAAAACCACTTCCCTAATATTCTTCAGAATTGCATTTTGTTGTTCATGTAGCGGTTTTGGTCTTATTAGGCCATCGGCGACCTGGCGATTTAACACTTAAAATTATTAACATCCATTTACACTGAAACTTTGTAGGTGATCTACTGCAAAAACTGATAACTTTAGAAGTCTGTATACAGACTATTATTTTGATGTCTTCCAAGATTGTACAATGTCGAGACATCTGTTTTGGTATATGTTTGTTAACACCTAAGTACTTGTTGCTAACATAAACTTTTATCCATACGTTCATATTGCACTTTTGCGATTTTGAGGATCTGTATGTTTTCCCACGTATATTGTACTGCAGTTTCTGTCTTGCTTGTATATTATACCTCAGTTTTTATTGCAGCTTGTTATTGGAGTTTCTCATCGTACCGTCTACATCCACAACTATGTTTGTACTCTGCAAGTCATCTTATGGTATGTCGCAGAGGGTATTTTGTGTAACACTGTCACTTTCTCCGTTTCCTGTTCCAGCCGAGAATTTTCCGTGGGGAAGAATGATTGTTGGTGAGCCTCCACATGAGCTGGAATCTCTAATTTTGGACTTTTTGTTATTTTCGCGAGGTATACCTTGGAAGAAGCTATGTACTGGTCGACACTTCTACGAATATACGCCTTTTTTCTAGTGCCTGCTACTGAAGTTGGCTGAGCACCTCTGCAGTGCTATGGTATTTATCAAATGTAACTATGATGAAATGCTCAGCTCTTCTGAGAAACTTCTGCGGTTTCGCTGTCAGTCCTATCTGGCAAGGATTTCAAACTTACAAGCAATACTGAAATGTTTTGCAAGCTTCTTCCTTTGTGGATGGGCAGAACTTTGAAAGGATTCTTCCACGTATCACTGTTTGGCACTCACATTTTAAATCGCTCCCTACACATAGTAGCAGATACTCAATGGGCGCCAGTGATTATTTTGCAGTTCTGTAATCGTACACCAATGGGCCTTTCTGCCTATTTATTAGTAATGAAATACATTATGTTGAGGGTCAATTGCCAGTCCCTACAAGAAGCGCCGATCCTCTGCAGGTCTTCTGCGTTTTGCTACAACTAACTAGTGTTGCGACTTTTTACAACAGCATCATTCGTGAGAAGTCTCATGGAACTTCCAACGTTTCCCACTAAGTCGTGGTTATACATATTGTCAAAAATAATGGACCTATAGCATTCCCTTTGGGTACATGAGCGATTGTGATGTGTGATGTTAAGCTTACCCGGAGAATCAACTGTTTGTATTGTTGTCGGGTGTCCAGCCGGATGCAGTCGTTTTCGTAACACTATGTTTCGACAATGTATCTCGCTGTCATCTTCAGGTGGTACCTGTAGAATGAGCATCTTTGCTACAGCCTGCCTCCTTTATAATCTTATCGCCTCCCCTTCACCCCTCCCTGCACTGCCTGCCGCACGCCGCGACAAGTGGAATAATGATCGAGATTTGTGGGAGTAGGGGGGGGGGGGGAGGGGGGGAGGACGCCGCTGGAAGCCGCTCGAACTCTGGTCCCACAGAACTCCAGTGGCCTGGCGTCGGACGCTGTGGTTCTGGTTGGCTGAGAGCTCGGTCCCAAGCCCCCTGGTGAGAGTGAACCAGTTTCTCTGCTGATCAGCCCATCAGCCACTCGTATTTCACTAGCCTGTTTCAGAACACAGTCCCAAAACGACGAGGACTGTTTCGGCATTCCGTTTCTTCATACTTCTTGGAGTGTCCTATAGCCATGCAGTGTCCTGCAACCGCGGTTTCAGTTGACTGCATAAGTTCGGTTCCTTGCATCTTTCTTCGATTGCCCGTACCGTCTCCCCGATAAACGCCTTACCGCATTCACATAGAATACAATAAACACGTGAGTTACGGAGCCCCAAGTAATCTTTCACCATACATAATACGACACACGTTTTCGGAGGGGGACGGAAAACACGTTTAATGTTACTTCGAATCATGATTCTGCTGGTTTTGTTCGATGCTTCACCGGTTTAGGGCAGGTACGTCATCGTATTTTCCTCCACGTCGTTTTCTGTCTGTTTGGCTTGTACTTTCTGCCTGAAAACACGTTGGATTTGTCTCTCGTCATATCCGTTCTTTTTGAAAAACGTGCTTGAGGACGTTAAGCTCCCTAGGTAAGCCTTCTTCGTCTGATATTGCGCAGGCCCTGTGTACCATAGTACATTGCACACCCTCACGCTGTGAAGGATGATGGCAGCTGGCAGAGTCACTCCATTGTCCAGTCACATTAATGAGACGACGTGTCAAAAGCCTGAATTGCCAACTTTTACAGTGCGGACCGCTGCGACACCTGCAGGAAGAGAGCCATGAGGTTTGGAAGGTAATGTTGGGGATGTGGAGCTATGGCGACTCCAGCCCCGTGGCCAGCTGCGCCAAGTTCCTCAGCTGAGGGTCCACGGCGCAAACAGCCCGATCGATGTGGTGCCGTAGATTTTCCATTGGGTTTAATCCGGGGAGTTTTGTGGCCAGGGGAGACTGGTAAACTCGAGCTGGTGCTCTTCGAACCAAGCATATACAGGGTGGTCCACTGATATGACCGGGCCAAATATCACGCGAAATTAGCCTCAAACGAAAAAACTACAAACAACGAAACTCGTCCAGCTTGAAGGGGGAAACCAGATGGCGCTATGGTTGGCCCGCTAGATGGCGCTGCCGTAGTTCAAACGGATATCAACTGCTTTTTTTTTAAAATAGGAACCACCATTTTTATTACATATTCGTGTAGAACGTAAAGAAATATGAATGTTTTAGTTGGACCACTTTTTTCGCTTTGTGATAGATGCCGCTGTAATAGTCACAAACGTATAAGTACGTGGTATCACGTAACATTCCTTCAGTGCGGACGGTGTTTGCTCCGTGATACATTACCCGTGTTAAAATGGACCGTTTACCAATTGCGGAAAGGGTCGATATCGTGTTGATGTATGGCTATTGTGATCAAAATGTCCAACGGGCGTGTGCTATGTATGCTGTTCGGTATCCTGGAGATCATCCAAGTGTCCGGACCGTTCGCCGGATAGTTACGTTATTTAAGGAAACAGGAACTGTCCAGCCACATGTGAAACGTCAACCACGACCTGCAAGAAATGGATGATGCCCAAGTAGGTGTTTTAGCTGCTGTCGCGGCTAATCCGCACATCAGTAGCAGACAACTGCGTGAGAATCGGGAATCTCAAAAACGTCGGTGTTGAGAATGCTACATCAACATCGATTGCACCCGTACCATATATCTATGCACCAGGAATTGCATGGCGACGACTTTGAACGTCCTGTACAGTTCTGCTACTGGCACAAGAGAAATTATGGGACGATGACAGATTTTTTGCACGCACTCTATTTCGCGACGATGCGTCATTCACCAACAGCGGTAACGTAAACCGGCATAATATGCACAATTAGGCAACGGAAAATCCACAATGGCTACGACAAGTGGAACATCAGCGACCTTGGCGGGTTAATGTATGGTACGGCATTATGGGAGGAAGGATAATTGGCCCCATTTTATCGATAGCAGTCTAAATGGTGCAATGTCTGCTGATTTCCTACGTAATGTTCTACCGATGTTACTGCAAGATGTTTCACTACATGACAGAATGGCGATGTGCTTCCAACATTATGGATGTCCGGCACATAGCTCGTTTGCGGTTGAAGCGGTATTGAATAGCATATTCCATGACAGGTGGATTGGTCGTCGAAGCACCATACCATGGCCCGCACGTTCACCGGATCTGACGTCCCCGGATTTCTTCCGTAAGGAAAGTTGAAGGATATTTGCTATCGTGATCCACCGACAGACAACATGCGTCAGCGCATTGTCAATGCATGTGCGAACTTTACGGAAGGCGAACTACTCGCTGTTGAGAGGAATGTCGTTACACGTATTGCCAAATGCATTCAGGTTGACGTAGATCATTTTGAGCATTTATTGCATTAACGTGGTATTTACAGTTAATCACGCTGTCACAGCATGCGTTCTCAGAAATGATAAGTTCACAAAGGTACATGTATCACGTTGGAACAATCGAAATAAAATGTTCAAACCTACCTACGTTCTGTATTTTAATTTTAAAAACCTACCTGTTACCAACTGTTCGTCTAAAATTGTGACTATTACAGCGCCATCTATCACAAAGCGAAAAAAGTGGTCCAACTAAAACATTCATATTTCTTTACGTACTAAACGAATATGTAATAAAAATGGGGGTTCCTATTTAAAAAAAACGCAGTTGATATCCGTTTGACCTATGGCAGTGCCATCTAGCGGGTCAACCATAACGCCATCTGGTTTCCCCCTTCAAGCTAGACAAGTTTCGTTCTTTTTAGTTTTTTCGTTTGACGCTTATTTCGTGATATATTTGGCCCGGTCACGATCAATGGACCACCCTGTACACTGCTAGCTATGACACGTTGCATTGGCGTCCTAGTAGATGCCACCGTGTAGAGGAAAAGCAACTTGCATGTAGGGGTGAACGTGATCCCCGAGGATAGGTCAGTACTTGTTTTTACCTATTGTGCCTTCCAGATTGACGAGATGACCCGGAGAATGCCACGAAATCATTCTCCAGACCATAACGCTCCCTTCTCCTGTCTGGACCCTGCCGATGGTTGTTGCAGAGTGTTTGCCTTCAGACGTTTGTATCCGATGGAGCATAAAACGTATTTCACCTGAAAAGGACACCTTTCGCCGCTCAATGGACGTCCAGTTGCAGTACTGGCATGCAAATTCCAGACTTCGTTTCCGATGAATAGCAGTATCGTGGTTGTATGAACAAGGCGTCAGCTGCATAGGCCACGCGCAGCAGGGTTGGTTGAGGAGACAGTGCTGGTAGCCTCTTGGTTCATATTGGTGGTCCGTTGTTCAGCAGTTGCCCGTCTATTCTCCAGTAAACATCTCCGCAACTGTCGTTCACCCCTGTCGTCTATGGGCCGTGGTGAACCACAGTTGTCTCGGTATCAGTTTTGGACAGCGCCATTTTGCCATTCACGGTACACTTCAACCACAGGGTCGGATGCAGCTTACAAACTTAGCCGTTTGCGAAATACTTCCACCCTTTGTCCGAAAGTCAGTGATCACTGCCTTTTTGATATCCGTTTCTGCATTACGACAACGACTGTACAGTTTTCCACGTCCATTAGACGCTTCATATACCCTCAGTAGTAGTGCTGACACCTGCCGTCTGTGAGAGGTTACTGCACTTTGATGTCGAACGTAGGCGGTGGGCCCATTACTGTGACTGGACCGTGAAGAGTGTTTATATTTGTGGCTGTATCCCATCTCATTAATTTGAGTATGTGCTTGTTATTACTTTTGGTCACACACTAGCGTATGGATCTAATGGGCGTATTTTATTCGTCTGCTACAGTGAGATAATTTCTTTTGGCTATTAAGCTATTAATTGTGATACTGTCTTGCCTTCTACTGTCATCGTCACACAATTTATGAAGTATTATTTTCTGCACAGTCACACATCGACTACTCCCTAACTGAGTGGTCAGCATGTCTGTCTGCTACGCTGGGTTCAATTCTCTGTACTGAGAAGGATGACTGGTCTGAAAGGGGGTTCACTAGAGATCATATTGGTAACTGATGCGTTATTTGATAGAGAAGTAGCGGATCCAAAGTCTAGAAAGCTGACATCGGCTGGTAGAACGGTGTGCAGAACCGATGCCCCTCCATACCATACCTGAATGACGCCATACGGTAGCTATCGACACTGCTTGGTCCTCTGGGCCTGATAGTGGAGATTTTTTTCCAGTGATTAGATTAGGTTCTTAATGTCGCTCCGGAAGCTTTACGGTCTGTGTGTGCGCGATCGACTCGGAGCCCATGACAGGATGCGGCGTCAGGGAGTATGTGGTACTTCTCCGTTCAGAAAGAGCCAGAACTGTACTATATTAAGTCACTACTGAAAAAAATATTTTGTCCGCTCCTGGAAGCGTGCTCTGATAGCCTAAGTGGTTAAGGGTACGGAAGGCGACAAGCAGGAAATCTGGGTTCGAGTCCTTGTCTCGCATAAATTTTCGTTTCTTCTCAAACATTGTACAGCAGTTAGGGAACCATAATGGCAGTTTGCGAGTTAATTCTCTATTGAATGCGTCTGCTGATCGTTAACGCAGCACTGCACTGCAGTACTACTTAAGGAAGAAGAAATTGAAATCCTGCAACTTGACACTTACTTCGAATTTTATACTTTAAAAAAAATAAAAAAAACCTCAAAAGTTGGTTCAACCTCTAAACTCCGTACATGGAAAAATAAAATTTACTATGGAGAGGGAGACAGAAAGTTGTTACCAGTCTTTAAACTTAGATGTAAGAGCGATGGTAGGGAACTATGCCTAATATCGCACCCATTTTTATTTTTGGGTGTAATTTTGATTACTTTTATTAAGTTGGTTTGTCAATTTTTTAGTAAGGTGGTTATTGCTGTCCTTTATCCGAAATTATTAAGTGAATATCTCATCTAATATATAATTTAAAAAAAAACACACCAAGTACATTTAGGCAGTTTGGAAAAAAGTATTCCTAATATAGCACCAGGTGTTCTCCTAATATCACCCTCTGCGATATTAGAGACACTAGCTCTAACCATTTTAAAAAAGAATTAAGGAATGAAAATAAACTAACTCAACATTTTAGAATGTTATTATACTTAATTACATGCACAATTACAGTTCTGTCAAGCAATTTCACATAGAAAAATGTCATACACTGCATACATTATAGAAAGTTGGAATTTATCCTTCCAAACAGAAATCACAAATAAGGGTTTTATAGTCAGTAGCAAGCACTGGCGGCCGAAGACTTCCGGCATAAGACGTCGCCCTCATTCTGCCAACGGCCTTGTCAAAGAGGGCGGAGGAGCAGACAGAGGTTCAGGGCACCCTCTTGCCCCAGGGGTGGGAAACTGCCCCTAAAGGCGGAAGAACCAGCAATGATCAACGGCATGAGGATGCAGAACGGAATGGAAGCCACTTCATTAAAGACAAGTAACGGGTATCCACAGGACATGTGGCCTGTAATTGAAGAAGTGCCATGATGCTCTCTCCATTGGCAAAGGATTCCGGAATAGTCCCCCATTCGGATCTCCGGGAGGGGAGAGGTTACCACGAGAAAAAGGTTGAATAATCAACGGAAGGATAACATGCTACGAGTAGGGGCGTGGAATGTCAGAAGCTTGAACGTGGTAGGGAAACTAGAAAATCTAAAAAGGGAAATGTAAAGGCTCAATCTAGATATAGTAGGGGTCAGTGGAGTGAAGTGGAAAGAAGACAAAGCTTTCTGGTCAGATGAGTATAGGGTAATATCAACAGCAGCGAAAATGGTATAACAGGTTCAAATGGCTCTGAGCACTACGGGACTTAACTTCTGAGGCCATAAGTCCCCTAGAACTTAGAACTACTTAAACCTAACTAACCTAAGGACATCACACACATCCATGCTCGAAGCAGGATTCGGACCTGCGACTGTAGCGGTTGCGCGGTTCCAGACTGTAGCGCCTAGAACCGCTCGGCCTCTCCGGTCGGCGGTATAACAGGAGTAGGATTCGTTATGAATAGGAAGCTAGGGCAGAGAGTGTGTTACTGTGAACAGTTCAGTGAGAGGGTTGATCTTATCAGAATCGACAGCAAACCAACACCGACAACGATAGTTCAGGTATACATGCCGATGTCGCAAGCTGAAGATGAAGAGACAGAGGAAGTGTATGAGGACATTGAAAGCGTAATGGAGTACGTAAAGGGGAATGAAAATCTAATAGTCATGGGGGACTGGAATTCAATTGTAGGGGAAGGAGTAGAAGAAAAGGTTACAGGAGAATATGGGCTTGGGACAAGGAATGAGAGAGGAGAAAGACTAATTGATTTCTGTAACAAGTTTCAGCAAGTAATAGAGAATACTTTGTTCAAGAATCACAAGAGGAGGAGGTATACTTGGAAAAGGCCGGGTGATGCGGGAAGATTTCAGTTAGATTATATCATCGTCAGACAGAGATTCCTTTTAGATTACATCATCGTCAGACAGAGATTCCGAAATCAGATCCTAGTTTGTAAGAGGTATCCAGAAGCAGATATAGACTCAGATCACAGTATAGTAGTGATGAAGAGTAGGCTGAAGTTTAAGATATTAGTCCGGAAGAATCAATACGCAAAGAAGTGGGATACTGGAGTAATAAGGAATGAAGAGTCATGCAAGTAGCAAGATTTACTAACGATTGTCTCTCTGCCGAGGATATAGAGCCAACTTGGCGTTTATCTTTCAAGGCAGTAACTTCCGTTGTCTTCGGCTGTAGAACTGTCAGACCAGTCTCATCACAATTGTAAAGTCTCTTAGAGTCAAAATTTATCTTTTCTAGAAGGGGTTCGTAAATGACAAAACACTGCTGAACATTTTCCCTGCTAAATTCTCTAATACGTTTCATTGATGTTTATTGAGGTTTTCTTAAACTAAGCTCTGGGTGTCGCCGCATAGATGGGTGGAGCCGTTTCCAGCCAGCAATAGTTGTCTCTTTATTAAAAGGGGTTCGTAAAGAATTTTTTTCTGTCAAATCAAAAGCCATTTTCTTTATATCTTTTGCAGTTAAACCATAAAATCTGGCCTCCATATCCAGGTAATATTTGACAAGGGTTTGCTCTAGCTCAATTTTATGCACAGGTTTTCTCCCAAGTTTAACTGACACTAACTTATTTAAATCAGTATCTCCAGAATAAATTTTATATTTCAAAGTTGATTTTGGAACGTCAAATTGCTTCGGTGCACGTCCCGGTCCCATCTCTCTATTACTAACAGCAATGATAGCACTTTTCATATTTTCCTTGGTCCACTGCTTTCTCTTTCTACGTGGAATCTGTGACAATACGTTATAACGTGTTGCAAATACAAATAGAGTGATGAAATGTTAGAAATGGTATACATAAAAAAGTGAGCATATTATCGCACAGTATGATATTAGAATGACAGTAGAGCTACGATATTAGGAGCAAACGAACAGTCCATTATGGCCCACTCTACTCTCAAAACTGATAATACGAACGACAATATGTCGATGTCTTGTTAAGCTATATTTTTCTGTGGTTCTGTTTCATGCTGCACTGTTTAAAAATTGCTTATCTCTTAAAAGAAACCTCGTGAAACGTCAAAAATTTTGTTGTGCACAAACTTTCTAAAAATTACATATACTGAACGCTGCTGCATGTTCAACCAAAGATGACACAGTACTGTACGGTTACTGTTGACCACGTGATGAACCTAATCCTGCCTGGTGGGAGCACTTACTATGTGTTATTTAGAAGGATACGATATTAGGATGAGGTGCGATAATAGGCAGGGGTCCCATACACTTGGACATTCGGTATTCCGGAAAATCCACTCATATAAACCTGTATTTGCAGGTAACCAGTTACCATCAAATAGAACAAACAATGGACGTTTCGAAGACCTTGATTCATAGAGCTCTTACCATCTCAGATGCCGACAAACTGTAGGCGAATTTAAACACCTCCAAACTCTATTCCTGGAAAAGGAATTTTCATCTCAGCACACATAGAGAGCCCTACAAACATACGAACGCCACAAGAAAGAGGCTGAGGCACTGAAGGCGACAGCGTATCTCCCACACATTCTAAATGTTTATGTGAAAAGAGGAATATTTAAACTTAGCTTTCTTTCTGCATCGAAAAACTTGGTGCTTCTAGGATCAGTCAACGACAGAGCTGCTCTAGGCAGGTGTTTACAAGGCTCCGTGTTAGTGCAGCGAATCATACACTGATAAGCGCGGGCCGGTGTGGCCGTGCGGTTTTAGGCGCTTCAGTCTGGAACCGCGTGTCCGCTACGGTCGCAGATTCGAATCCTGCCTCGGGCATGGATGTTTGTGATGTCCTTAGGTTAGTTAGGTTTAAGTAGTTCTACGTTCTAGGCGACTGATGACCTCAGATGTTAAGTCCCATAGTGCTCAGAGCCATTTGAACCAACTGATAAGCCAAAATGTTATGACCACTGTCCACCGCGGCGTTGAATGCCGCCTTGTGGTGGTGAGGGGAAGTGACTGGGTAGCATATGTATGTAAACAGAGCAAACGGGGACGGGGGATCACCCTAGCGAAAATACGGGCTGCAAATGGAGAAATCCATTGAGATAAGCGACTTTAACAAAGGGCAGATTATTTTTACGCAGAGCCTGTGAACGAGTATCTCGAAAACGGCGAATCTGGTAGAATGTTCACGTGCTACTGTCGTGAATATCTACGGAACGAGGTTGAAGGACAGTGAAACTACTACTAGTTGCTAAGTGGTTGGACATCCACGACCCTTCACAGAACGTGGGCCTCTGAGGCTTCTCTGCCTTGTGAAGCAGGGTAGATGGTGATCTGTGGCATCTCCGCCGAAAGAGCACAACGCTGATGCACGCAAAAGTGTGTCGCAGTACATCATTCTTCATACATTGTGGAATATGGAGCTCCTCAGCAGACCACATAGTGACCCAACGATATCCTCACTATTGCAGTGAACACAGGGCCGTGGAGATTCGACCGTCGACCAACGGAAACGTGTCGGCTCTTCGGGTGAATCATAGTGTTGTACAGTAGGTCTATGGTGGTCTCCACAAACGCCATAATCGAAGTGAACGGCGGCTCGAAACGTGCAGCGCGCCACGGACGCCAGCTGGTGGGAACAGTGTTGTTCTATAGGAGACACTCTCTTGTTCTAGCATGGGGCCTTTGATAGTGACCGAAGACACGCTGATAACTGCGAACCACCTGCATCCCTTCAAGCTTGTTGTCTTCCACGATGGCGATATCACCCTTCAGCGGTATAATTATCCGTGCCTCGGAGTCGGATCCGTGCTATAGCTATTTGAGGATCGTTGTAGTGAACTCACCTTCATGTATCGGCGGCCAAATTCGCCTGATGTAAGTCATATGGAATCTATGTGGGTCGCTATGGCGCGACATCAACATGTACACAAATCAACGGTCCGGTATTTAAGCGAATCACATGACCTATGCGTAGACATCTAATGCTACACACCTCCACAAATCTATCAACAAACTGGCAGTTCCCTCATATGCAGAATCAGTGATGTATTTTGTTACAAAGACGGACAAACAAGCTATTAAGAAGGTGATCATAATTTTTTGGCTACTCAGTGTATTTGGGGAAAACTACGCGCGGTGTTCAGGAGCGTATTGTGGAACACCATTGGCATATTCGCCTCCTACAACCCAGAAAATCCCCTATCGTAGAGTGCTGTTTCTACTGTTAGGTCGATAAACTACAATGAAACCAAATATGTGGTCCATACTTCAAACTTTTGGAACTGGAATTAATGAAAATAAGACAGATGTCGTTACAGTCGAGAAGACCTTTGCCAGATAATGCATGGCATCCTGTCGTAGAAAGACTTCGTGCTCTGCGTATCCGGTGACGTTATGTGATTTTCCTGTGTGAAGACGATCGACCTGACGTCGATGAGGCCAGCTTTCATATCACGGAGTGCGCTCACAACAGTGCACAGACTTGCAACAGGAGTGCACGTGCTCTAGCAACGCATGCGCAGTGTCAACTGCGAACAACCAGTGTGCGCCGGAGAGGTCTTAAATAGGAAGAGCTCGGTGTACTGTCGCTAGAGTATACCTGAAAATTTCCAGAACATTATGCACCGAAATATCGTGGCAACACGTTATTAACGTGGAACAAAATTCCGGTGCATCAGTTACAAATGGGGCTGATACTAGGTAACAGTAGTTCTGAAATGTTTATGATGGTCCTTTCATGATAAGATCGCTAAACTTTGTGAATGAAACTGTCTAAATCTACCTGGTTCTTAGAAGTAATAACATACAACGCCACTAGAGGACCGGATGTTCTTTCTTCGTTATCATTTTTCCACGTGAATTTGACGTTGGTGACAGGTAAGCTATTCAAGATTGCGAAACTCATTGAGATATATCGTCTCAGTGTCAAGAACGATAACTTATCGAGCTGATAATCATCCATTTATATCACGACTGAAAACTAAGGGACACTAGTGTAAAATCTGAAACAACTGCGAAGCACTGTTGGTCAGGTGTATGAAAGTAAGTAAATGAATTGTTGGGTAACATCGTTAAATATTTGCTGGCAATAGTTTAGAATAGCTGCCAAATAAGTAAATAATCTAGACAGTTTTTTTACATTTTATTCGTGCGAGGTTGAGTATTTGGCAAAGAGTGAGGACTGAGCTATTTTCATGTCGTTATATACACTCCTGGAAATGGAAAAAACAACACATTGACACCGGTGTGTCAGACCCACCATACTTGCTCCGGACACTGCGAGAGGGCTGTACAAGCAATGATCACACGCACGGCACAGCGGACACACCAGGAACCGCGGTGTTGGCCGTCGAATGGCGCTAGCTGCGCAGCATTTGTGCACCGCCGCCGTCAGTGTCAGCCAGTTTGCCGTTGCATACGGAGCTCCATCGCAGTCTTTAACACTGGTAGCATGCCGCGACAGCGTGGACGTGAACCGTATGTGCAGTTGACGGACTTTGAGCGAGGGCGTATAGTGGGCATGCAGGAGGCCGGGTGGACGTACCGCCGAATTGCTCAACACGTGGGGCGTGAGGTCTCCACAGTACATCGATGTTGTCGCCAGTGGTCGGCGGAAGGTGCACGTGCCCGTCGACCTGGGACCGGACCGCAGCGACGCACGGATGCACGCCAAGACCGTAGGATCCTACGCAGTGCCGTAGGGGACCGCACCGCCACTTCCCAGCAAATTAGGGACACTGTTGCTCCTGGGGTATCGGCGAGGACCATTCGCAACCGTCTCCATGAAGCTGGGCTACGGTCCCGCACACCGTTAGGCCGTCTTCCGCTCACGCCCCAACATCGTGCAGCCCGCCTCCAGTGGTGTCGCGACAGGCGTGAATGGAGGGACGATGGAGACGTGTCGTCTTCAGCGATGAGAGTCGCTTCTGCCTTGGTGCCAATGATGGTCGTATGCGTGTTTGGCGCCGTGCAGGTGAGCGCCACAATCAGGACTGCATACGACCGAGGCACACAGGGCCAACACCCGGCAACATGGTGTGGGGAGCGATCTCCTACACTGGCCGTACACCACTGGTGATCGTCGAGGGAAAACCGAATAGTGCACGGTACATCCAAACCGTCATCGAACCCATCGTTCTACCATTCCTAGACCGGCAAGGGAACTTGCTGTTCCAACAGGACAATGCACGTCCGCATGTATCCCGTGCCACCCAACGTGCTCTAGAAGGTGTAAGTCAACTACCCTGGCCAGCAAGATCTCCGGATCTGTCCCCCATTGAGCATGTTTGGGACTGGATGAAGCGTCGTCTCACGCGGTCTGCACGTCCAGCACGAACGCTGGTCCAACTGAGGCGCCAGGTGGAAATGGCATGGCAAGCCGTTCCACAGGACTACATCCAGCATCTCTACGATCGTCTCCATGGGAGAATAGCAGCCTGCATTGCTGCGAAAGGTGGATATACACTGTACTAGTGCCGACATTGTGCGTGCTCTGTTGCCTGTGTCTATGTGCCTGTGGTTCTGCCAGTGTGATCATGTGATGTATCTGACCCCAGGAATGTTTCAATAAAGTTTCCCCTTCCTGGGACAATGAATTCACGGTGTTCTTATTTCAATTTCGAGGAGTGTATTTAGCTATTGTAACGAGAACCGTAGTGTTTGACATCATCCTTCATTTTCCTTCATAATGAGTCATCCCCCAAAACTCTTTTTCAAAATTATAAATTGTTTCTGTCTTTCCAACAAAAAGTGGGATCCAAGGGCTAACGTACCCGTTTTTCTAGGCGTTGTTCTTTTATACAGTAAAGATTTTTCACTTAAAAGTGTATTTGGTTAGCAGTTTATGTCGTTAGTTTTGTGTATTGAACCGGGGACCTAGGAACGACGGAGAGGCTTCGTCCCGCCGTAGCCCTCGGTGGTTCTCAACCCCAACCCCACAACAGGCCACAGCAGTCCACCACCCACAACCGCCCCACACCGAACCCAGAGGTATTGTGCGACTCGGCTCCCAGGGGACGCCCCCTCCCCGGCCCCCCCCCACCCAAAAACGTCTCATACTAGACGAGTGTTACCCAAATGTTTGAACGGTAGAGTAATTATGGTGTAAGCGTACGGGCAGACTGTTTGGCTAATGGTTCAAATGGCTCTGAGCACTATTGGACTTAACATCTGAGGTCATCAGTCCCCTAGATCTTAGAACTACTTAAACCTAACTAACCTAAGGACTTCACACACATCCATGCCCGAGGCAGGATTCGAACCTGCGACCGTAGCGGTCGTGCGGTTCCAGACTGTAGCGCCTTTAACCGCTCGGCCACTCCGGCCGGCCGGCATCGTTCTAATAACTCGTAAATACTTCGGTATTCCGGAGAAGAATTACGGAATCTGTGTGACTGGCTAAATGCTTAATAATTGGGCTACAAAGACCGTTCCACGATTTCAATCGTAGCAGCTTCTGTACCATGAGGGAATATATGTAAAGGAAAAAAGTTACAGCTAAATAGATGACTTGTTAGTCAGTGAATAGGAATTGATGTCCAGAAACTCCCACAGCGTAAATATCCGAGCAGAGATGGGCAAACGCCACAGTGATTCGATTTACCCGATAATGAGTTATTAGAATCTATTCGTGCGGTTTATTCTAGTCGGTCACGAAGTATACGTTCTTTAATATACGTGCACTGTTGAACTTGACAGAGAAAGCGTTAATATTGACGAAACAAAAGATAACGTCACATTCTTGGCGTACAACGTCAGCATCATTTAAAACGATTCTTTGGTGTATAAATACATCTAGACGACAATACAGTAAAGCCGATGAGGCGTGTGTACATGGCACTTCACAAATGCCTAGTACTGTGATTTGAGACCCAATTCTGTAACTCCCTAGAACTTCTCGTTATCTTGTCAAGATGAACACATCGCAACAGTGCATCAACCAAGTTTAGATGCCTTAACTCCAGCTGTCTCGGTGTATCCTGAGACATCTATATTTTCACTCTCCATTACTCATGCTATAAATTAATTTTTGACCTGATAGTGTCACTGACTTGCCGAAAATGTAACACTGTTGAGATTTGTCGGGAACATCAGACACCTGACGAAGCACCGAATGATTTATATAAATGTTAGTGGGACGTGTCTCAGAACTTAAAGTCCCCTTCGACAAGGAGCTAACAATAAAAAACTATTCATCTGTGCCAATAGCATGAGTAATTCACGGTAAGGACCTGTCAGTGAAATTCTTTTAATCATCTAAATAATCCTGCTGCTATGGGGAGATAGGGGACGTGCTTGAGAAAGTGAGAGGGGTTTGTGTGGTTAGCACCCATGGGTAATGTCGCTGTTTACTCACAAAAAAAAAGTATTTGAAGTCTTATGGCACTTAACTGCTAAGGTCATCAGTCCCTAAGCTTACACATTACTTAACCTAAATTATCCTATGGACAAACACACACATCCATGCTCGAGGGAGGACTCGAACCTCCGCCGGGACCAGCCGCACAGTCCACGACTGCAGCGCCCCAGACCGCTTGACTAATCCAGCGCGGCGCTGTTTAGTCAAAACACCTCCTAAGCGTGCAGTAACTGTCACGAATAATGATTAGTACGAAACTAATGCACAATCATGCCTCTGTAGTACCCACCATGGTCAGTCGGCAGACTATACATATGTCTAAATCCCGTCAACACTGTTCCTTTCGTATTCTTAATTCATGATAGCTCCGCAATTCATTTTCATGTGTGTCATCATATTCTACTGTAACTACACATTGATATATAAGTTGTTTTTTTCTTTTGGAAACAGACACCGCTACAATTACACACCGTAATACACAGTAATAAGCATGCCTATATTTCAGAATGGAAAAGTGTAGAGACAGCGTGCCACAGCCAGAAAAGAACGGAGCAGCACCAACTGACAAAACCTCGTCAGGGTATCCAGCACAAGCTGGATATCCGTATGGTGGGGTACCAGCTGGAAACGTTGCTGCAGGATATCCTGCACAGCCTGGTATGTGCGAGCACCTGTATTTCACAAAAATGATCTTACTATCCTGTACTAACATAGCGATTTAAATCCTAAATTATCGGTTTCGGACGTCATCTGACAATAAATTATTTTCAAACCAAATAATTACCTGAGTGTCCATTACGAATGGAATGTCTACATCTACATCTACATCCATACTCCGCAAGCCACCTGACGGTGTGTGGCGGAGTGTACATTGAGTACTTCTATCGGTTCTCCCTTCTATTCCAGTTTCGTATTGTTCGTGGAAAGAAGGATTGTTGGTATGCCTCTGTATGGGCTCTAATCTCTATGATTTTATCCTCATGGTCTCTTCGCGAGAAATACGTAGGAGGGAGAAATATACTGCTTGACTCCTCGGTGAAGGTTTGTTCTCGAAACTTCAACAAAAGACCGTACCGAGCTACTGAGCGTCTCTCCTGCAGAGTCTTCCACTGCAGTTTATCTATCAATTCAGTAACGCTTTCGCGATTACTAAATGATCCTGTAACGAAGCGCGCTGCTCTCCGTTGGATCTTCTCTATCTCTTCTATCAACCCTATCTGGTACGGATCCCATACTGCTGAGCAGTATTCAAGCAGTGGGCGAACAAGCGTACTGTAACCTACTTCCTTTGTTTTCGGATTGCATTTCCTTAGGATTCTTCCAATGATTCTCAGTCTGGCATCTGCTTTACCGACAATCAACTTTATATGATCATTCCATTTTAAATCACTCCTAATGAGTACTCCCAGATAATTTATGGAATTAACTGCTTTCAGTTGCTGACCTTCAATATCGTAGCTAAATGATAAGGAATCTTTCTTTCTATGTATTCGCATCACATTACACTTGTCTACATTGAGATTCAATTGCCATTCCCTGCACCATGCGTCAATTCGCTGCAGATCCTCCTGCATTTCAGTACAATTTTCCATTGTTACAACCCCCTCGATATACCACAGCATCATCCGCAAAAAGCCTCAGTGAACTTCCGATGTCATCCACAAGGTCATTTATGTATATTGTGAATAGCAACGGTCCTACGACATTCCCCTGCTGCACACCTGAAATCACTCTTACTTCGGAAGACTTCTCTCCATTGAGAATGACATGCTGCGTTCTGTTATCTAAGAACTCTTCAATCCAATCACACAATTGGTCTGATAGTCCATATGCTCTTACTTTGTTCATTAAACGACTGTGAGGAACTGTATCGAACGCCTTGCGGAAGTCAAGAAACAAGGCATCTACCTGGGAACCTGTGTCTACGGCCCTCTGTGTCGCGTCGACTTATATGTCTGTTTAACTGTATGTACCTGTCAGTAAAGAGAAAAAGACTGACATTTCGCTGTGAAGATACGTTTTATCACATTACTGCTACATTATGTCCAAGGCTCTGTCTCATACACACATGTTATTTTGAAATGCTGTGAACTGTTTGGCTCTGATGAATAATATACGTAGTCTAGCATTCGTATAGCTGACGGTATGTAGTGTAATGATACAAAGTATTGAGGTATGATTGTGATGAGCCGCCCGGGGTGGCCGAGTGGTTCTAGGCGCTACAGTCTGATATCGCGCGACCGCTACGGTCGGAGGTTCGAATCCTGCCTTGGGCATGGATGTGTGTGGTGTCCTTAGGTTAGTTAGGTTTAAGTAGTTCTAAGTTCTAGGGGACTGATGACCTCAGAAATTGTGTCTTATAGTGCTCAGAGCCATTTGAACCCTTTTTTTTTTTATTGTGGTGAATTTCTTATTCCTCAGGCGTCTTTCAACATTTATCATTTGTATGAGATTTCACAGTGATATGTATTTATCCTGTTACAAACGCTTGAATCTTCATTTCCATTTTTGTTATTATTCCTGATGGTACACATTTACACTCCTGGAAATTGAAATAAGAACACCGTGAATTCATTGTCCCAGGAAGGGGAAACTTTATTGACACATTCCTGGTGTCAGATACATCACATGATCACACTGACAGAACCACAGGCACATAGACACAGCGAACAGAGCATGCACAATGTCGGCACTAGTACAGTGTATATCCACCTTTCGCAGCAATGCAGGCTGCTATTCTCCCATGGAGACCATCGTAGAGATGCTGGATGTAGTCCTGTGGAACGGCTTACCATGCCATTTCCACCTGGCGCCTCAGTTGGACCAGCGTTCGTGCTGGACGTGCAGACCGCGTGAGACGACGCTTCATCCAGTCCCAAACATGCTCAATGGGGGACAGATCCGGAGATCTTGCTGGCCAGGGTAGTTGACTTAAACGTTCTAGGGCACGTTGGGTGGCACGGGATACATGCGGACGTGCATTGTCCTGTTGGAACAGCAAGTTCCCTTGCCGGTCTAGGAATGGTAGAACGATGGGTTCGATGACGGTTTGGATGTACCGTGCACTATTCAGTGTCCCCTCGACGATCACCAGTGGTGTACGGCCAGTGTAGGAGATCGCTCCCCACACCATGATGCCGGGTGTTGGCCCTGTGTGCCTCGGTCGTATGCAGTCCTGATTGTGGCGCTCACCTGCACGGCGCCAAACACGCATACGACCATCATTGGCACCAAGGCAGAAGCGACTCTCATCGCTGAAGACGACACGTCTCCATTCGTCCCTCCATTCACGCCTGTCGCGACACAACTGGAGGCAGGCTGCACGATGTTGGGGCGTGAGCGGAAGACGGCCTAACGGTGTGCGGGACCGTAGCCCAGCTTCATGGAGACGGTTGCGAATGGTCCTCGCCGATACCCCAGGAGCAACAGTGTCCCTAATTTGCTGGGAAGTGGCGGTGTGGTCCCCTACGGCACTGCGTAGGATCCTACGGTCTTGGCGTGCATCCGTGCGTCGCTGCGGTCCGGTCCCAGGTCGACGAGCACGTGCACCTTCCGCCGACCACTGGCGACAACATCGATGTACTGTGGAGACCTCACGCCCCACGTGTTGAGCAATTCGGCGGTACGTCCAACCGGCCTCCCGCATGCCCACTATACGCCCTCGCTCAAAGTCCGTCAACTGCACATACGGTTCACGTCCACGCTGTCGCGGCATGCTACCAGTGTTAAAGACTGCGATGGAGCTCCGTATGCCACGGCAAACTGGCTGACACTGACGGCGGCGGTGCACAAATTCTGCGCAGCTAGCGCCATTCGACGGCCCACACCGCGGTTCCTGGTGTGTCCGCTGTGCCGTGCATGTGATCATTGCTTGTACAGCCCTCTCGCAGTGTCCGGAGCAAGTATGGTGGGTCTGACACACCGGTGTCAATGTGTTCTTTTTTCCATTTCCAGGAGTGTATTTTATTAGTTAATACGAATTTTTATCATCGTTAACAGTATCTAGCCTTACATCCAGTGGAGAAATGCAATGCAGTCCCAAACGAGATGTAATTGCAGATAATTTCCACTCATCTGGTATTCTTTCTGTCTCAGATTACGGCTAATGATAAGTAGTCTTGATATTGTTAGGGGAGATATGTACAACATTAACTTGCTGGAAATGCGGCAGGGCGGGTTAGGCTTGTGGCGTAAATGTTTGATCACTGTCTCTCGTCGTACTGTGCACTACACAGTTTCCACATACCTCAGTACGGCGTCTGATCGCCAGTCCGTTTCTCTGCATACGTAGATACTGTCCAGACGATCTTAGAAGCAGCGTTGAAGAGAAACACTGTCAATACTTACGTTTGCAAAGTCCGCGTAAACTCTGGTTTCATACTATTCTGTAATATCTTATAACAATTATCGGATGGAGGGCGATTGCTTCATCTCTCTAGAAAAATGTCAAAATTCTGCAACAAGTTCTTTTATTTCTTTAGGTTCAAAATAAAACTTGCCATCAGCTCGTATTTAATTAACGAATAATATCACTGTCCTGATCTCACAGTTCATACAACCCAGTACACACACAAGGCAGCCGCGAATGTACTTAGTCCAACCCGAATTATAACGCGATTTACAGTCATTACTATGCTACAATATACGAGTTCTACATTCGGTCCTTTTTCAGTGTATATCTAATAAAGAAATTGCTCGCCAAATATTCCATAGATGAACGTGAAACATGCTACGTGGAATTTTACAAAGTCTGAAAGTTCACACGCGGCTCTATTTCCAACAAAACAATTCAAAAACTTCCAGACTTCATAAAATTGTCTGTTAATGCAACTGCTATTACGGCCACACAATATGGACGCGAGAAACCAATTATTTCTTCATTTTACACATAAGAAAGACGGAAGCGTTCAACATGACCTGCACGTCCAATAGCTGACCAACGACTCCTCTTCAGTCTCCTTCTCTCCCAGTATAACTACTCAGCAGTGCGTGGGAACTGCTTAACTGTGATTGATTGATCAAAATGACCAGCCAGTCAGAACTATCCTTCGAGATTATTCTCGCACCAAAGCTGTACTACGCCAGTCACTATTCCCAGTTGCATTTACGTCATTTCAATATGCAAATATTAATATACTGTTTAACAAAACCAAACGAAAGGAAAACTAAACTTGAAATAAATTTAAAAACTACTGCAAACGGCCATTCTGGCTGCCTCCTTACAACGGCAAGTACACCTAGACATACGTCATCAGCAATGTGGGTAAAACACACACAGTTACGTAATGTGTAACATGAGATAATCTTGAATTTTTTCGTATGTCCCACAAACACACTCTCACTCATTCTCATTTACTCACACAACAACACATTAAATAAATACTGATCTTTTCTGAATTTTATATTACGAAAAATGCCAAATAGTTAACACTTTAATTATGAAACTCTAAACAAATTTAATATTTTTTTTTCCTAATGATGGGCAACGGTCATAATATATTTCTTTAAAGTAACTACCGCCATTAGACTGTTTTTTATTTGCAGTGTTACATTTACACGATCATGATTTCAGCTTCAAAGTGCCATTATCAAGTGTTTTCTGAAAGCACATTAGACAATAACAGTGAAATACATTACCAAATACATAAACAAATTGACCTAATGTGCTGTGAGCTTCAGAAATGTTTCCACATGATACTGAAAGACAAAATCTCATGAACACTAACTAACCTTAATCTTACAAGCGTCGGTTTGAGGTGTTTTAGGTAATTTTCTCTAACTCTGAAAGTATGCCAGCTAGAAAGCTGAGATTTTTACACAATCTTCTTTATAATAACAAAGAGCAGTATATTGACTGTTAACTAAACTGAATAATATTTAATATAGTTTATTTAGATTCTTAGGGGCGTGAATATTCTGTCGCTCGAATTGACACAGGTACCGCTTCCCACGGCTAGGCTAGCGACAGGTGCGAATGAGTCACGCTAAGATACAAGCAGGCTGTTTCTATCACCGCCAACGGCTCCAAAGCTACGAGCCATACTGCAAAGTAGTACAATAAATGCTACTGCGTATTGATTCGCGACGTTACAGCACTATATCTTTCTTCTGTTCCCTAGCATATCATCATCTGAAGCACGTGATATAATACCATGCCTACGTTCTAAAAGTACTTCTTCCTGTTTGCTAGGTACTGCAGTTTGCCCTGAAACGTCCCCTTAGAACAATAGTATACGAGACTGTGCTTAAACTGACACACAATGTTTTTAGCGCAACGCAATCTGACTATCAAAGATCCCTGCAAAAGAATGGCCCTGACTAACATTAACCTATACCTTTCACAAATCACTTACCTCACAAAAATCTTCATTACTCGAACTACTGCAATACAGCGAGCGCCACTACTGCCAACTAAATAAAAGATTCAAACTACGGAAGGCACTAACTACTGATAAGGATAGTTAGCAAATGAAAGATTTTAATAGAGAACAAACAATGTATTTACCTTAATAGTCATAATATATATATATATCAGTTCATGACAAATTACAAAACTCCGCCATCTCTCTCCTCACATCCACCACTGCTGGCGACTCACCTCCCACTGCGCAACGCTACGCGCTGTTCACATCCAGCTGCCGCTGCCCAACACTACAATGGCAGACAAAAATGCAAACTAGCCACAGGCTGCGCACAGCACAGCCAGTGATTTTCATACAGAGCGCTACGTAACGTTGCCAATAAGAAAACATAAACAGTCAACTTACATAAAGAAAACATAAACAGCCTACTTACATAGCCCCAGTGCTCCCCACAAAAAATTTTACAAAATATTTTTGGGCAGTGGCCAATAATGATTTGATAAAATTTTTCATAATTACAATAACAAAGATATCAAATGCACACACTTATTAATACAATGTTGGTCAAAAGCTAAAATTTTCTCACAGTCCATAAAGACAGTCCTGATCATTCATCACAGTAAAATTTCAGTGTTATTTTTTCTTTTTTTTTTTTTTTTCAAAGTCTGAGCAGTAAAAGAGGATGCACACGGAAGTAGTAGATTTCCATGCAGTCTTGAAGTAGTAGTGTTGTCCTTCCAATGGAAAGACAGTGCTGACTCTTGACATGCTGACAGGTAATGGGCCACAACAGAGCAAACCCACAGCAGAGTCATTCGACGTTTTGAAGAAGATTGGTAGGTAGGTCATCACAGAGTAGACCCACTGTAGTCCTGGTAGAGATTGTGGTATTGGTGGGCCACCAGATGTGAAGACCCACTGTAGTCCTTGTAGAGATGGTCAGCAGCCATCTGTTGTGACTGTGCGGGTGCACAATCACCATTGAAGAGTCTTGCAGTTAATATAGCAAGTCCATAACCACCGCTTGTGCACTCACATCCTTTTTGGAATTGTCCTTAGAACCAGCAATGCTGTTATCCAGCCCCTTGCTGAATTATCAACACACGTGCAAACACTAACAGTCCCTACTTCTCACATATTGTCCATATACTATGACCAACAGAAACGTGTGCAGTGAAATGTAACTTACAAGTTACTTAATTTGATGAACTGGTGTCAATATTATTATAAATTTACAACATAAGAATACAATTACAAAGGTACAAAATACATCATTAAAGAACATAACAATACAGATAACATTTGTAGTACAGGCTTTACAACAGAACAGAAATAAACATATACATCAGTGTTACAGGAATTATGACATAAGTAAATACATAAACGATCAGAATAATTTTTGAAACATCAACTTTACACATGAGCATTAAAACAAAACAGAATAAATAATGTATAAGCATCTTTACAAGGTAAATAACATATTATTAATGCCAATTATATTTGAGGATAACAGTATTCCTCATCATAGTGAATATAGCTTAGTATTAGAAGAAGAAAAAATTCTATGAAACTACACAGAGACAGGAAGAAAACAAATACACAAGGGTACACAAACACATAGTGGGATTACACAAAAGGAAAGGACAGGGTTCGTTTTCAGTGTAACATTTGGTACTGCAGTCCACCCCAAAACTTCATTCCATACATCTTTCCTCTTATTTCATCCTTTGTTTCCACCAAAAAATCCTATTCAAGCATGCTTTCTGTATTTATTTCATATATTTCTTACCTCATCATTTATTTCCAAGAAAATCCTACCTAAACCTGTTGTCCCTAAACCCTACTTTTTTTTGTTCATATCCTCTTTCAAAATTCTTTTTTTTTTTGTTTTTTGGCTTCACCATTTTCTTATAGCTTCTCAATGCATTTCTTCCAATTCATCATAGTTAGTTTCTTATATAGTCTACCCCTCTTAAGCTAACTTAAATCTACTGAGCTCAGATGCTAAACTAAGGGACGAGGCAATGCAGCAGTACATAACAAATTAACACAAACAGCAATGACAAAACAATGCCAATTTGCAAAGCAAGCAGCAGTAAATCTAAATTAACAGATAAAATGCAAAATTACACCTAATATGAGCCAATGTGCAGCAACAATAAAAATAAATCAGTAGTAAAACTAGCTTAACAGAGCAATACAAAGTGAAATTTAGTAGCACTATACCTGGCAAACAGCAGTAACTTATACCTAAACATGACATAGCTCAAGCAGAAAAAAATATTACAGTAAAATGGCCATGTCTAATACCTATGTCACATCTTAACACTATAGTGATGCATCACGAGAACTTACACTAACAGATAAGTTACCAAATCGTAAAGAAATTATTTATGCAATTCCTGTGAAGGGAAATGTCGATTTATGTGCCCTCGTTTTCTTGGAAGTAGATCATAAATTTCTTATAGACTGGATCTGTAGGCATAAAATAACTATATTAGTACATATATTAAATTTTATTTTAACCAATGCTGCAGTGCAGCTAGAAACTTGATATTAAACAAAATGTGTAAATAAATACATAAAGCAAGCCATATGGCATTTTTCTCAACTAGCAAGACAATAGCCGTGAAATGTTTCTCATTGTTTCATTAGGCATTTCAGTAAATATCATAAATTACGAGCTCCACAGTATGCTTTCAACAAGGAAATATCAATAGCGAGGACAATGGCCTCCCCTTTTTTTCTACCTGTGCTTCTGATGAGGCACTCACACTAATGGCTTGTTCTCCAGGTGTCTGACACAGCTGTGTGCCGACGACGCACGTGCAGGTGGTCACTTAACTTTCTTATGGAATTATTTACGACAGCAGTTTCCGCTACAGTGACAGTCTCATATAAAAATTTCACAGGTCGAGAATTTACGTTGCAAATGTGTAGAAACAAAATCCTATGAATATAACATTGTCCAAAAAATTTTAGCCGGCATTGTGATACATTTACGCATTTCCACACATTTCATAACTCTTAAAGTACGATTCTAGGTTTCCAACATCCTTTTTCACAAGTCAGCGTCCCTAACCACTATTCATTACTCCTTACCTTATTCGTCGACACGTCTTCAATATTGCATCATAACACATAAGTAGCATACTCAAATAACTCATATAGCATCAGCCTATTAATCATAAACATACCTCAGCAGCATAATACACATCGTCATCGTAATAATAACATCATAACACCTCAGTCAAATCTCAAAATCGTCGTAGCTTCCTCCAATAATTTCAAAACCTAAAAAAATTCTCTGCTCATGTCAAAAGTGTCATCTGCCTCAAACGTACTTTAAAATCATGCTCCCTTACCAAATACATCATTCAAAGCTCTCATAGTATCACAATGGTACCAAAAAAAGTCAACAGTTCACAAAGTACAGACAAAAATACAATTTCGTAAGTGTGAAGTTATACAACGGTGTAATTACATAAACATCTGTCACTGACGTAATAAAAAAGTTTGTCTCTCTCAGTTAAATGATCAGATAGCTGTGTAATTTGTGTTAGAGAAATATGGTACCGATGTGTAAAGTTGTATAAGCAGATACCATATTAGCTAGGGCTCCTTGTGCTTGCCAAACACATGGTACACAAAGTAAGCCTGTACCCCCTGAGGATTATTGTAATTATACCCTCAGTTGTTACAGATTACAGCAATGGAATGAAATGTATCACGGAAAACTTCCTTTGTGTTTCAAAAAATCTTTAAGAATAAATGTTTTAAGTACAAAATTAATCACTCAAATACGTGTCCTGTAGCGCTAAATATGCGTCTTGCTGTAAGATAATCTCTGTGGAAGTGTCGTAGTTATCGTCCTCCAAAAGCTAAGTTCTGCAGAAGCCAATGTACTTACCTCATGATAAACAAAGGTGAAACGCTTTGCGTATAGATATCTTACTTATTACGCTTATTGCCGTGATGAAGAAAGTACTGTGCTGTAACGTATTGTTGTGCTACGGAAAAGGCTGTCTCATTGTAGCTATACCACAAAAGTTACTATTAAACATGTTTTACTTTCCAGAAGAATTCAGAAAAACTGTGCAGATATGAAACAGAAACACCGCAAAAGCAACAATGTAAATTATGTCACACATTAGTAGTGTCGTAATATAACCGTGTAGCTGTCAAAGAAACCAAATACTAAGTCATCTTTAATCTCACAGAAAGTACTTTAAATCCCAAATGTATTTTCAAATAAACCAAAATGTTGCATTAAAATCTCATTTGCAGTACTGGTAAATGTTCTAATCGTGCAACTAACAAGCAAGAGTGTACACACACAATTACACTGTGTTGTCTGTTTGCAATAACAATGCATTCGTGATTTCTGTTTAAATAAGTTCTCTTGGTTCTTGACTGGATATTTAACTTCAAACATTGTTGCATGGTAACAGTTTCTAAGTGTGACAATGCATACTAGAAATGTGAAGCGAAACGTTTTATGGCAAAGACAAAGTTAAAAAGCAGATTATCTTTCAAGAAATGGTTTCACATGTGAAATGTGGTGTAGCCCTTTGCTCTTCCTAGTACGCAGTTTCAACTTTAACGCAATTATCATGTGGTATACGTCGGTAAAGAATACTGGAATTTTGCTTAAGGTTAGCGTCAATGTTATTTTTCCCTGAGCCAGCGGGCGCAAGTGGCTGCCTGCCGTGCGAGTCATTGTCTGTTTCTTTGTTGGCGTGCGTCGTTATTGGGATTTGGAGACCTAACTTCCACAAATTCACCGTGACGAGAGGGCTCTGCCCTGTTTAAGGCTCGCCAGTTCCGATGGAATTCAGGTCTGTCGTTTTGTCGGTAGTTCCTGTAGATTCTTTCTTGTCGGTTAAGTGGTGGAGAATTTCTCCCTGAATTATCACTGCACGGGGGACCGTTGCGTCTGAAGTTATTCTGTCTCCCATGATAATAATAGTTCTGGTTGCCATATTGTCTGTTTCTATGATTGTCTCTGTGATAGTCATTACCCCGGAGAGGTGATCTTTCCCTGTAATTATTACTACTCTGCCAATGGTTGTCATATGGGTGGTGTCTGTTTTGATCACGATTTGCGTTGTAAGAATAGCCTTGTCGTGTCCAGTTATTGTTTCTGTCGTCACGGAATTGTGACGTATGTGACCTGTAGTGATTGTTTTCCTGTTCTCGCATCTGGCGACTGTCTGTGTCAATTTCTAATTCTTGTAGGAGTCCCTGAAAAGCTTCAATGTCGTCTTTGCAACGTCCTGATAAAATAATATTTCTTAAATGTTCAGGCAATTTCATTAAGCAAATGCGGATGAGTTCTGAGGGGCTGTATGGGTTTGAAAGATACTGATTCTTATGCAACATGTCTTCAAAATATTTCATAAGACTGGAAAATTCAGATTGTTCGAAACGTTTCATCATTATGATGCTATGTTTTACTCGGTCTTGTGTAGCTTGAGACCAATACGCTGAGAGGAAGGCATGATAAAATTCTCCTTCATTGTGACAATCGTGAATGACCGATCGCATTCTTACAGCTGGTTCATTCTCCAAGTAGCCACACATAAATTCTAATCTGTGCTCCAATGACCAGTTGGGAGGAAATCAATGAGAGAATTGATGGAGCCACGCTTGTGGATGAATGTCGTTGGCAGAGTTCTTAAACGTTTTGAATTTACGTGTAGTAATGAACAGCTTATAATCAAAATCATCATGTCGGCGAGTCGCATGTCGGTCATTGTTACGTCGTTTCGGCGGTTCCATCTCAAAATTCGATGTACCTTGCCAATTTCTTTCATAATTTCCGAAGTGCCTTGTGTTATTAATTTGTGGCTGTTCCGTATTTCTATGTACCTCTTCCCGTATTGGAGCGCGAGTGTCCTCTGAAATACGTAATTCTTGTATTACCTGTGTCAACTGATCTTGTACTTCCCGGATTTCTCTTTGATGTTGCGTATCAATTTGATTCAGATTTTGTTTCAGTTTCCTAATTTGTTCGCTCTCTTCTGTGTCATTAAAGACTACCGGTTTTGCGTCATTCAGATTATCATCTACCTTCGTAGATAAATTATTTAGCTGATCCGAAAGTTCAACTACTTTCTCTGATAATGAACACATTTCCTCAGTGTGTTTTTCTGAACCAAGCTTCAGAGTGTCCATTTGTGTTAAAATCGAATCTACTGTGTCCTTTAAGTTTTCCTGAGTTTTTGCAAGTTGCGTAACCGAATCGGTAGATGCAACTGAGTCAATTTTAGCCCACAAGGTCTCATGATTTTCATGAACAATGGTTTGCAGTTCTTTTATGGCTGCTTCGTGATTCTGTAATGCATTTTCATGCCGCGAAAAAATAGGTTGAAAATGCTCACAAATTTGTGTTTTTACGTCATTACACACTTTCTGACATTTCGATTCAATGTTATGTAACTCAGCAGTTAAATCTTCACGTGTTTGTTCGAGAGTTTGTTCCAATGAGTCTAACTTTTGAAGCTTTTGCTGTGTTTGTCTTTGATTTTGTTCCATTGTGTGTAACTGTTGCTGTGTTTGTCTCTGGTGTTGTTCCATTGTGTCTAACTTTTGAAGCTTTTGCTGTGTTTGTCTCTGATTTTGTTCCATTTGTTGCATTAATTGCAATAATAATGTATTAGTGTCTGGAATCTGTTTCTCTATGCTTTTTGGCAGTGCATTTTCACCGGCAACATTCACATTTTGACAAGCAGAAAATGTGTCTTGACTCATTTGAGAAAACGGTGAGGACGCAAAACCTGAATCTACAGTATTTGCAAAATTGTGTCCTATCATTTCGGATTCCTGAGGCGAGCTGTTGCCGACCGATCGATCGATAATGCTTCCCTGTTCACTACCTGTTTGACTGTCTACACCATTATTTGCCGCCCGCTCCATCTCCCTATGCACAATTACCAAATTACTACTTGGAATGTCTGTTAATTCACTACACAGTGGTGCTGATAAGCTACGCTCGTCGTCACTATTATTTCTCAGTTTGTTTTGAAGCCTAGTGTTACATTTTTCACACGTCATTTTTGTCACAATATTTCACACGATAACACAGAAAAGCACAATTTGAAGAGCAAAAATAAGAGAACACATTAACATAGTACTGAAAATAATATCTAGTTAATTGCAGCTGCGAAATACTTGGTGCAAATCTACATGCATGCCACAACTGTTTTACTCTACAACAATGAAAGGCTGCAACTACAAAGGAGATTCTCTCTACAATTACGCGCTAGCAATAAACAAAATCTACACTAAATACACAAACTACAAGAAAAAATCAGAAGATTCCAGTGAGGTACCCTAGGCTAAGGGTCGACATATGAAACGTCCCCTTAGAACAATAGTATACGAGACTGTGCTTAAACTGACACACAATGTTTTTAGCGCAACGCAATCTGACTATCAAAGATCCCTGCAAAAGAATGGCCCTGACTAACATTAACCTATACCTTTCACAAATCACTTACCTCACAAAAATCTTCAGTACTCGAACTACTGCAATACAGCGAGCGCCACTACTGCCAACTAAAGATTCAAACTACGGAAGGCACTAACTACTGATAAGGATAGTTAGCAAATGAAAGATTTTAATAGAGAACAAACAATGTATTTACCTTAATAGTCATAATATATATATATATCAGTTCATGACAAATTACAAAACTCCGCCATCTCTCTCCTCACATCCACCACTGCTGGCGACTCACCTCCAACTGCGCAACGCTACGCGCTGTTCACATCCAGCTGCCGCTGCCCAACACTACAATGGCAGACAACAATGCAAACTAGCCACAGGCTGCACACAGCACAGCCAGTGATTTTCATACAGAGCGCTACGTAACGTTGCCTATAAGAAAACATAAACAGCCTACTTACATAAAGAAAACATAAACAGCCTACTTACAGCCCATCAGAGTTTGCAGCTCTTTCATGCTGTTATGTCCAAAGAATGTTGTATGAGGGACAGTGAAATGAAAACCCAACATCCGCGAAAACAGGTCCGTGGAAGGTTTCCATTCAAAAGTAGTCACCACACGCGTTAAGGCATTTATCCTTCTGGAAGCTGAAGATTATCAGTTCTTATTTTGTAGAACGTGGTCGGCTGCTGACGGATCCACTTCTGCACTTCCTCGTCCGACCGAAACTGACGTCCATGCACGTCTTCCTTCACGTCGCCAAGTATGTGAAGACCACACAGTGAAATATGCTGGTACTGCGGAGGATTTCGCAGTGTTTCCCAACCAAATCGCTGAAGCACAGTCTTCACCCATTTGTCAGTATGGGGGCGGGCGTCATTGTGTAACGGAATGACTGCGTTCGACAGCTTTCCTGTGCACTTTGGCTTTATAGCGCGTAGCAGTTTCTGCAAAGTGTCTTCGTAGCGTTGCGCATTGCTTGTGGTTCCACACTCGAACACACAGTCGAACGAGGAGGATACCATAACGCCCACCCCCACGCCGCCAATAGGAGGAAGGCTACGCTTCACCGATTTGCTTGGGAAACAGTGAGACATCCTCCATACTGCCCGTGTCTTTCACTGTGTGATTTAACATCTTTGGAGACCTGAAGATAGACGTGCGTGGACATCGGTTTCAGTCGGACAGGAAGTGCAAGAGTGCGTGCGGTTGTGGATCCGTCAGTGGCTGATCTACTTATACAAAATAGAAAGCAATCGTCTTGTCTCCCAGTGGGATAAATGTCTTAACGCGTATGGTGATTACTTTTGAATGGAACCATTCCATGGTCGCGTTGTAGCGGGTGTTCAGTTTCCATCTGACTGCCCCTTATAGTATTCTCTCTTCAAAACACAGCTGATAATATCAATACTCAAGTAACCATACACTTAAAAACTTAGATTTCTCATGGAAGTAAGCATCTACTGTGAGATACTCTTTCTAGTTCTCCTGTTATCTTTCTCTCAGAATTCATTATTTTTTATCAATTACTTTTTTCGCTTGATTGGCCTCTCTATATTGTTGTTCTACTATTCTCTCAGTATCGACTCGAACTGCAATGAAGTTGTTTTTGTTTATAAGCTTTTCTTGGAATGTTAGTGGGTCTCATCTCTTTCAGTCTTCTTTGGAATATTTAAGAAATTTACTTAGGTACAATCTTTGCAGTCGAAACATTAATAAAGGTGCACGCTAATAATAGAATAGTTCGGGAAAGTGACTCTCATTACAAAGCAATGGTATTTATACCATATACGAGATTCAACACAAGCTGCAAGATCAATGAGTGAAAAATTGAAAACTAATTACAGTGGTACATGCAGGAAAGTAAAGGAATAATGACGATTGTAGAGACTTACATCAAATGTGCAAACTCACCAAAGTTGAATGAGGGAGAATGTAATCGATTAGACACGGTAATAAAGTTGTGAATTGTTGCGAAACCTCGGAATTGTTGACCGTCCTGCAGCGCTTAGTGTGTGCCTGTGCTTCTAAAGCAAGAAGTATTTCTTCATCGCGTTTCTCAAATGTTCAAATGTGTGTGAAATCTTATGGGACTTAACTGCTAAGGTCATCAGTCCCTAAGCTTACACACTACTTAACCTAAATTATCCTAAGGACAAAAACATACATCCATGCCCGAGGGAGGACTCGAACCTCCACCGGGACCAGCCTCATCGCGTATCTCATTTCTTATTTTCTTCCTTAATTTACCCCCCCCCCCCCCTTTGACAGTAAGTTGGGAGACCACTGACTCATTTCCTCTGTATTCCTGTCCAGCCGGCGTGGTGATACTGCCGCTGACTGTGGGTCCAGACTCGTGCACTGTTGTATGTCCCACGTGTCACCAAACCGTACAGACAGACGTCAAGGTCGTGTCAACTACCAAGACGCACCTGTCTGCCGTCCTACTAGCCGCCTTTGGGTGAGTATGAGTTACCTGAAGGTAACATGGAAATAAAGTGTGTATGTAGCATGTGATTTAGTTTCTGATTAATGAGTGTAATAGCCGGCCGAAGTAGCCGTGCGGTTAAAGGCGCTGCAGTCTGGAACCGCATGACCGCTACGGTCGCAGGTTCGAATCCTGCCTCGGGCATGGATGTTTGTGATGTCCTTAGGTTAGTTAGGTTTAACTAGTTCTAAGTTCTAGGGGACTAATAACCTCAGCAGTTGAGTCTCATAGTGCTCAGAGCCAATGAGTGTAATAGCAGACCTAAGTGAACCCAGTCGAAGATCCCTCACGTTTTCTGTCTGCCTGTATGTACCTGTTACCTCTTAGATGATTTAATATTTGTTTTTCGTGTGTCCCAGATAATAAGAATAACCACACGATAAATTTGTGACTTGTTATTTGCAGTACGTATCTTGCTTCCAGCAAGAGCGTTAACATCTTTCATCCCTATTTTTATAGTCTGGCGTTATACGACCCTCATATCACTTCAAAATTCATATGTGATATCACTACACGTGAACGTTTTACTGTAGAACACACTTTTTACTGTGAACATGGTTTTATCATAAAATTTCCACTGTATGCTTTCTTTCCAACGATTTGTGCTTCCAATACACTGTTGTATTGGATGGATTTGGTGGAAGAGACCAAACAGCGAGGTCATCGGTCTCATCGGATTAGGGAAGGATGGGGAAGGAAGTCGGCCGCGCCATTTCAATGATAACATCCCGGCATTTGCCTGAAGCGATTTAGGGAAAAAACGTAAATCAGGATGTCCGGACGCGGGACTGAACCGTCGTTCTCCCGAATGCGAGTCCATTGTGCAAACCACTGAGCCACCTCACCCGGTCCCAATATGCTGTCTTTGATACTGGGCACTGATAATGGGCGAGGATTTGTACATCAACCATAGATATACAGGATATCCCAGGAGGAATGGTCGATATCCAGGTATACGACTGGGACGAGGATTCGAAGCAAAATGTCTAGTATAAATGGGCTGTAAAATGCATACGTTAAGCGCTGAGAGCACTTCTTCACCTTCGATGTTGTGAAACAAAGCTTTTCTTCTGTAAACTCTTTGCTTTGCATATTTTTGCCGCGCGGGGTAACCGCGCGGTCTTGGGCTTGTTGTCACGGTCTGCGCGACTCCTCCCGTCGGAGGTTCGAGTCCTCTCACGGGGATGGGTGTGTGTGTGTGTGTGTGTGTGTGTGTGTGTGTGTGTGTGTGTGTGTGTCGCCCTTAGCGTAAGCTAGTTTAAGTTAGAATAAGTAGTGGCACCGATGACCTCAGCAGTTTGGCCTCATAAAATCTTACCACAAATTTCCAAATTTTTTCAATATTTTAGGAGGAAGTAGTATGGACCAGGAAAGAGCTATGAGCACTTATTGTGTAGGAGAGATATGTTTTACAGTAGCGAAGATGAACAAATGCTCACTGCTCTTAAGGGTATTCAGTGCTTCGAATGACCGTTCCCGTGATTTCTCTGTATATTGACCATTCCCCCTGGGACAACCTGAATGGCATAAAAAATGCTGGCAAACATCCACGTGTTTACCTTTGCATTCTAAATTTAGTTCTCAAAACAATTAGGTCGTATTCTGAAAGAGTTACTCTGCCTTCACGGTTCAAGGTGACCTTCGACAGTCATTTTAACACACAGTTTTCTGAGTATGTGCATGTTACTTGAAGTAAATGTGAAAATTCTGCTAGAGATTTCGACATAAGGGTAAAACAAAAAGGTAGGTAGGCGTTAAAGCTGTTCACTTATTTTATTTGTCGTGATCAGAAAAATATACGAATCACCATTTTCAGACACGCACGAGAGAGATGCAGTTTAGTTCCGTCACCAACGTCCAAGATTATGTACCCAGCAGTTCTCGTGATTAGACTATGTGCTACACTATAGGAACTACAGTATACAGAGTGCTGGTCTCATACAATAGTTCGGATTATGTCTATGTTTAGTTCCTCTTACTCGTTGCTGTTGGCCGAGAACAGTACGATAAGCTACTGTGGTGGACCCCACCTTAATCCTCCCTTCTTCTCTACATTTAAACAAACAATACAAAGACAACAGACAACTGTAGAAGCCTCTACAGAGTCACACACACACACACACACACACACACACACACACACACACACACACACACGCACGCACACACACACGCACACACACAAACTTAAGCGACACACTCCGCTGAAGGAAAGGAGGGACACTTCCTTAGAACTGCTCTTATGTCGAATCACCCATAAAAATAACTCAAATGTTTATTAATAACCACAGTCCAGCAGAGTGACAGCAGCTCTCAATTTTCCCAACTGAGGATACCCATGGATTGTTACTTCTTATGTTAATGTATTAACGTAAAAGATAATTGAGTCAAAGACAGTCACTGTATACAATTAAAAAATTATTATAGTTGTTGTTATACAAAAGTTGTTGATGATAGCATCCTGCGCTTTGGATGTAAGCACAGAGTATCAAAATATAACACCTGCTTCATTGGCAGGGATCTCTGAAAAGTCGACTTTTCTCAGCGTAACAGTTTTGGTGTAAAAAAGAAGTGTATAATGCTTATCAGAAGCATGTGTTGGGCTTACACCATTCCTTTCAAATGTTCAAATTCCTAAGGGTCCAAACTGCTGAGGTCATCGGTCCCTAGACTTACACACTACTTAAACTAACTTATGCTAAGAGCGACACGCACACACACACAAACACGCACAAACACACACCCATGCCCGAGGGAGGACTCGAACCTCCGGCGGGAGGGCCCGCCCAATCAGTGACATGGCGCCTCTAACCATTCCTTTACTGTGCATCTTACATGAAACATTTACACTCAGACAACCAAAGTGTAGGCCATATAATATTACTTTATAACGGAAATCCAACTAACGCAGACAGTAAAAGAAGGAAAAGCATTAGCTATTCCATTTCATTTCCCGCCAATGAAATTAGAATATCAGAGTGCCTTTATATAAACCAAGAAGGGCCAACTAGCTATGTACGTATATTTCCACGTGTTCTCAATTTATTTATTTAATTTCATGTGTTTCTATCTCATGTGTACATATCTTTCATAACAAACGCGGTAATGTCTGATGGTAGAACGGTTGTTGAAGACAATTGTTTGTAAAGTTAGAAATTTTGTATGCATTAGGCGATCTTGCCTGACGACGTTTCCCCTCCATCTTATATTAAGAAATTTCTGTTTCAGATGCTGCTTATGCTGCTGGGCCCCGGACTATGTGGACAGCTTGAGAGCGAAGCACCACTACTGTCCGAACTGTAAGGCTTTCATAGCCGCTTACGACAGATAGCTGCCCTGTGAATCTAATTATTATATGCTTTGTTACCAGGAGACGATCTGATAATTTATGACTTCATGAACAAACTACCTCATAATGTCACCGTTAAGAAACGCTGTTATGTTAGGTAGAGACAGCAAAACACTGTATCACTTCAAAACATATCGAAGTAACGATGTGGAAACAAAATCTCAATGGAACTATGATGACAAAGTTCATCTCTATTGAGGTACATACAAATCTCAATGGAAGTATGATGATAAAGTTCATCTCTATTGAGGTACTAACTTAGCAACTGGTGATTGCTGATGTTTACGTGTAGGTCATTTCAATGGCTACTTTCAGCAACATGTGACAACCAGCAGTTGCTTCAGGTGTCATTCGCAGTGTAATAAAGTTTTTTCACAAATTTCTTATATTTCTTATGTGAACAAAGCAACAGTTTTTGATCTTTTTTAGATGTTACTAAACAAAATCAGTTGATTGTTAATATTGTTATACATTTATCACTAAGGATAAAAGCTGTCTTGGTACACAAATAAAATATGCTGATGTATTTATTATTATTGCTATTAAATATTGTGAAATACACTGAAAAAGATCTGCACTTTTGAACGTATATGATTGTACTTTAGAAAATAAGAAATCAGAATTGCCTTATCAGCGATTTTAAACGAAATCAGTTGTTATCGAAAATGGTCGGCCATTCTGTGCGCCATTCTTCTTAACGTAATACCATTGTTGCCATCCCGGTTGGTCGTGCCGTCTAACGCACGGCTTTCCGGGCGGGAAGTAGCGCCTGGTCCCCGGCACGAATCCGCCCCTCGGATTTGTGTCGAGGTCCGGTGAACTGGCCAGTCTGTGGACGGTTTTTAGGCGGTTTTCCATCTGCCTTGGCGAATGCGGGCTGGTTCCCCTTATTCCGCCTCAGTTACACTATGTCGGCGATTGCTAAGCAAACAAGTTCCCCACGTATGCGTACACCACCATTACTCTAGCACGCAAACATAAGGGCTGCACTCGTCTGGTGTGAGACGTTCCCTGGGGGGTCCACCGGGGGCCGAACCGCACAATTAACCCTTGGTTCGGTGTAGGGCACCGGAGGGGTTAAGTGGACTGCGGTAGTCGTCGTGGGGTTGTGGACCACTGCGGCTGCGGCGGGGACGGAGCCTCTCCGTCGTTTCTAGGTCCCCGGTTAACATACAAATCAATAGAATACAATACCATTGTTAGTTATCTGCAAGTACACACGGCCGGCCGGAGTAGCCGAGCGGCTCTGAGCAAACGTCGGCAATGGCCTAGTTGGCAGCAGGTCGGCATCGATGTCTCATCGAACGGCATGCAGCATCTGTGTGAGAAGTCCGTCTCGTAGAAGACTTTATCACACCACAGGTGAAAAGCGAAAGGGGAAGGTCATTTTGCGGTAGGGTAGATGTTATTTAACTGATGAAACATTCACATTATTTTCATTATATTTCCAGTCATTCCATGGTCATTAATTAATATGAATATCCATACAGGTGTATGGCAAAAATATAGAAACACCGCGAGAAATGCGTGCTTGAACATAAATTCAGGTGCTAGCCGATCCTACAGATGGCGCTGTTGTATTTGACCTCGAACGGCACCTGTGCAGACTGAGATTCATTGGAAGAATCCTAAGGAAATGTAATCCGAAAACAAATGAAGTAGGTTACAGTACGCTTGTTCGCCCACTGTTTGACTACTGCTCAGCAGTGTGGGATCCGTACCAGATAGGGTTGATCGAAGAGATAGAGAAGATCCAACGGAGAGCAGCGCGCTTCGTTACAGGATCATTAAGTAATCGCGAAAGCGTTACGGAGATGATAGATAAACTCCAGTGGAAGACTCTGCAGGAGAGACGCTCAGTAGCTCGGTTCGGGTTTTTGTTGAAGTTTCGAGAACATACCTTCACCGAGGAGTCAAGCAGTATATTTCTCCCTCCTACGTGTATCTCACGAAGAGACCATGAGGATGAAATCAGAGAGATTAGAGCCCACACAGAGGCATACCGACAATCCTTCTTTCCACGAACAATACGACACTGGAGTAGAAGGGAGGACCGATAGAGGTACTCAAGGTACCCTCCGCCACACACCGTCAGGTGGCTTGCGGAGTATGGATGTAAATGTATATGTAGATGCAATGTCCTCAATATGTTGCAAATGTCAAGTCGTGGTCACAACAGTGTTCTGCATAGTTGCGAGTGGATGTCGGAATTAAATGAATTCGAACGTGGGTAAATCGTTGGAGCTCGTGCGTTGGGTGTTCCCGTAACCAAAGTAGGTGAATTGTCATGTGTTTCAAGAGACACCGTATCGAAGATTTGGGCTGCATACAGGGAAATAGGAAGTACATCATCCGCTAAGTCACAAACGGACGAAAGCTTGCGTTGAGTGATCGTGATAGACGGTCACTGAAGACTATTGTGACGAAAAGTAAGTGGCCAACGGCTGCAGAAGACGCTGCAGAACTGAATGTCGCTCTCGTGAACCATGTCAGCACGGGTGGGAGCTCCATGAGATGGGAATTGCAGGGCGAGGTGGAATTCCAAAATGACTCATCAGTGCCGTGACATGAGAACGTGGTGCCCAAGCCATGAAGCCTGGACTATGGAGAACACAAGAAAGTCATTTGGTCGGACGAGTCTGGATTCGATTAGTTTTCAACTTCTGGTCTAGTTTACGTCCCAAGATTGAAACATGGCTGGGGTTCGGTGAAGATTTACGAAGCCACATATTGGCACTCCGTGGGCTCCTTGGTTCCTCTGTAAGGTCGCAACACTGCCAAAGATTATGTGAGCACTTTCGCCATCCCACGGTACAATGTTTGTTCTCCAATAGGGATGTTGTGTTGCAAAGGACAGGGCCCCTGTTCACACAGCTCGCATTGTCCAGAATTGGTTTTGTGAGCACGAAGATGAATTGTCGCATCTCCCCTGGTCACCAGAGACACCAGATCTCAATATTATTGAGCCTTTGTAGTATATTTTGGAGAGAAAGCTGAGAATTGCTATCCACCTCCACCATCGTTACGTGAAGTTGCCACTACTGAGCAGGGAGAATGGTACACGATTCCCTTGAAAACCGTAGAGGGCCTGTGTTTATCCATTCCGAGAGCTGGAAACTTTTTTGTACGCCAGCTGGTTTGCTACGTCGTATTAGTTATGGCAGAGTGTTGTGTTTTTCGTATTACCAATCTTCTGTCTAGCCGCTATATCTCACATTGACCCATGGCTAATTTTCTGTAGGACCCATGGAACCAAGCCCTACAGTGGATCTTATTAACAAACTGCGTTTGTGTCCCACCTAACGTTAAAGTACGCTACTGGCCATTAAAATTGCTACACCAAGAACAAATGCAGATGATAAACGGGTATTCATTGGACAAAAATATTATACTAGAACTGGCATGTGATTACATTTTCACGCAATTTGGGTGCATAGATCCTGAGAAACAGTGCCCAGAACAACCACCTCTGGCCGTAATAACGGCCTTGATACGCCTGGGCATTGAGTCAAACAGAGCTTGGATGGTGTGTACAGGTACAGCTGCCCATGAAGCTTCAACACTACACCACAGTTCATCAAGAGTAGTGACTGGCGTATTGTGACGAGCCAGTTGCTCGGCCACCATTGACCAGACGTTTTCAATTGGTGAGAGATCTGGAGAATGTGCTGGTCAGGGCAGCAGTCGAACATTTTCTGTATCCAGAAAGGCCCGTACAGGACCTACAAACATGCGGTCGTGCATTATCCTGCGGAAATGTAGGGTTTCACAGGGATCAAATGAAGGGTAGGGCCACGGGTCGTAACACATCTGAAATGTAACGTCCACTGCTCAAAGTGCCGTCAATGCGAAAAAGAGGTGACCGAGACGTGTAACCACTAGCACCCCATACCATCATGCCGGGTGATACGACAGTATGGCGATGACGAATACGCGCTTCCAATGTGCGTTCACCGCGATGTCGCCAATCACGGATGCGACCATCATGATGCTGTAAACAGAACCTGGATTCATACGAAAAAATGACGTTTTGCCATTCGTGCACCCAGGTTCATCGTTGAGTACACCATCGCAGGCGCTCCTTCCTGTCTGTGATGCAGCGTCAAGGGTAACCGCAGCCATGGCGTCCGAGCTGATAGTCCACGCTGCTGCAAACGTCGTCGAACTGTTCGTGCAGATGGTTGTTGTCTTGCAAACGTCCCCATCTGTTGACTCAGGTATCGAGACGTAGCTGCACGATCCGTTACAGCCATGCGGATAAGATGCCTGTCATCTCGACTGCTAGTGATACTAGGCCGTTGGGATCCAGCACGGTGTTCCGTATTACCCTCCTGAACCCACCGATTCCATATTGTGCTTACAGTTATTGGATCTCAACCAACGCGAGGAGCATGTTGCGATACGATGAACCGCAATGCGATAGGCTACAAGCCGACCTTCATCAAAGTCGGAAACGTGACGGTACGCATTTCTCCTTACCGAGGCATCACAACAACGTTTCACCAAGCAACGCCGGTCAACTGCTGTTTATGTATGAGAAATCGGTTGGAAACTTTCCTCATGTCATCACGTTGTAGGTGTCGCCACCGGCGCCAACCTTGTGTGAATGCTCTAAAAAGCTAATCATTTGCATAACACAGCATCTTTTTTCTGTCGGTTATATATCGCGTCTGTAGCACGTCATCTTCGTGGTGTAGCAATTTTAATGGCCAGTACTGTATAATAACCAAATTAAGTGCATAGTAAAAAATTAATTTGAATAATCTGTTTCTTAAAGACATTAAATGCTGTCATTTTAGGCCTAAGGCCACAAGTGTATTTTCAAGACATTTACATGAAAAATGTAATACACTGACAGAAAAAAATCGCAGTATCAAGATGGAGTTTCGTGACTTGAAAAAAAAAAGTTGGTAGGCGTGTTTCTACACTCCTGGAAATTGAAATAAGAACACCGTGAATTCATTGTCCCAGGAAGGGGAAACTTTATTGACACATTCCTGGGGTCAGATACATCACATGATCACACTGACAGAACCACAGGCACATAGATACAGGCAACAGACCATGCACAATGTCGGCACTAGTACAGTGTATACCCACCTTTCGCAGCAATGCAGGCTGCTATTCTCCCATGGAGACGATCGTAGAGATGCTGGATGTAGTCCTGTGGAACGGCTTGCCATGCCATTTCCACCTGGCGCCTCAGTTGGACCAGCGTTCGTGCTGGACGTGCAGACCGCGTGAGACGACGCTTCATCCAGTCCCAAACATGCTCAATGGGGGACAGATCCGGAGATCTTGCTGGCCAGGGTAGTTGACTTACACCTTCTAGAGCACGTTGGGTGGCACGGGATACATGCGGACGTGCATTGTCCTGTTGGAACAGCAAGTTCCCTTGCCGGTCTAGGAATGGTAGAACGATGGGTTCGATGACGGTTTGGATGTACCGTGCACTATTCAGTGTCCCCTCGACGATCACCAGTGGTGTACGGCCAGTGTAGGAGATCGCTCCCCACACCATGATGCCGGGTGTTGGCCCTGTGTGCCTCGGTCGTATGCAGTCCTGATTGTGGCGCTCACCTGCACGGCACCAAACACGCATACGACCATCATTGGCACCAAGGCAGAAGCGACTCTCATCGCTGAAGACGACACGTCTCCATTCGTCCCTCCATTCACGCCTGTCGCGACACCACTGGAGGCAGGCTGCACGATGTTGGAGCGTGAGCGGAAGACGGCCTAACGGTGTGCGGGACCGTAGCCCAGCTTCATGGAGACGGTTGCGAATGGTCCTCGCCGATACCCCAGGAGCAACAGTGTCCCTAATTTGCTGGGAAGTGGCGGTGCGGTCCCCTACGGCACTGCGTAGGATCCTACGGTCTTGGCGTGCATCCGTGCGTCGCTGCGGTCCGGTCCCAGGTCGACGGGCACGTGCACCTTCCGCCGACCACTGGCGACAACATCGATGTACTGTGAAGACCTCACGCCCCACGTGTTGAGCAATTCGGCGGTACGTCCACCCGGCCTCCCGCATGCCCACTATACGCCCTCGCTCAAAGTCCGTCAACTGCACATACGGTTCACGTCCACGCTGTCGCGGCATGCTACCAGTGTTAAAGACTGCGATGGAGCTTCGTATGCCACGGCAAACTGGCTGACACTGACGGCGGCGGTGCACAAATGCTGCGCAGCTAGCGCCATTCGACGGCCAACACCGCGGTTCCTGGTGTGTCCGCTGTGCCGTGCGTGTGATCATTGCTTGTACAGCCCTCTCGCAGTGTCCGGAGCAAGTATGGTGGGTCTGACACACCGGTGTCAATGTGTTCTTTTTTCCTTTTCCAGGAGTGTATATCTGAAATATGTTGTCTATTCAAATTTCGCGACATTTGCATAAGTGTGGCACTAGTAGCTTTGCTTTAAATACACGCTGTAAGGGTCTTGAGCATTAGTTACTTTTTAGACTGGACGTGGTGATTTCAGGTGTGCCGCAGGGGAGTGTCGTAGGACCGTTGCTATTCACAATATATATGTAAATGACCTTGTGGATAACATCGGAAGTTCACTGGGACTGTTTGCTGATGATGCTGTAGTATATCGAGAGGTTCTAAAAATAGAAAATTGTACTGAAGTACAGAACGATCTGCAACGAATTGACGCATGATGCAGGGAGTGGCAATTGAATCTCAATGTAGACAAGTGTAATGTGCTGCTAATACATAGGAAGAAAGACCCTTTATCATTTAGCTACAATATAGCAGGTCAGCAACTGGAAGCAGTTAATTCCATAAATTATATGGGAGTTGGCATTAGGAGTGATTTAAAATGAAATGACCGTATAAAATTAATCGTTGGTAAAGCAGATACCAGACTGAGATTCATTGGCAGAATCGTAAGGAAATGCAATCAGAAAGCAAAGGAAGTAGGTTAAAGTGCACTTGTTCGCCCACTGCTTGAATAGTGCTCACCGGTGTGGGATCCGTACCAGATAGGATTGATCGAAGAGATAGAGAAGATCCAACGGAGAGCAGCGCGCTTCGTTACAGGATCATTTAGTAATCGCGAAAGCGTTATTGGAGATCGTAGATAAACTCCAGTGGAAGACTCTGCGAGAGAGATGCTCAGTAGCTCGGTACGGGCTTTTGTTGAAGTTTCGAGAACATACCTTCACCGAAGAGTCGAGCAGTATATTGCTCCCTCCTACGTATAACTCGCGAAGAGACCATGAGGATAAAATCAGAGAGATTAGAGCCCACACAGAGGCATACCAACAATCCTTCTTTCCACGAACAATACGAGACTGGAACAGAAGGGAGAACCGACAGAGGTACTCAAGGTACCTTCCGCCACACACCTTCAGGTGGCTTGCGAAGTATGGATGTAGATGTAGATGCTAGTAATTGTACGCCTTTAAGGGGACGAAGACCCTACTATATACACCTCACTTTGTTTTTCAACTAGGTCGTGTAATAGGGCTACGAGAAGCTACACGTTTCTCTCGCGATACTGCAGAAAGACTTGGCAGGAATGTAGCTACTGTACATGATTGCAGGCAGCGGAGATCACGAGAATGTATGGTCAGAAGAAGGCCGAGCTCCTGACGGTCACGTGGCACTACCGAGAGAGGTGACCATCGCGTTCGTTGTATACCTCTGGTGCATGGTACTGCAACTGAAGCAGCAATTTGAGCAGCAGTTGCACCACAATGACACAAAGCAGTGTTACAAGTCGGTAACTTCATGGACAGCTCCGAGCCAGACGCCCTGTAGCATGCATTCCACTGATCCCAAACCACAGCCATTGGCGAAGTCAGGGGTGTCATTGAAGGGCAGGGTAGAGGTTTGTTCTGTCTGTTGATGGAAGCTGATTCTGCCTCTGTGCCAGTGATGGCTGTGTGTCGGTTATGAGGAGGCTAGCTTAGGGCATTCAGCCAACCCGTTTTCGTATGACAGAAAGAGCGCTCTTGCGCCTGTCTCACGCACCCTGACTTTACAACTCAGTGATTCGATCTGTTGTCCTAACATTCACGAGCAGTATTCCACGGGATGTTTTCCAACAGGATAACACTCGTCCACATACCGCTGTTGTAACTGAATGTGCTCCACTGAGTATCGATATGTTTCCTCGGCCTGCTTGATCACCAAATCTGTCTCCAATCGAGCACATATGGGACAACATCAGGTGGCTCCAGCGTCATCCACAACCAGCATTAATCGTCCCTGTATTGACCGACCAAGAGCAACAGGAATGGAACTCCATCCCACAATCTGACATCCGTCACCTTCACAACACAATGTACGCACATTTGCGGGCTTGCATTCCAATATTCTGAGGGTTACAGTGTAACCTCCCCACAAAAAAAAAATTAATTAAATGAATTTTAAATATTGTAACCTCTGAACAAAATTGGTTCCCATTTATAATCTCCGTGGAGAAATGCATTCGCATTTACTGTACCCACAAAATTCTTTTCTCATTTAATGTTAAGTTCGAAACAGAAAAATTCCTAAACACCAAAATAATAAAAAAAAATTCAGTAACCTGGTAAATTTTATGACGACAGCAGCGCTGCGTCTCGGCCCTGTATACTGAATAAAACAGCAAAAAATTCTTACCTCAATAAAAACTGCGAATATATTTGCTCTTAGATAAAAAATTTTTCGGCACAGCTTCGTGCAATGCTGGCCTATATTTTTTGTGATTCTTGAAAGGAATGACCATGCATTGGATATATTCGTTAAATGGAAATGAATGCTTTTTTTTAAAAAAAAATACTTTATATTATAAAAATTATTATTGGGGCATTTTTTAAAAGAAATTGGATGACAGTTAAAATACATTACTAGATACGCGCAAGGCTTCTTCTTTACCTTCTACAATAATACTCATCCTCCAGAGTCCCGACCAGAGCAGACTGCCGACACGCGCAGACTCCTGCCGCCTACTGCCGACTCACGCAGACTACTGTCGACTACTGCCGACTAGCGACAAGCAACAACTAACTACATACTGCTCTCTGGTCAGAGACTCTCCTAAGTCTTGCCCGTTGCAGGCAGCGCATACATCGCATACCTCTTACAACACAGTTATTAATGTACCAGCATTGCAATATTTTATCTTGCGCCTACATCAACATGTGATCATTCAAATGTGTTACCTAGACAAATGTCTTCCCGAAGCTTCATTACTCTACGTTAATTAATTTTTGGTGTTGCAATTTTTTTCTGTTAGCGTACATTGTAACTCGTCATGAAAGAATACCTGAAGATTATTTATAGCCCCTATCGCAGGTTCTCTTTGGTAAAATGTTTTTAATGGAACTGGTTCAAAAATGGTTCACATGGCTCTAAGCACTATGGGACTTAACATCTGAGGTCATCGGTCCCGTACACTTAGAACTACTGAAACCTAACTAACCTAAGGACATCACCCACATCCATGCCCGAGGCAGGATTCGAACTTGCGACCGTAGCAGCAGCGCGGTTCTGCACTGAAGCGCCCAGAACAGCTTTTTTTTTTTTTTAATCCATTTTGTTCGGTATTGTTCGTTGCGTTTCGTCTGGGCGGACTCACATGACACCCGTTCAAGTTGATCGTTGATTCCTTTACTCAGTTTTTTTTTTTAATTACGGATGGCAGCGCCTCTGTGACCCAACACGCTGAGCTACCGTGCCGGCAAACCGCTCGGTCGCAGCAGCCGGCATGGAACTGGTGTCATATACCACATCAACTGTTATTGCTTCTGAAATTCATAAGTTTATGAAGTATTCAAAAGAAGAACAGGCCAGTCGTGATATTAGGCAACGGCTGTGCCTCGATGTTTACACCGGTTCCCGCCTCATCATCGGAGCTAAGCAACGTTGGACGCAGTTACTAGTTGGCTAGCAGCCCGCCTCTGCACATGGCGGCGCAGCCGTCGCCAGACCATTTTGTTTTTGTTGTGTACCGGCAGTCGCGTTCGGCGGAGCGCACCGCATACGTAGCGGAGCTTGCGACGCTGTTCTTGTGTTCGTGTATTCCAGTAACTGTAAGTAAACATGGAAGGCAATAACCGTTCCAACACCGTGCGCATGGTGTTCGCTTCAGTAGGGATGCTGTGCTTTCATCGGTTTACGAGATTTCTGACTGGATAATAAATGGGCTTGGATTAACTGATAATGATACTTACGCTGTGTGGTGGTATTATTTATGAAATTGCTAGATTCTGATTCTTGCGAAAGGACTATGTCTGAAAGCGGACGCAGTCGAAAATTTAAGTATTGTGACGGGGGAGTGTGTGATTGAGGGTGTGCTGAAAAGTAATGGTTCCGAATTTTTTATGTGAAAACTCTTAACAGCCTTAAAATAAATCAATTAGTATTCTACATCTTTATTCTTCATGTCTACATATTTATTTCTCAACTTAGTCACCCTGGCACCCAACGCATTTCTCCCAACGAGATATCAGTTTTTTTTATACTGTCATTGTTGAACGTTTGACTTACTTTAATTGAGTCAAACTGTGGGTCCCTGATTCGTGCTTAACAAAACAAACTCTGTTTTTTGCCTTGTTTCACAAACCTATACACAATCTATTTTTAGGGTTATAAGCCCATTTTCAAATACATGCTTTGCCTGTTTTGCTTATCACCTTTGGAATCAGTAATGTATTTGAAAAAGAGCTTATAGCCCGAAACCTAGGTTGTGCGGTAACCATAATAAAATTTGCGAAACAAGGCAAAAACTGCGTTTGTTTACTTAATGTTTGGCTTAGTTGACAGAGCCACAACTGCATGGCTGCTTGCACCACTTCTTCATTATCAAAGGTGTTCTTTAACTATTGAAAACAGATGTAGAAAATCGGACGGTCGCCAATTCGGGATTGTATGGAGGATGATCGGTGACAGTGATGTCGCAGCGCTCGTGTGAGTTCTTGTGTTGTCATGCTGAAGGAGAAAGTGCTTATATGTCCACGTGACGAATAACTCTTCGGATTCGTGCTTTCAGTTTTCTAAGTGTCTCGCAGTACACCGACAGATTTACGTTACCAACTACCACGTTACACGCTAGAATTCGGAGCCCTTTCGCAGCAGAGGGTTGCAACTTGCGTCACCGAGGCGGGAAAGTCGACTGAGTAATATGAGTGACGTGTAATATCTTAACCGACCTTGAGAACAGAATAATAAATTCGGAGGAATTACTTTTCAGGATGCCCTCGTGTCTATTAAGAGCATGGTCAACTGTTCTTCTAAACCAGAGCCAAAGTTCTTTTACATACATCTCTCCACAGCTAAATGCCTTAGTTCTTTATAGAAATACTGAAATCACTACTGCCTCTTTATCCAATTAACTGTACATATAAATCCTTCCATTTGTTCTAGTCACCCTTGTGTGGACGGTTCGAAACTCTACTACAGTTTGACGTTTCTCGCTTACAATCACGGTTACGTGATCGTGCTAGTAGCGCCGCAGGAGACTTTGGTATTAATTGAGGATTTTTGGTAATTTGCCTTTTTGCTGCACGTAGTTGGTTGCTTGCGCACTGGAAATCAATTCTCAACTATCTGACTGCGAGTTTTAAAATATGCTCTCACATCTAACAACTGTTCCGCAGTGTTCCTGTGTGCAACAGACAACTTACCTCGTGTTGCCGCTACAACTGCGTGATCAGCAACAGGCTAAAATATTTCAAAAGCAATACTACGATCGATGGACTGATTGCAGCAACTACTGTCATATTTGTATACATAGAAATTCACTTTCGATTCCCCTCGACAACTGTTCGCTCTCTATTACTCGCGACAATAATATTTCAGACTCAGAGTTTTCACATGTACACACCAGAATCATAGACGTCCAACTTTCAACTATTCTCGTAATTCCGAATGGAATGAATACTCGCGCCCTGGTTTCTTATGGAACAGTATTTTCTATTACAAACGAAACATCGGTTAGCGGATTTAAACTGCAAGTTTACAATACGGAAGTGTTACCCTCGAGTTGAAATGACATATTCCTTCCCTTGTCATTGGCGGTTACAGCGCATTTGTTTCTTACTACGGCCAACCTGAGACACGCTCTTTGTGCAAAGCGAGGGACAATTTGAGGAAAAATTGCCTGAAGTGACGGTGCCCTGTGCAGCCTATTCTTGGAATTGCGTCACGTCGTCAGCATACCGGCGTTGTGTGACCCTGAGGCACAAACGCAGCAGTTGCAGCAGTCGAGGAAACGCAAACAACGGTCTCCAGGGCAAAGGGTGAACGCCCTGAAACCGCTGTCACCACTGAAATTGCAACAACCGCTCCTTTGCGAAATGATGTACAATAGCATGGTGCTGTAGATGCAGAAAATGTTGCCGTAGTTCAGTCGGAGTCCCGCACCCGGCTTGTAATCACACCTGACACCTCACGCAGTCCGTGAAGTTGGAACAGTGCCAGTGGCTCGGTTGTTTCAGCTTCCTCCCAGCTTTCTCAGAAATCTCTGTCCGTCACGTTGTCAGACGTCACTTTCTTTGAAAACGTTGGTGTCGGAGTGCTGGCGCGCACTGCCGGAGAGAACAACGAAGCTCCTCGACTACTGCTTCAGTGTAGAAGTACATGATTGATTGACAGTTCACACAGTACACAGTTTTTTTTTACAGGTGTTAAAATTATTGAATATAGAATTTAATGAAAAGTCCAGTAGTCACCTGTAGCCGTATTTATTCAAATCAGTTACAGACCACACAACTGGTTTCCTAACTTTTAAGTCGCATCTTCTGTCGTTTATCTCTAGAGAAAAGTTTTTTAAATTAACCCTTTCCTAATGAAGAATTAAAGTTATATGAGATATCTTAATGTACCAAATGAGTAGACTTAATCATGGAAGAAAATATTACGCATAAAGTTCGGATATTACAAATCGTGTTTATTAGATATGTATAAGCCCATTCTTTGTGGGGCGTATGTGATCCACACCTAATTTCCGAACTTGATGCATAATATTTTCTTCCATGTTTAAGTCTAGTCATTCAGTATTTTAATATATCTCAGATAACTTCAGTTCCTCATTATCAAAGGATTAATTTAAAAACAATTTCTCTGCAGATATACATCAGAAGGTGCAAGTTAAAAACTGAGAAACCAGTTGTATGGTCTATAACTGATTTGAATAAATACATCTACAGCGGACTATTAGACTTTTCATTCAGTTTTATATTAATTAATTTTAACTCTTCTATTAAAAAATTGTTTACTGCATGAATTTTCAATCAGTCATGTATACTGTTTTAGCTGTGGTTTGACCAGTTTGAAATTATCTGTAGAGAAAGATTCAGCAACTGCATTGCCCCGAAGCACCGCAATGGTCCGAAAGCTGAAGGAAGTTCTGAGTCAACAGGAAAAGGAACAGCTCCCAAAATCACTCGTTCATGAAAAAAAAAGATAATTAATGGAATCACGTTGAACTAGTAGGGAGTTAGGATCTGGTAGTAGTAACGTGCTGAGAGTGAATAAATTAATTTCAAGAAATACATAGGACTATCTTGCAAGCACCAAAAGAAGTAAAACTGATTCGCTGCAACGGGAAAACTTATGTTTACAAGGAACAGCAAACTGAAAACAAATTTTTAGATTCTGGTAAATGCACAAAACTTTTATCACAGATTTTAACACTAGTACCTGTACTAAATTGTAACTGGTAGCTGACACTGTACGAGCTATACACGTCTGTGAAGCAGACAGTGAAACATTAATTCAAAGTATTTAAAAGAGAACATTTTGTACACGTCTGTGAAAACGACAAGGTAGGATGTTGTACGATCAGTACTGCAACGAACAGATAAAGAAATCAAACGTTTAAAAAAGAAAGAAACTAAACACGTTTGTTGAGAAGAGAGAGCGGGATGTTTAAAAAAATATTTTAAACTAAAGCAAATGAGGCCTGTCCGTGAAGCGACGGAGCAGAATTCTGTAATAGAACTCAAACTTTTCGGTTACTAACAACAGCTTTCCTTTTAGAATCTCAAGCGGTTGCTGGATTCATAACAGATTCTAGAACATAAAGAATACAAATTAGATTCACACACCATGCGACTAGTCTCTTGAACACAACACTGACATGAGAACATGCAACACATGTCATTTTTGGGCCGCAAATAGTGAACCAAAGGAAGTACTTTAAATGAATGAAGCTTTTTCTAGATTAGAAAATAAACGCGCTAGTAGCGCGAATTGCAATTTAAAAAAAAATTGACTTGCTGCAAGTAGCCAGAAGAGACCGTTACGCTAGACGATGAACTTGCAAATAACGAAAAGTCTTTACTGCCTGATTTCGTGAACACAGTACGGGACCAGTATGTATACTAAAACTTATATATAGCAAGAGAAAGACCGTTCAGCCTCCTCCCCCCCCCCCCCACCCCCACCCAAAAAAAGAAACCACCACGGAAAAATGAACACAAGTGTTATATATAAGTGGAAGTTTTTAACTTCAGGAATGCAAAATACTTAACTTTAAAACTGCACGCACCATAACTGCAACGCGAGAATTACATTTAAATGAGCATTACGCTAAATGACGTTCAGCTTGCTGATCCACGGCCACTAGAATGATCGGGAAAGAACAGCAAACGACACTTAATGGTTACAGAGTTCAAGTTATTCTCGCTAACCGTCCAAATATGGAGCAAATCGTACCATGGCTCCTGCAGAAGTTAGTCTCGCTAACCGTCAAAAAACAAGACAACGCCCGCCAAATATGGAACACACCATACCACAGCTCCTGTATTAGATCGAAGTCAATCATATATGAGGTACGCTACCACGCCCACCAGCCAAGGCAGCAGGGAACTCCCCAAAACGAACTGAAGCGTGTGGCCTCGTCATCTCGCAGACAGAGCAAGGCGTCAGTTCTCCAGAAGGTGAAGGTGCGGATCGTGAGGTAAAAACCAGCGATTCCAGCCAATCGAGTAGCACACTATGACACTTCGGCCCAAGTCACTATTCTAGGGTCGGCTCCGTCCAACGGCCAACTCCCGCCGACCTCCTGCCAACGGCCCCATGAGCAGACCCTCCCCCATGCAGCCAGATGTGTGCCAACTTACGCGTACATCATCCTCGCGTTGCTGCAAAAACTTCACCACAGGAGATACCCGATAATCCGTAACTTAGCAACGCAGTCAGAGAGGTTCAACGAGTACCAGAATTGATATCAGGCCGCACCGGCGGCTAACACATGAACACACCGCTCACCTCACGATCCAAGCACCGGAAACTGGCACTTCCCTCATCCCTCTCCCCTCCACGCCGCTGACTGTGAAATTCAGGTGGACGCACAGTCGGTTACATAGACAGACACAAGGATGGAAGAACGGACGCCACAGACCATCCCATCGAGCGATTGGCCGTAGGATGTGAAAACGTAAAATGACTTCGTTCAAATTTTTGAAGTCAGTGCACCATTCTCTCCAATTGCGGGCAGGCGCCCAGTGTCTCACTAACAACGATTAATATAAATAGGATCACTTCGAGGATAAAACTTACTGTTTTGATTTTTTTACACTATGTTCAGTCTGATACTGTTTCTCCAAGAGGCTTCTACTAAGGATGTGCAATATACCGGATGATCAAAAAGTCAGTATAAATTTGAAAACTTAAGAAACCACGGAATAATGTAGATAGAGAGGTAAAAATTGACATACATGCTTGGAATGACATGGGGTTTTATTAGAACCAAAAAAAAAAAGAAAAAAAACAAAGGTCACAAAATGTCCGACAGTTGCGCGTCGTTTGGTGATGATCGTGTGCTCAGCCGCCACTTTCGTCAGGTCCCCAGACCTCAGTCCATGCAATTATTGGGTTTGGGGTTACCTGAAGTCTCAAGTGTATCGTGATCGACCGACATCTCTAGGGATGCTGAAAGCCAAAATTCGACGCCAATACCACACCATAACTCCGGACATGCTTTACAGTGCTCTCCACAACATTATTCCTCCACTACAGCTATTGTTGAGGAATGATGGTGGACATATTGAGCATTTCCTGTAAAGAACATCATCTTTGCTTTGTCTTACTTTGTTATGGTAATTATTGCTATTCTGATCAGATGAAGAGCCATCTGTCGGACATTTTTTGAACTTTTGTATTTTTTTGGTTCTAATAAAACACCATGTTATTCCAAACATTTGTGTCAATTTGTACCTCTCTATCTACATTATTCCGTGATTTATTCAGTTTTCAAATTTATACTGACTTTTTGATCACCCGGTTCATCAGGCACTGTCAATTTTAAATGTCGATGTAGAATCCAAGTGTGGCACATCTGTTTCAATTGAAACTCCTTTGAAAAATTAATAATGACTGTGCTGGTAAACTTCGACGTTATTTGTTTTTCAAACAGCTGAGCAAAACTCAACGCACTCAGATAGTTTTCTCTTTACTTATTCTGATCATCACAAATCTGACACAGAATATTTTAGCGCAACGCAATCTGACTTTCAGTAATCTCTACAAAAGAATGGCCCTGACTAACAATAACTTATACCTTTCAGGAATCACTCACCTCACAAAAATCTTCGTGACTCGAACTACTACAATATAGCGAGCGCCAATACTGCCACCTAAATTAAAGTTTCTAACTACGGAAGGCACTAACTACTGATAGGCATAGTTAGCAAATGAAAGATTTTGATAAAGAACAAACAATGTATTTACCTTAACAACGTTCAAAAGTCATAATATATATATAATTTTGTGACATCCAAGTAAACAAATTTCCTTTTTCTGACGGACACACGTCCAGATCGTCTGCTCATAGCAACCTCTCAAAACTCTGGCATCTCTCTCTCCACCGCTGGCGGCTCACCTCGAACTGCCCAACGCTACGCGCTGTTCACATCCAACTGCCCAACACTACACAAGCGAATATTCCAACAGTGAGTACAACCAGCCACAGACTGCACACAGAGCAGTCAGCGATTTTCATACAGAGCACTACGTGGCGTTACCAACATAAAAACCTAAACAGCCTACTTACACAATTAAGAAGAAATAAGAGATTTGTTACGTCTCTACCACACCCAGTGGGAGCGACGTGGCATGCACTGTGAACGATCGGTTTATCAATGTCTACTCTTCATCCGACACTCCTGAAAAGCGCTTTAGAAGCGTTTCTTTTCACTGTGAACTTTGTCACGTGGATACGATCTACCTCTTACCCTTGGCGAGGATTTAAATCATCTCACACAAAGTAGGACGCCAGTTTGAAATTAATGAAGACGTCAGTCTGTAACCGGTGTTTGCATTAAATTTGCTGGAATGCGAACACCGAGTGTCTTCCGTTCGTCCTTGGTGAGCCAAGGACCATCCTATGTCGCTTTCTGATGTGCGCTAATGACTGGAAAGAACACCGTTTTCCGAGGATTGATGCAGGCACCCGATGGTGGATGAGTGTGGACAAGAAAATGGCGAGGTCGTCGGCATTATGCCCGACAGAAGCATCGTGTCTCTCCGATTTGCAAACAACTCATGCTTATATGAGAGGTTCCATGGGGGTGAGAGAAAGCATCATGGAGAGAGGACACACTTTTAAGAAGTATCGGTTCAGAGAAGAGGCTGCTAATTGATGCGCGCGAGCTTGAGTTGCGCAATATATTGAAGATTGTACCCGGAAATTTTGTAGGTAAACCCAATTTTTGCATAAATTCCCGTAGATAAATACGGTTCAGCCCGTCAAACGCCTTTTCTAAGTCAATGGAAAAGATACTCAGTGCCGTTTTTATATCTGTGGCAAAACTAGCAGTCGCGACATGACAAGGCATTATGAATATTTCGAGGAGAACAGCGCAACGCTCCAGATCATTAATGATTCTTTTCTATTATTCGGAGGAGGACGCGAAATAGGAGGGCTGAAATAGCATAAGCGTCCCTTGCTGCTTCTGATCACGCTCAAATTTCGCCGAATGGTTTTGAACGATCTCTAGTGGTTCCAGCCTGTGCACGAAATTGCAATCATGTTGCGCACCGGAGGGGTGCGATGACTTTCAATGGGGATGGAGCCACGCAATGTCCTTAGGGTATTGAAACGTGCGAGTGTGGCAGGAGTGTCAAAAGTTGTCAAGAGTGTCGCCATGTTGCTCATCGCACTGCCAACTGTCGTTTTCGTCCGCGAAATGTGTGGGAATCAATGCACGAGAGAAAAGAGCAGTTTCATTGACGCGCTTTATGCCATCCCATGAGATCTTTCCGTGCCGGTTCCCAGCGGCTGTTTTTCTGGACTGTTTTCCTCGGCCACTCGTAAGAAAACAGCGTTATTGTTTGTTCACAGAGGCACCAAAAGAAGAGGTGAAATGTGGGTAAGAGGAACTGTGATGACCTTCCCATAGGGTAACATGAACATGGTGGCGTTTGTACATAATTGTGTTGAAATTTGGTGGCAATGCGACATAATATTCCGCTTTACACGTCACAAGAACTCCTGAGGAGTGGCATTTTTTCACCAGTATCGACGTCTTGCTCATTGAAACGTCGTCGTGTCTGAGAGTGGCGTCGCAGGGCGTCACGCTTTTGCATCATTACATAGGAATGTTCTAGGCACATTTGAGTGAAATTTAAAACTTATTCGTCCGAATGGGAGACAGTAAGTGGGTTTCGAAAAAATTATCCCTTCCCATCCGCAGTGTACTATATAGAGAGTAAGAGCGATCCTATCACACCTCTCCGGACATTCCCGACGCTATGTATTTTCCTGATGATCACTCGTTGATACTACTTTAAAAGTCTTCGAGGCAATCACACATCTGGAAAAGTAAACTGTTTGGTGGGACCCACATCAACAGTCTGCAGTGGGGCACAGTGTAGAACGGTTTCCGGAAATCGAAGAATATGGAATCTGCCTGTTGCCCTGCAAACATGGTTTGTAGGCTACCATATGAAGAAACAGCAAGCTGAATTTCGCAGGAGCGATGCTTTCTAAATCCATGATGATTTGTGAACAGAAGCTTCTCCGTCTCAACGAAATTTATTATATTCGAACTCAGAATGTGTTAAGGACTGCAGCAAACCGATTTGAACGATATTGATCTGCAGTTATGCAGGTCTCTTCTTTTACCTTCCTTATATGCAGAAGTCACCTGCACCTTTTTTCCAGTATCTTGGGACTTTGCACTGGATGAGAGATTCGCTATAATTTCAAGCTAAGTAAGAGGCTGCTGCCACAGAGTACTCTCTATAAAACCGAACTGGGATTCGATCTGTACCTCGAGACTTATTTACTTTTATGCAGATGCCAAGAGCAGAAGATATTGGAACCATGTCACAAAAGATTACAAGATCCCACCCAGTAGTTTTCTCTACTCATTGTTCCAATGCCTCTCATCTCAGTTTGTCTTAGTAAACAGCACTGACACGAAATCGTGGAAAAATAATACGCGCCACCTTCGGACCTCACTTAAACATCTCTGGCAATTAACTTTGCGGAAATGGAGTCAGTATATGACGAGTATGCCCTGGTGAATGCAGTATGCTTAGCCTGTGCTGCGCAAAACACTGGAAGACTACAGAAATGCAGGCACATTCTGGGCAAGCTGTATGCAAAACAATTTATCAGCGTTGTTTGGAGGATTCAGTCACTTCACAGCCAGGCGCTCTAACCATATTCCTCAAATAAAAAAAGTGAAAAGCCGCTTGTTAGCAGTTAAAAAGAGCATAGTTAGGAAGGTCTATCGCAGCCGGTCAGGCCTATGGCCACATGGCAAATGAGGAGCCGTAACTGTTCCATCAGATGAAGGAGTGCAAAGTAGGGATGGGAAAAACCTGCCGGGTAAAACCGATACTGGTTTTTTAGTTCTGAATAACCAGTCTGGTGTCATTTACAACAGTTCTTTTTTAATATCTATGGGATATTCCGTCGGTTCTTGGAGGAACATGGACACATTAATACACTGTGTGATCAAAAGTATCCGGACACCTGGATGAAAATTACTTAGAAGTTCGTGGCGTCCTCCATCGGTAGTGCTGGAATTCAGTATGGTGTTGGCCCACCCTTAGCCTTGATGACAGCTTCCACTTCCGCAAGCATACGTTCAGTCAGGTGCTGGAAGGTTTCTTGGGGAATGGCAGTCCATTCTTCGTGGAGTGCTGCACTGAGTGGAGATATCGATGTCGGTTGGTGAGGCCTGGCACGAAGTCGGTTTCCAAAACTTCCCAAGTGTGTTCTATAGGATTCAGGTCAGGACTATGTCCAAGCCAGTCTATTACAGATATGTTATTGTCATGTAACTATTCCGCCACAGACCAGGCATTATGAACAGGTGCTCGGTCGTGTTGGACGATGCAATCGCCATCCCCGAATTGCTCTTCAACAGTAGGAAGAAAGAAGGTGCTTAAAACATAAATCTAGGCCTTTGCTGTGATAGTGCCACACAAAACCACAAGGGGTGCAAGCCCCCTCCATTAAAAACACGACCACACCATAACACCACTGTCCCCGAATTTTACTGTTGGCACTACACACTCTGGCAGATGACGTTCACCGGCCATTCGTCGTACGCACACCCTGCCATCGGATGGGCACGTTGTGTACCGTGATTCGTCGCTCCACACAACGTTTTTCCACTGTTCAATCGACCAATCTTTACGCTCCTTACACCAAGCGAGGCGTCGTTTGGCATTTACCGGCCTGATGTGTTGCTTATGAGCAGCCGCTCGACCATGAAATCCAAGTTTTCTCACCTCCCGCCTAACTGTTATAGTACTTGCAGTGGATCCTGACGCAGTCTGAAATTCCTGTGTGATGGTCTGGATAGATGTCTGCCTATTACACATTACGACCATTTTCGAGTGTCGGCGGTCTCTGTCAGTCAACAGATGAGGTCGGCCTGTACGCTTTTGTGCTGTACGTGTCCCTTCACGTTTCCACTTCACCATCACATCGAAAATAGTGAACCTAAGGATGTTTAGGAATGTGGAAATCTCGCATAAGACGTGTGACACAAGTGACAACCAATCACCCGACCACGTTCAAAGTCCGTGAGTTCCGCGCGGAGCTCCCCATTCTGCTCTCTCACGATGTCTAATGATTACTGAGGTCGCTGATGTGGAGTATCTGGCAGTAGGTGGCAGCACAATGCATCTAATATGAAAAACGTATGTTTTTGGGGGTGTCCGCATACTTTTGATCACATAGTGTAACTGTAATATACGATATTAATGTTCCACAATTTTTTATTTAACAGTTCATTATAAACTGGCTTTCGTCTTCTTATGCCATCGTCAGATAAATTAATAATAAACATATAGTCCACATAACTTCAGTGAAAATCCATAGCTATAGGAAGATTATTGAACAAAAATATGTGACATTTTATGACTGTATCGATACAAAGCAAAAGGCTAATGTAATACCTGAAGAGACTGAACAAATAGATCTCATATTTACTACATGCATGCACGAGCCAAGCGAGTAATCGAGCAGGCCGCTACGTCATATGGACGAAAAGACCGAAAAAATAGGGGATGAGGGGCGAGAAAGAAGTCTGTGGAGCGTGCGTGTGGAGCAATTATAACAAGCGTATTGTCTAACGGGGAATCATAATTGGCTGTTGCTGCTTTAATAAGAGTGAGTAACGGAACTGTGTTTGGCCATTAACGACTAGGTCAGGATCCTTTGACTGGCGTTTATTAATGGCCAGAATTTCTAGTAATGTAACTTTTCTGCCTTTAATTCCTGCATGGAAAACATCAAATTACACATCATATGATTGACGTTCGTTTTGAGCGTGTTCAGCAAAGGCAGAATCTTTCTTTCGCAGTCTCCAACTTCTTTCACGCTCAGTAAGTCTAGTAGTTATAGCTCTACCTGACTGAGCTACATATAAATTATCACACAGGTTTCAGGAAATTCTATAAATTCCACTCTGTTCAAAAGGCGGGAACAGTATTCCTTGCGTAAAAAGTTGGCAAGAACCTGTGAAGTCCTATCGACATATAACATGGGGGCGCATTTGTTATTGAGGTTTTTTGCTGTCTGAGGTGGATATAGAAGTGCTGTTATCCTTTGCCTCTTCTTTTTGCTGAGTGTTTTTTCCATTATGGTTGGACTATAACCATTGTTGTATGTTATTTCTTTAATTATTTTCAACTCTTTTTCAAAATATGGTTTCGTTTGTGGTATAGACAGTAAGTAGTGCACCATGGAGTGGAAGGCTGTAGGTTTGTGTTATGGGATGCTGGGAACTGGCTGGTATTACGGTGTCTGTTGAAGTTACTTGCCTCTATATCTTAAATAAATGCTGTTGTTTAGTGATGTCAATGGTGGGGGTCTAAAAATTTGATAGAATCTCCTCCAAACTCCATTGTAAATTTGATTTTACTGGTTTGTGAATTCAAATGTTGAGAAAATTTGATTAATTGTCTTGTGGTACCTGTCAACAAGCACAGCACAGTACTGTACATCATTCACGTACCTAGCCCAGTACTGTGTTTTAGAGCTTAGAAGTTCTTTATCTAGAAATATTTGCTCAACATAATCCATAAACGTTTCAGTTAATAAGGGGCTCTGTGGGGGCCCCATTACTAACCCATCTGGCACATTGTATGGAGCCTGTCGAAAATGGAAATAATTTTGCTTTAATCATGTTTCGGTTGCCATCCTTATATCTTATGTCTCCACTGGATTTGTTCTGGATTTATGTAGCATAACAGGATTCCTTTAGCCACCTCAGACAACACAAAACTACACTGGTAACAAATGGGCCTCCACCCTGCATGTAGGGAGGAATCCAGGTTCTCGCCAGGAAATTAAAATCCAGGAAATGTATTCCAACTTTCTACACTAGAAATACTGTTGCCTACCTGCTGGTCAACAGTAAAGAGAAGATTCTACCTTTAGAACAGAATGGAATTTATAGAATTTCCTGCAATCGGTGTGGCAAATTACATGTACCTCAGTCAGGTAGAGCTATAACTACTAGCCTGATTGAGCATGAAAGCAGTTGGAGACTGAAAAAGATTCCACCTTCGCTGAACATGTTCAAAATGAATGTCATTCACATGATGTGAAATGCGTTGTTGTCCATTAAGCAAATGAAGGCAGAAAACTTACATTATTAGAAATTATGTCCATTAATAAACATCGGTCAAAGAATCCTGACCTGGTGGTTAATGACCAAAGACAGATCCATCACTCACCCTTATTAAAGTGGCAGGAGCCAGTTATTATTTTTCTCACCGTTAGATAACAAGCTTGTTATAACTGTTCCACAGCCACATTCCATGGACTTCTTTCTCGCCCATCTCGGCTCCAACCACCACACTTTTTTTCGGTCTGTTATCTCATTCACTAGTTTGTCCATATGGCACAGTAATCTGGGTCATTACTCACTTGCACAACATTTTTGACTTGTTCATTCATGTGGTTTTAGTACTTAAATATATTGTAATATATGACTTACTTGTTCAGAGTCTCTTCAGATATTACATTATCCTCATGTTTTCTATTGATGTAGTCATAAAAGTCACATATCTTCGTATATCTATCTTTGTACAGCTGTGAATTTTCACTGAGGTCGTGTGGACTATCTGTTTAGAATTAAGCTATCTGACGATGGCCTAAGAAACTATTGTCGGTTTATAACGAACTATTAAATATATAATTGTGGAACATTAAAAGTTTATTCAAGTTATTAACAGGGTTTTTCATTTTTTACTAATAACTGGGTAAAAAAATGTATATAAATTTCCCATAGCAGCAGTGGAATAATTATCTTCACCTGAAAACAGACACTTATTCTTGGCGCAGAGGAGACGAAATACCAATTAATTTTCGAAGATGCTTGAAACACCGTACTTCATTTCTTCAGAAGGATTCAATTTTCCATCTCAGAATTTAAGATATTTCTTCTTGTTACCGAAAAAAGTCTACTAATTTTATTTTTATTTAATACAGCCTTATCCAAATTCCAACCACAGTAATAACTGTATTACACTACCATCAAACCAGAGCTTTTAACCAGTTCCTTACATTTAAGATATTACATTATGCTTTTGTTTTGTATCGATGTAGTCATAAAAGTCACATATCTTCCCACTACAATCTTTGTACAGCTATAAATTTTCACTGAGGTCGCGTGGACTATCTGTTTAGAATTAAGTTATCTGACGATGGCCTAAGAAGCCATAGCCGGTTTATAACGAACTATTAAATATATAATTGTGGAAAATTGAAACTGTTTATTCAAGTTATTAACAGTCCTTTTCATTTTTTACTAATAACTGGGTAAAAACATGTATATCAGTTTCCCATAGCAGCAGTGCTAAAATTTTTGTTTTTTAATGAAACTTTTTTTTAAAACGACTAATGTTTACGTAAAATTTCCATTGCTTTGAAATATTGGTTGCCATTGAAAATGGGAAAAACGATCAGTCCTAATTTAGTGACAATGTCGGCAGTCAGTTACGTGCCACGGTTATGTGACGTAAGACCTGGTACAGCATTGCTGAGACGATAATTTCCTTTTGCAGTGTGGCGTGGGCTGCTAGACGGTAGGCCCCTACCTGGTCAGCACAATAGCTTCTCGCTGTTGTCGCCGGACATCGATGTATTGTTGAATGGCATCGTCCTTGGTCTGGAAGCATTTTACGATGTGCGGTAGCAATGAAGTACAGCGCTCTATTTGCTTTAAAAGATTAAAAACAGGAAGTTGCATAACAAACTAGCGACATATGAGAAGCAAGCAACGATAATGTTCCTTGGAAGATAAGGTAAATCCGGTTGACATACGTATAAACTTGGGGTAACTGAAGCCTTAACTTTTGGATTCTTGAGGTTGAGAAACTGATAGCGTTCGAAAGCAACGATCCAGGAACGTCTTCAGCTTGTGGCCTTTATTCTCGGCATCACCGCGCGCCTCTCTTTCACCTGTATCATTTTTGCTGCGGATACCAAGACCGATTTCACTTCATTAATTCATTCGTTAAAGTAACATAAAAAATATATAAAGTAGCTGATCTGATGCATGGGCCTACGTAAAATGCCTTTATCTGCTGATAGCTTTTGGAAACGGCCAACGTATCACGATAAATACGTTTCTCATCTCAGTTTCCACCCTTCAGAATCGACTATTCGTAACGCCCAGATAGTGGTACGATCTTGATTACAACATCATTTTTGAGGAGTTTCGAAAAAATAGAATCAGTGGGATAAAAATGGCTATTTTTTTTTTAGTAATCAACTCCTCGTCACTTTTAGAGAAAAGTAACCAAGGAGGGATGGATTAACTTTTCTTTTATTTATTTATTTTATTCGATATTTTGATGCTACGTATCTTGAAACATATAATGTAAAAGTAGGGGGGAGTGTCGCGCGGGATTAGCCGAGCGGTCTCAGGCGCTGCGGTCATGGACTGTGCGGCTGGTCCCGGCGGAGGTTCGAGTCCTCCATCGGGCTTGGGTGTGTGTGTTTGTCCCTAGGATAATTTAGGTTAAGTAGTGTGTAAGCTTAGGGACTGATGACCTTAGCAGTCAAGTCCCATAAGATTTCACACACATTTGAACATTTTTGAGTACGGGGGAGTCCTAGAATTTTTCAATCTCTGATCGATGTGAATATTTGTTCCTGGAAATACCAATAATAAAAACCGAAAATCGCTTATTTCAGAAACCGCTTATTTTGGGCGGTTTTAACAGTCAGATTGAAATGGAAACGAAAAAAAATGTATGTTGACGGAAACTGGTTGTTTCGCCGACAACCGCCTCCTTAGTAGAAAACAGCGCAGCAAAGGACTATTGTCGACGTCGAAACGGGGTGCTGATTTATGCGGGAGATTCAGGCCGAGGTGCGCCGCCATTTTTCGCTATTATATCGGATGGCTGACACTGACGACATGGCATTATCGGAATTTTCACAAATGATCTCCCACCTTCTTACGAGAAACGACCAACAGCATGTTAGTGATCTCTTTGCTCCAGATGACGTGAAAGACATCTTAAAAAGTTTTTCAAGGCACAAATCACGGGGTAATGATGGCTTGCTAGTCGAATTTTATCACACCTATTTGGATGTTACAGGCAGTATAACAAGACACATGAAACGCAATTATAAATGGTGGCACAATCCCTCCTGACACACGAGTCATTACACTCCTAAACGGTGATTGTAAAATAACTGCTAAATGTATATCGAGAGCGAACTTTTTAATTGAACGATCTCACTGTTAGATCATTAGTCTATCAACCAAAAGAAAGAAATGGCTTAAAAAACATTTTTGACAAAGAAATTTGTCTAGCTGAGCAAGATCGGGTTACAGGATTTATTTGTAGGCATCCTACGGTGTCTATCTTCAATCAAAAAAGTACATCTGGTTCACGAGCGATGGGATTCGATAAAGTAGCAATAACATTAATTTCGTATTAATTATTAAAACTGACTGTACATTTTCCAAAATGGAATTAAAACATTTTCTTGTGGTTAATGGTGTTTTTGGAGGGGGAAGAGGAGTAGGCGATTCGAGTTTAACGTCCCGTAGACAGTGAGATCATTAGAGACGGAACAGCAGCTTCGATTACGGGAGGATGGGGAAGGAAATCGGCCGTGCCGTTTTCACAGGAACCATCCCGGCATTTGCCTGGAGACAATTAGGGAAATCACAGGAAACCTAAATTGTGGTGGCCGGACGTGGATTTGAACCGTCATTCTCTACAATGCGGGTCTGGTGTGCTAACCACTGCACCACCTCGCCCGTATGATTTTGCCGAATATTTGTTATTAATTAAACATTTTTTTCTTAGTTTAAGAGGATATTCCTAATAATTTCAACGTTTATACTATAATTTCACGAAAGGCATCTTATCGCATTTCTCTCCGTGGGTAGGGCAGAACGGAAAATATGCAAGCACTTCTTTGAGAAAACGTAAAAAATACATAACATACAGTTTTTGTGACATTCAAGTAAGCTACATTAGGTTACAGTACTAAGTGATTGTTCATACTTCATTTGACAATGTTTTCTTATGTTCACTTAGCTGACAAAAATGGTTTAACGTTAAATATCCCCCCCCCCCCGCCGAGTTCTTCTAACAAGGGTTAAGAGGAATAGAAAAGAACGTTCCGACTCGAGGACACAACAAACATCCTTGTTTTTTACCTTTCGACATAAGGACGACCTGGTGTAGAAGCATCTACCAAACCACACCAACGAAACAAAGTTGCACCGAACCAGTCTCACATCTACCAGTTAGTGGGACTTACGCCAGGAGGACAACACTTACGACCAGAAGCTGGTGTTGGACACCACTCAGTGGGCGTGTTTGTTGTGATTAATCGGACGATTCCCGGGCGTTCCAGCTCGGATGTAGCCCTACTGACAGATTACTGGTGTCCACCCACAAAACATCTGGCGACTGCGTACATTATCGGCCACATGGTGCATGCTGCATGCCTTGGTCGAGGTATGCATCAGAGCATCAGCAGTATCTAGCGCGCATATGGACTGGAAACTCTATCGCTCAACAACATCGTAACTCTGCAGATATAGCGAACTTTTTGAATGTCACTCTGTAATGGGCGTATTCTAAGAGAAGCAAATTGATCATGTGACAACTACAATACCAACGACAAAACCAGTAATCAGCATGAATTTAATTTTTTTCTGTGTGTCTCAGGTCTGTTTTTATAGTTTTAATTCAGAAATCTGTTTTAGTTTCATTGTACATCAGGAAGATGACTCATTTGGTAGCTACTGAAGAAGTGACATTCAGTTGGATTATTCTCTTTCTGTAATTTTCTCTATGAACAGAGATAGTTTTTTCCGTTTCCATTATTCATTTTTTGCAATAATTATTTTCACATGAAAACAGACACACTCATTCTTCGTACCGAGGAGGCGAAATACCAATTGATTTTCGCAAGGTGCTTGAAACACCACATTTCATTTCTTCAGAAGGATTCATTTTTCCATCTCAGAATTCAAAATATTTATTCTTGTTATCAAGAAAAAGTCTTATAATTTTATTTTAATTTAATACAGCGTTCTGCAGTTTTCAGCGACAGTCATAATTGTGTTACACTACCATCAAACCACGGCTTTTAACGAGTTCCTTACATTTGGAAAACGCGTGCGTAGTCCATAGACTGCGTTTACAATCACTCTTTACCTTGTAACAGTTTCTTCGTTTCAAAAAAAAATTGTGTAGCATATACTGGAGGAGAATGAGAAAGGTGTCTCAATGAGACTTTGCATAGTGGAAAGAGAGAGGTATAGTTCGGTACCTCTAGACTGACATGGAGTAATAAAGGAAGAATGTAGATAAACAGGAGATCGGAGCCGAAGAAAGATTCACTGGGAATCGGGATAGTGCGTGTCGTCAGTCCTGTACAACGGTTTATCGCAGCTTCAAAGTACTGGCTCCCAAAAATTAGCCCTGATTCCTCACTATTGTTACATCCGCTAACAAGTGATTACCAGGCAAAGTAAGTAACTATATTCCAACTCCAACTATATTCCAACTCTTTGGTTGTTACCTTCATTTGTACATCAAACCGATATATCTTTAAATATGCAGGGTGTTGGGGAATAAGTGCATACTGTGGATACTACCGAAAAATCCATCTGAGGAGCAATAATTATAACTGCTACGAATAATATATTTTACGGTGGTTAATAGTTCCAATTATACATGGCACAAGCAAGCCATTAATGTTTATTTTCCCCTTAGCAGCAGGTCAGGACCTGGCGTGTGGATACGTGGACGCAAAATGGATAGTCCACGCTGACAGGTGTAGCCCACTTTGCGTCGCAGTTACAACTGTGCAGAAAATATCAGGTAACGAATTATGCAGTATGTTTGCGAAAGGACTTAGACCCACAGAAAAAACAACTAACACACTGAAGTACGTACATATTTAAGGTACCAATTATCACAAATCTGTCCCTCTACTTGTAACTCCCTGCATCTTTATAACAGTCCTAACTTCTCGCACTCCATAACCTTACGGAATTTACATTGTATTAATAAACACCATTATCAGCAAATAAGTACTCTCCGCACCTTCGACAGATTCAAATCCGGAATTGCCCACTTTGAAAATCTAAACCAGGGTAAATTTCCTAAAATTATGGAAAAAGCTTACTCTACTAGGATGGGCATTTTAATAGCGCTTCATTGAGTCCCCTAGCTTCAGTAATATCGGTAGCCACTTACTGGCCCAAAATAAAATCTAAAATTTTTTGTAGGCCTTTTGCCTCCTTCCTTCTATTTCAAATTCTTCCGATTTTCTTCTCTGTATTCTAATCACAAGTAGCACAACGAGATCTGTCATTTCCATAGCAGCACAGTAATTAATTTTGTATTTTGTAAAATCTACTAATCTCATCTCTAAGTTATTTCTGTCTCTGTCCACATAAAAGTACACACACTTTACTAAAAAGCTATTCACACAGTCCTCAAATACATTCGTTACACTTTCTGTTTTAGTCTCCTTATTATCATAATCAGTATTACTAGACTCAATATTGATTATATCTCTGCACATATTTCTTTCGGTTTATACTGCACATCAAAGGTGTTCAGAGAGTAGTCTATCCTTTCACATTTAGTTACACTTTGCACTTCCTCATCTAAGGATTGAGTTTGAAAATGAATAGTTACATAGTTTCTCAAAGGATGGAAATGGAACTTCCCTATCATGATATTTGAACGCACTTCCTTTAACGTGAATGTAGTAGGATGTGGGACATATTGTGTTACAAATAGTGAAGCTGCGAATACTCCACGTAACACAAATTAATCACTAGAAACTAGCAGTCTTAAAATCACAGTGAAAGACTGACAGATCTGCAGTCGGCCATGACAGGGAGGAAAACCGAGCGCACCACTTCGGAAAAATGGTGAATTGGTTAGGATTTTAGTACAACAACGTGCAACACATCAATTTAAGGAGGAAGTCCCGCTGAATATTTTAAGACAGTAAAAAAAATCGATATTTTCATGAAAATACGATTCTACGTCCCCTCAACCGGCTGGAATATACTCCACTCAGAAATCACAATTACAGCTTCAGGACATGCTTGTATTTAAACATAAGCTGTAAACCCTGGGTCGGGCCTTCTTACACAGTGACGGAAGTATACTTACGTAATTACGTTCCAGATGATTGCTATTTTGTGCACTGGAAACTCGGGATGACCACTTCTTGAAATGTGGCTAATTGCGCAATTCTGGCAGCAGTCAACAGGTCTTGCAGTGTTTTACAAGTATATCCTGGTAGCGAACGATGCTTCACAATCTGAACCGAAAACAACGCCTTACGATATATATACAGGGTGGTCCATTGATCGTGACCGGGCCACATATCTCACAAAATAAGCGTCAAACGGAAAAACTACAAAGAACGAAACTTGTTTAGCTTGAAGGGGGAAACCAGATGGCGCTATGGTTGGCCCACTAGATGACACTGTCATAGGACAAACGGATATCAACTGCGTTTTTTTTAAAGTAGGAACACCCATTTTTATTACATATTCGTGCAGTACGTAAGGAAATATGAATGTTTTAATTGGACTACTTTTTTAGCTTTGTGATAGATGGCGCTGTAATAGTCACAAACATATGGCTCACAATTTTAGACGAACAGTTGGTAAAAGGTAGGTTTTTTAAATTAAAATACAGAACGTAGGTACTTTTGAGCTTTTTATTTCGGTTGTTCCAATGTGACATATGTACCTTTGCGAACTTATCATTTCTGAGAACGCATGCTGTTACAGTGCGATCACCTGTAAATACCACATTAATGCAATAAATGCTCAAAATGATGTCCGTCAACCTCAATGCATTTGGCAATGCGTGTAACGACATTCCTCTCAACTGCGAGTAGTCCACCTACCGTAATGTTCGCACATGCATTGACAATGCGCTGACGCATGTTGTCAGGCGTTGTCGGTGAATCACGATAGCAAATATCCTTCAACTTTCCCCACAGAAAGAAATCCGGGGACGTCAGATCCGGTGAACGTGCGGACCATGGTATGGTGCTTCGACGACCAATCCACCTGTCATGAAATATGCTATTCAGTACTGCTTCAACCGCACGCGAGCTATGTGCCGGACATCCATCATGTTGGAAGTACATCGCCATTCTGTCATGCAGTGAAACATCTTGTAGTAACATCGGCAGAACATTACGTAGGAAATCAGCATACATTGCACCATTTAGATTGCCATCGATAAAATGGAGGCCAATTATCCTTCCTCCCATAATGCCATACCATACATTAACCCGCCAAGGTCGCTGATGTTCCACTTGTCGCAGCCATCGTGGATATTCCGATGCCCAATAGTGCTTATTATGCCGGTTTACGTTACCGCTGTTGGTGAATGACGCTTCGACGCTAAATAGAGCGCGTGCAAAAAATCTGTCATCGTCCCGTAATTTCTCTTGTGCCCAGTGGCAGAACTGTACACGACGTTCAAAGTCGTCGCCATGCAATTCTTGGTGCATAGAAATATGGTACGGGTGCAATCGATGTTGATGTAGCATTCTCAACACCGACGTTTGTGAGATTCCCGATTCTCGCGCAATTTGTCTGCTACTGATGTGCGGATTAGCCGCGACAGCAGCTAAAACACCTACTTGGGCATCATCATTTGATGCAGGTCGTGACTGACGTTTCACATGAGGCTGAACACTTCCTGTTTCCTTAAATAACGTAACTATCCGGCGAACGGTTCGGACACTTGGATGATGTCGTCCAGGATACCGAGCAGCATACATAGCACACGCCCGTTGGGCATTATGATTACAATAGCCATACATCAACACGAAATCGACCTTTCCACAATTGGTATACGGTCCATTTTTACACGGATAATGTATCACTAAGCAAATACCGTCCGCACTGGCGGGATGTTAAGTGATACCACGTACTTATAATTTGTGACTATTACAGGGCCATCTATCACAAAGCGAAAAAAGTGGTCCTACTAAAACATTCATATTTCTTTACGCACTACACGAATATGTAATAAAAAATGGGGGGTTCCTATTGAAAAAAAAAACGCAGTTGATATCCGTTTGACCTATGGCAGCGCCATCTAGCGGGCCAACCATAGCGCCATCTGGTTTCCCCCTTCAAGCTAGACGAGTTTCGTTCTTTGTAGTTTTTTCGATTGATGCTTATTTCGTGAGATACTTGGCCCGGTCACTATCAATGGACCACCCTAGACCACCCTGTATATATAAGCTCATCGTAAATTTGATGTTATTCCATTCCAACACGAGTTTAGTTTTTATTTAATTTAAATTTCATACAAGCAGCTGTGCGTAATATCGCATTTGGACATTTGAACATCTGAACCGTCTATTAATCATTAGCAGAAGATGTCGTTAGTTAGCTGCAAGTAGTCTATGTAGTTGTAGGTGGACGTTTAAACAGCGAGTAGATGACATTCATTACTATTAAATGCTTTACTGAATGACTTAAAACCTTTGTTCTACGTAACAGCATATAGTGATAAGCAATCTGTGCAGATATAATAGGATGCTACACAATACATGGCTGTGTATTAGAATTATTTGTACTCAACATAATTATTCATGAATGATCTCTATGATGTTGTAAGAATACGTAGCCTTACGTTATTCATTTAGAATAATAACCGATTAAAATTTATTAGTATTAATACTGATTTTTTCTTTGAATCAAACTGTAATAAAAAGGTACGTCTTAGTCCACAGTTCAACAGAACTTATAACTTTGCCTTTCGTGAACCTCGCATCACGAACGTAGATATATCTTAATTAAATATAAAATACAGCAAACATCTATCACTCAAAGTTTATTAATCCTGGCGCTGCAGTCATGGACTGTGCGGCTGGTCCCGGCGGAGGTTCGAGTCCTCCCTCGGGCATGGATGTGTGTGTTTGTCCTTAGGATAATTTAGGTTAAGTAGTGTGAAAGCTTAGAGACTGATAACCTTAGCAGTTAAGTCCCATAAGATTTCACACACATTTGATCATTTTTATAAATCCTGAGCTGACCTACGGCTTAACGAATTTCCTTTACTTGCGATACACTATAATATGTAATGGCATAGATTGTCCTTAGCTTGTGAATTAATAGCGACCACTTTAAACTTAAGAGATAACTGAAAACTAAGCAAGCGATGCAATTTCTACCGACACCGTTAATCTCTGTTTCGTTTCGGTATAAAATAAGTATTTTCTTTCTTATTTATTTTCTATTAGATTTTTCTGTGAAATATTTTTTGAGATACTACTCACCTATAAGGATAATGTTTCTTTCTTCAGTTATTTTTATTTTTTATGAAATTTTATTCAAATAATATCATCAAGTCAGTCGTAATACTAAATCATTGAATCTCTGAACTTTGTTTCTCTCGGGTAACGCTCGTTCCACAACACTTCCTGCAAACCACGCGCAATATTAAATCAAATTACATATCCATAACAAGTGATTTTTCTTAGTGCAACACTCACTGTGAAATATTTCTATCATCCAAAAAATTAATAAAGCCCAGTCTTTACTGTTAAACACCCGGATCTCCATTACTTGTCATTTAGTGATACACAGTGGGAGCCACTAGACAGTATTTCACTGATGGAAAATTGAACAGTTAAACCAATCAATTATTTTAGCCTTGAAGTATTTAGACTGTACCACCACTATAAGTTCCACTACTCCTCTGCAACTGTCCATGCTATAGCTTAATGTATTGCAACTGTCAGCATCTCACCAACACTGAGAATGCCCGTATGTGAACTTGAATGCCCAGTACAATTCGGGCAGGATAAATGCCGTAAGACCAACGTTAAACCATTTTCGCACCAGTTGCAGAAACAAACGTAAAGCGATACCGTTACTTTTAACAATTAAGTCATTATTTCAGATTGCCGTCGATTCTTCTTCTCGCGGCCGGTTGCTACTATTGCGAGATATTTGCTGCTAAAACAGCTACTGCTGCTCCCGCCACCTGTTGGCATCTTTGCCGTTCGAAACATGATCATAGTTCTTGGCGCTCTACAATATTTTTGAATAATCCTGTATAAGCAGCATTACAATAATGAACCATGAATATTCAACTTATTTATCGTAAATTCAACTACTGCACCAATGGATTAAGACGACAAAAATACGACGACGACGACAACAAAACTTCCTTTGACCAGTCAAACAGCCTCCTGCCGAAGCGGGCATTTTCCCTTTTCTGTTTCGACGGTACCAATACTTGCTGTCCTATGTGATCGTCATTCGACAATTTCCTGATCATTCAACGTATCCTAACCTTTCTGCATATGATGGGCGCTGACCTACTGACACGCACCCTCGGGTGGGATTACCAGTTGCAATGTGCCTCGCAGCCCTCTGCCAGGACCTCCGCCTGGGTTGGTAACCATGCCACAAATTAGTACCGATCTGTTTAAAGGTCCTAAGGCAGCGGTGGTCAAACTGCGGACCGAGGGCCGCAGGCGACCCGAATCAATTATTCGTCCGGTTGGCGGTTCTCAGCCGCATTTCACAGCGTCAGCCTGAAAATTTCGTTGAATGGTCACAGAAAATCAAGAAACAAAAATGTGTGGTCAAATGTGTGTGAAATCTTATGGGACTTAACTGCTAAGGTCATCAGTCCCTAAGTTACACGCTACTTAACCTAAATTATCCTAAGGACAAACACACACACACCCATGCCCGAGGGAGGACTCGAACCTCCGTCGGGATCAGCCGCACTGTCCATGACTGCAGCGCCGCAGACCGCTCGGCTAATCTCGCACGGAAAATCAATAAACAAGAGTTACAAACAAGATACCTTTACTGGCCGTCAGAATTGTCACCATTAGATGGAACACAGTTCTGGCATCGGCTGTAAAGCTCTTGGAAACCGTTAGGAAACGCTAATTATGGAGTCGCTCGAAACATCGTGGTAACGGACAACATCTCTTAAGTGTAAGGCTTTCAGAGCTAATTTAAGGCGCAGAAATGAAAAGAAATCTGCCGGCGCCAAATCTGGAGAATTGTGAGGGTGTTAAAGAACCGTCACATTTCGTTCAGCGAGAAAGTTGGGCACACAGACGTGGTGACCATGGTGCTACACGCGATTCCACGAGAAGCGTTGCTGACAGTTTCCAACAGCTTTACAACTAATACCAGAAGTTTGTTCTGGTGGTCGCTTTGAAGGCCAGTAAGGTTATTTTTTTGTAACTGTTGTTTCGTTTATTTTCCGAGGTCATTTACCCGAACTCTTCAGTCGCTCCTCGTACAGTAATATGTACCTAGCAACCGGCAGACAAATTCAGTGTCTACTAAAGTTAAGAGATTCTTAAGAGCATAGTTTTCCTGCTCAGTAACAAAGAAGTACACAGACTGTAATATATTAAGATGTGCTCAGTTGTAGTTAATGTGGACGAGTTTGGTCGTGAGCTAAGTACACAGTAAGCTGAGGGGCAGAGGAGTCAGTAGTGCGTCCAGTGCAGGGTTGGAGTACGTGGCAGTGGGAATGTTTTGCTGTTTGTTCTCCTGTACTGATGACTCACAGGCGTGCGTACCTCGTACTGATCAACTGCCATGGAATAAATTTCAAATGAAAGTAACATGGATTCGTGAAAGCGCGTTGCAGAGACGGTCATCTTCAAATGCGGTTCGCATTTCTGGCAAGGAATATGAAGTTAAATTACGTCTTTTGTAATACAATGTAATTAGCAGAAGACAAATGACATTCTAAACGTTTAGTAAAATTTTGTGATATGTCTCATATTGCATAAAGCACTGAAATGTAAATACAATTACTGTTATTAATCATTCATCCGCTCACACAGACAACGCTTCGTCAGGCTTATAGCGTCAAAACTTTGGGATCGCCGGTGGCAGCAGCAATCTGGAACACAGAACAGTCGATAGGAAGTGTTGTGAATGGTGCAGATTTTTAACGATCAGTACTTGGGGACCAGCGGCCAACTTTTTGCGTCCTTACTATAGGCAGTCTATTCGAAGCTCATAACATACTGTTTTATGTAGGTTACCAATCAAAAATAAGATCGGGAAGTCGGTAGATATGCGGCTCGAAATGCCGCCCCACAGGGTCAATATTCGCTCTTGAGCAAAAAAAGTTTGACGACCATTGACCTATAAGTCTCTGTATCTTCATCTTTTTTGCGATGGTCGCGGGACTCGGTTGTTCGATTGAGGATGTCAAATTAAATACCTTTCAGCCGTCAATTTTCAACCTTATTTTATTAGGCAACCAATTTCAGCGGTTTATGATGTTTGAAGTGGTTGCTGTAGCAAGTAGACTTCTACTAAGACCAGTGTTGCTGGCCCCTGCTTCGATCACAAGCGAGGTAGATTATTCCTACACGTCGGTCAGCGGCCTGATGATGGTGTAATAAAGCGCTGAAACTGGTTGCCTAATAAAATAAAGTTGAAAGTAGACGGCTGAAAGGCGTTTAATTTGACATTGTCCTAAAATGTCAGTCGTCCCATGACCTTTCGGCGACTGTTCCTCTCAGTTATTTCGGAGTACCAGTGTGCTGCCGTCTTTTACACTGACGGCTCTAAAACCACTGGTGAGCTATGCTTTTACATCTGCGAGCGACATTAGTGCCTTTACGACAGAGCTGATACCCATTAAGAGTCCTCTGTCGTATTAAACACGCCTGTGGGACCGCGTTTTGATATGTAGTGATTGTTTGAGCAGTCTCCAGGTCACTGACCGACGTTACTCTTCACCCTGTGATATCTGCTATTCATGACCTTCTCTTTGAAAGACTGACTGCTCGGTTGTCTTTCTCAGGTCCCAAGTCGCAAAATCATGTAGATATCCCAGGCAATGAACTGGCCAACCACTTGGCTAGAGAAGCGATTACTCGGCCCCTGGTGCGGATTTGCGGGTGCATCTAAGGCCGACTACACTGGTATCTAAAATTAAAGCAACAAACTGCTATTTCCCTATCCTGTATCTAATTAACGATATAATCATACCAACTGTCAACCAGATGTCCGTACGAATGTGTCATGCATGGAAGATGCCATTCTGGTCAACGGATAACCATGCCAATGATGACGTCAGGGTACCTATGAAACAGATACTGTTCGCTGGGTAGCTCGACATCCGCAATCACTGTGTACATAGACGCAGACGGTGCACAGTGGCGCAGAGAAGATACGTACCAGATTCTCTGCAGTGGAGGGCAATAGAAAGAAAGGAAGCGGGACAGTCGCAAACTGATTAGCCCCGATGGCTTAATGTGGATCGTTCTGTTGTTTCTCGGATGTGGCGAGAGTTTATAGAGACCGAAGCTGTATCCCAAAGACCAGGCCACGTCCTACCATGTGTGACTTCAGAAGTGAGACCGTTATCCGGCTGTACCGACACGACAATACCGCCTCAGTACTACACGGCAACTGGCATGTGAGATCGCAGCATCTACTGGACGTGTTGTATCGAGACAAATGGTGCGCAGAAGGCTTTGGCAGCTGTATGTCTATCTCTGACGCGTATTCACAGAAGGGAACGTTTAGATTGGAGTCATCGACATGCTACCTGGATGGTCGAAGAGCAGGCCGATGTTGTTCTCACAGATGAGTCCCGATTTACTCTGGAGAGTGATTCTCGATGAATGGAAAGTGCAACATGATCTCGGTACACAAACATTGTGGAAAGAAACCGAAATAGAGGAGGATCCCTAATGGTGTCAACAGGGATTAGGTTTACCAATCGAACCCCTCTTCATGAAACTCTACGGGTGAATCAGCAAGGTTTAGCTGCTGTCACGTACAAGACGAGATCTTGGGACCTCAAAAAAATGGCTCTGAGCACTATGGGACTTAACATCTATGGTCATCAGTCCCCTAGAACTTAGAACTACTTAAACCTAACTAACCTAAGGACAGCACACAACACCCAGCCATCACGAGGCAGAGAAAATCCCTGACCCCGCCGGGAATCGAACCCGGGAACCCGGGCGTGGTAAGCGAGAACGCTACCGCACGACCACGAGATGCGGGCATTGGGATCTCATTTTCGGTTGTTGTGAGGTGCTGAGGGTCCAGACTTCGTTCTGATGGACGATAATGCTCGACCTCATAGAGCACGGGTGGTTGATATTTTCTTGGAAGATATTGCACGCATGGCGTGGCCTGCTCGTTCTCCCGATTTGAATCCCATAGAGCTTCTTTGTCATGCATTAGGGAGACGGTTTGCGTAACGTCAGAACCCACCAACCCAAGACTGCGAGCAGCTCTGCAGGAAGAATGGGCGTTGTTGCCTCAACAAGAGATTGATGACATCATTCACAACGTGGCCCGCTGTTGTAAGGTCTGTATTGGTGCCACAGGTGGTTACATCGCATACTGAGCACATTAAGCAGTTGTCGGACTGAGTGTGCAAATCCATGAAGTAAAAAAAAACGAAGAACGTTTTTGCCTACCGTAATGCATGTTGCAGTTGTTTACGTTCTGTATGCTTTACATTATTTATAGTTCACTATCGGCTGTTTATACTGTTTTGTGGCAAAATAAACACAACCTACACAACCTTGCAAAATTTCCGTTTGTTGCTTAAATTTGGACACCAGTGTAGTTCCGAGGCGGGGAACGGCGTGGTTAGGTTTTTGGGACATCTCCTGCAACATGCCGGGTCAGAGGGACCCCTCTATCCTGAATCCTTTGCCTTCTCTTCTGTGTTCCCTTATTTCCTTGTTTTAATTGTTTTAGGTGCTGTGCCTCTATTATTGGCACATGCTACTTTCCCTTTTAGGAGTAGCACTCTGTTGATTAGTGGGCGCTATCCACCTCTTTAACGCTTTGCCTGTGACGGTTCGTGGATGGGGCGGTTATAGGAGGGCTTGCCCCGCTTCACATGGTTCAAATGGCTCTGAGCACTATGGGATTTAACATCTGAGGTATCAGTCCCCTAGAACTTAGAACTACTTATGAAACGTCCCCTCTGAAAAATTATACAGGACTGTGCTTAAACTGACACACAATATTTTTAGCGCAACGCAATCTGACTTCCAATAATCCCTACAAAAGAATGGCCCTGACTAACATTAACCTGTACCTTTCACAAATCACTTACCTCACAAAAATCGTCATTACTCGAACTACTGCAATGCAGCGAGCGCCACTACTGCCAGCTAAATAAAAGATTCAAACTACTGAAGGCACTAACTACTAATAGGGATAGTTAGCAAATGAAAGATTTTAGTAGAGAACAAACAATGTATTTACCTTAATATCATCAAAAGTCATAATATATGTAATTTCAAAACTCCGCCATTTCCTTCCACACATCTACCACTGCTGGCGGCTCACCTCCAACTGCGCAACACTACGCGCTGTTCACATCCAGCTGCCGCTGCCCAACACTACAGTGACAGACAACAATGCAAACCAGCCACAGACTGCACACAGCACAGCCAGTGATTTTCAGAGCGCTACGTGGCGTTACCAATATAAGAACCTAAACAGCCTACTTACATACTTAAACCTAACTAACCTAAGAACATCACGCAAATCCATGCCCGAGGCAGTATTCGAACCTGCGACCATAGCAGCAGCGCGGTTCCGGACTGAAGCGCCTAGAACCGCTCGGCCACAACGGCCGACTCCCTTCAAATGCATAGCCTCGAGGACGCCCATGTGCGGCCTCAACTGCCTCATTACCTAGTTTCATTACTGACGGTCCAACTAATTTCCATTACGTGTTTAGCCTTTTCCTTTTACTTTCTTCCATCTCTTGAGTAGAATGAATTCTTTATTCTGTAGTTTCTTCGCCCTTATTCGGGTTGGCGGCCATCAGATGCAGGTGGAACTGAGCCCTGAGAGAGCAGTTGTCTGCTCTAACCTATCCATATATATGGTTATTAAAAAAAAAAGAACGAATTTCAGTTGTTTATTGCAGACAAACTACTGGACAGAGAAAAGTTCGATGTTTTATGTTCGCATAGACACTACACCATACACTCAACATGAGCACCATGCTTTTCTCGAGAAACATGGAAACAGTAGTCCTCTTCTCGAACTCGGGACCTTTGCCTTTCGCGGGCAAGTGCTCTACCAACTGAGCTACCGAAGCACGACTCACGCCCGGTACTCACAGCTTTACTTCTGCCAGTATCTCGTCTCCTACCTTCCAAACTTTACAGAAGCTCTCCTGCGAACCTTGCAGAACTAGCACTCCTGAAAGAAAGGATATTGCGGAGACATGGCTTAGGTTCGCAGGAGAGCTTCTGTAAAGTTTGGAAGGTAGGAGACGAGATACTGGCAGAAGTAAAGCTGTGAGTACCGGGCGTGAGTCGTGCTTCAGTAGCTCAGATGGTAGAGCACTTGCCCGCGAACAGCAAAGGTCCCGAGTTCGAGTCTCGGTCGGGCACACGGTTTAATCTGCCAGGAAGTTTCATATCAGCACACACTCCGCTGCAGAGTGAAAATCTCATTCTGGGAAGTAGTCCTCTTCATTCCACATACGAATCAACAGGTCCTTGTTTACCGAATCGACAGCTTGAACAGTTCGATTTCTCAGCTCTTGAAGAGTAGCTGCCATAGGTGAGAGAAAGAATCTGCCTTTTATGCACCCCACAGAAAAAAATCGCATGGTGGGAAGACTGGCGACTTGTGACGCCAAAAGCTACTAACAAGCCCCTGCAGTCCACTTTTTCCAACCGATCGTCGTAGGCTGGTGTTGTTAAGATAACGCCGCACCTCATGGTGAAAGGGAGGCGGGGCGCCGTTGTGCAGAAAAATGAAATCATTGGAAGCTTTATCAACATTCCTGGCGGACATCACCACCTCCAGATGAACGATACCTTGAGCGAGGGATTAATGACCTTGCCGTTTAGTCACTTAACCTAACCAACTAACACGCTCATGAATCATCAGCTTTCATTGAATAGATAAAAATAGAGAAAAAGTAGTGAATGGCATTACAGGCTGCAGCTACCATTCAGCAGAAATTTAACGTCATTGCAGTAGTCTTAAGTCATTGTCGATACTCTAAGTTGCACGAAAGAAAGTCTAAGATAACGTAAATGGGCTTGTGGAAACTAGCTAAATCCGCATGGTTCTCAGAAATAATGTGTTGTCCATGCTGCGATAATAGAGTCAGTGATATCAGGACTGCATATCCTTTTTTGCGTTAGTGATAGGTACTCCACTCAAAGTTTAGCGACTCTTTGAGATACACGACTTCAACAAGCAAGTGTACGGTATATAATATACGACTGTTGTTTTGAGGGTTTCCGGATGTGTGGTTGCTTTTAAGTTATCTGGATTTGTAGATCGTCTAACGAAAAACGAACTTATCTGTCGCAACACCCTATCAGTCTTAGTACAAAATGTTAATTAGTTTATATAAATGCAGGCCGGATTTAAAATGCGTTGATGTTGTTGTTGTTGTTGGGGTCTTCAGTCCAGAGACTGGTTTGACGCAGCTCTCCATGCTACTCTACCATGTGCAAGATTCTTCATCTCTCAGTACCTACTGCAACCTACAACCTTCTGAATCTGTTTACTGTATTCATCTCTTGGTCTCCCTCTACGATTTTTACCCTCCAAGCTGCCCTCCAATACTAAGTGATTCCTTGATGCCTCAGAATATGCCCTACCAAACGATCCCTTCTTCTAGTCAAGTTGTGCCACAAATTTCTCTTCTCTCCAATTCTATTCAATACCTCCTCATTAGTTATGTGATCTACCCATCTAATCTTCAGCATTCATCTGTAGCACCACATTTCCAAAGCTTCTATTCTGTTCTTGTCTAAACTATTTATCATCCATGTTTCACATCCATACATGGCTACACTCCATACAAATACTTTCAGAAACGACTTCCTGACACTTAAATCTATACTCGATGTTAACAAATTTCTCTTCTTCAGAAATGCTTTTCTTGCCATTGCCAGTCTACATTTTATATCCTCACTACTTCGACCATCATCAGTTATTTGGCACCCCAAGTAGCAAAACTCAATTACTACTTTAAGTGTCTCATTTCCTAATCTAATTCCCGCAGCGTCACACGATTTAATTCGACTACGTTCCATTACCCTCGTTTTGCTTTTCTTGATGTTCATCTTATATCCTCCTTTCAAGACACTGTCCATTCCGTTCAGCTGCTCTTCCACGTACTTTGCTGTCTCTAACAGAATTACAGTGTCATCGGCGAACCTCAAAGCTTTTATTCTTCTTTCCATGCATTTTAATTCCTAGTTCGAACCTTTCTTTTGTTTCCTTTACTGGTTGCTCAATATACAGATTGGATAACATCGGGGATAGGCTACAGCCCTGTCTCACTTCCTTCCCAACCACTGCTTCCCTTTCATGCCCCTCGACTCTTATAACTGTCATCTGGTTTCTGTACAAATTGTAAGTAGCCTTTCGCTCCCTGTATTTTATCCCTGCCACATTCAGAATTTGAAAGAGAGTATTCCAGTCAATATTGTCAAAAGCTTTGTCTAAGTCTATAAATGCTAGAAACGTAGGTTTGCCTTTTCTTAATCTATTTTCTAAGACAAGTCGTAGGGTCAGTATTGCCTCATGTGTTCCAACATTTCTACGGAAACCAAACTGATCTTCCCCAAGGTCGGCTTCTACCAGTTTTTCCATTCGTCTGTAAAGAATTCGTGTTAGTATTTTGCAGCCGTGGCTTATTAAACTGATAGTTCGGCAATTTTCACATCTGTCAACACCTGCTTTCTTTGGGATAAAAATGCAAATAATGTTCGCAATGTAAACATTAATGAGGTTTACTGATAGCCTGTTGTAGTTGAATTTACAGATTCGAGCAACTCAACACATCATTACGATTCAGTAGTTCCAGTAACCTCACAAAGATTATTATAAGGCCAAGCGCTTGGGTTCAGAATCAACTTTCCGCACCAGATAACCTGCACGGAATTATTACAAGACCCAACACTTACTAAAATATTCTACCAATTTTCCCCGAAAGTCTTGCAAGCCTTTCGCCACCAGCGAACGAGATTTTCTGAAGTAACTTAACTCGTACATAAAATAATTCCGAACACTTCACACTGCAGCTTTCTCGCACCTCGTAGATACGTTCGTCTTCTCTGCTCCGGCCCTTGAGACCACGACTGCCCGCATCTACACTCCTGGAAATTGAAATAAGAACACCGTGAATTCATTGTCCCAGGAAGGGGAAACTTTATTGACACATTCCTGGGGTCAGATACATCACATGATCACACTGACAGAACCACAAGAACCACAGGCACATAGACACAGGCAACAGAGCATGCACAATGTCGACACTAGTACAGTGTATATCCACCTTTCGCAGCAATGCAGGCTGCTATTCTCCCATGGAGACGATCGTAGAGATGCTGGATGTAGTCCTGTGGAACGGCTTGCCATGCCATTTCCACCTGGCGCCTCAGTTGGACCAGCGTTCGTGCTGGACGTGTAGACCGCGTGAGACGACGCTTCATCCAGTCCCAAACATGCTCAATGGGGGACAGATCCGGAGATCTTGCTGGCCAGGGTAGTTGACTTACACCTTCTAGAGCACGTTGGTTGGCACGGGATACATGCGGACGTGCATTGTCCTTTTGGAACAGCAAGTTCCCTTGCCGGTGTAGGAATGGTAGAACGATGGGTTCGATGACGGTTTGGATGTACCGTGCACTATTCAGTGTCCCCTCGACGATCACCAGTGGTGTACGGCCAGTGTAGGAGATCGCTCCCCACACCATGATGCCGGGTGTTGGCCCTGTGTGCCTCGGTCGTATGCAGTCCTGATTGTGGCGCTCACCTGCACTTCGCCAAACACGCATACGACCATCATTGGCACCAAGGCAGAAGCGACTCTCATCGCTGAAGACGACACGTCTCCATTCGTCCCTCCATTCACGCCTGTCGCGACACCACTGGAGGCGGGCTGCACGATGTTGGGGCGTGAGCGGAAGACGGCCTAACGGTGTGCGGGACCGTAGCCCAGCTTCATGGAGACGGTTGCGAATGGTCCTCGCCGATACCCCAGGAGCAACAGTGTCCCTAATTTGCTGGGAAGTGGCGGTGCGGTCCCCTACGGCACTGCGTAGGATCCTACGGTCTTGGCGTGCATCCATGCGTCGCTGCGGTCCGGTCCCAGGTCGACGGGCACGTTCACCTTCCGCCGACCACTAGCGACAACATCGATGTACTGTGGAGACCTCACGCCCCACGTGTTGAGCAATTCGGCGGTACGTCCACCCGGCCTCCCGCATGCCCACTATACGCCCTCGCTCAAAGTCCGTCAACTGCACATACGGTTCACGTCCACGCTGTCGCGGCATGCTACCAGTGTTAAAGACTGCGATGGAGCTCCGTATGCCACGCCAAACTGGCTGACACTGACGGCGGTGGTGCACAAATGCTGCGCAGCTAGCGCCATTCGACGGCCAACACCGCGGTTCCTGGTGTGTCCGCTGTGCCGTGCGTGTGATCATTGCTTGTACAGCCCTCTCGCAGTGTCCGGAGGAAGTATGGTGGGTCTGACACACCGGTGTCAATGTGTTCTTTTTTCCATTTCCAGGAGTGTATATAAGCCCTCGGTCTGTCGTTGCCAAAATTCTCATACAGGTTTTCCTGTATTTCTTGACACATATCTTGTAGTAAACATGTATAGAACAAACCAAATCAGACGGAAATTAACACTTTTTTCTATAACGTCCTTAGTTTTCTGCAAAGTTTTTAGTTGTCTTGTAAATTGTGGTTTTGTCAGTACAAAAGTTGATTTAAAGTATTATGCTGTTTAATAATAACGAACATGTAGAAATCGTTAGCGTTGTAGATGAATATCTTAGCTTCATTAATTATGCTGCCGCAACTGCTTGTATCAATTCATTTTTATTTTTGTAAGTACTTTATGTCTTTATAGCTCCGAATACGTTTTTCAGCATGCAGTTAAAATTATACACTGATGAGCCAAACATGATGACCACCTGCTTAATAGCTTATTTGTCCGTCCTTGGGGAACGAAATACATCACTGATTCTGCGTGTCAGGGATCTGAGAGTTTATTGGTAGATCTATGTCTATGCACAGGTCATGTAACGGGTCGCTGATTTGCGTACTCGGTGATAGCGCCCGATTTTGGATTCAGTACGATTTACATCAGGCGAATTTGGTCGCTGAGACATTAGCGCGAGTTCACTACAATGCTCCTCAAACCTCTGTAGCACAGTTCTGGCTCCAAGACACGGACGATGACGTCGCCATCGGGGAAGACACCAAGCATGAAGGGATGCAGGTGGTTCGCAGCTTTCAGAGTGTCTTAGATTACTACCACAGGTCCCATGCAAGCGCAGGAGATTGTCTTCCACAGCATGATTCTGCTCCCACCAGCCTGCGTCCGTGGCCTTCTTCATGTTTCGACCCGCTGTCCCCCTCGATGACGGAGTTTGTGGAGACGACTATCGACCTAGAATAGCTAAAACGAGATTCACTCCACGTTTCCACTGATCGACGGTCGAATCCCGATGGTCCCGTGGCCCACTGCGAACGTAGCTGATGATGTCGTTGTGTCAATAAGTGAGAACGTAGGGATGGTTTGCTGCTGAGCTCAGTGATGTACGATGAACGATGTGCTCCTCCGACACATTTGTGCGTGGACCAGCATTGTGCTCTTTCGGTAGAGATGCCACAGATCACTACATAGTGATCCTACTTTACAGAGCAGATAAGCCCTCGAACTTCCATGTTCTGTGAAGAGCCGTGGGCGTCCAGTCATTTACAGCCTAATTGTGGTTTGTAACGTCCCTTTAGAAAAACTGTAAATAACTGTGCTGGTAAACCTCTTACGTTATTTGGTTTTCAAACAGCTCAGCAAAACTGAACGTACTCAGACATTTCTCTCTTTACTTATTCTGATTATCACTAAACTGACACACAATATTTTTGTTTTTAGCGCAACGCAATCTGACTTTGAATAATCTCTACAAAAGAATGGCCCTGACTAACAATAACCTATACCTTTCATGAATCACTTACCTCACAAAAATCTTCGTTACTGTAACTACTGAAATACAGCGAGCGCCAATACTGCCAGCTAAATAAAAGATTCTAACTACTGAAGGCACTAACTACTGATAGGCGTAGTTAGCAAATGAAAGATTTTGATAGAGAACAAACAATTTATTTACCTTAATAGTGTTCAAATGTCATTATATATATATATATCAGTTCATGATATCCAGTCTTACAAATTTCCTTTTTCTGACGGACACACGTCCAAATCGCCCGCTCTCAAAACTCTGCCATCTCTATCCCCACATCCACCACTGTTGGCGGCTCACCTCGAACTGCCCAACGCTACACGCTGTTCACATCCAACTGCCCAACACTACACAAGCGAATATTCCAACAATGAGTCCAACCAGCCACAGACTGCACACAGCACAGTCAGTGATTTTCATACAGAGCGCTCCGTGGCGTTACCGACATAAAAACCTAAACAGCCTACTTACAAGTTTAACTGTTCTTTTGTCTGTTTCCGTAGATATTCACGACAGTAGCTAGTGAACATTCGATCACATTCGCCGTTTTCGAGATCGTCGTTCATAGGTTCTGCGTAATAATAATCTGCCCTTTGTCAAAGTCACTTATCTCCATGGATTGCACAAGCCCAGATCTTCGCTAGTGTGGTTCCCCGTCAGTGTCTGCTCCGCTTACATATTATTGCTACTGCTTGACGTCCCCCCAGCGCCACCAGGGGGCAACCAACATCGTTGTGGGCAGTGGTCATAATATTTTGGCTGATCAGTGTATAACATTTACAAAACCTCAATTTCTATGTTCCGATAAGGTTCCTCGACCTCTATTTGTTGACATATAGTTTACCATAGCTACCCAAGAAGATCGAAAGATATTCATTCTTAAAACTCCGTTTTATTTACAAAACTTAGATAAGAAATAACTCAGAAACTACTGGTCTGCTGGAGGGCACTTTTACATATACCGTTTCGTATTGTATCCCCTTCCTGTGGATGTACTTGGTTATTTTATAGCGTTCTTCGATCGGGTTTTACAGGATATTAGTCTATTAAGTGAGTGTAGTAGGACAGAGGGGGATGAAAGGGGGTATGTGAGTCCAACCAGATACCTTCAGATCAATGTGACTAGCTATAACATTGATCTGATAACGTTCGGAACTGCTAGCAACCACAATTTCATGCAGTTGTAGATAATCGTCATTAGCGGATTCCTGTTTGCTTACCTTCTAGACTTTTTTAATGTTTTGTTGAAATTTTCTTTGATATTGACGTTTCTTGGAGCAGCGTTTTTACTAAAAAACATTACGCTATAAGATATAGGTAAGTAATTAAGTCGGTTAAACAAGTTTGTCAGCGTATTTCAATGTTTGTGTGATAAACATAATGTGAATGCTAACTTTCCAACGCCAAGGTTTTTTCACTTTTGCACTGTGTGACAAACCGGGTGCACCAGGTAGGCCAAAACTGGGTCGAGCAAGAAAAGAAAAGAGCCGCAAGGCAGAACACCACAAGAGGAAGTACCACTGCAAGATGGCGTACCTCAAGCCATTGTGATCCAGGACAAAGTTTATCAATCTTCTACAACAGAAAAATTTCAAGAACCACAAGATTAATTGGTTGCTGGTATTGGGATTTTGGAAATGACATCAGACGTATTGGTTGCGATTGATTTAACTTCTGGTAGTCCACCGCCATTATATGTATCACCATAACTTCTAATGACTGCTCCAAAGATTGCTTTCGTAGAAAGTACAAAAGAAATCACCAATACCGGAAGGACAAAACTGTAAAACTGATCTCGTCTCCATAAAAAGAAATTATTTGGAAGCTGAAGAGAAAGCAGAAAAGAAGAAGAAGAAGAAAAGTTAAACTCAGTGCTATTAATAACGTTTATTATTATTATTATTATTATTATTATTAGGAATAATTACTGAAACTTTGCATGTATTAGTCTAATATTTTGAAAATTTGAACATTTTTGTCATAAACCAGTTTTGGTACTTAAAATAGATTTATGGTATCCCTTGGTAGTATTTTGAAGGGTTAATGTACGCTTTCATGTATTTTTTGCAGTAGAATAAAACTTTTTCCTTTTTTTCATGTTTTTCTATTCGTTTAAGTGGGTACCCATTTTAATCCTCGGGTGTCGTTACTCGTCTGCTCAAATAAGTGATGCGGGTTTCGACACCAGCTCCTGGCGATTGCTGCTACCATGGCGCAGTCCATCTCTGAGTGTAACCCATCACTAACTTTGTTACACCTTACGCGTTCCAGTGTTACGTCATCCTCAAAGGATTAGATATGTAACACCGTGTCTTACTGAGCAACATATAGCAAACATGAATCTGTCCAACGTATATAAATACAGCGTCTTGTCGCTCTTAATGTTGTGACATGCAGATACAGGCTTTGCACTTGCATCGCTTAACATTGTTGGGTAGATTCAATTTTGATACTATTTGGTCCATAAGTCATTGTATGTTAAATATTTGATCCTTTTAAAATGACTTAACGCCGAAACGTGTAAGGTGTAACAAAGTCAACAAAAACCCTCGTAAGACAAAAGTCTTATTATATTAGAACTAAATGACAAAACATCTCATAAAGCAATTGTGCAACTTACATCATTATATTAAGTTTCTGTTAAATGATTCCCTAAGTTTAAAAGTTTGTTTTCGTACAGATTTTCTTTCATAAGGCCTTCATTTATTATTTCTTCCTTCATAAAAGGTTAACGATTTGAGGATCAATGAGTACAGTATTTGCGGGATGCCGAGCTATTTAGAATTATAAAAGATGTATTTTGACTTAAAAAACTACATTATTTTGTATTAAATTTTATCATTTAAGCATGGTGATAATTGGTTTGCTCAAAGGATCAAACAACATGGTTTGAGGATTATAATAATTCATGAATAGTTCACAATACTAGTGTGTCATAAGAGGGCATGTCTGACTGGTAAAATGTCTGACTGCACAAACTACAATGTAGTGTACTACGATTAGGAAAAGAAACTACTATTGGTGCTATGAAATACTGTAGGATAAGGAGAAAGATAATGCTAGACAGCTGAATATTTCGTCCATACGGGGCGGGACTATGAGGGCTACGGCTGTTGATCAATACAAATAAAACAGTCTCTGCGTCAGTCACTTGTTTACTTTGCTACTACGCGTTTCTAATGTTCACACCACTAGCTTCAGGTGGAGAATTGTTTATTTACATGGCTGGTGTTGGTGAAGAGTACAGACGTCTTTGCACAGTCGCAGATCAAGGGCAATTTAGGTTGTTTTGCGTCCTTGCTAACGATAAAAATTGTTGATTAAGAAAAAGGCACTTTCGAAGTTTAATAAAAATGAATCTGTGACAGCCAATTGTGCTTACCAGTCCGGTAAGGCTGCCAGTTGCCTGTCCTCTCCACTGCACACCACCCTGGGTATAAAATTCTACAGAAACTCAACAAGATCTTACAGGATACCGTTATGTTCGAAAATAACTTCTCAGTAAGAAATAGCCTCTCATTTTCCAGCGATCTCAAAGACGTACACGGTATTAACAAACGCCAAATGATCTCTCTAAATGTAACAAACCTGCATACTAACATCCCATTCATGATACTTTAGCTGTTCTTAAACAAAACCTAATAAATTACAAGAAGCTCTCCCCAGCAAAAATCACAGAATTCATTAACCTTCTGGAACTGGAACTGAAATATAATTACTTCTTTTTCAATGAAAAAATCTACAAACAAACAAATAGGCTAGCTATGGGTGCCAGCATATCAGGAACTATAGCTGAAATATTCCTCCACCACCCTTTCACAAAAAAAGACAACATGCATTCAAAACGTTCAGCTCTGCAGAAGATATGCAGTCGATACATTTTTGATCATTGGTGGGGAAAACAAAGATGATGTCCTAGACATGCATAAGAATATTAAATTCATCTGTGAACAAGAAATAAATAACAACATTAACTTCCTCGATTTAAGCATCTGAAAACAAGATAACAAATATGTCTTCCAAATTTACAGGAAACCAACCGCCACAGACATAAACATAGATGCTTCCTCCTGCCACCCCAACATGCACAAATTAGCAGCGTCAGTTCAATGATCAATAGAGCTCTAAAAATTTCATTGAGTGAAGAGAGCCTCCAGAATGAAATACAAATCACAGATGTAGCTAACGGCTATAACCCCACGCTAGTAGACGATGTAGTTAACAAATAAAAAAGTGAACAAAATAACCACCAAGAACCAAGAAAATACACCAATAACATGTATCCTCTTCCTCAGTAACATCTCACAGAAAATATCTTGAAGTGACACAAAATATGAATTGCATTCCAAACAAACAGTAAAACATACCAAAGACTTCTTCACAATTTAAAAAACAGTCAAGATAAATTTTTGTCCTCTGGCATATATAAAATTACACGTGGTAAATGCCCAGCTCAGTACATAGGTCAAATAGGCCGTAACTTTCACGTCAGATTCAAAGAACACGTCAACGCCGTCTGATGCAACACACTACACAAATCTCCAATAGCCTCCCATACAAAAGATTCAGGACATCCATTGACAAAGTAGAAAGTATCCTTGAAGTACTACTTACACTGAACAAAGGACACAGAATGTCTCTATATCAAGAACTAGAAATCTATACACACAGAAAAAATCTTGGGAACAACTACTCAATGATAATAGTGAAACAGGCTCAATCAACTTTCTCAAAAACTCTGACTAAATACTTAAAGCATTCTCATAATTTACAGCTTCAGCGCACAGTAATTAATGTTGTCATTCTCTTTCATCCCTCAATAAGTTCAACCTACAATATATATGTATGATTTGTTGTAATATTTTTATATACAAGAAATTAATATAATAATTGAAGTCTGCGCATATCTTTATCCTAGAGCAGACCATTAACACATTTTAAAACAAGAGAAAAAACATAGTTATGAACGTAATTGTAACTGAATTCCGAACATGAGAATTCTAATGTAGCCCATACATATATTTGAAAAAGAAAAACGTATCCAATGTAAATAAACATATCTGTAACATGTACAATTTCTTTGAAATGACAGTGTAAATGTGATTTTCATTGGAGGGGACATACGTCAGACAACAGTATGTAGACGTTTAATATCTCTACCGTCCCTGTAAGTACAATTCACTGTCAGAAATTCATGTTTTTAACCTCTAAAGTGCCTTTTCTGAAACAACAGTTTTTATCATTAGCAAAAGACGCAAAATAACCTACACTGCCCTTGGTCTGCGACTGTGAAAATACGTCTGTACTCTTCCCCAACACCAGCCATGTAAATAAACAACTCTCCACCTAAAGATGATGGTGAGAACCATCGAAACGCGTAGTGGTAAAATAAATAAGTTACTGGCGCAAAAGCTGTTTTATTTGTAATGCTAGACAGCTTATTACTTACTTGCGGGTAAATGCAGTAGCAGCCGGTGATAATTTGCAAATGTGCTACAGCACACTGTACATGTCACACTAAATCATGCCATTTCTCTTTGACTGCAAATCATAAATTGCACTAAAATTATGCTATTCCTCTTTGAATACGAGCTGGTAATCACACCTAAATTTCACCAGATCGCTTCTAATGCATGATGGTATTCAAATAACACGGACAAAAACAAGTTTTGTAGCGCTCTCTCCGTGGTAAATAGAGTCCAGTATCGAGAGCTGAAATTACAATCACCGTGCTACGATGGCCTCAGAGAGGGGATACAGCATTCTGTTTCCGACTGCGTATGCTCTCATGTGACATCATCCTTGCTGGCATTGAGGGTGCTATGTTGCTCACAGCACCAATGAATACATTTCTTTGAACATTGGATGTACAGTATTGTGCAAGTATGAAGTATAAGGGATTTTAGTGGCTTAGCTGATATGTCGATAGCATAGGCCAGTGCCTAAGTACAGCGAATGACAATTTGACAGGTCGAGCTCGATTCCAATTGCTATTATTTTTGTTTTTCCTTTTTTTGGTCCTCGTAATGTTAAACTATTAACTATAAAACTTAAACCTTGGACTGCTACAAACATGTTACTTACATTTCGTGCTGACAGCAACTTTGGTGTCACTTACTGCTCACCTAATGCTGCTGATTGTACCGGGAGGTGGTGTTCTATTGAGCGAAAGAACTTTATTTTTGCACATCTTACAGTACGATATCTTCGCACGATAAATGACTGCATTTCTTTTTGTTATCCGTCATACACTGCTCATCATAAGAATACACCAGATGTAAACTGTTACGCCATGTATTCTTCCGCGTTTACTTGAATCTCATTGGATTTAGTCTCACGTGGTGCGAAAGCCAAGCTGTGACCAGTACAGCCAAGTATGATCATAAGGATACGTTTTATGTTGTGCTACATGCACATAGACTGGGCGATAATGCGAGACAACAATTTTACCGGCGCATTAGACTTGGACAACACCAGCTGGCTGGGCAGCGGTCCAAAGCCGTCAAGGTAGTTCAGCGAGTTCGAAAATGGCTCTGAGCACTATGGGACTTAACATCTGAGCTCATCAGTCCCCTAGAACTTACAACTACTTAAACCTAACCAACCTAAGGACATCACACACACCCATGCCAGAGGCAGGATTCGAACCTGCGACGTAGCGGCCGCGCGGTTCGACTGAAGCGCCCAGAACCGCTCGGCCGCACCGGCCGGCTCAGCGAGTTCGGTCAGAGATTTGCCCGCCCTCTGTAATTAAAAAACTGAGTGAAGCGATCAACAACGAACTTTATGGCACGTCATGTGACGTCCGCTACGAGCAAAAATAACGCCAAAAAACAAAAAACAAAAACTGCAGTTATGTGAGTAGTTTCAGTTCAGAAGCAAGAATAGACAAACAAAGAAACACTGTAGTTTCAAATGTCACTTAATTTTTAAAGAGAATGAAATAATATTCGGCGAAACTCCAGCACTACAGTGCGCTTCTTAGGTGACCAGACGGAAAGCATAACATGCTCTCGTTCTCACCTGACATAATATTCCAATAGTATTTGAAACGTCCCCTTTGAACAATTTTACATGTGAAACGTCCACTTAGAACAATTATACAAGCCTGTGCTTAACCTGACACACAATATTATTTAGCGCAACGCAATCTGACTTTCAATAACCCCTACAAAACAATGGCCCTGACTAACTTTAACCTATACCTTTTACAAATCACTTACCTCACAAAAATCTTCGCTACTCAAGCTACTGCAAAACAGCGAGCGCCACTACTGCCAGCTAAATAAAAGATTCAAACCACTGAGGGTACTAACTACTGATAGGGATAGTTAGCAAATGAAAGATATTAATAGAGAACAAACAATGTATTTACCTTAATATTCATAATTGACATTCAGTCTTACAGATTATCAAAACTCCGCCATCTCTCTCCCCACGTCCACCACTGCTGGCGGCTCACCTCCAACTGCCCAGCGCTACGCGCTGTTCGCATCCAGCTATAGCAGTTCATGACAATAATGGCAGACAACAATGCAAACTAGCCACATACTGCACACAGCACAGCCAGTGATTTTCATACAGAGTGCTATGTAACGTTGCCAATAAAAAACATAAACAGCGAAGATTTTTGTGAGGTAAGTGATTTGTAAAAGGTATAGGTTAAAGTTAGTCAGGGCCATTGTTTTGTAGGGGTTATTGAAAGTCAGATTGCGTTGCGCTAAATAATATTGTGTGTCAGGTTAAGCACAGGCTTGTATAATTGTTCTAAGTGGACGTTTCACATGTAAAATTGTTCAAAGGGGACGTTTCATATTCCAATTACAAACAAGACTGATGAAAATTCCTAACTTAAATACAGGGTAATTCTGCTGAGCGAGCTATGTGTGATGCAAAAGTATAGTGCAGGGATTTCACCCTACTGTTGAATACTGAAGCCACTGAAGGTATTAATTACAGTCAGCCGTCTGGTAATCTCTTATCTCTTTCTTTATCCAAATCCGAGAAATACAATTCAGTTCTGGAACTGTCATCTGCTACGTTTAACGAGTCGATCAACAACAGAATCCACGAAGCCAAACAGGCGCCGCATTTTCTCCTCTTCTCTTATGATGTGTCTTTCTATATTCCGCCAGCGTTCGGCAGTGACATTTTGAAAAGCTGCGTGCGTTACTTACAGTACGTATGGCAGCTTAACTGTCTTGTTATTTCTCGCACCAAATCCGTTAACGTGGCCCCCTGTAAGTTCTGTTGGGTTCGTGTTGTAACGGTATAGTGGCAAATGTAGAAACGTAGCATTTTTGTGGGGTGCTCGATACTGTGAAAATGATTGTTTTTTATGTTTCTACGACACTTACGTATATAAATGGTATAAAACAATGGACATAGCCCTCTTTGCCTTAAAAAATGAAACTGTTACGTTATATTAAGTCAAGCAACGTTTGTTAACAGCCTTTCATAAAATGCAGAAAATTAAGAATTGATGTTTGAAATGAAAATAGGAATGTAATTAGAAACAAGAAGATGTGCATTATTCATAAAAAATGATGATGAATTTTATAATTGCGAGCGGTAGGTATTTCAAGTTGAAGGAGGAAAAAGAGTGACGCTGGCGAAATTTGAACCAGCGAATCAAAAATTGCAGACTGTTGTCAGTCAACTACGTTACCATTTCCGCTGTACACATGATCCGCATTAATGTGTCAATTTTATGTAACACAGTCCGTCGGAAAACTTCAAAGTCGATTATCTCAATAAATTTCTGAAAAACATTGAGAACAACGTATTTCTCTGCACTTTTTAACCGTGTTTCACATTCCTGTTTACTACGGAACAGCAAACAAGCTCATCCATTTTCATATGCATATTAACAGTGCGACAACCGGAGCATAACAGTGCAGAGGCTGTGACTGTACACGATTTTTGAAATAAAAACCAAATAGCTAAAGCGTAATTAAGAAAAACGTTGATGGCTGTTAATTTGAATTCTTAAAGTTGCATTTAACGTAACTTAGTAATAATATATCTAATAAGTAGGACCTACTTCCAAGAGTGTAACAACACCAGTGTAAGTGTACTATGGCTTCTGACCAATCACCGCGTTTGTGATTGTTTGCATCAGGGTTACTCTTATGATGAACAGAGTATAGTTACTGTGCTGCGTAAGATTAAGTGGAGTATGGCAAGAAATTTTCAAGGCTTTACAGAGGTGAAAACGCATTGTGTAATCTTTTCTTGTGGTTGAATTTAGCCTACACGTTGCTGTGTATGGAATTTAGATAAGATATCGAAATTTAATTTAACACTGAGAACAGAGCGGCATATCATTTCGTTCTCCAGCTATTGGGCTTTATGCCCGACAGTCGACTGTGCATTTCCATCCCTGTACATCGGGAATCATGTGGTTAAACAATCGTCATATTTCATAAACGGTTCAAGATATCGAAACGAGGTATTTACAGATGATAATACGCAAATAATGTGATAAACACCCGAAACTTTTATATTCAGTGAGATATGGAAGTAACTCGTCCGCAGCAGTGAAAGGGTCAGCACGATCAATACCACATAAGTTCTCTAAAGATCTCCAAATGGAGTGTGTAGGATCTTCTAGCAGCCGTTCACGTATGAGTCCCATAGACCAGTTGTCAAGTGCACCAACCGCGAAGTTCATTAGCTCGGGTCTGATACCTGCGCCTTTGTTGTCTTCATCTTATTTCTTTCCTTATGATGTTAAACGATTTAGTGCAAAATTTAAATATATTTAAACCGTTAACTTAAATAAATAAAATTTATATAGTCAATTCAGTTAGTTAGTCAAATGGCTATAAGCCACCACACTATAGCATTTTGGTACAAATCTACATGGCCAGCTGGAGTGGCCGAAAGATTATAGGCGCTTCAGTCTGGAACCGCGCGACCGCTACGGTCGCAGGTTCGAATCCTGCCTCGGTCATGGATGTGTGTGATGGCCTTAGGTTAGTTATGTTTAAGTAGTTCTAAGTTCTAGGGGACTGATGACCTCAGATGTTGAGTCCCATAGTGCTCAGAGCCATTTAAACCATTCGAAATCTACATGAGTGCCACTGGGTAAATGCTTACACGTAAGAGCAGAGATCCCAGAAGCATCCAACGTATAGTGCATATGACTACTTAGATTCCAGTGTGCGAGTACAAGAAGCAATGCTACAGTGATGTCATTTATTTGAAACTGAGGCTGTGCAAGCTATTCTTACGATGTAATGTAGTCAATCAAATAGTGCTATTTTTCTGACAAATATTTATTCAGTTTTGAACTTGACAGGCAAAGCGTTAATACTGGTGGAGTAGAAAACAACCCTACTCTTACGTTGTGTAATAATCTAGTGGTGGATAACTGATATGGTGCGCAGGTTCTAACAACCTTACCACAACAAAGGTCAAAATTTTAATAACGATTGTGGTGTTGCTCACGCTGCTAAATGCTGCATTTTCGGGCAACAACTAAGTTATTATGTGGCAGGTGTTATTAGAGCACAGTTAATAATGTCATTTCATGTAATAATGAAAAAACTAGGCACTCATCTTTTTCTGTTTCCCACGCTGGTCTCGTATTATCATGGCTCAATCTTTGAAAATGTAGGTGATTATGATTCCAAGCTCGGATGCAAAGAGGCCTAGGTTTTAATTCTGCTATATTCAAAAGTTATGTAGATGCGTTTCACAAAACACTTTTCAAGATTTAAACTTTTGCTGGACAATGGTGATGTAAAAAAAGAAAAATAAAAAAAAATCAGCACTCCGAAATTAAGTTACACTTCCTTTTAATTGCAATATCACGTGACGCACTAACATCACTTCACAATACAAAACATACTTAAAAACATCTTCCTCACAGTCACTGTTAAAGCTCACATTTTATAAGCTGACTACTTTAAGCGTCTTTCCAACATGACGTCCAAGACTTGACTTTCTCCAGGTCCGACTCTCTAACAACTCAACAACTAACTAATAATCGCTTACGCACCCAAACATCAGAGTTACAACTACGTCAAAGGTCATAGTGACAAAAGAAATAATACACATAAGATCATTGCAATATAAACATATCGATGTATCAAAAATGAAATCAAATCTGAATGTTGTCTCATAAATACGTTAACTACTTTGCAGAAACACAGTAGAATACAGCTGGTATCGAGAGGTTCAGGTGAGGTGCCGTAATGGTTGCGTAATTCAAGTACCATTACAAGGTATAGGAGAACGAGGCTGACCTCCACATTATCCAACGTGACGACGTGCAGTGAACAATACAATAATACGGAAGAGACTTGCAAGCACCGCGCTTCGCATTTGCTGCGTACTATGACTTGAGGATCCGGGTTTGTGACCACCCACAATCTCTTATGTTATTGTCATCATAAACACATCACAATAAGATTTCATCGAAGTTCTGCAGCCGGCCGAGGTGGCCGAGCGGTTCTAGGCGCTGCAGTCTGGAACCGCGCCACCGCTACGGTTGCAGGTTCGAATCCTGCCTCGGGCATGGATGTGTGTGATGTCCTTAGGTTAGTTAGGTTTAAGTAGTAGTTCTAAGTTCTAGGGGACTGATGACCTCAGCAGTTAAGTCTTATGGTGCTCAGAGCCATTTGAACCGTTTTTGAAGTTGTGCAGCTCCAACTTCTGCCGTTACCATGTGCCCTGAGACGTATATATCATTATTCACTCGCCTCTATTCAAGTAGCTAAATTACGGTACAATATATGAGGGATATTCTTTTTTGTTATTTGGCACAGTTGATGATGACTGAACAATTTTAGACCGGAAACATCAGGTTCAGATCAGACCAGACTGAGAATGACGTATACATATATATTCTGACGCGTTGAGGAGTCTGATGTGATTAAGAACATGAATTGAATAACGTAGACAGACTGTCTCTACGTATGGTCGTAATAAACCATGCGACAGGCGCCTACTGCTATAGATGTTTTGTGCCATGTAGTGGTAAGCCGGCCGCGATAGTCGAGCAGTTCTAGGCACTTCAGTCCGGAACCGCACGACTGCTACGGTCGCAGGTTCGAATCCTGCCTCGGGCATGGATGTGTGTTATGTCCTTAGGTTAGTTAGGTTTAAGTAGTTCTAAGTTCTACGGGACTGATGACCTCTGATGTCAAGAGCCAATTGAACCATAAAGTGTTATCACAGATATGTTCCTTTCTATATATACGTATTGGTGTGGCACATGATCTTGAACTGTGTATGAAAAGGTGTCGGCCCTCGTGTGTATATTTAGGACTTCGTACAGAAACAACCGTTCAGTCACAGAATCTCCCAAACTCACTGTAGCTGCCTTTAGTAATGTGGTGGCAGTAATATAGGATTGCGTCGCTGTAGCACATACCTGCATTTAACACCAGCCCAAACCACATATTCCTAACTCAAGCTGGCTCCAGCACTATTTCTTTGGTAATACCATACTAAGTTTGTTTCTGCAATTCGTTTTCAAGTGTCGCTATTTTCAGTGGTGTTGTAACTGTGTTGTGAGCAACTGTTAAATATCACAGTGGGTCCGTAAGCAAACTTTTGTTTCAGAATGGGAAAATCAGAGGACAGTATGCCACAGCCAGCATCAAAGGACACAGCAGCAACTGGTTATGATACGGCAGGAGATCCAGTTATAAAGCCATACAGTGAGGCACCAACTGGAAACGCCACTGCAGAAGATCCTCTAATACCCGGTACGACTGAACAACTCTGTATTTGTCGGTATTAGGCCAAGTCTGTTTGGTATTCTAACGTAAAAAGATGCACATTACTCATTTCCAATGCAATTGTCACATTATGTTAAAAATTCTGTGTCATGCATATCTTTCGTTCTGAATTACTTTGGATTATCACAAGAACTGTAATTCTTTGACTACCACTCAAAGCCGTCGGCTCTGGTGAATAATGTACGTGTTGCGAGATTCGTATATGTGATGACCTGTGCCCTTATAATTCAAAGCCTTGGTCCCCTCAATGTAAAGACTTTCAATGAGCAGTAACTGAGATGACGAACTTCGTGTGCTGTAGATTTTTATTCCCAGACATCATATTCACCATTTGCCTACAAACTCAAACTGGCATTTCTTCACTTTCTTACGCATCTATCTAGCGTCTTTTCATCTTATTTTTATAGTCTGTCATAGTATGAGATACTTTATACAATTGATACTAATCTTCAGAGTGAAATTTTCACTCTGCAGCGGAGTGTGCGCTGATATTAAACTTCCTGGCAGTTTAAAACTGTGTGCCGGACCGATACTCGATTTCGGGCCCTTGCCTTTCGCGGGCAAATAAACCATGTCTGTTCAGTCGTCTGCAGACTGTGTGTCCGGAGACAACGCTTCCAGTGGCTGCGTTAAGGTTCCGAGCAAGGCTACCTGCACTGCTCTATGGCCGTCCGCGCTCACTGATGGTGAGATATCGGTCTTCTTGTGGTGATGTACACTGTGAACGTCCTATACTGTAGCGCCAGTACACGTTTCCTGTCTGCTGCAACCGTTGCCATAATCTTGAGATCACACTTTGTGGCACACGGAGGGCCCTTGCTACGACCTGCTATGTTTGACCAGCCTCCAGTCGCCGTAGTATTCTACCCGTCAAAACGCCATCAATATGTGTTCTTTGAGCCATTTTCAACATAGTCACCATTAGCACGTCTGAAAACGTCTGCACACTTACTCGCTGCAACGTTCTCTGACATGCACCAACACACCTCTGTGTATGTGGACCGCTGCCAGCGCCACCGTGCGACGACCACAGGTCAGATGCACCGCATAGTCATACCCCGAGGTGTTTTAACCCGCAAACCGCCCACCAGATCTTTGTTTGACCATATATCAGCATTATCCTTGATTTATGAGCATGAGTGTAGGATGAAATTATGTTTACTATGCCCTTGGACTACCTTTTATGTCAGTTTTGGGAGACCACAGAGTGACTGTTCTGTATTCCCTGTGCAGGCGGCATGATGAAGGTGCCACTGGCGCTGGGGCCTGAGTCGTGCACCGTCGTATGTCCAGCGTGTTACCAAACCATCCAGACAGACGTGGAGGTCAAAACAACATCCGAGCTAAACGTACTTCCTATCCTATGCGATCTCATTTCGTGAGTATGATTTAAATCTCATTAACATGTAAATTAGTTGTAGATGTAGACGTGATTCAGTTACTGTGTGGTCTAAGTGCAACGCTGGATCTAAACGCTCCCATTTCAACATCCATTCTCGACATTTCTATCTAGAGTATTCCGTATCTTCTACCTACTGAGTAATGTAATACTGAGTTTGCATCTGTTTCTGTCAACAAGATCAACTGTACTCAATTACCAATAGCTTCTCGTTAGTACTTTATTTCTTGCCGTGATGCCTTTTACTGTTTGGGGCCCCCTACTTCTACGGCATTAATTAAAACTTTAATATCTTTTGGTGACCGTATTGGTGTAACAAATTTTGAAACTGCTCCCCAGTTTTTCATGACGTCATCACGAGCAACAGCCATAGAACCTATCCTATACTTTACTATAGTCATTATCTTAAGCTCGGCGGTTTCCTTGACATCACCCTAAAATAACCGATACATTGCGGCACTGGCCTCCCCCTTCTTTGTTTCTGCTTTCTCAGGACACAGACAACACGAAGACATCGCAATACTAATTAAAAAGCTAGATGCTGCCTTAGATGCGTTGGACGTCATAAAAACACCAGAAAATAAGTATGAACTGCAGTACATAACTACTACAATGTTGACTACTTGAGCATATCTAGCGACTCCTCTTTCATTTGAGCGTGCTACATAATTAATTTTTTTTTTAGTTATCAGTCTTCTGAGGAGTGGCGACCCACAGTGAATTCCTCCCCTGCGTTAACCTTTTCATCTCAGAGGAGTACCTGCACCGTGAGTCCTCAGTTATTTTCTGGATGTATCCCAATCTCTGGCCTCCACTACAATTTTTACTCTCTACAGTTCTCTCTAGTACCATAGAAATTATTCCCTGACATGTCCTATCAACCTGTCCTTTTTTCTTGTCCATGTTTTCCATATGTTCTTGAACCGTGAATTTACTTTCGAAACTTTCTCTTAAGAATTTACTTTATTTACTAGCGATTCATCAACAACATTAACACATTTAATCACACTATGTGAGCGTGGAAGTAGTTGCCAGGGAGTAACTGATGAAATCAAAATGAAATTGCTTTTTTTTTAGAAACAGATTTAAAATTATAAGCAGAAAGCACTCTCTAAATATCAACTTACAAGTTATTCAGAGGCAGAAAGAAACAAATTTTTGAGTGTATGAGCTTTTGGGCTGAGAACCTTGCCACTCCATTTTGACACGGCCGTAGTCACGACCGCTGACAACAACAAGACTACGCAGGTGCAAATCTGCAACACACCAGATTACCTTAAAGTAAAAGTTTTAAAAATTCACACAAGCAAGCAAACTATGCACCCCGTAGGATTAAAAGATTAACTTTCCACCGAAGGTGCAACTTGATTTTAACTTGTAAGAAAAGTCTTACGGTGGAAGGGTGGCAACTTTATATACTAAAATGACCATTTAAAAAAAAGCCCATGAAATGCAATCTTAAATAAAATTATACAAGGTTAGCCAAACATGCTCTACAGAACACATATACCCCCTCTCAAGATGATACGCAAGATCAAGTATATTTCAGGAATTAGGCCGTTGCACTTGAAGCAATAAATTCGTTAACACACCGAACCCGACAAACATGGCAGAAGCAGCTATTAACGTACGGCAGATTGATGGGGAGATTACCGAACAACCGAACCGCAGGTTGTTCTAACCCATCCCTACTCCACAAGGGAAAAAACGGACCACCCAATTCATAAATAGCCACCTTCCCGTGGGTGGGCAAACGGAGAAGAATGGTGGGACGACCCCAAAACAAAGCGGCTGGTGAACTCACCAAGAAAACAAGTTGAATTTAACAAGTAAATGAAACAACATATCACCAATCGCTTAACTTCTAACAAACGGCGATTTCTGGCGAAGACCTGGCGCAGCACTCCCAAAACGCTCTCCCGAACCGTCCGCTGCCAGCCGCTTCAACGGACGCAGGAATGCGCGCCGATCTCCCGTCTCGCGGCGTCGCAGCTCGCACCGACGCTCAAGGCGGACAATTCATCTTGTGTCTCAGTGCGCGACCGACCAACCGATCCATCCAACCGCCAATGATCGTTGCCTGAGCAACTCGAGCAGACTGGCGGCCTAACGCGCAGACTCAGATGCAGGAACTCAGCCCCGACAGGGCGACGACTTGTTCTCTCACTGCGCCACAAATTCGGACGAGAGATAGACTAGCAAGCTGAGGACGAGAGACTGACCCCAGACTGACTCCAGACTCACCCAGACTGACCAACTGGCGAGCTCATAGCGCCCCTTAAATGCATGTGAACAGGCAACCTTTCCCCTTTCCCACCAGAGGAAGACACCAAAGCTTCGATTGCCACAGCGGCGCCACCGCCAGGAATAGAGGGCGACTGCTTCACACAACGCGCTGCGGCGCTCTCTCCAAAACAGCAACTTTTACCACGGCTCAGTTACTTTCTTCGTTGATTCTGTGGAGAACCTCTCCATTCCTCATCTTGTAAGTTCACCTGATTTTCAATATCTTCTGGAGCACCACATCTCAAACGCGTCGATTCTCTCGTGTTCCCACTGTCCACGATTCACTACCATAAAATTCTCTGCTCCAAACATAGATTCACAGAAATTTCTTCCTAAAACTATGACCTATGTTTGATACCAGTGAAGTTCTCTTGGCCATAAATGGCCTCATTGCCTGTTCTAGTCTGCTTTTATGTCATCCTCGCTTCGTCCGTAATGGCCTGTTTTGCTTCCAAGGTAGAAGAATTCCCCCACTGTCGTCGACTTCACGATCACTAATGTTGGTCTTACTGTTCTCGTTTCTCAACTTCTCATTACTTTCGTCTTTCTTTGATTTACCCTCCACCCACATTTTGTACTCATTAGACTGTTCATTCCATTCAACATTTCTTGTAATTATTCTTCATTTTTGTTGTGGACTGACAAGACAGCCAGTCCACAGTGACGGGTAACCGAAAGGCACGCGTTTACACAAGCCGGCTGGCGTTAGGTCTGAAACAGGATACGTAATGAATGCTATAAAGAAAAGTACGTAGCTGCAGGAATACTTAACTTTAATCCATCATTTGTATACAGCATTCTGGACGATACAAGTGAGACTCTCTCTAGAAATGGTTAATGGCGCCTTGCTAGGTCGTAGCCATGGACTTAGCTGAAGGCTATTCTAACTATCTCTCGGCTAATGAGAGAAAGGCTTCGTCAGTGTAGTCGCTAGCAAAGTCGTCGTACAACTGGGACGAGTCCTAGTACGTCTCTCTAGACCTGCCGTGTGGTGGCGCTCGGTCTGCAATTACTGACAGTGGCGACACGCGGGTCCGACATGTACTAATGGACCGCGGCCGATTTAAAGCTACCACCTAGCTAGTGTGGTGTCTGGCGGTGACACCACAATTTTCACTTCACTGCCTCTCTGGCGCCTTTACCTTTACTAAAGCCATTGTAATCATCATCTAACAGGCCCTCGATTTTCTTTTCCATTTTTGTGTACATTTCTCGTCAACATTTAAAATGCATGAGTTTTTAAGCTGATTGTGTGATAGTTCGCAAGTCTATTTGCCCTTGGTATGTTCGAAATTGTGTGCCTGATATTTTTCCGAAAGTCTGTCTCTTATATTCTGTAGATCAAGTCGTTAGGCTATCATTTCCTCCCATGATTTTAGAAATTACGATGGGACATCATCTATCCATTCTGCTTTCTCATGTCTTCCAGAGACATTTAAATTCTAGTACTGCATGCCCTATGTCTTCTTTAACGAGTGCAATTTCTTTTCCTATCACAGTCATCAGACGAGGCCTTTAATGTACTCTTTGCACCTATCTGCTCTCTCCTTTGCGTTTAACAGTGGAACTCCCATTTCATTAGCGATCTAGTTTTTAGTTTCACCGAAGACTGTTTTGCTTTTGTATGTGCTGAGTCATTCCTCCCAACGGTCATTTCTTTTTCGATTTCTTCACGTTTTCCCTGCAACTATTTCGCCTTTGCTGCCCTGAACTTCTTATTTATTTCATTCTTAGGGAATTGATGTTGCTGTATTCCTATCTTGCCCTGATCATTTTCGACGATCATTTGGAGTATTTCTTCCGTTACCTAAGGTTTCTTCGCAGTTACCTTTCTTGTACCGATATAAGACTGCCCATAATCTGTGATTGCCCTTTTTAGAGTCGCTCACTCTTCTTCAAGTTCACTGATTACTGAGCTATTCATTATCGCAGTATCCACATCTTTAGCGAATTTCAGAAGAGTCTCACCGTTCCTCTGTACTTAAGTCTCCCACAGTAGGGAAGGGGGGGTATATACGGGCCCTGATAACGACCTTATCGCATCCGGTGTCATGTCAGAAATCCAGTATCGGGTTACACATTTAGGCTCCTTGCTTCCCCCACTCGCTTTCCCCCAGGCAATCACCGGAAACTGATCAAGGTTACCCAGGGGAACCACTCAGGCAATTGTGCTACTTATATCCATGATCACGTAACATAAAAATGTTGGCATCCGCCTCTCCTCCCCTCTGGACCAGTTAGGATCATGAATACCCTCCACATCTTTATCTTTTGTAACTGGGACATATGTGTGATAGGGGTTACTCTGCAGCTGGATATCATAGCTAGGGGATCAGGCTGTATCTATTTGTTAACAACAAATTACGTTAATAAAAGACTACCTTGTACGTTGTATTGTACTTTATCAAACCCATGCTGGTAGGTAATTTCGGCCGTGTGCCGTTATCAAGCTCATTTTCTGTATTACATATCTTGCTCGTCACGTTCTTTTACGTCAGGCTGCTGCACGTAGGGCATGCTACGATGGAGTACGACTTCTGATTTTATGTATGTTAGATAAAAAAATATGATGAGCACGATACATGACACAGGGCCGGCCGTGGTGGCCGAGCGGTTCTAGGCACTACAGTCTGGCACCGCGCGATTGCTACGGTCGCAGGTTCGAATCCTGCCTCGGGCATGGATGTGTGTGATGTCCTTAGGCTAGTTAGGTTCAAGTAGTTCTAAGTTCTAGAGGACTGATGGCCTCAGACGTTACGTCCCATAGTGCTCAGAGCCATTTGAACCACGACACAGGAAATGTGCTTGATACTGGCTCACGGCCGAAATTAACTACAACACGCCTTTAATAAGACACAACACGGCCGTATTTGTAAATACCAATATTACATGACACCACCAGAGACCACGTCCAGGCCCAGACAGGTCTGTAAGTACTCTCATTTTTGTGTATTTTTCCCATATTTTTTGTAGTTTCCCCAGTTTTAAGTAATTTCCGCCATTTTTCCTATTTTATAACCGGAGACACTCTGGAGCATAGGGAGAGGTTATCTCTATGTGTTTATAACAAATTACCTCATTCCAGGTCTGTTCGTTACAACAAACATTATGAGGTACGCGTGGCCTACGGATACAATCTTTCGTTAAAAATCAAAATGAGCTTGGTCGAGTGTTCGAACTCCCTGTGCTTAAAATTTGAATAAAATTCATCAGTAATGGCAGAAGAGTGTCGGCTTAAGAATTCACCCTCATCCCGCCAACGGCCTTGTCAGAGACGGCGGACAGAGGTTGAGGACACTCAGCTATCCTTGGGGTAGGAAACTGCACCTAAAGGTGGAAGTATCAGCAATGGTCAACTCGTGAGGATGAAGAAAGCAATGGAAACCACTGAATTAAAGACACATAATGTGCATCCGCAGGACTTGTGGTCTGTAACTGAGAAAGATGTCATGATAATCTTTACATTGGCAAATGATTCCGGAATAGCCCCCTTTCGCTTCTCCGGGAGGGAACTGCCAAGGGGGAGGCGACCACAAGAAAAAGACTGAGTAACCAACGAAAGGATAACGTTCTACGTGTCGGCTATGGAACGTCAGAAGTTAGAACGGGATAGGGAAGCTATAACATCTGAAACAGGGAATGCTAGATATAGTAGGCGACAGCGACGTTAAATGGAAAGAAGACAAGGATTCCTGTGCAGATGAGTATGAGATAAAATCAACAATAGCTGAAAATGGTATAACGAAAGTAGGATTCGTTGTGAATAGGAAGATAGGACAGAGAGTGAGTTACTGTGCACAGTTCAGTGATACGGTTGTTCTTATCAGCATCGATAGCGAACCAACACCAACAACAAAAGTTTGAGCGGAGGATGAGGAGGTAGAGGATATACAGGGTTATTACAAATGATTGAAGCGATTTCACAGCTCTACAATAACTTTATTATTTGAGATATTTTCAAAACGCTTTGCACACACATACAAAAACTGAAAAAGTTTTTTTTGACATTCACAAATGTTCGGTATGTGATCCTTTAGTGATTCGGCAGACATCAAGCCGATAATCAAGTTCCTCCCACACTCGGCGCAGCATGTCCCCATCAATGAGTTCGAAAGCATCGTTGATGCGAGCTCGCAGTTCAGGCACGTTTCTTGGTAGAGGAGGTTTAAACACTGAATCTTTCACATAACCCCACAGAAAGAAATCGCGTGGGGTTAAGTCGGGAGAGCGTGGAGGCCATGACATGAATTGCTGATCATGATCTCCACCACGACCGATCCATCGGTTTTCCAATCTCCTGTTTAAGAAATGCCAAACATCATGATGGAAGTGCGGTGGAGCACCATCCTGTTGAAAGATGAAGTCGGCGCTGTCGGTCTCCAGTTGTGGAATGAGCCAATTTTCCGCGGGCTACGCGTGAAACTTGCCCGCACGCGTTCAACCGTTTCTTCGCTCACTGCAGGCCGACCCGTTGATTTCCCCTTACAGAGGCATCCAGAAGCTTTAAACTGCGCATACCATCACCGAATGGAGTTAGCAGTTGGTGAACCTTTGTTGAACTTCGTCCTGAAGTGTCGTTGCGCTGTTATGACTGACTGATGTGAGTGCATTTCAAGCACGACATACGCTTTCTCGGCTCCTGTCGCGATTTTGTCTCACTGCGCTCTCGAGCGCTCTGACGGCAGAAACCTGAAGTGCGGCTTCAGCCGAACAAAACTTTATGAGTTTTTCTACGTATCTGTAGTGTGTCGTGACCATATGTCACTGAATGGAGCTACAGTGAATTTATGAAATCGCTTCAATCATTTGTAATAGCCCTGTATATGACAATATTGAACGGGTAATTCAGTAGGTAAAGGGAGATGAAAATGTAATCGACACAGGGGACTGGAATGCGGTTGTAAGGGAAGGAGTAGAAGAAAAGGTTACGGGAGAACATGGGCTTGCTAGTACGATTGAGAGAGGAGAAATACTAACAGAGTTCTGCAATAAATTTCAGCTACTAATAGTGAATACTCTGTTCAAGAACCACACACATCATGTGCCTTTTGCACAGCCCTACTAACCTGACTTCCACTGCGTGATGTATTCTACTTCAGGGCCTCTGAACCTCTTCTCTGTAGCCAAGTGTGTACCGACATCACCCAAGAGAACAGTTACTGCTGTTTTATCTCCTTCTGTCAGTATATAATCTAGCGTGTTCCAAAATTGGTTCGTTTCCGCTTTGTCTGTTCTGCTTTTATTGTTTGTGGGTGCATTTGCAGTTATCTCTGTATCGGTTTTGTCTCCTATCTTCATCGTCATCTCCTTCTCGCCCTCCCACTCAGTAACACAAGCCAAGCTGTATATGTCTACCAAAAGTGCTGTGCCAGATATAAAAGCCTGTAGCTTAACCCTATAATATGTGTTACCTTTAATATTGCACATTTTTCTGACTCCAGTGTGTTCCCATCCGTGAATCTTGTTTCTGGCAATGTCAGGACACCAATTTCATACTCGTTTATGCTGTCCAGCTTTGCCACATCGATATAAAAAATTCTATTTGTGTGTACCAATCATTTTTCAGCTATGAATGCTTTGCATCTTCAGTGGTCTACAATACAAAGAAAATAATTTACATATACATTTTTGATATGAGATATGTAGTGAGTCTTAGTAGCTCAGTTAGATCTATTTCTGTTTGCTACTCTATGGCTATGTTTTTTATAGTTACATTTGTTTATGTCCTATTCATGCCTCAATTTATTGTCCTGTATGCGCTCCCTCCATCTCTCTCTCTCCCTCTCTCTCTCTCTCTCCCTCTCTCTCTCTCCCTCCCTCCCTCCCTCCATTATACCATAAGATTGCAATGACTCTTTTATCCCAGTGTGATGGTTATTTTCCTTTATTAGATGCTCTGAATATGTGGAATGGCAACATTTGGCTTCAGTGCCCTTGTATGTTCTTTGTGCAGCCCAATATATTTAGAGTTGCAGCTGTTACATATTAATTCATATAGTTCTGAACTGTTGCATTTATCTTTCTCTGTTTTCAGAGTGTTTACTTTCTTCTGTATTGTTGTTTTTATCTCTACGGATGGGTTAATTCAATGTTTTTTGAAGATGCTAATAATCTTCAGACTGAGATGGTTGTGGTATGTGTCTTTTGTGTTGAGGGATCTGTTATCTGGCGTGAAAGTGCATTGTGTTATTGTTATGTCTTGGCATATCTGGACTGTTTTCAGTTCTGCTGTCTTCTTTAATGGCATTACATAGTTTGTCTACCATGTTGCTGTTGTATCCATTGTTTCGTGCTATGGTGATGAATATAATTAGTTGTTCTTGATTGTTCTTTTTGCTTAGAGGTATTCTGCCCAGTTTGCATCCTTTTTGAAGCTGTGTCTGCTGTTATATTATGTGATTTTGAGGTCAAAGAATTATATTGTCCATTGTGTTTCCAGGATGGTACATGGTATTTAGTTTTGTAGTTAAGTACATTTGTGCAAATTCTGTAGTGCAAAACGTGGGAATACTCTTGAAATTATAACAGATCTCCCACGAATATCATCTTTACGTATTTTCTGGCTGGTTCTCAGTACTGGTGCTCATGAACTTTTTGTACGAAGTTATTATACGAAGTTATTGTATGTTTTTGACATCTTTCAATATGTTTTTCATTCTTGTTTCAAGATTTCAATCAAATTTTCGTTCCCCAGTACTATTTTTGTAATATCTCTTTTTATTATTCATGTATTCCTGTTTATCCATGAGCACTACGGTATTACTTTTGTAGGAAATGTTCCTATATCCTGATTGTTTTCATTTATTGACTTAAATGTGAGTGCTTCTTTGTTATCTTTCTTTTTGTTTCTGTGGGTTTTCCTTGTTTTTTGATGATACCGTTTACTTGTTTTGTTATCAGTTTGCATTAATCCTAGTTTTATCTCCTTGTGCTACAATATGTTCTTTTTCCATTATGATGTCCTGATGTCTGCATTTTTTAATTCAGTCTCATTAATGTTGTATTTGTGATTGTAGTGTGTGTATGTATGTGTGTGTTTTCTCCTGCAGTTGTTTCCTCATGACTGTATTTAATTCTGTCTTTCGTGTATTCAGTTGTTCTGTCGATACTTTCTTAGCTATCTGTTCTCCTTTATCTGTCATCTGTCACAGGATTATTCAGGTAAATCTCTACCTACAGGTACGAACGTAACAGGTTTTTGTTTAGCTCAAGTTTTTTTGCATATTGCTGCCAGATTTCATTATTTAACCAAGATCGTTGTGCTGTTAACTTGGATTCTTGTTCTGCTTGAAAATCACAACATTAATGTAATTTCAAAGCACTTGCTATTGTTCACAACTTCTGTTGAATTTCATATTATTTCTTGTCCTGTGGAACTGGATGAGGGCCATCTTATATGTGATGTAGGCCTGTAAATTTTAAGAGTTATGTCGAGGACTTGTTTTAGTTTGCTAGCTTTCGTCATGGTATGTAAATGGTTTTTAATTTAAAGATCCCTTTTTGGGCTTATCTCTAACGTCTGATTCATTCTGGATGCTGTGCTACTCGGGAATTCAGTCTCTCCCTTCTATGGTGAGGCTGGCTTCCTAGAATCAGATAGCCTGTTTGTGCCACCCAGAGTCTATGGAGGATTAAGTACCCTTGGGGTAAATTACTGTTTATTATGTGCTCCATGGCTACTTCCCAAATCAAAGCATTAATTGAGCTACTACAGTGGCAGTAGTGGGATTACAACTGAGGTAGTGAGATCTATAGGATATATAGCGGTCAGTCCTGCAAAGGTGAACTTCTCTGACTCTTCTGGAACTCTTCTGAAACACACACACATCACGTTTGTTCCTGTCACAGCCCATACAATGTATGGATTTTAACTTCAGTTTCAGTCTGAAGAGAAAGCCTCTTCTCTGCCTTTGGGATTATCACCTCCTTCCGCCATAGAAGGCGTTGATTTCCTTCATTTGTCACCCTCCTAGACATGTCTCTTTACTGGGAAATATTGTCCAGAGCCAGACAAACTCAGGTTTTTCAACAAAGTATTATTCTTCCAGAGACCGACTACATGACATATATGTTTGTAATTACCTGCGTGTACATTATTTCGTTTAATAAAAAATTGGGAAAAGACGTTGATGCACATTTGCACATGCACTGGTCAGCCGGAACATAATGACAACCTGCATAATAACCATTATGTCCACCTTTTGCATGGATAACAGCAGCGTCACTTCATGGCATGGAAGAAATGAGGCCTTGGAGAGAACTGGCAGCACATCTGCACGCAAGACTCACCTAATTCCCGTAAATTCCTGTGAGGGGGGCGATAAGATCTCATCCCACGTTCAATTGCCTTTCGTATGTGTTCGTATTTGATCCGGTTTAATTCGGGTGATTTGGGGGGTCAGCACATCTATTGAAACTCTCCAATGCGTTCCTCGAACCACTCCATCACACTCCTGATCTTGTGACATAACGCATTATCTTGCTGAAAAATGTCACTGTCTTTGGCAAATGTGATCCAAATGAAGAGGTGTACGTAGTCTGCAAACAGTGTACGATAGTCTTTGGCCATCATGGTGCCTTGCATGAGCTCCACTGGATCTATGGATGCCCATATGAATGTTCCTCAGAGCATAATGAAGCAGCCGAAAGTAGTATGACGAAATACGTGACATTGCTGCCAAATTTATTCAAGATGGTGGATCCAAGATGGCAGTGTTAGATGCAGCAACGTCGTAATGGCGATAAGTTCAAATATTGGCAGGAAAAAAGGTCAATTGGGCCTCCTCCACTAACCTAACTCCCTCCCCTCACGTCCCCAAGAAAATGGTGGGAAAATTTTGACGTGAAATAACGGCGGGAAAAAAGGTCAGTTGGGCTACCTTCACTAAACTAAGTAATCCAACGACCATCTCTTCCTAGGAATTGGTGGGAAAAGGACTGTCTATGCTGGACTGCTGGATTTTGCATGCATTGTTTATTTATACAATTTGGGGACGCTGATGTACAGACACGTTCACTACGCGTAAAACTGGCAAAATAATGCATGTGTAACGCTCTGCAGGCACGTTAACAACGCTTAAGCAGCCGAAATAATGCAGTGCACAAACACTCATTGCATATAAAAATGTAATAAAGATCTATTCCCTACAGGGGTCCTTGATTGCGTAACGCGCTGATAACGGACTTAGACTCTACAGGCAGCAGCGGGCTGGTGTTATGCCGAACGCGCGCTGTAGTAACACTAGCAGCGCGCGTACCCTGGTGCGCCTGCCTAGCGCCGAGCGAAGTCGGGCGGCTTGCGTCACCGTACTTGTTGTACTTGCTGAGAATGTAACAGTAACTGGAGACATTGCTTTGTACTATAATTATTAATAAAATGTGATCCTTGACGTCTGTAACCGCTAGACGTACATCGCGAACCGGGGCTCAAGGATGCAACAGTTTGAAAAAAATTCGAAAACATAGTGCTGCACTGCCCGCTGAGCGCCTAGCGAGTCGGTGACTCACGGGATAACTCCCGCCTGCTGCTGCCTGCAGAGTCTAAGTCCGTTATCAGCGCATTACGTAATCAAGGTCAACCACACTCTATATAAGCGGGCAGTGCACGCCAGCTGAACCGTTCCGCTGGGAGCTTTGTCTGCAACAGCATTGAAGCACTATGCCTCGTCGACGTGTGTATCGTCAACGCCGCCACCGCATTCCAGTCTACAAACATATTATAAGCCTCGAAAATAAACTTGGAGGCAACGTAATACCTCAAGCAGTAATCTTAAATGGACCTACACTCCTGGAAATTGAAATAAGAACACCGTGAATTCATTGTCCCAGGAAGGGGAAACTTTATTGACACATTCCTGGGGTCAGATACATCACATGACCACACTGACAGAACCACAGGCACATAGACACAGGCAACAGAGCATGCACAATGTCGGCACTAGTACAGTGTATATCCACCTTTCGCAGCAATGCAGGCTGCTATTCTCCCATGGAGACGATGGTAGAGATGCTGGATGTAGTCCTGTGGAACGGTTTGCCATGCCATTTCCACCTGGCGCGTCAGTTGGACCATCATTCGCGCTGGACGTGCAGACCGTGTGAGACGACGCTTCATCCAGTCCCAAACATTCTCAATGGGGGACAGATCCGGAGATCTTGCTGGCCAGGGTAGTTGACTTACACCTTCTAGAGCACGTTGGGTGGCACGGGATACATGCGGACGTGCATTGTCCTGTTGGAACAGCAAGTTCTCTTGCGGTCTAGGAATGGTAGAACGATGGGTTCGATGACGGTTTGGATGTACCGTGCACTATTCAGTGTCCCCTCGACGATCACCAGTGGTGTACGGCCAGTGTAGGAGATCGCTCCCCACACCATGACGCCGGGTGTTGGCCCTGTGTGCCTCGGTCGTATGCAGTCCTGATTGTGGCGCTCACCTGCACGCCGCCAAACACGCATACGACCATCATTGGCACCAAGGCAGAAGCGACTCTCATCGCTGAAGACGACACGTCTCCATTCGTCCCTCCATTCACGCCTGTCGCGACACCACTGGAGGCGGGCTGCACGATGTTGGGGCGTGAGCGGAAGACGGCCTGACGGTGTGCGGGACCGTAGCCCAGCTTCATGGAGACGGTTGCGAATGGTCCTCGCCGATACCCCAGGAGCAACAGTGTCCCTAATTTGCTGGGAAGTGGCGGGGCGGTCCCCTACGGCACTGCGTAGGATCCTAAGGTCTTGGCGTGCATCCGTGCGTCGCTGCGGTCCGGTCCCAGGCACGTGCACCTTCCGCCGACCACTGGCGACAACATCGATGTACTGTGGAGACCTCACGCCCCACGTGTTGAGCAATTCGGCGGTACGTCCACCCGGCCTCCCGCATGCCCACTATACGCCCTCGCTCAAAGTCCGTCAACTGCACATACGGTTCACGTCCACGCTGTCGCGGCATGCTACCAGTGTTAAAGACTGCGATGGAGCTCCGTATGCCACGGCAAACTGGCTGACACTGCCGGCGGCGGTGCACAAATGCTGCGCAGCTAGCGCCATTCGACGGCCAACACCGCGGTTCCTGGTGTGTCCGCTGTGCCGTGCGTGTGATCATTGCTTGTACAGCCCTCTCGCAGTGTCCGGAGCAAGTATGGTGGGTCTGACACACCGGTGTCAATGTGTTCTTTTTTCCATTTCCAGGAGTGTATATACTTCCGAGGCTGCAGGGTTAATTTTACTCTGGATGTCGCTACTGGAAATTCTGGTAGTGGTTGGTTTACCCTAGCCATTGTTCGTTGTGTAAACGCCTCACATCCTGGACTCGAATCCTTAGCGGAATGATGACCAGATGTGTCGGGTGCGCATGCCGGTCCAACATGTCCCACATGCGAAACGCCTCTGAGCGCATGCTGTTTACCTAGCCACTGTCACTGGTGTGCTGGCACATCGCCTTTTTACCTGTGGGTACAGCGCCAGTCTAATTGCCAAGCGGAATGTTTGCCTAGTGACCCACCCTCGCAGGCACAGCTAAAAGGTTTTCACTGTTGTACTGACGTCTCAAGTCTATGTAAGTCTCCCTCTAGACGCACCATAGAAATCTATTGCAATGCTTCCAGAAAATGTTTATGAAAATATCCCAGACTAACACAGGATGTATTCTTCCTAGCAATCCTAATGGGACAGCCCATGTGTAACTCTTCCTCGAAATTGTAAAGTGCTGCTTTCAACATATATATCTGAAACGGTAAACGTTCGCTCCTGTTTTTACCGTTAAAAACACTTCATTATGTCTGTGTATGCTTGTGAAAACACCGTTAATCATAAAAGCATTCTTGTTGTTCGGAAAGAGAGCACTCTCTAGGCACAGCCAAAAAAATCGGGACAATAATGCAAACAGAATGCGTAAAGAAAAAAAAAATAGTTGGACTTTTTTGTGTCCTACAGGTGCTGGTCTGGAGATGTCCTAACGCCACAGTGGCAGACGAGGGACAGCATCCCACCAGAGATAGATAGTCTGTTTCAACTTGTCATTGAACACTTGAACATCTGGTTGGTCTCAGAACTTTCCATAGGTATCTTTCCCCCATCTTGTTGAACCAATCTCTGAAAGATCCTTTGTCCCAGCACAAAGAATGTCTTGTGAACTAATGGATCATACTGATAGACTATTACTGAATTTACCCACCAAACTGCTGCTACTGCTGCTGCTGCCAGTATGGGAGCACTGTCTGCAATCTTTTTTCTTGAGACAAGACTTTCAGCAGCAAAACTATTTTGTGCTGATCGCCATATTGCACTGACAGTTAAAGGCTGCAGAAGTGGTCTACAGATCATTAAATATGGAAAGACATTCCGTCAATTACACTACTCTGCTACTGCCGAGGAAAGCTTGAATATTTCAGCTTGAAGCTGATCTCCAACCTGGCGGTATCACCACATGTAATATCGATGCAGTACACACAAAAAATGGATCAAATGGCTCTGAGCACTATTGAACTTCTGACGTTATCAGTCCACTAGAACTTAGAACTGCTTAAACCTGACTAACCTAAGGACATCACAGACATCCATGCCCGAGGCACGATTCGAACCTGCGACCGTAGCAGTCGCAGGGTTCTGAACTGAAGCGCCTAGTACACACACAATTCTTATCTAGCTCCATACCAAATCACCATTTCTGCATCCTGCATATAACTGTCGACCTCCAGCCAGCCGTATATATACCATGAAGACAGACAGCATAAGCACAAGCACCATATGTACTCTTCGCAGCAGTATATACTTCCCGCGAGGTTGGATGGTCATCCAGTGCAGCCAACGGTCCCAAGTCATCTGCCCCCAAACAGACACATGTCCTATGCATGACCAGAGCACCCTCAGCAGACCAAGGTCACTCTCCGAACTGTTGTACAAAGGCTGGGTCAGTTCTCGTTGGCACAAAGGCGTTACTGCTTCTGACCCCCACCTGCTGACTTGCTTGCTTTTTATACGCATCTCCAGACTCTGGGATTATAAGAACATGTGTATCTTCATGTAGTTCACCACAATATCATACCATTTACGCGATACTTCTCGATATCAAGCACATAGAAATATCACTTGCACAGCAGTATCGCTTTCACAGTATAATTGCGAAGTTACAGACTGCAAATTATTTCTCTAGAAACCTGAAACCTTTGCGAGGTGTAGCAAGGTGGGACGTGTTGTAAACCATGGAGAACGAGAACATATCTCCTCTGCGAAGACCTTTACGTGAAAACGTGAAAAAAAATTGTGAAAACTGATAATTCCTCTCACGAATACCGATGACGGTGATATAACAGATTCCAAGCCATCCTCATAATGTACGAAGACAACCAAGGTGTTTCTCATGCCTATAGAACCAGCAAACGCGTCTTTCACCTGTCCTTCACCTGCTAGATGCACACAATACACACCACAGTTGATGTTCTTCAACCAAATAACCAAATAATGCCCTAGCGCAAACAGACGTGCATACTGAATCTTCTCAAATTTCCATGGAGTGCACACGCCACAGCGAAGGCTCTCCAACACAAACTGAGTATTAATTCGTTATTCAGCCGTCTAGAGGGCGATATGGTTAGGTCAGCTACATTCCTGTACCCCACTCGCCCTCTCCATTTGGCCTGCTCCTGCCGTAATCCAGAAATGTGATTAGTTATCGTCACAGCCACCGCCGCTGCATGCCTAGCACCCCCAGACAGAATCGTCCTAGGAAACTGACGAAATATACACTACTGGCCATTAAAATTGCTACACCACGAATATGACGTGCTACAGACGCGAATTTAACCGACAGGAAGAAGATGCTGTGATATGCAAATGATTAGCTTTTCAGTGTATTCACACAAGGTTGGCGCCGGTGGCGACATCTACAACGTGCTGACATGAGGAAAGTTTCCAACCGATTTCTCATACACAAACAGCAGTTGACCGGCGTTGCGTGGTGAAACGTTGTTGTGATGCCTCGTGTAAGGAGGAAAAATGCGTACCATCACGTTTCCGACTTTGATAAAGGTCGGGTTGTAGCCTATCGCGATTGCGGTTTATCGTATCGCAACATTTCTGCTCGCGTTGGTCGAGATCCAATGACTGTTAGCAGAATACGGAATCGGTGGGTTCAGGACGGTAATACGGAACGCCGTGCTGGATCCCAACGGCCTCGTATCACTAGCAGTCGAGATGACAGGCATCTTATCTGCATGGCTGTAACGGATCGTGCAGCCACGTTTCGACCCGTGAGTCAACAGATGGTGACATTTGCAAGACAACAACCATCTGCACGAACAGTTCGACGACGTTTGCAGCAGCATGGACTATCAGCTCGCAGACCATGGCTGCTGTTACCCTTGACGCTGCATCACAGACAGGAGCGCCTGCGATGTTGTACTCAACGACGAACCGGGGTGCTCGAATGGTAAAACATATTTCGGACGAATCCAGGTTCTGTTTACAGCATCATGATGGTCGCAACCGTGTTTGGTGACATCGCGGTGAACGCACATTGGAAGCGTGTATTCGTCATCGACATACTGGCGTCTCACCAGGTGTGATGGTATGAGGTGCTATTGGTTACACGTCTCGGTCACCTCTTGTCGCACCGACGGCACTTTGAACAGTGGACGTTACATTTCCGATGTGTTACGACCCGTGGCTCTACCTTTCATTCGATGCCTGCGAAACCCTACATTTCAGCAGGATAATGCACGACCGCATGTTGCAGGTCCCGTACGGGTTTTTCTGGATACAGAAAATGTTCGACTGCTGCCCTGGCCAGCACATTCTCCAGATCTCTCACCAATTGAAAACGTCTGGTCAATGGTGGCCGAGCAACTGGCTCATCACAATACGCCAGTCACTACTATTGATGAACTATGGTGTCGTGTTGAAACTGCATGGGCAGCTGTACCTGTACACGCCATCCAACTCTATTTGACTCAATGCCCAGGCGTATCAAGGTCGTTATTACGGTCAGAGGTGGTTGTTGTGGGTACTGATTTCTCAGGATGTAAGCACCCAAATCGCGTGAAAATGTAATCATATGTCAGTTCTAGTATAATATAATTGTCGAATTAACACCCGTTTATCATCTGCATTTGTTCATGGTGTAGCAATTTTAATGACCAGTAGTGGATTTTTGATCGCTGTACTTACAATTAAATATTGCGATTTCAGTCTCAATCGGATGACTTTCAACAACGCGTGAAGTATTGGAAATACCCCCTCTAGACGACTGTGGCTCTGGAAACGGAAATATCTGTACCAGTCATATGACTTGACATAATTTTCCAAGTAAAAAAACAAAATCTTTCATTCCCTTTGCGGCTATCGCAGTATTCCACGTCAAATCCATATCTTCCCTTACGACAGGGTATATCCATTTTCTTTGCACAGGTCGGAACACACAGACATACATCATAAGCCTGATGGTATGTATTTTCCGTCGGAACGAAAAGTGATGTCATGATGGCGTGGTTAGAAGTGACATAAAATCGACAGAATTACGAAAAAGTACGGAAAATACGCGTAAATTGACGAAAAACACATTAAATGCGGGAAGTTGAGGAAGTACTTGCATGTCTTTCTGTTGGCGCAGAACAACTCTTGTACATGGGAACGAGTATGCGACAGGAAAAGGAAAACGGGAAAACGTTGACATGGAAGCACCGGTAACGAGAGAAAGAGTCGTTTTTTTTTCGTTTTGGCAGCGTTCTGCTGTATGTATTTTGAGGTAATAGTGGTACACACGAGTTGACTGCTGTCTCTGATGCTTTGCTGGGAAAAAAATGACAATAGCAGAGCAGTGTAATTGAGGAAGTGTCTTTCTATATTCAATGATCTTTAGTCCACTTTTGCAGGCTTTAACTGCCAGTGCAATATGGTGATCAGCACAAAATAGTTTTGCTGCTGAAAGTCTTGTCTCAAGAAAGAAAACTGCAGACAGTGCTCCCATACCGGTAGCAACAGCAGTTTGCTGGGTAAATTCAGTAAGAGTCAATCAGAATACTCCATTTGTTATGCAAAGCCATCGGAGCCTCTACAGGCTGGTTAAAACAAGATGGGGGAACGGTATCTATGGAACGTTCTGAGAGTAACGTGATGTCTTCTTTGTACAAGTGTTCTAAAACAAGTTGAAACAGACTTTCCATCTATGGTGGGATGCTGTCCCTCATCCGCATTAGGACATCTCCAGACCAGCAGCTGTAGGACACCGAAAATTCCAGCTATTTTTTTCTCTTCTTTAGGAGAGTGCTTCGAATTCTCTTTCCAAATAACAATAACGCTTTTTTGATTAACGGTGTTTTCGCAAGCATGCACAGATGTGATGAAGGCTTTTAACGGTGAGAATAGGAGCGAATGTTTAACGTTCCTGAGACATATGTTGAAAGCAGGACTTTACAAGTTCCAGAAAGAGTAACATGTGACGGATGGGCTGTCCCATTAGGATTACTAAGAAGAACGCATTCTGTTATTCAGGGATATTTGCGTAAACATTTTCTGAATGCATTGCAGCAGATTTCTATAGGATGTCCAGAGGGAGATTTACATAGACGTGAGACGTCAGTATAAAAGTGACAATCTTTTAACTGCACCTGTGAGGATGGGTCGCTAGACAAACTTCTCACTGTTTCGCTGATAGCAACCCCCAGAAGTTGTCACCCATCCACAAAACTCAACCCCAACTCAAACAAGCATTGTCAGTCAATCATTATGTGGTAACAAACAGCGCACCAATGCACGGATGGGATGGAAAAGACACCATCACTGTACTGTAATAATAAGCAACACAACTGATAGCTCAAACAATCTTAGCAATTTTACAGTAACTTCATCAACGGCCAGTGATGTGACAGCATGTTTCGCCAGTTTCATAGCAAAACCGCCCCTTCTCTATTTTGCGACTATCACTGCGAATGTAGACAGATGTCCATTCACTTTTAATTCTCGAACACACAAACCATCAAAGTATACCAGAAAGCACTCTACATAGTTCTAACACCTCGAGCATAGTGCTTAATTTACGATCTATCTCTCCGCGTATGAGAGTCACAGAGCATCGTCACTGTCTAAGGTTAAAATTAGAGAATGAAAGACCCTCCTCACACTGTTATTGACCAGCCCGCCCTGCAACAGCGTCACCAAATTAATATGCAACCGATCACAAGAAGACCGCTACACTCCACGTCTCATGAATGAATCGAGCTTTCTGAGTCCTAATCCATCCAAGTGCACGAGATTTATCGAAATGCGCCCATGTCGAGGACCTTAGCACTCCTTATCGATGTATAGTAACAGATTTCAAAGTGTTGTGATGTAACAGCAGACGGTTAAGAAGAGTATGAAATGAATAATTTTTATGCACAATGGGCCCTCAGACAGGTGGAGTTCGATGCATTTTTACGTAAATCAACCAAGCTATCAATTCTAAAGTATTGTTCTAGAGTCTAGGATCGGTACCTGAAAGGTATTTAAGAGATAACATAAACACACACACTCCTAAGGCTACAACATTCTGCCGGTTCTCTAGACATAAGAAACATTTTAGTTGACCTTGTACATTATGGCGATGATTTGGAATCTACTACATCACCAACATCGGTATTCGACAGTGGAAATATCAGTTTCCTCTATTTGTTTTGTGTGGGCGAATAAATGTCTTTGCAGACATGACAAGTTTCTATTTATTCAGTGGTTTATAGCGTGCCCCACCTAGCTAAGGTTTTGGGTTTGTAAAGAACTAATTTCCAGTCTATATATTGGGAATCATGTTGCACTAGCGATCGGTAGGATGCTGCCTAGTGCTTGATATCGAGAAGTACCGAGAAAATGATATAATATTATGGTGAACCAAGCGAAAAAATACATGTGTTCTTGTAATCCCCGAATTTGGCGATGTGTGTAGAAAAGCGAGAAAGCAAGGAAGCAGGTTCGGAGTAGAAACAGTAACATGTTTGTGCCGAGGGGAAACAATCCCAAATTTGTAGAACAGTTCTGAGAGCGACATCAGTCCGCTGTGCATGTGCTAGTCGCACATGGGGGGTGGATGACTTGTGATCATCGGCTGCGGGAAAATATGTAGTGCTGAGAGGAGTATATATATTGTACTGTCCATCTTCGTGGTATATGTATGAATGCTGTAAAAGGTATGATGTTGTTTGGTGCAGGATACGAATTGTATGATTATTACACCGACATGGTATACGGTGATATATTGCTGGGTTGGAGATATGTTTCACGTTCTAATATTCAAGCTCATCTCCTCAGTGGGAGAGCAGTGTAACCAAGTAAGAGTCTTTCTGTATTTGACAATTTGTATGGTAGTTTGTAAGATTTAATTGCCAGTGCAATATGACGATCTGTGTAAAATAACTGCTGAAAGTCTCGTCTGCAGAAGGAAAAAAGGAGGATGGTGCTTCCAAACCAGCAGCATCAGTAATTCGGCGGGTAAATTCGATAAGAGCCAATCATAATGCTCGATTCATTCACATCCTTTGTGCTGGGATATAGGAGCCTCTACATAGCAGAGGGAGCGTTTGTGTGTGTTGAAAGCAGGAAGGGTAACACGTGATGGACCAGATACCACATTAGGTCCATGAGGAAGACTGCATTCGAAGTTATTCTGCGCTATTTTTGTAAACAGTTTCTGTTAGGGCAAGAATTTCCGTGCATACAATCTAAGCCATCAAGAAAGCGAGTGTTAACTATTTCTGGGCCACTATACAATTTCCATGAGGTCGACTCGATTCTTATTTTTACATAGTCATGTGATATCAGTATAAGATTGAGAACCTTGTTAGATGCACTTGCGAGGGTTTGTAGCTACACGCGCGCACTTCGTGGCATTGCATTAGTCACGCTGGGCAGTTAAGCATGGTTAGATGCACCTCTCATGTTGCGCTAGTAACGATGCACTCTGTGCTACTCTGTCATCAATGGTAAAGACACTTGCTGCCCAGAGGCATCTCGCGTATTAGACTGGCATGACCGTGCCTTGGAGTTCCATGACACTGGTATATCACTGACTGTATACTTGAAACTAGAAATAACTGTCACCTGCGTCTGCTGGGCGCGTCGCGTCTGTCTGTGACGGCACGCGCGCCCCTGGAGCGTCTGCGCTCCTGCCAGCTCACGTCAGCAACGGTGCCTATGTGAACACATTTTGAGAGGAATTTGTCCAGTATCAAGTATGAAAGGGATGTCACCGCCTCATGCTTGAGGGCAACTCTGCGTGGTTTGACAGCTGACAGGCGCGTCAATTTGATGGGGCTGCCCGTAGTCTCCTGTGTGGTCTAGTGTACTAGGGGTGGCAGGGGGTGCTTGTGCGTGTTGATTGTGTGTCTGTTGCATTATTTTGCGAGCGGATTTATAGTCTGTGCTATGCATTATTTGGACAGTTCACGAGTTGATTTCGTTTCTGCACTGCACATCAGTGTACTGCATTATTTAGCAGTAGTTTGCATGTCTGTGCTGAGATTATTTCGGTAAATTAGGCGTTGTTTACATGTCTGATGACCGTTATTTAGAGGTAGGTTACAGGTCTGCAGACTGTGTATTATGACACCAAGAACATCAGGGCGAGTGTTTTGTGTCAGTGTGATAAATATACTCCATCCCTAAATAAAATGTTCCAAAATAAATAGAGTACACTCCTTCCTTACTCTTCCCAGCAGCCCAGCGCAGGCTGCATCATTTTAGCGCCATTTTCCCCCTTCAGACCACTATCTTGGATTACGTCACGGGAGTGATGACAGTTCCCTTCCGGTGGGCAATACTGTATACTAGGTCAGTTGGACTCTAGATTTCGTGGTCGAGAGGCTGCCTGCAAAATAAAGACTAATGTCCAGCACAGTCAGAGTCCTTTTTCCCGCCACCCCCCCCCCCTCCCCCACCATCTTGGATTACATCACGAAATGGACGACAGCGCTCTCTGGTGGTGGTACTGTTTACTAGGTGTAGATCTCGTGGTGAACACATTGTTTGTCGCCATCTTGGATAGTGGTACTTGTTTCATCAGCTGACGACATGGCTGCCATCTTTAATTACGTCACAGAATGTGCAACAGTGCCCTCTTGTGGCAGTACTGTGTACTAGGTCAGTTGGAGTATGGACCTTGTGGTGGTACTACCTCTAATTGTTTAAATAAAGACTGGTGTATGATTTTGACAGTTGCTGCACAGGATTAGCCAAGAGGGTCTAAGGTGCTGCAGATATGGACTGTGCAGCTGGTCCCAGCGGAGGTTCGAGTCCTCCCTCGGGCATGGGTGTGTGTGTTTGTCCTTAGGATAATTTAGGTTAAGTAGTGTGTAAGCTTAGGGACTGATGACCTTAGCAGTTAAGTCCCATAAGATTTTCGCACACATCTGAACATTTTTTTATTTTGACAGTTGACGATTAGCAAGCATGTTTGCAAAGTCTTTTAGATGGATTATTATTTTGACAATTTACGAGTTGTTTGGCTCTCTGAATGTAAATGTATTGCATTATTTACAAGTGGTTTGCATGTCTGTAAATTATGCAATGCGTTATTGTGACAGTTTACAATTAGCAAGCACGTGTGTAGAGCATTATACATGAGTTATTTAGGAGTAGTTTGCAGGTCTGTGTGCTGTGTGGCATGTCAGAGCGTGTGTTCTGTATCAATGTGATAAATATACTCCATCCCTAAATAAGTTGTTCCAAATAAATAAAGTACACTCCTTCCTCTCTCCAGCAGCCCAGTGCAGGCTGAGTCCTTTTCTCACCAATCCCTAGGAAGAGGTGGCAGTCGGGTGACTTGGTTAGTGGAGGTGAGCTTTGTTTCCTGCAATATTCTTAGGTTGGTAGAGAAACTCCAAGTGACCTTTCTTTGCCACCAAAATTCAAACTTGGCGCCAGTTCCTAGGACAAGGTGACAGTCAGGTGATGTAGGTTAGTGGAGGTAGTCCAAGTGTCCTATATTTCGCGCTATTTTCTTAGCTTAGTAGAGATATGTGAATTGACCTTTCTTTTCCTCCAACATTCAATCTTGGTGCCAGTTCCTAGGAGGAGGTGGCGGTCGGGACACTTAGGTTAGTGGGGGTAGTCTATGTGACCTATCTTCTCGTGATTTTCTTAGGTTAGTAGAGGTAACCGTAGTGTGATGCATTATCCTGTTGGAATTTGAACTTCCCGCCATTTTTCTGGGGGTGGAGATGGGAGGGGGGGTTAGGTTAGAGAAGGTAGCCGAAATGACCTATCTTCCCACCAAAATTCAAACTTCCCGCTAAAAGCCTCCATCTTGGATGACGTGTTCGTTGCCATCTTGGATGACGTCATCTCGCCATCTTGGATAACGGTACTTTGCCGTAGAATCACCCTTGCCCCAATACTGTCGTGTAATAATCGCTGTATATCCTGGCGACTGACTGCTTAACCAGAATGCATGCCACAAACAGCAGGGAGTTATCCCTCATGACATTTCACCTCACAATTTAAGATTTTTCTTTTATCTTAGGTGCTGCTGCTGTTGCTGTATGCTGTTTCTATGGTTTGAAAGCGACCATCATGACCACTCCATCGACTCCTGCTGTTGCCCCGACTGTGAGGGCAGCTATAAGGATACCCATGAAGTGAGGCAACACTACTGCCCCAGCTGTAAAGCTTTCATTGGGGCTTACGAGAAATAGCTGTCCAATGAGTCCACTTGTTCAATACTCTGTTGCTGTGAGCTGAACTAACCAGCTCGAGTATAAACTCCGTCCACGGCACCCACAAAAAAATACACTCCACCTATGTGATGCTTTGAACTAACAGTAAAGATTTACTTCATTTTATAACCATCAAATCGCCGAAGTGCCAAAAATGTTGTTAGTACAGTTGCAGATTTTCTTTTTCTAAGTTTATCAATACGTGTTCCACTGTGTAATGCAAGACAAGAAAATAAAAGATGGAAAATGTCATTTGAATTACAGTGTTTGAATATTTACGTACTTTTCTATCGCTTGGTGAGCTGTGGGATGCAGAGACTGCCTTAAACCTGCTGGCCTACTTAAGGCTTCACCAGTGGAGCCAAGAAGCTGTTCGACATCTGCTGTCACGAGGGGGAGCCACTGTTGGTGCTTGCCCAATTGCTGCAGTGGACACTGATGCCGTCGGCCCCTGTCGCCTAATTGGGGACCACAGGTCGACATCTGCACGACAACGAATACCTCAGATTGGGCTGGAGGGCGAGTCACCTGGGTGCATGTGTTCGCCGTCAAGCAGAGGACTTCGTAGGTCAGCCTGCAGAGCTACTGGTTGGCTATAGGCCGCGCCGTCCACGACACCTGGAGGGCACCGACCGGTCATGAGATGAAGGCTGTCACACGAGTCGTCCTCTGTGCATCAGTAGTGCTGGGTAGGCGTGTGCCCGCTGCTACTGCTGACAGGGCCCACACTCCACAAGGCTGACTGAGCAACCAGCGCCCTGCGAAGGCAATTCTGTGGTTGTGAATAGTGAATATGTCTCTATGAAATAATGTTTTCTTGACGCATAAGAGCGTGCACAGATCGTCCTCACTGCACCTTGCTTGGCACAGCTCGAACGACAGTCTGTTTCAAGACTATAATATGTTTTGCAAATTTTGTAAACAGCCGCTCAGGTTTAAAATGCTAAATTTTAGGTGAATTTATTGATTTTATTAATCATTTTCTCATACAATACGTTTGGGTTTTCGTAATCGTTATTCATCAAAAGAAAATGGTATCTGTTGCACATAATACTTGGAAATGGTTTTACACAACTGGCCATTAAAATTGCTACACCACGAAGATGACGTGCTACAGACGCGAAATTTAGCCGACAGGAAGAAGATGCTGTGATATGCAAATGAATAGCTTTTCAGAGCGTTCACACAAGGTTGGAGCCGGTGGCGACAACTACAACGTGCTGACATGAGGAAAGTTTCCAGCCGATTTCTCATACGCAAACAGCAGTTGACCGGCGTTGCCTGGTGAAACGTTGTTGTGATGCCTCATGTAAGGAGGAGAAATGCGTACCATCACGTTTCCGAATTTGATAAAGGTCGGGTTGTAGCCTATCGCGATTGCGGTTTATCGTATCGCGACATTGCTGCTCGCGTTGGTCGAGATCCAATGACTGTTAGCAGAATATGGAATCGGTGGTTTCAGGAGGGTAATACGGAACGCCGTGCTGGATCCCAACGGCCTCGTATCACTAGCAGTCGAGATGACAGGCATCTTATCTGCATGGCTGTTGCGGATCGTGCAGCCACGTCACGACCCGTGAGTCAACAGATGGTGACGTTTGCAAGACAACAACCATCTGCACGAACAGTTCGACGACGTTTGCAGCAGCATGGACTATCAGCTCGCAGACCATGGCTGCGGTTACCCTTGACGCTGCATCACAGACAGGAGCACGTGCGATGGTGTACTCAACGAAGAACCTGGGTGCACGAGTGGTAAAACGTCATTTTTTCGGATGAATCGAGGTTCTGTTTACAGCATCATGATGGTCGCCTCCGTGTTTGGTGACATCGCGGTGAACGCACATTGGAAGTTTGTATTCGTCATCGCCATACTGGCGTATCACCCGGCTTGATGGTATGAGGTGCCATTGGTTACACGTCTCGGTCACCTCTTGTTCCCATTGACGGCACTTTGAACAGTGGACGTTACATTTCAGATGTGTTACGACCCGTGGCTCTACACTTCATTCGATCCCTGCAAAATTTCAGCAGGATAATGAACGACCGCATGTTGCAGGTCCTGTACGGGCCTTTCTATATGCAGAAAATAATCGTCTGCTACCCTGGCCAGCACATTCTCCAGATCTCTCACCAATTGGAAACGTCTGGTTAATGGTGGCCGAGCAACTTGCTCGTCACAATACGCCAGTCACTACTATTGATGAACTGTGGTATCGTGCTGAAGCTGCATGGGCAGCTGTACCTGTACACGCCATCCAAGCTTTGTTTGACTCAATGCCCAGGCGTATCAAGGCCGTTATTAAGGCCAGAGGTGGTTGTTGTGGATACTGATTTCTGTGGATCTATACACCCAAATTTTCTTGAAAATGTAATCACATGCCACTTCTAGTAAAATATATTTGTCCAGTGAATACCCGTTTATCATCTGCATTTCTTCTTGGTGTAGCAATTTTTATGGTCAGTAGTGTAATTATCCCAGACGACAAATCAAGCAGCAAGTGAATGTATTGAAAGCTATCCCTGAAACTCTGTTCCATTCCATAAATGTTAACCAAGCGCATATAAACCTTCGTTGGCCTCCTTCGGCAGGTTACGTCATGTGCAGCAGGCCGCCAGCGAGTCGTCATCAAACGTCACCCAGCAGCTCCAGAACAACAACTCATCTAAGACTGTTCCATCAAAGCAGGCTGCAGTTCCTGGACAAGCTGCATGAGTCAACGGTCGTGCGATCTTTGCATGCTTTCATCAGAACCAAGTATTTTGCGTCATTTTGTGAACTGTAATTTGCAGATGGCATTTTACAACAAAATACGTGAAAAATTCTCTGCGTGAACCCTACAGTTGTTTCTTAACTGAGGTACACATCTTTATTGGTATTATCTATAAATACACACACACACACACACACACACACACATATATATATATATATATATATATATATATATATATATATATATATATATATATATATATACAGGGTGGTTGGGTGGTCCATTGATCACGACCGGGCCAAATATCTCACGAAATAAGCGTCAAACGAAAAAACTATAAAAAAACGAAACTTGTCTAGCTTGAAGGGGGAACCAGATGGAGCTATGGTTGGCCCGCTAGATGGCGCTGCCATAGGTCAAACGGATATCAATTGCATTTTTACATATTCGTGTAGTATGTAAAGAAATATTAAAGTTTTACTTGGATCACATTTTTCGCTTTGTGATAGATGGCGCTGTAATAGTCACAAACACATGGCACATAATTTTTGACGAACAGTTTTAACAGGTAGGTTTTTAAATTAAAATACAGAACGTAGGTACGTTTGAACGTTTAATTTCGGTTGTTCCAATGTGATACATGTACCTTTGTAAACTTATCATTTCTGAGAATGCATGCTGTTACAGCGTGATTACATGTAAATACCACATTAATGCAATAAATGCTCAAAATGATGTCCGTCAACCTCAGTGCATTTGGCAATACGTGTAAACACATTCCTCTCAACAACCAGTAGTTCGCCTTCCATAATGTTCGCACATGCATTGACAATGCGCTGACGCATGTTGTCAGGTGTTGTCGGTGGATCACGATAGCAAATATCTTTCAACTTTCCCCACAGAGAGGAATCCGGGACATCAGATCCGGTAAACGTGCGGGCCATGGTAGGGTGCTTCGACGACCAATCCACCTGTCATGAAATATGCTATACAATACCGCTTCAACAGCACGCAAGCTATGTGCCGGACATCCATCATGTTGGAAGTACATCTGTGGTGACACCGCCAGACACCACACTTGCTAGGTGGTAGCCTTTAAATCGGCCCCGGTCTGTTAGTATACGTCGGACCCGCGTGTCGCCACTGCCAGTGATTGCAGACCTTGCGCCGCCACACGGCAGGTCTAGTCTAGAGAGACTCCCTAGCACTCGCCTAGTTGTACAGCCGACTTTGCTAGCGATGGTTCACTGTCTACATACGCTCTCATTTGCAGAGACGACAGTTTAGCATAGCCTTCAGCTACATCATTTGCTACGACCTAGCAAGGCGCCATATTCAGTGTCTATAATTACGATCTTCAAGAATGTATTCTGAACAGATAATATTGTGAATCATGTACCGTCAAGAGCGACGTTCATCATTAATGGATTAAAGTTAAGTATCAAACTAATTACGTCCACTTTCTGAATTCTCATTCCTTGTCATGTTCCAGACCTCACGTCAGTATAGTTCTTTCCCCCTCACGCCAGCCTGCGTGAGCTAAAACGCGTGCATTTCGGCCTCCACTCGTAACACGGTGTTGGCTCTTCTGCTAACACAAAACATCGCCATTCTGTCATGCAGTAAAACATCTTGTAGTAACATCGTTAGAACATTACGTAAGAAGATAGCATACATTGCACCATTTAGATTGCCATCGATAAAATGGGGGCCAATTATCCTTCCTCCCACAATGCCGCACCATACATTAACACGCGAAGGTCGCTGATGTTCCACTTGTCGCAGCCATCATGGATTTTCCATTGCCCAATAGTGCATATTATGCCGGTTGATGTTACCGCTGTTGGTGAAAGACGCTTCGTCGCTAAATAGAACGTGTGCAAAAAATCTGTCATCGTCCCGTAATTTCTCTTGTGCCCAGTGGCACAACTGTACACAACGTTCAAAGTCGTCGCCATGCAATTCCTGGTGCATAGAAATATGGTACGGCTGCAATCGATGTTGATGTAGCATTCTCAACACCGGCGTTTTTGAGATTCCCCATTCTCGCGCAATTCGTCTGCTACTGATGTGCGGCGTCATCGTTTGTTTCAGGTCGCGGATGACGTTTCACATGTGGCTGAACAATTTCTGTTTCCTTAAATAACGTAATTATCCGGCGAACGGTCCGGACACTTGGACGATGTCGTCCAGGATACCGAGCAGCATACATAGCACACGCCCGTTGGTCATTAGGATCACAATAGCCATACATCAACACGAAATCGACCTTTTCTGCAATTAGTAAACGGTCCATTTTAATACGGGTAATGCATCATGAAACAAGTACCGTCAGCACTGGCGGAATGGTACCGCTGTTGGTGAAACCACGTACTTACAGGTTTCTGACTATTACAGCGCCATGTAACACAAAGCAAAAAAAGTGGTCCAACTAAAACATTAATATTTCTTTACGTACTACACGAATAAGTAATAAAAATGGGGGTTCCTATTTAAAAAACGCAACTGACATCCGTTTGACCTATGACAGCTCCATCTAGCGGGCCAACCAAAGCGCCATCTTGTTTCCCCCTTCAAGCTATACAAGTTCGGTTCTTTGTAATTTTTTCGTTTGATGCTTATTTCGTGAGATATTTGGCGCGACCACTATTAATGGACCACCCTGTATATACCGGGTGATCAAAAAGTCAGTATAAATTTGAAAACTTAATAAAATACGGAATAATGTGGACAGAGAGATAAAAATTGACACACATGCTTGGAATGACATGGGGTTTTATTAGAACCAAAATGCGGGATGGCGCTCCACCCCATATTGCCAGACGCGTGAATGATCTCTTGCGCGCTCAGCCGCCACTTTCGTCATTCTTGGCCTCCCAGGTCCCCAGACCTCAGTCCGTGCGATTATTGGCTTTGGGGTTACCTGAAGTCGCAAGTGTATCGTGATCGACCGACATTTCTAGGGATGCTGAAAGACAACATCCGGCGCCAATGCCTCACCATAACTCCGGACATGCTTTTCAGTGCTGTTCACAACATAATTCCTCGACTACAGCTATTGTTGAGGAATAATGGTGGATATATTGAGCATTTCCCGTGAAGAACATCATCTTTGCTTTGTCTTACCTTGTTATGCTAATTATTGCAATTCTGATCAGATGAAGCGGCATCGGTCGGACATTTTTTGCACTTTTGTATTTTTTTGGTTCTAGTAAAACCCCAGGTCATTCCAAGCATGTGTGTCAATTTGTACCTCTCTATCTACATTATTCCGTGATTTGTTCAGTTTTTAAATTTATACTGACTTTTTGATCACCCGGTATATACTGGGTGTTACAAAAAGGTACGGCCAAACGTTCAGGAACCATTCCTCCCACACAAATAAAGAAAAGATGTTATGTGGACATGTGTCCGGAAACGCTTAATTTCCATGTTGGAGCTCATTTTTAGTTTCGTCAGTATGTACTGTACTCCTTCGATTCACCGCCATGATTTCATACGGGATACTCTACCTGTGCTGCTAGAACATGTGCCTTTACAAGTACGACACAACATGTGGTTCATGCACGGTGGAGCTCCTGCACATTTCAGTCGAAGTGTTCGTACGCTTCTCAACAACAGATTCGGTGACCGATGGTTTGGTAGAGGCGGACCAATTCCATGGTCTCCACGCTCTCCTGACCTCAACCTTCTTGACTTTCATTTATGGGGGTATTTGAAAGCTCTTGTTTACGCAACACCGGTACCAAATGTAGAGACTCTTCGTGCTCGTATTGTGGACGGCCGTGATACAATACGCCATTCTCCAGGGCTGCATCAGCGCATCAGGGATTCCATGCGACGGAGGGTGGATGCATGTATCCTCGCTAACGGAGGACATTTTGAACATTTCCTGTAACAAAGTGTTTGAAGTCACGCTGCTACGTTCTGTTGCTGTGTGTTTCCATTCCATGATTAATGTGATTTGAAGAGAAGTAATAAAATGAGCTCTAACATGGAAAGGAAGCGTTTCCGACACATGTCCACATAACATATTTTCTTTCTTTGTGTGTGAGGAATGTTTCCTGAAAGTTTGGCCGTACCTTTTTGTAACACCCTGTATACAGGGCGAGTCACCTAACATTACCGCTGGATATATTTCGTAAACCACATCAAATACTGACGAACCGATTCCACAGACCGAACGTGAGGAGAGGGGCTAGTGTAATTGGTTAATACAAACCATACAAAAATGCATGGAAGTATGTTTTTTAACACAAACCTACGTTTTTTTAAATGGAACCCCGTTAGTTTTGTTAGCACATCTGAACATATAAACAAATACGTAATCAGTGCAGTTTGTTGCATTGTAAAATGTTAATTACATCCGGAGGTATTGTAACCTAAAGTTGACGCTTGAGTACCACTCCTCCGCTGTTCGATCGTGTGTATCGGAGAGCACCGAATTACGTAGGGATCCAAAGGGAACGGTGATGGATCTCAGGTACAGAAGAGACTGGAACAGCACATTACGTCCACATACTAACACCTTTTTATTGGTCTTTTTCACTGACGCACATGTACATTACCATGAGGGGTGAGGTACACGTACACACGTGGTTTCCGTTTTCAATTACGGAGTGGAATAGAGTGTGTCCCGACATGTCAGGTCAATAGATGTTCAATGTGGTGGCCATCATCTGCTGCACACAATTGCAATCTCTGACGTAATGAATGTCGTACACGCCGCAGTACATCTGGTGTAATGTCGCCGCAGGCTGCCACAATACGTTGTTTCATATCCTCTGGGGTTGTAGGCACATCACGGTACACATTCTGCTTTAACGTACCCCACAGAAAGAAGTCCAGAGGTGTAAGATCAGGAGAACGGGCTGGCCAATTTATGCGTCCTCCACGTCCTATGAAACGCCTGTCGAACATCCTGTCAAGGGTCAGCCTAGTGTTAATTGCGGGATGTGCAGGTGCACCATCATGCTGATACCACATACGTCGACGCGTTTCCAGTGGGACATTTTCGAGCAACGTTGGCAGATCATTCTGTAGAAACGCGATGTATGTTGCAGTTGTTTGGGCCCCTGCAATGAAGTGAGGACCAATGAGGTGGTCGCCAATTATTCCGCACCATACATTTACAGTCCACGGTCGCTGTCGCTCTACCTGTCTGAGCCAGCGAGGATTGTCCACGGACCAGTAATGCATGTTCCGTAGATTCACTGCCCCGTGGTTCGTGAAACCCGCTTCATCGGTAAACAGGTAGAACTGCAACGCATTCTCTGTTAATGCCCATTGACAGAATTGCACTCGATGATTAAAGTCATCACCATGTAATTGCTGATGTAACGACACATGAAACGGGTGGAAGCGGTGACGATGCAGTATGCGCATGACACTACTTTGACTCAGTCCACCGGCTCTCGCAATGTCCCGTGTACTCATGCGTGGGTTCATGGCAACAGCAGCTAACACACCAACTGCACCCGCTTCTCCTGTGACGGGCCTGTTACGGACCTGTTTGAGTGCTACGACCACACCTGTTGCATACAGTTGGCGGTTTTGCAATGTGCGGCACGTTGGATGCTCTCTGTCCGGGTACCGTTCTGCATACATCCCGCAGGCTTCAGCTGCATTTCGTCGACACTCGCCATAGATGAGTATCATCTCCGCCTTTTCAGAGTTCGAATGCACCATGGTCACAGTTCCTACAACACTACACTATCACAGACGTCTGGTAACACGGTGTACTGCAGTTGGTCTGCGTGCGGAGACGAATGCAGAATAACAATAGCAGCAAGCGCTACATGCGGACACTGCGACAGATAGACCAAACCACAACAGTGCACTAGAGCCACACTCGTAAACACGGTCGTCATCATAAACATGTCCCTGTAGATGCTGCTCGCCGACCGTGGCCCGTGTTTGTTACAACACGCAACTGAACGTCGGAGGTTTCAAGCGTCAACTTTAGGTTACAATATCTCCGGAAGTAATTAACATTTTACAATGCAACAAACGGCACTGATTACGTATTTGTTTATATGTTCAGATGTGCTAACAAAACTAACAAGGTTCCATTTAAAAAAACGTAGGTTTGTGTTAAAAAACATACGTCCGTGCATTTTTGTATGGTTTGTATTAACCAATTACACTAGCCCCTCTCCTCACGTTCGGTCTGTGGAATCGGTTCGTCAGTATTTGATGTGGTTTACGAAATATATCCAGCGGTAACGTTAGGTGACTCACCCTGTATACAGAGTGTTACAGAAAGGTACGGCCAAACATTCAGAAACATTCCTCACACACAAAGAAAGAAAACATGTTATGTCGACATGTGTCCGGAAACGCTTACTTTCCATGTTAGAGATCATTTTATTACTTCTCTTCAAATCACATTAATCATAGAATGGAAACACGCAGCAACAGAAAGTACCAGCGTGACATCAAACACTTTGTTACAGGAAATGTTCACAATGTCCTCAGTTAGCGAGGAGACATGCATCCACCCCCCGCCGCATGGAATCCCTGATGCGCTGAAGCAGCCCTGAAGAATGGCGTATTGTATCGCAGCCGTCCACAATACGAGCACGAAGAGTCTCTGCATTTGGTACCGGGGTTGCGTAGACAAGAGCTTTCAAATGTCCCCATGAATGAAAATCAAGAGGGTTGAGGTCAGGAGAGCGTGGTGGCCATGGAATTGGTCCGCCTCTACCAATACATCGGTCACCGAATCTGTCGTTGAGAAGCGTACGAACACTTCGACTGAAATGTGCAGGAGCTCCATCGTGCATGAACCACATGTTGTGTCGTACTTGTAAAGGCACATGTTCTAGCAGCACAGGTAGAGTATCCCGTATGAAATCATGATAACGTGCTCCATTGAGCGTAGGTGGAAGAAAATGGGGCCCAATCAAGACATCACCAACAATGCCTGCCCAAACGTTCACAGAAAATCTGTGTTGATGACGTGATTGCACAATTGCGTGCGGATTTTCGTCAGCCCACTCATGTTGATTGTGAAAAATTTACAATTTGATCACGTTGGAATGAAGCCTCATCCGTAAAGAGAACATTTGTACTGAAATGAGGATTGACACATTGTTGGATGAACCATTCGCAGAAGTGTACCCGTGGAGGCCAATCAGCTGCTGATAGTGCCTGCACACGCTGTACATGGTACGGAAACAACTGGTTCGCCCATAGCACTCTCCATACAATGACGGGGTCAACGTTACCTTGTGCAGCAGCAACTTCTCTGACGCTGACATTAGGGTTATCGTCAACTGCACGAAGAATTGCCTCGTCTATTGCAGGTGTCCTCGTCGTTCTAGGTCTTCCCCAGTCGCGAGTCATAGGCTGGAATGTTCCGTGCTCCCTAAGGCGCCGATCAATTGCTTCGAACGTCTTCCTGTCGGGACACCTTCGTTCTGGAAATCTGTCTCGATACAAACGTACCGCGCCACGGCTATTGCCCCGTGCTAATCCATACATCAAATGGGCATCTGCCAACTCCGCATTTGTAAACATTGAACTGACTGCAAAACCACGTTCGTGATGAACACTAACCTGTTGATGCTACGTACTGATGTGCTTGATGCTAGTACTGTAGAGCAATGAGTCGCATGTCAGCATAAGCACCGAAGTCAACATTACCTTCCTTCAATTGTACCAACTGGCGGTGAATCGAGGAAGTACAGTACATACTGACGAAACTAAAATGAGCTCTAACATGGAAATTAAGCGTTTCCGGACACATGTCCACATAACATCTTTTCTTTATTTGTGTGTGAGGAATGTTTCCTGAAAGTTTGGCCCTACCTTTTTGTAACACCCTGTATATAATACTACTATATTGAATTTATCGGTTTGTGGCTACTTCACGTCGTTAAATGGTGAAACTGGTTTCCTTTCCGTGCAGCTTGCAGGCAAGGGCCCGCTACACAAGTCACTGCCTGATGTTGCCTAAAGCATCAAAGTGAACTCCTACTACAGATATGTTATGACCTTGTGTTCACTATAACGGTGGAGTAGATCAAATTTGATGATCGAGTACGGACAGAAGGCAGTAGCACAACTCTACGTAAGTAATAGTCTACTGCAAACTCAGTTACAGACACAAAACTATATTAATAATGAAGCTCAGATGATTGAACATGGAGGCGAAGAACTACATGGCAAAAATTTTGGACAGAGCACAGTTATTACTGGAGCGGAAGACACTGCTCAGACAATGATGAAAACCACACATACAAACAATCAGAATACGCTTTCAAAATGAAGAAGTGTAACACAGGACTGAGCGCGAAAAAAAGGGAAATGTCTTCTGTTGGTACATGGTTTGCCTATTACCTTAGCTTTGCAAGGGGGGGGGGGGGGGTTAGTGCTCCAAATGCTATCTCAGCTACGAATAGCCATCGTAATTCCGGAGGATCTCATTTTCCCAACTAGCCAGCAACAAGATTATAGTTTTGAGCAATTGACGCGTTTGGAAGCCCGATAACATTTTATTCAAGATTATTTTTGTTCGTGCAGTTAACTGCCAATCTTTTACTGATCTCGTGTTGCCTGTAACAATCAGTTTAACACTATCAACACTGAGGCAGAATTCTTTGTTGTGGCGGCTAGTTGAAACTTCAGGTTTCGAAGAAAACAGCCAACTGAGCACAGAGTCCTATTTCTCGTAGCCAACCTATCTGCGCAGGCTACTTGGTTTCTTTAGGTTGCCAGAGACTGACTTGCTGTAATGACCAGTACCGCTTTTCTGGCTCTTCGTTGATGTTTCAGTTTGCAAAGAACTGTTCAAATTTAGCATAAAGGGCTCCCCCCCCCCCCCCCCCCCGCAGTATAATGCCACTTCCATTTTATTGGCAGGTCTGTGAGAAAATGTGGAGGAGTATGGCAACAGCTGCTGCTAGTTGGCGAGTGTACGGTTTCATTATTTCAGTTACAATAACAGAGCTGGGAGCTGGTGAGTTAGTGCGAGACCGCTCAAGCTAGCTGCGCGAAACCTCCCAGCACTGGTAAGGAAATTTCTCCACCAATAGGTATCAGTGATGTTGCCGTGAACATGACTAGGGGGTGGCGGAGTGGCATAACAGGTGCGCTGCTACCGAGTATAAATAGCTCGCATTTTCGTAGCAGATTGATTTTCGGCCAAGTAGTAGTCTACTAGAATGTGTGTGTGTGGGGGGGGGGGGGGATGCCAGACTAGAGGACCACGCAGAGCCGCCAGCAGCAGTCACGAGTTCGAATCTCCGTCGCAGTATCAGCTTGCAGTACTAAGTTCAGCCTCCGGACTTAGTGCCACAGTGCAGCGCGTCTTCTGGGATCGCTGCAGTAGCAGCTACAGTCTTGCCCAGGAGACGGCGTGTCGCATCCGATGCACTGCAGCCGTCTTCTACCAGCAACGTGGGCGCGCTCTCGCGCTTCGCACTAAGGACCACTGGGGCGCTGTCATCCACAGCAGAGATGGCCACCGCAGCAAGGCAGCCGATCGTCTTCACGCTACGGCTGTTGATAAAATATCGGTATATCGACAGTTTTTCCAAAAAAGTATCTATATATATCGGCAATATTTTTCCCCGGATAATATCAATATATCGATATCAAAATGGCAATATCGAGTGCCGATATTTTTAGTTTATATTTTTCCACAATTTTCGTAAATACAACCTCTGACAATACAGTTCGGTGAAAAGTCCTGTAACATTAACGTAGATGAACGATAAACTACACTTACCTTACTCTCCATCCAAATAGTCACCTCCCATAACTACCCGATACATGTCCCGGAAACTTTGCACGAAGTCTTCCTTTTGGATGGTGTTCAAAAGGCGCCTCATGGTTCGTTGGATGTCAGGAACATCCTCAAATCTCTTTCCTTTCAAATTTGAGTCGAGGGAATAAAAGTAGGAAGAAGTCTGGAGGATTGAGATCCGGCGAATATGGTCGATGTTCAAGTTGCACCACACCCTTCTTTTGCCAGGAACTGTTTGCCAATATTGGCTGTATGTGGGCGAGGTTGTCGTGAACTAACAACCAGGAACCTTGTTGAGCATACGGGGGTCGTACCCTGCGTAGACATTGCATGAAACGGGTCAAATTTCAACGTACCGCGCAGCGTTCAGCGTCGTTCCCGCAGGTAGAAATTCCTCGTGGATAATGCCTTGATTATTGAAAAAGGTGAAGAGCATCGTTTCGATGCGTGATTTTGTTTTGGAGAACGCCATTCCATGCTTCGCCATTTCGTTTCAGGGTCGTACCGTAGACACCAGGTTTCATACTCGGTCACAAAATTTAAGAAGTTGGGTGTCGCATCCACCGTTTCGACAAAATCCTCTGAAGCGTCTAAAAATGTGCCTGTTTCTGATCGTCAGTCAAGTGATGTGGCACAAGACGACAACACATTTTCCTCTCCCCTAACTCCTGGGCAAGGATTTGTCGCGCGGATTTACGTTTCATCTGCAGTTCACCCGCTGTCATGCGCCCAGTTAATCGACTGTCGTTCGTGATTAATGTCCTCACTCTCCTAATGTTTTCGTCACTGACGGCGGTCGCCGGTCGTGCGCTACAGGGATTGTCAGAAACGCGTTCCCGGTCTCCTCAAAAACGGGCCAACCACTCATGCACCCACTTCATGGACAGTGCTTTATCCCCATAAACACGTACCAGCATTGCATGCATTTCTTTTGGTGGCTTGCCAAGCTTAAAACAAAAATTTAAATTGATCCTTTAATCGTTCATTGTCCTGTTCTCAGTTCAGAACCAACGCACTAAACTAGCACTTCGTCGAACAGGTCTAACACTTAACTCACTCGATGCTTAAGTGAACTACGGTGGGCCGCGCGGGATAGCCGCGTGGTCTAAGGGCACCTAGTCACGGTTCGAGTCCTCCCTCGAGCATGGATGTGTGTGTGGTCCATAGTGTAACTTAGATTAAGTAGTGTCTAAGCTTAGGGACCGATGACCTAAGTAGTTTGGTCCCATAAGACCTTACCACAAATTTCCAATTTTCCAACTACGGTGGCGGTAGGTCGTCAACACGTCCGCTTTGCAGGTTCAGCGTTGTGAGTCGCCAGCGTTGCCCAATCGACCGTTCTGACTTCATTAGCGAACTTCATTGTCAGAAGTTGTATTTGAAGTTGTCCTTTTGGAATTTTAATGGAACATAATTTTACACGAAATGAATACCCTTAGCTGCATAAAGGCGTTGATATGAGTCAACGGGGACAGTTGCAAATGTGTGCCCCGATCGGGACTCGAAGCCGGGATCTCCTGCTTACATGGCAGACGCTCTATCGATCTGAGCCACCGAGGACACAGACAATAACGCGACTGCAGGGACTTATCTCTGGCACGCCTCCCGTGAGACCCACATTCACAACTTATTGTCCCGCACTATATTCATAGTGCCCCTGCCCAACATACTCGCGGCTTTACCGCCGATTCCCGTAAGAGTTCGGGCACTGTTTGTGCATCCGCACATAAGAAGATGGTGAAATGGCCTGTGAGCCTTATACATATATATATATATATATATATATATGGTGTTACAAAAAGGTACGGCCAAATTTACAGGAAACATTCCTCACACACAAAAAAAGAAAAGATGTTATGTGGACATGTGTCCGGAAACACTTACTTTCCGTGTTAGAGCTCATTTCAGTTTCGTCAGTATGTACTGTACTTCCTCGATTCACCGCCAATTGGTCCAATTGAAGGAAGGTAATGTTGACTTCGGTGCTTGTGTTGACATGCGACTCATTGCTCTACAATACTAGCATCAAGCACATCAGTACGTAGCATCAACAGGTTAGTGTTCATCACGAACGTGGTTTTGCAGTCAGTACAATGTTTAGAAATGCGGAGTTGGCAGATGCCCATTTGACGTATGGATTAGGACGGGGCAATAGCCGTGGCGCGGTACGTTTGTATCGAGACAGATTTCCGGAACGAAGGTGTCCCGACAGGAAGACGTTCGAGGCAATTGATCGGCGTCTTAGGGAGCACGGAACATTCCAGCCTATGACTCGCTACTGGGGAAGACCTAGAACGATGAAGATACCTGCAATGGACGAGGCAATTCTTCATGCAGTTGACGATAACCCTAATGTCAGCGTCAGAGAAGTTACTGTTGTACAAGGTAACGTTGACCTCGTCACTGTATGGAGAGTGCTACGGGAGAACCAGTTGTTTCCGTACCATGTACAGCGTGTGCAGGCACTATCAGCAACTGATTGGCCTCCAAGGGGACACTTCTGCGAATGGTTCATCCAGCAATGTGTCAATCCTTATTTCAGTGCAAATGTTCTCTTTACGGATGAGGCTTTATTCCAACGTGATCAAATTGTAAATTTTCACAATCAACATGTGTGGGTTGACGAGAATCCGCACGCAATTGTGCAATCACGTCATCAACACAGATTTTCTGTGAACGTTTGGGCAGGCATTGTTGGTGATGTCTTGATTGGGCCCCATGTTCTTCCACCTACGCTCAGTGGAGCACGTTATCATGATTTCATACGGGATACTCTACCTGCGCTGCTAGAAAATGTGCCTTTACAAGTACGACACAACATGTGGTTCACGCATGATGGAGCTCCTGCACATTTCAGTCGAAGTGTTCGTACGCTTCTCAACAACAGATTCGGTGACCGATGGATTGGTAGAGGCGGACCAATTCCATGGCCTCCATGCTCTCCTGACCTCAACCCTCTTGTCTTTCATTCATGGGGGCATTTGAAAGCTCTTGTCTACGCAACACCGGTACCAAATGTAGAGACCCTTCGTGCTCGTCTTGTGGACGGCTGTGATGCAATACGCCATTCTCCAGGGCTGCATCAGCTCATCAGGGATTCCATGCGACGGAGGATAGATGCATGCATCCTCGCAAACGGAGGACATTTTGAACATTTCCTGTAACAAAGTGTTTGATGTCACGCTGGTACGTTCTGTTGCTGTGTGTTTTCATTCCATGATTAATGTGATTTGAAGAGAAGTAATAAAATGAGCTGTAACATGGAAATTAAGCGTTTCCGGACACATGTCCACATAACATATTTTCTTTCTTTGTGTGTGAGGAATGGTCCCTGAAAGTATGAAAATTCGGCCGTACCTTTTTGTATATATATATATATATATATATATATATATATATATATATATATATATATAATTAATTTTGCTTCGTACTTTTTGAACTTTCATCACGTCCAGTCTTTCACGTCGACTATGTGAAGCAAGTATATGTGGCACAAAAGAAGAACTAAGAAGTAGTCAACTTGCAGCGTGGGGGGGGGGGGGGGGAGGAGGAGGGGGCGTTAATGCAATAACAAGATTTCCGATGTGAAGAAGCAGCTCACCAGTGGCGTTAAGAATCGATTTTTAACGTAACTAGCGTGCTTTTTCTTCACGTTGGCATTCTTCAAAAACAGTTGCTGAAAATAATCAATAAAAATATGAATGACAAGATTGGTCTTTGCGTTGGGCGGACACGTGTGAGGGGAAATGCTGACGTAAACACCGCTCGGCGCTGCCAACAGAAACTGCAACGTTTAGCTTCACCATGTGATTTTGGCACTACAACTGCTAGGTCACTGGCGTTGGCAGAAATGAAAAAAACAAATAGGGAAGTCGACATCAAGTGTTCCGGAAAAATCCGATATGTGACGAAACCGAACGATGGACCCATCGGACACCTTTTACTGTGCCACATACATACAGTTACTATTGACAGCAAAGTGGTTATCGCCAAGCGTGAACTTATATCGTTTTCCTTTCAGTTCTTGGTCTAAGGGGGACAGGCAGGCTGCTAGCTTTTTGATGCGTAGAATATCTAATAATAAAACAATACTTAAATATACAGCTCTAGACCTGGCAGTATATTTAGAATGTGCAGACGATATTTTTATAGGCAGGTACGTCAGTATTTTTTCCGTCAGTATACTAATATGTCGATACTTCTTTTCGATATATGGAGGGCCGATAATGATACTTTCTTATATTTTTAATAATATCAACAGTCCTACTTCATGCTCTTCTGACGCCAAATGTTAGTGGCGCAGTTAACGCAACGAGGTCAAATGCTGCAAGCTCTCACCCCCCGTAATTTCAAGATGTGTGACTGTGTTCCTAATGGTTTGTAATCAGATTATGAGAAGAGAGAGACATCGCATAGAAAAATTAAACAGCAACCTAACTCAGATTGGAGTAACTGCAAATATTCAATACCAAATTAATAATCAAAAAAGGTAAGGTCACTCTTAAATGAAAGATGACATCCTTTAACTTAATCATAGTATTCCTACATCCCCACAGTTAATAGTTTTACAAAATGCAAAATTTGGCAAAATAATAGCTCAAAAATCGCATTACAATTACAAATATTCTTCGTATAAATTGTAGGCAAATGAAAACAAGACACATGGAAAACATGTATGTGAACTGTTTATTATTTCAAAAGTAATTGTCGTAGCTGTTAATACATTTGTCCCACTGTGAGACAACACGGTCTGTGCCTTCATGTAAAAATGTTTGCAGTTGCCTACGGAACAATGACCGTGCTCAGGCGTGCATATATACACTCGAAGTAAATCGACAGCCATGCATTTTTCCTTCAGTTCTCCAAAAAGATGAGGAGAGCTAGGTAGTGTATGTAGGATGTGTAAAGGCTTCCTGGTGAAAGTTCTACAGCGTAGTCGAGACAAACTTGGCAAGATGTGGATGGGCTATTTATTGACAGGTTGTATCGACTACTTTGTAGAAGATTCGGTGCGAAGTCAATACACATCGTGCATACAGTCTCGATCTCTTCAGTGCGATTTCCATATTTTAGGAGCACTGAAGGGAGAAATTCGTGGCCGTCGATTTGCTTCGGACGACGGCGTGCACGATTACTTCTGTAGGCACCTGCAGAGACTTTTCCATGACGGCACCGACCGTCTTGTCTTACAGTGGTATAAATTTATTGACAGTTAAGACGATTTCTTTTGAAATAATAAACAGTTTACTTACTTTTTTCCACCTGTGCCGTTTTCATTTGATTCGCCCTTACAGATCAAAAGCAATAATAAACACAAAACACTCGACCAAACATCTGTGGCTTTGTTACATTTTCCAACGGAGAAACGCCTCTACTCAATCACACACTAAAAGTTTACTGTAATTTACAACTTGGAGCTGGAGTGATTTTTGTGCTTGATACCCACTGAAGAAACTGTAAATATATTATAGTATATGAAGTAAATAATGAAAGGTGTGTTTTTGCATGATTGTCTTCAGAAAGATGAATACACTGACATTGATCCAAGCCCTAACACGAAGTCTAAGGCTCGAATAAATTAAGCTACAGAAATGTTTGATCCAAAAGGAACAACTCTTCGGTGGTAGTATCTACCACTATATAGAAACGCAATGTACTTCCTAGAACCAACAGCAAGTGGCACTTGACAGAATCCAACATATAAGATCAACTGATAACATGAACCAAGTACTCTCATACTTATGAAGCAGTCCGTCTATGTTTCCAGGATAGTTTCTCTTGTTATTTTATTCAGTTGTATAGTATCTAATACTAATCTGAGCCATCCTGCTTTCCAACTACGACCAAGGGATTGTTTTATTCTCTCTTACATTTCTCTGCTGTTCCATATTTCTCCATTCTTTCCATCTTGTTTTCCACAGTGAGCTTTTTTGCTAGTCGCAACCCATATGGACTTATAAAAAATGGGATGTGACGCTTCACTTTTGTACAAAATTCATAGTTAAACAACTATGAATTTTGTACTTGGCCTGGTTTACTGGAAAAGAACTCAGCCAAGAACGGACTACGTGTACCTACTAAACAGTAGTTAAGTAACCCACTTCCACAATTACCATAGACTTTATTTGTTATTTCTGGATTCTTTTACTGTCTGTTTCATCTAGCAAGTTGCAAGCTACCACTCCATTTGAAGCTATACACCAGTGTTCATACAATGCTACGAACACGATTTATGCCCATACATAGTAAACGATCCAGTTATAATGCGATCTGACTTTTGATTGGTAATAATAGATGGCAAAGCTTATGAATAGCGCAGTGGGAGCGAGGAAATTACTCAGAAGTAACAAATTTGAAAAGTGAACATATTCATGAATCGCAAACCGCTTACTACGCAGCTTCAAAATATAATGAATCTCACCTTATAGGCCCCATTTCTGCACAGAAAAAAGTTTTTCTCATCTCTTACTTACACTGCCTAAAAACCAAAAACAATGAGCATGGATGGTGAATTCAATCACGTCATCTCAGATGTCTCGGAGAAGTCCATCAGCGTCAACTTTCATGGGGTGCTGAATTTTTTTCAATTTAAATCGTGAGTTTGTATTAGCATGGGTGTTCATCCGAGTTGTTTCCATTTTGTGCACCAGAAGCAGCAGAAGAAGTTGGAGTCCAGGCAACGGATACACATAACACCACAACTCCCAGCAGCTGAAGAGGGCGGCTGGGTCGGTAGTCGAAATATTCTGCACAAAACTGAAACAATAACTCGGCTGAAAATGTGGAAGCACACCATTAAGCAATCGCACTGAGGATCCTAAGAGCTCAAGTGGTTACAGTTACAGCTGCAGTCCAACAGGTGCTACAATATTTCCTTATTAAGGTATTATGTAACACTTATTTCTTGTGTTAATGTATACGTACGGTAACGATAGCGATCGTACTTGCAATGAATGAAGTCTAAAAAATGTACTGCCATAACTATGTCTGTAGAGATAGTGTTCTGAGCTTTAATGAGTGCAAATGAATCGTTCAGTAAATGTAACAGCAACTGCATGTATAGTGCTGCCTGCAGTCAACGACGTCTACAGAAATCTGTCAGGGCTATGGTGATGACTATGGATTAAAACTAGATAAAGTGCAGAAAGGTATGAAATTAAGGTTATCGGACCTGCATAAATAGAAAGAACAACTGGTTGTTGAGAGTTTCAAAAAGAGTGTTAGACAAGTCTGACATACATGGGAAAGGAATGCAACTAAAGACGAATGGATAGCTTTGCGAGATGAAATTGCAAAATGTCAAAGCAGTACTGGCTAGAGTAGAACTGCAAAGAGAAAGTTTCGTTTACAACGATGTTTGCCAGTCCACAATGAAGGCTTCCACAGAGGTTCGTAAGTGATCATTGGATGCTACGTTAAGAAGACGAGAGGTTTTCTGTGACCTTTCTTTATTCCTGGAAGCGACCACTGCACTGCCACTACTAAGGTTGTTACAGGTGCAACACCGCCAAAGCTTTGATAGAGAAGAGACAAGAAACTGGTGACTGTCATGTTAAAAAGCCCCTGTCAGTCTTCAGAGGCTGTTCGGACCATTTACCGCCAATCTTTATCGAGCAGGGAACCTTTAACAAATCACTCATGGGTCAGTACCAGAAGCATTTAAAATTTATTAAATTTAAATATAAATTGTCAGCGAAAATGCAATCCTCTTTTACCGTACATAATCTTTTTTTCAGCTGAAGACATTACTCTAATACACTCCTGGAAATGGAAAAAACAACACATTGACACCGGTGTGTCAGACCCACCAAACTTGCTCCGGACACTGCGAGAGGGCTGTACAAGCAATGATCACACGCACGGCACAGCGGACACACCAGGAACCGCGGTGTTGGCCGTCGAATGGCGCTAGCTGTGCAGCATTTGTGCACCGCCGCCGTCAGTGTCAGCCAGTTTGCCGTGGCATACGAAGCTCCATCGCAGTCTTTAACACTGGTAGCATGCCGCGACAGCGTGGACGTGAACCGTATGTGCAGTTGACGGAATTTGAGCGAGGGCGTATAGTGGGCACGCGGGAGGCCGGGTGGACGTACCGCCGAATTGCTCAACACGTGGGGCGTGAGGTCTCCACAGTACATCGATGTTGTCGCCAGTGGTCGGCGGAAGGTGCACGTGCCCGTCGACCTGGGACCGGACCGCAGCGACGCACGGATGCACGCCAAGACCGTAGGTTCCTACGCAGTGCCGTAGGGGACCGCACCGCCACTTCCCAGCAAATTAGGGACACTGTTGCTCCTGAGGTATCGGCGAGGACCATTCGCAACCGTCTCCATGAAGCTGGGCTACGGTCCCGCACACCGTTAGGCCGTCTTCCGCTCACGCCCCAACATCGTGCAGCCCGCCTCCAGTGGTGTCGCGACAGGCGTGAATGGAGGGACGAATGGACACGTGTCGTCTTCAGCGATGAGAGTCGCTTCTGCCTTGGTGCCAATGATGGTCGTATGCGTGTTTGGCGCCGTGCAGGTGAGCGCCACAATCAGGACTGCATACGACCGAGGCACACAGGGCCAACACCCGGCATCGTGGTGTGGGGAGCGATCTCCTACACTGGCCGTACACCACTGGTGATCGTCGAGGGGACACTGAATAGTGCACGGTACATCCAAACCGTCATCGAACCCATCGTTCTACCATTCCTAGACCGGCAAGGGAACTTGCTGTTAAAACAGGACAATGCACGTCCGCATGTATCCTATGCCACCCAACGTGCTCTAGAAGGTGTAAGTCAACTACCCTGGCCAGCAAGATCTCCAGATCTGTCCCCCATTGAGCATGTTTGGGACTGGATGAAGCGTCGTCTCACGCGGTCTGCACGTCCAGCACGAACGCTGGTCCAACTGAGGCGCCAGGTGGAAATGGCATGGCAAGCCGTTCCACAGGACTACGTCCAGCATCTCTACGATCGTCTCCATGGGAGAATAGCAGCCTGCATTGCTGCGAAAGGTGGATATACACTGTACTAGTGCCGACATTGTGCATGCTCTGTTGCCTGTGTCTATGTGCCTATGGTTCTGTCAGTGTGATCATGTGATGTATCTGACCCCAGGAATGTGTCAATAAAGTTTCCCCTTCCTGGGACAATGAATTCACGGTGTTCTTATTTCAATTTCCAGGAGTGTATACAGGGTAACTGTTATTGCTGTAGAGTCCATAGCTGAGACTTTTTTTACTTGCCGCTATTAAAACGTCGAGTAATTGAAAGACACCTAATGACTAGGATGAGAACAGCTCTGCTGAGTTTTCCAGTTGCAGTTGTCTAATGATTTTTGAAACTGTACACCTGACAGCATAAAAATTGGTCAGCGAAAACCTCAGCGGGAGTTAAAGGCCGGTATAGCACTGACGTGAATGAAATGTTTACCGTGGGAGCACGCAGACGAGGAAATGACATTGCAAAAATTGCAGGAAACTAATCTTGTCAGTATTCTAGATATGTTCTAGAAAGACAATAATATTTTGCAAGTAAAATATGCTGGTATTATCTATAGATATAGTGCATGTTAGCTGTGTAGATATGTCTTTAAATGGCCGCCGTAGCTGAATAAATAACGCGCATTCCTTACGTGAAATGTGTCTCATATTCGAATCTGTAAGAACTTTCTTCGCCGACCCATTTCTCTGGTCCCGGCAGTCTGTAGTGAATGAACCTCTCCACTGTATTACCTGAAACACTTTTCGATGATGTACAGCTAGTTTTCCTCACAAGATGCGTCGGAATTTAGGCTACAAGTCCGTGAGAGTCACTTTTCCCGGAAAATGACCTCCATGGTGCCGAAAACTTAAATTTACTGTCTCTGCCGACCACTGGCGACAACATCGATGTACTGTGGAGACCTCACGCCCCACGTGTTGAGCAATTCGGCGGTATGTCCACCCGGCCTCCCGCATGCCCACTATACGCCCTCGCTCAAAGTCCGTCAACTGCACATACGGTTCACGTCCACGTTGTCGCGGCATGCTACCAGTGTTAAAGACTGCGATGGAGCTCCGTATGCCACGGCAAACTGGCTGACACTGACGGCGGCGGTGTACAAATGCTGCGCAGCTAGCGCCATTCGACGGCCAACACCGCGGTTCCTGGTGTGTCCGCTGTGCCGTGCGTGTGATCATTGCTTGTACAGCCCTCTCGCAGTGTCCGGAGCAAGTATGGTGGGTCTGACACACCGGTGTCAATGTGTTCTTTTTTCCATTTCCAGGAGTGTATTTATTTTTCATATCTACATATTTGCAGCCTCCTGCTACTAGAGGACTTCGAACTGAACCCTATATCATGGCGGTGTGAAACGTAGTTATTTAGGAGCGTGAGAAACAGAGTGCTGCAATCGAATTTCGAATTAGAAGACTTCGTCCACACTTGGAACAGCCTCTCCTTCAGAATGACAATGCCAGACCACACACGAGTGCTGCGACATCCACATCAATCCTACGCCTTGAATTCACTGTCATCGATCATCCTCCATACTGTCCCGACTTGGCCCCGTCTGATTTTCTTCTGTTTTCAGAACTTAAAGAACGCCTTCGAGGACTTCAGTTTGATAATGATGAAGCGTTGCAAGCAGAGGTGAGTTTGTGGCCCCATCAACAAAGTCAAACATTCTACAGTGACGGTATCAACAAAGTGGTCACTCGTTGGGAGAAATGGGTTCGTCGCCAGGTCGACTACGTTGAGAAATAAATATGTAGACGTGAAAAATAAATATGTAAAATGTGAATAGTATTTGTTTTGTTCGAAAAACTTCAAGAGTTTTCGTACAAAAATTTGGAAGCATTACTTTTCAGCACGCTCTCGTAAGCTGAAATTTGCGGAAAGCGTTTCTGTGCCCTAGTGCAGACTGCTAACGAAGGTCAGAGCACACGAATAGTTCTCAGACTTGCGATTGGCTAGATACCCCAGTCAGCGGCACTATAAGACTCCGGCTGTTGCCCACAGCACGACTCGAAAACCAGGAGCGATGGTCTGGGGTGTCATTTCTTTTCATAGCAGAACCCCTTTGGTTATCATCTGTGGCATCTTTAGAGCGCAAAGGTACGTCGACGATGTTCTACGCCTCGTTTTGTTGTCCTTCTTGGCAAGCCATACTGGGCTTACATTTCAGCAAGATAACGCCCACCCGGACACGGCGAAAGTTTCGACTGCTTGTCTTGTCCTCTTTTCATAGCAGAACCTCTCTGGTTATCATCTGTGGCATCTTTATAGCACAACGATACGTCGACGATATTCTACGCCTCGTTTTGTTGCCCTTCTTGGCAAGCCATCCTGGGCTTCAGCAGAATAACGCCCACCCGGACACGGCGAAAGTTTCTACTGCTTGTCTTCGTGCTTCCAAACCCTCTCTTGGCTAGCTACCTCTCTATAGTTGACAACGTATGGAGTATAATGGATATTGGGCGGGGCCCTCCAAACACCTCGGGATTTTGACGATCTAGAGCGCCAATTGGACAGAATTTATCACGATATCCTTCAGGAGGACGTCCGACAACTCTGTCAATCAAATCCAAGCCGAATAACTGCCTGCATAAGGGCCAGAGGTTTCTCTCTACATGTACATCACACCTACCAACTCCCGTCCCATTTGGATACTTCCCTCTTGACGCGTCGGCCTCTTTTTGTGATAGAGTGTACATAAATGATCTGATGAAAAGGATGAGCAGCAATATGCGACTTTTGCTGATGATGCTATAGTACACGGGAAAGTATCGTCTTTGAGTGATTGTAGTATGACACAGGATGATTTACAAACTGTATTTGGTACGAAGAATGGCGGATTGCTCTAAACATAAAAATTCTGATGAGTAGGAAAAATAAATGTATTGTACAAATACAGTACCAGTGATGTATTGTTTAACACATTCACGTCGATTAAATATCTAGCCATAACGTTGCAAAGTGATTTAAAATGGAACGAGAACGTAAGAACGGCAGTGGGGAAGGTGAATATTCGACTTCGTTTATTGGTCGAGTTTTAGCCCTTCTACAAAAGAGAATGTGCATAAACGACTTCCCCTCCCCACTTTTTAGTGCTGTTTGTTTGTGTGTTTGGGATCCCCACTAGGTCGCATTAAAGGAAGACACCGAAGCAGTTCAGAAGCATGCTCTTAGATTTGTTATCCTTATGTTCGATCAACAAATGAGCACAGACTGAGGTAGTACACTAGACTCGCATTCGGGAGGACGACGGTTCAAACCCGCTTCGGGCCATCCTGATTTAGTTTTTCCGTGATTTCCCTAAATCGCTTCAGGCAAATTCCGGGATGGTTCTTTTGAAAGGGCACCGCCGTCTTCCTTCCCCACCCTCCCCTCAGCTGATGTGCCCGATGACCTCGCTGTCTGGTCCTTTGCCCCCAAATGAACCAACCAACCAACAAACGAGTTTTACAGTGATGCTTCGTATATAATACCCTTCGCTTTACACCATAAGATTGCTTGTTTACTATGTGTGTAGATGTAGATGTAGACTCATTCTCTAATACGAGGGCTATTCAGAAAGTAAGGAACGATAGATGGCGAAATGGAAACAACAGTGAAAATCAAAACTGTTTTGTTTGCGCCGGCCGAGGTCGCCGAGTGGTTCTAGGCACTACAGTCTGGAACCGCGCGACCGCTACGGTCGCAGGTTCGAATCCTGCCTCGGGCATGGATGTGTGTGATGTCCTTAGGTTAGTTAGGTTTAAGTAGTTCTAAGTTCTAGGGGACTGATGACCTCAGAAGTTAAGTCCCACAGTGCTCAGAGCCATTTTCTTGTATTATTGGCAACAGTTAGCTACATCTTCCAGCTACTTCTCTACACAGTCGCCGCTCGACTTAGACATCTGTCGTAGCGTTATACCAACTTTTCAGTTCCCTCGTTATAGAAAACAGCTGCCGCGCGGGATTAGTCGAGCGGTTTTGGCGCTGTAGTCATGGACTGTGCGGCTGGTCCCGGCGGAGGACACGTGCAAAGTCGAATTCCTGTACCTTGCCCCATCGTCAACAGGCTATCCGTATTCGCGTAATTGCTCTTATGAGGAAAGGGAATTTGATGGGTCGGAGGCCGAAACACAACGTGGCATTCCTGAATGCGCTGCACAACGATGGATAAAATGTTGTCGAGATGGTGCAGAATCCAGAAGGCATGCGGGAACTGGACTTCGCAGTGTAGCAACATCTGCTCAAAGTTATTAACTCGACGTCACGTCGCACCAAAGCGTTGCAATTGAAACGTACTTTTACATTTCCAATTCAGTGGATACGGCTCGTCACCGGTTTAGGGAGGGCGGACTGCTTAGCAGACGGAATGACATATCAAACACCTTTCAGCCGTCTAGATTAGGCAGCTGAACTGCCGAGGTCCCGCAACCATCTCTGAAATGATAAACATACAGAGACTTAGCAGACAGATGCTCTTCAGGAAGAGGCTCCCTGGTGATCATCGACTCTGCTGATAAGCGTTTGCAGAGGACAGTGTCAGTCGTGACGCCAGAACGTAATATTCTCTGACGAATCGGTATCGGCGTCAGCGAATGATGGTACAGTACGAGGATACAGGCCACAAGGTGCCGCTTCGTCCCCAAATGAATTCATTAGTTATCTTGCAGTGGCCGTCAGTTGTCGGGCAGTTAATGGCTAGACGTGTTCCCTTGGACCTGGAATGCTTCACTGTTTAGATGCTCGACTTGATGCTGCCTAGTATACTCATATTATCAGTAATATTTTGGTGCGCTATATACTGAGGGAATAATCTTGTACGTCAGCAATGGTGCAGCAGTGATTTGGAGAACAAAATATTATTTCTCTCCTCAAATGGTCTCTTTCTGCTCAAGATCTAAACCCTATTGAAAAAAGAATGGGCAGAGACGAAACGGACCGTGTGAGAAAATTGGCCTGATCCGCGCCAAGAACACGTGAGGAATTTTGGAACATCACCCTAGCTGGGTGGGAGGAGGGGGCAGAAAATGAGATTTATTACCCGCCTCATAGGCCTCCTTGCTCGCAGAGTGCAAACAGCCACTGAAGGCCTTTGGACGGGATGTTAAGTGATAAAGAAGGCTCATGCTGTACCCTTTTGAGGTCCGATACCATCTTAATAAGAACCATGAACTGATGTGTTAATTTCGTGATCTCTATTGGTTAAATAAATTAACGGAGTAATTTTAGAAATGAGCTCTAATGCTACATGTCAAAAAGGTATTAATATTTCTGCTGCTCTCACAGGTGCAAGAGTTATTTGCTTTTATGAGCAGTGCCGTACACACCGTAGTGTTATTGGCTTCTGCGTAATATGGCGCGTAATTCAAACTTCAACCATGCTCATTTTTTGTGCTGTCAAGTGTACGTTTCTGAGGTGTATACAGTTGAAGAAGTTGGAATGATTCTCGTGGTAGCAGCACTCCTGGGTAACGTCTATGTATCGTTTTTGTGGTCTGCAGCTCGAAAACGAGTTTCATGCTAGTCTGCTCTATGCAGGCTCCTTCATCTCTCCATAACATCTGCACTTCCTTTGAACCTGCGTGTAGTTGTTTTGCTTTGGTATACGTTTACAATTTTTATGACCCCCCCCCCCCACGTCCCCACGATTACCAAATCGCCGATTCTTTGATGCCTTAGGATGTGCTGTATCACTTCTTTTAGTCAGGTTGTTCCATAAATTTCTTTTTTCTCCAGTTCCTCATTAGGTATTCGATGTATCCACTAATCCTTAGCATTTCCTATACCAGGAAATTTCAAACGTATCTGTACTCTTTTTATCTGAGCTGTCAACAGTCGCCACAGTCCAGACACATACCATTAGAAAAGACTGTATAAAATTTGAATTTATATTCCACGTTTACAGATCTGTCTTTCCATACGTGTCGTAATTTAGTCCTTTGCGTTTTTCATTAGTCTAGAGGTTAATGTGTTGATAATCGACGTTAAGTGTAGTGCTCCATAACTTCGTTACATTCACATTGTCACACGCCATACGAAGTGTTGTGAATCCTCGATATTAAGAGTTTTATTAAAGTTTCTCACTATGAGAGTACTGAAGTGCGATCTGTTTTAATTGTTGATAACCATTCAAAAGCCAAGATCGCACTAAACATATTTTTTATTCAAGACAACCAGTTTCAACAGTCTTAGCTGTCATCTTCAGGCCTTAAACATTCTTTGTAGTAAAACTTGTTCATTTTACGCTGAAACTCACTGCACAAGGTTTCAAGTGGATAAAACTCAGCACGTTGTGTGTTTTTAAATATTTTAGCGATGACAAACGTTTACAATGTGTTGAGTTTTATCCAGCGTAAGATGAACGCGTTTTACTAGAAAAAAAGTTTAATACCCGAAGATGACAGTTAATAGTGTTGAAACCGGTTGTCCTGAATAAAAAATAGTTTTTGCGATATTGGCTTTTGAATGGTTTTTAACAATTAAAAGTTTTATCTTTCTATTAAGGGATCATACTGTGTTACTTCCAAATATTATCGAGCTCCTCATCCAGGCCTTAAACGGCCAAAGACTGTTGACCAGCTGTAATGTTATCCGCCGCGATTCGGCATCAGGCAGATGCGGTATGGAGGATCGTGTTGTAAGCAAGCCGTTCTCTCGGGCGTTTTGCCAACTTTCCAGACCTTCGAGCCGCTACTTATCATTCAAGCAGCTCCTCAATTGGCATGGCGAGGCTGACTGTATCCCGTACCTGTGCTCCCAACAAGAGAAAATACTTGGCGGTACCGGGAATCGAACTTGGGTCCGCTACCTGGCAGCCGTCTACACTGACCGTTAGCTACGCAGAGGGACTCCAAATATTACTAGTACTGTACTTCTGTAAATAAATTTTCAGATGCTGTTACTGCAAGCATTATTTTATGGCAGCATGCCTTAGTGCGATGACGATGTGGTGATGCAGGCGCTATTATGTCTTCGTATAAGAGAAAATTTTCTCTTTTTGTTCTTAACCGTTTAGTATCTCATTAGCGAATTCGAGACAGTTTGGCTCAGTTTCGTATGGTGACGCGTTTTTGGAATGTTAATATGTCGTTGAAGTCCCCTGCTTTTGTTTGCCTCAAAATGAGAAATGTGGATATAACTATAAAATATGGAGACTTGTAAATTCAGTTTAAGTCAATTAAATAACACGAACATGTGCGATTCCTCGAAAATATTGTAGTGTATCTGAAGATAAATGCCATTTTGCGAGGCCAAAGCAGATGGTTGGGACGGAAGACGATACACTGTAGCGTCGCAGCTATTACGCGACTGCAGATTTTTGCAGTAAGTTTTGTTGCGTTATGGCAAGCTGTTTTGAAAGCCTGCAATATAGTAGCATTCGGCGGCGGACAACTTGAGGCCTACCGTATGTGTCATAGCCACACCTATCACTAAAGCGGACTGTGGGAATGCTCACTGTGGAACATACTAAAATCACGCACTCCCCTTAAGAAACTAAATAACTATGTTAAATATTATCTGTTTTATTCCAAATATGGTACATGATCTTTTGTTATTCAGACGAACTTTGTGTCAAAATTTGATACCGCTACGTATAACACTTTCGGAGATATAAAAAACCCATTAAAAAGTACATAACTGACACTTAAGAAAATAAATTCAGATAGGAACAATAAAAGTTTATATTTCTTTTGTTATTTGAAAACAGTAATAGCTCTCTCATTGTGCTGATTTATTTTATAAAGATTTTTCTCTCGTAATGAAAATAACAGTTTAAAAGTTAATATTTATATTTTATATTAGGGTGAGAGTAAATGAGAATGAATGTGAGTGTGTATGTGGGACATACGTCAAATTTCAATTCTATATTGTATTACACCTTACATAACTAGCAAGTGTTACACCACTAAGGTCTCATGAAAACTGTAAATCCCCCTAACTGGTAGATGATGTATGTCTACGAGTGTTTTCTTTTGTAATAAGGCAGTCAGAAAGGTAATGAGAGGATAATCAGTTCTGACATATATTTCAAGCATACCTTTCCCTTAGTTTTCGTTTGGTTTGGTTTGGTGGAACATTTTGTTAATACTTGGAACATGAAATTGCGTAAATGCATCTGCGAATGTTGATTGGAGTAAACCAGTTTAAGCGCGAATATGATCTTGAAAGATTAGTCTGATTGACTTCATTTTGATCAACCAATCAGAGTAAAGTCTTTCCTACACATTGGAATGAGTAATATACCCTGAAAGCAACAGCATTCTGACAGTCGTGGACTAGCTGCCAGACGAGAAGGTCATGTTACACGTGTCCGAAAAATTGTTTGTAAATTGAAGAAGTGACTGTTATATCACGTTAGGTTTATATCGCCATGCAAGCAGATGCATTTACGGACAATTCTGTGAAGTTTGGAAGATTTTGGTGTGTTTGTTGTAGAGAAAACCGCGTGTGAAACTATCGGCCTTTGTGAATAATTCTGCTTGGCGTGTCCAGTATCATTAACAGAACATTTTTGGCGAGCATCTTCCTTTGAAGAATCCACTGAAAAGGACCGAGTGTGAAACTCATTTTGTAGCAGAGTATTGACTGTATTAATCTCGTAACGTTTCGGGTTCGACTTAGTAAAAAAAAAATGGTTCAAGTGGCTCTGAGCACTATGGGACTTGACTTCTGAGGTCATCAGTCCCCTAGAACTTAGAACTTCTTAAACCTAAATAACCTTATGACATCACACACATCCATGCCCGAGGCATGGAACCGTAGCGGTCGCGCAGTTCCAGACTGTAGCGCCTAGAACCGCTCGGCCACACCGGCCGGCGACTTAGCACGTATCTGGCTGTCTTGAGTGTGTTATAAGCTGCATGAACTAGTAGTAGATGTGATATCGACATAAATGTGGGCTTGTTGCCACCATAACTAAAAGTCAATAAAAAACAGTATTGGGAAGCGGACTTTTCAATGAAGGGAGGAAGCATCCACTTTTTCCTATTATTACTAGAGGTCTACAGGTTTATTTTGTTACCTAAGTTACGCGGACTATGCATCCGTAAGTATGGGTGATGGTTTTCTTCAACACTGCTTTTAACATCGTCTACATAATACCTACGAATGCAGAGCAAAGAATGGTGAACGAATGCTGTACTGAGGTAGGTGTACATTTATTTGCAGCTTGCTTTATTCGGTGTTGGCGGACCTCCGTCTCAATTGGTACTTCATCGGCCCGGAATAGTGCAATGTAGAGTACGGAAGAGTAGGAACTGTATATGAAAAAGCAGCAGTGTTTAGTTCAAGTCGTAAAGTGTTCACAGGCAGGTAAAAAAAAAAGGGAACTGGAATGTAGGTCCAAAGACACGAGGGCAATTGAACGTGCATCGAAAATACGACAACGAGAGGAACGAGGTGACGAGTGGAACGCGGCGGCAGACTTCGTCAGCGACAGCGGAGCTACGGAAGGTGAAGTTGCGCTACGGCAGACAACCAGCCGCTGGGGCGGTTGCAGCCGGAAGGGAAACGGTGGCTCGTAAACTGGCGTAGGCGAAGTTTGGGGGACAGACCTGCTGTATCGCCTCACCGTGCACATCACAAGGAAGGATAGATAAGTGTTGTTCTACTTTATTGTCTGTGCGATTGTGCTAAGAAACTGCGCACAATGGCTGAAAACAATCAGGAAATTGTAGATGAGAAACTGGAGGTAGATTTGGGGAGAGTTAAAGCTGAAAATGATTCCATGAGCAGTGGTTTCAGTTTTGATACGTCACAAGCTAATACGAGTAGCAGTTTGACAGATTCAGTGTTTGCTAATTATGGAACGGATAGTGAGCACAATATATCAGAACCTAGCGTCCTATTTACACCTGGCAATGTTAAAGAAATAAATCAGGAGCCAATGTCAGCTACTAGGGATCAGAAGAGCAATGTTTCAGATATGTTGGCAAATATCGTGCAACATATGAGACAAATAATGTGTAAAATGGGATCGGATATTGATGGTAAGATGAATAGTTTGGGTTCCGAAATTAAAATGTCATTAAGTTATGATATTGACGACAAAATAAATAAAATGGGTACTAACCTTGATGATAAAATGCATAAATTAGGGTTGGAAATAAACGAGGTACACAGTAAAGTTGTCGAAATGGAATCCAAAATCGAAAGTAAAATTTCGAATTTGAGGGATTCGTGGAAAAATGACCTGACTTTGTTTGGTAATAATATTAAAGAGAAATTAATCAAGTAAAATTCGAATGTAACACTGCTATTGTAACAGTGAAAAGTGAACTAACTCCACAAATTGAGCAAATTGCTGAGAACAACGTGCAGATAGAGCAAAAATTACATTCAGAAATAAGTAAAGTTCAGGAACAGATTCACAAGGTAGAAAAATGCTGTGGGGAAAGTTACACTGTATTAGAAAATAAAATCGAAGAAGGAAAAGATGTGTGTTAAGTTTGGTATGCAAGCTGCTAGTAACATTACTAACATTGAAACTAATGCTAGTGTGAATGAGCAACTGTGTAACCATGAAAGTAGACTAACAAAAGTTGAGCAGAATGGTAGTAACAATTACGTTTGTGTAGTGTCTAATTGTGTTGTAGAATCTTCAGAAATTGCCTATGTTATGTATCGCCAGTTTTTGAAATTCGATCCAAATAATAATATTCACCCTAAAGAGTTTTGGAGTTATTTCGAAGATGTGTTACCTAAAGTGTGGAACGACAAGCAAAGGATTGGCTGCATCGCTTCTAATCTAATGGAAGAAGCTGGAATCTGGGTAATTTAGCTTCAGAAAATGCAGATGGCGACATATATGCGGATTTACCAAAGTCTTTATTTCCAAGTTCGGCCACATGGTAGGTACGATAGGCAATAATGTCTCTATCAACAAAACTTTCAAGTCCAGGAACATTAGGTACACCTGTACCTCCACGTACAACGGCTACAGTGAGCCAACCATTACCATGTGAAAATGTATCATTAAGGTCAATACTAAAATTAAGTCTACAACCACAGAAAACACATGGTCCGTCAACAAGTGCAGATGCAGCAACACTCTTCACTGGTATGCGAGTCTTCTTGTCCCCGGCTGTTGTGGCAAACTATGTTCTCGATGATTTTGTATACTGTCTGTTTAGAACGGCGACGAATTCTCCTATAAGGAGTATACAAAACCATCTAGAACATCGAGTTTGCCACAACAGCCGGGGACAAGAAGAATCGCATACCAGTGAAGAGTGTTGCTGCATCTGCACTTGTTGACGGACCATGTGTTTTCTGTGGTTGTAGACTTAATTTTAGTATTGACCCTAATGATACATTTTCACATGGTAATGGTTGGCTCACTGTAGCCGTTGTACGTGGAGGTACAGGTGTACCTAATGTTCCTGGACTTGAAAGTTTTGTTGATAGAGACATTATTGCCTATCGTACCTACCATGTGGCCGAACTTGCAAATAAAGACTTTGGTAACTCCGCATATATGTCGCCATCTGCATTGTCTTTGTATACTCGTAGTAAGAGAAAGCTATCTTTAAATGAGTGTGTTCATTTGGGTTAAAGGTAATGGAGTATGTGAATATGTAAAGTTTGTTGGTGACTGTACTTTGTATTTTAATAAATAAATTTGTCTTTAAACTCGTCTGTGTCGTTATTCATTAATTCCAAAGAGTACATCGAGAACCGGTGGGCTCAAGGATGCAACAGTTTGTTTTTATCTCTTATCGCTTGACCCTCTTGACAGTGAGGCTAGTGCGCGCGTCCGGAATAACGCCACTACACGCGTCCTGGATATGGACTTAGAAAATTTTTTGCGCTGGCGACTCGTTGTCTAAAAATAAATCCTGGACAACGTATTATTGAAGTCATTGTATTCAATGATAAAGTTACTTGTTTAATTTACGCTATTTTTAGTGCCCCTGTAAACTTACGTCTAATCGATTTCAAAAAATTTGTAAGATTTAGCATCTGTCAATTGTGCGGCATGTAAATATTTCCTGTTATTCTGTAAGTTTAAGTAACCTGGAAATATTCTGTGAATGGCTCAAATGGCTCTGAGCACAATGGGACTTAACAGCGAAGGTCATCATTCCCCAGAACTTAGAACTACTTAAACCTAACCAACCTAAGGACATCACACACATCCATGCCTGAGGCTGGAATCGAAACTGCGACCGCAGCAATCGCGTGGTTCCGGACTGAAGCGCGTAGAACCGCTCGGCCATCCCGGCCGTCTTCTGTTAATGTTTTTTTTTCATAGCTAAGTCATTTTGTGTTATGTATGTTGTAAATTGTATCGATTGTAACTGGGTCATGCTTAAGGAACGTGGTACTGTATGGACTAGAAAGGTGGAGGGAAGTCCTTCCGTAATGACAGGATCCCACCGGAATTGTAAAAGGTGGAGAGGCCTGAGTTAACGCTGCAAATCTTTGTGTGGCAGGAATTCCATGGATAGCTTTCGAAGTGTAAACATCCCGAATGCTCAGTGAGGCTAGGACTTTTGGAAAAGTGGATTAAATTTGCTTCGTATGTGAACTGTTATTAGCCACTGTATCATGGCACTTACGGGAATACTCTGAGATACGCGTTTCCGACGCCAGGAAGAAATATTCAGGGTACATTATTTCAAGAGCTATGATTGCACCTTACGGCGGTGTTCTACCGCTGCGGTAGATCGCCTCAGAAACCATCTTGAGGCAAAGCGTTTAGTTTTATATATACTTGCATGGAACAATGTATGGCTAATGTTTTCACATTATAAGTGCTTGTTCTTAACTGTGCGTTAGGAACATTGATTTACCTAAGTCACCTTGATAGGATCCTATTCATGTAACAAGAGCACTGCGACTGTTAAAACAAAGTAAAGGTGTCCAAATACCTGCAGTAACTGGAAGAAGTGTTAAATTTAGCCGGCCGGTGTGGCCGAGCGGTTCTAGGTGCTTCAGTCTGGAACCGCGCGACAGCTACGCTCGCAGGTTCGAATCCTGCCTCGGGCATGGATGTGTGTGATGTCTGTTGTGGACTGACAAGACAGCCAGGCCACAGTGACGGGTAACCGAAATGCACGCGTTACTCACGCCGGCTGGCGTGAGGTCTGAAACAGGATACGTGATGAATGCTATAAAGAAAAGTAAGTAGCTGCGTTAATACTTAACTTTAATTCATCCTTGTGGTACATCGCTCCTGACGATACAAATAAGACTCTTTCCAGATATGGTTAATGGCGCCTTGCTAGGTCGTAGCCATGGACTTAGCTGAAGCCTATTCTAACTGTCTCTCGGCAAATGAGAGAAAGGCTTCGTCAGTGTATTCGCTAGCAAAGTCGTCGTACAACTGGGGCGAGTGCTAGTACGTCTCTCTAGACCTGCCGTGTGGTGGCGCTCGGTCTGCAAATACTGACAGTGGCGACACGCGGGTCCGACATGTACTAATGGACCGCGGCCGATTTAAAGCTACCACATAGCAAGTGTGGTGTCTGGCGGTGACACCACAATGTCCTTACGTTAGTTAGGTTTTGATGACCTCAGATTGAGAGGCACCCACTTGCCTTGCTCATACTGTGGCATCAAGCAGTCAGGCCAGCAAGATGAGTGGTCTGCCAAGCGAGTGGATTCATCCTTTATCGAGTAACATGAACTCTCGTACTCACAATTAAGTTACAAATTATCCTGCTGTATGAATAATACGCAACGGAAACACGCATCTGACTATCAGTAATTTACAGAACTCTAACTGTACACTACGCACTGGCAATACCACATTTTCTTTCCTTTTTTATTTAACGGCTTTTGTCTACACGTGGCCACCGCACTGAATATGAATGGCGCACACATTATAAATTCGGGGCATTATGGCAATATACAATTCAATGTAAAAGTCCACCAATCTTTTTCTTTTCACTATCTTATTTATTCCGATAAATTCTCTAACCTAAACACACAAATTCTATAACCTACAACAATAACACATGAGAAATTCCGCCCAGTGGGCATGACGTTACATTGGTGAATCTCTATATTATGGTCTACTAATTATTTTAACGCTACAGTGCACTTTCTGGATAGGATGGTGGATCTTTTATTATTTCTCACCCTTCGACTCTCACAATCATCATCACGAAACTTTCCTCCAGACCGAGCGGTACAGAAAGAACAAGCATAACCCACTAATCTTTTGAAACTACCTCGCTACACTCCCATGCAAACCACACATACCCAAATTACATGACATACACCGCACTACAATATAAAATACAAGACAGTGAATAGTCACAACATTATCACTTTCAGCTTTCCCACTTCAATTAATATTTATCCCAGTTTCACACGACACTGCCCCACTTCGTAATTCTACTTTCCTACTATGAACTCTGAAGATATATGCACGTCTTCCTGTGCAATGCAAGCCATGTGGCGTTGCTGGATAGACGGCCGACTCACCTTGCTTCTCTCTCAGAGTTTGAATCTAGCGTCACACGGAATCATATCACGAAATGTAATATTAAGAACTTATTCACCACACACGCGAGTCCTCAACTGATACAATGGACGAGTACTTCTCTTTATCCTTTGTCTCATACACAGATTGAGACTCACACAGTACTCACCACGTGGAAGTACTCGTCTCTAATTTCAAGTCCTGCACACGCCATTACTTAAATATTTCAGCTTATGGTACACACGCTATTTCTTAAATATTTCAACTTATTGTACACACGCTAGTAATTCAGCTTAACTTAAGCACACGGAAGTATTTCAACTTATTGCTACACGTGGTTTCATTGTGACCGTTGGTCACTTCCGAAGATTACTACAATCCCATTAATATTACCTGCCTGACATTTAATTCTCCCCACAAAAGTTCCTGAAATAGAGAAATTATTATTTCAAACTACTCTTAAATATTCCACATGCATACCATGTCTCCACTCTTTCGTCATTACGGAGCACAACTAAAACAGGTCTTAACAGCACAAGATCCAGCGGCAGAGTGCCGAAACATGGCCGTTCTCCAGGTCCTCTCACACCTCTGTCGAAGTGGGGGAGCACCTTACTACCCTATTGGTCAGCCACATTTCAGGTGCTCAAAGCTCAGGTAAATTTCATCTCTTTGGTCCCACCAAAGGTGGCCAAAGGATCGACTCAAAGATGATCATATATTCACATTCACTATCTGTGGTTAGCAGACGACCATACATTCATTCATTTCAAAAGATCTCACCAAACTGGACGTAGGGATTTATTTTGTGGGAGTGCACATGTGAACAATTAAATAAATAAATTGTCATTCTTCCCCACACTGGTATCCGGCTTTGCTTTATTAATTAAAATTGAGTTATTTTACAAAAAAATGTGTTGTTCTGACAAAAATAATGAAGTATGTTGTACCTATTTTCAATGTCGGGCGGTACTGTACCCTTTCACCACCGGCTACCCATGCAGAAAAAAATGGCACGGTACTATCCTTGCAATGCGAGGGTAGTTCCGAACATTTTTTTAAGAAAACTGCATTAGATCAAACGTAGCAAGTCATCAAAATAACCAGGAGGAGACCTTAGCCCCTGGTGACCTCAAACAGACGACCAAATGCTGTTACTTTACCAAATTATTGACACAGTTATTGCATTATTGTACTCTCCACAATCCGGAGTAACGTACACATACAAATTTACAACAATCCACATGACTAATAAAACATTACATCATACAAATAAAAAATAATGGTGAGTTAAAAATTTGCTTTGTTACTGGGATCTTCGTTATTTTTATGAGTAATCCAAACTTCACTAATTCTATGACAAATAAAAAAAATACTAATTGTACTCATGAAATTTTAAATAGCTCACCGTCCAAACACAGAGCAAGAAATCTGACATTCATAAATTGCGGGGTAAAAACCTTTACCCAGCAAAGTCTAAATACAAAACAAAATCAACAAAAGAAAAACATTGCGTACACCAGTTACATGTAGAATGTCAGGCTCCATACCATTACTCTAAAATATACATCAAACGTACAGAGAAATAAAACTGAGAAGAAAAACAATGAAATATACCACAAGTTACATACTGGTTACGTAATATAGTCAACCTAAGGCATACTGTCATACCTCGTTAACTATCATCACTTAAGCAATTGCCACAAATACTCGACAGTGAGTTTAACCGTATCCTTATCCACCAGTACAAATACCTGCTGCTGAGCCAGTCAGTCCATCAACTTTGATCAATACACGCAGTAAATAGTTTAGCAATAAGTGCTTGAATCCACCAGTAGCTCTTGTATCTTACTCTACTGCTCATTTCTCTGTTGTCACACATTTAGACGACAAGAACTTGCATTTCGACTAGCCTTCGTTACACTTTAATGTGAAATATCACCACTGTGATAATGAAAATAAGTGGCTTCAGTCAACACACCAACAAGATCATTACTGTCCACGACATCAAAATGCATCAGTTAATTCCGATATTTGTTGTGCAATGCAAACCCTTGTCCCCTGTGGCAACCTTACTGATCAACGCTACAAGAGCCGCTACGTTAGTATTACGCCACTGGCTAATAATTAAAGCATCATTATGCCAAATATTCTAATAAACATGCTATGTGAACTTGATAACCCAGAACAAACAAACAACAAAAAAACACTAATTATTCTAAACACAAATGTTAATGAAATACAATTACATTTGTGAATGTATGCTTTCCCGGCGTATACAGCTGGCGAAGAGTTCTCGGGCTTCCAGCCGGGTGGCGGTGTCTTCAAACTGCGACGTTTCGACGAGTGACATACTCATCATCTTCTGGCTGTCCCTTCAGGAATGAAACATATAAAAAAAATTTACACATTTACAAGTACAAATACATTATTCCCTATCTTGCGAGTCACACGGAAACATTTCATTCTGTGATTTTCTTGGGGTCAAAAAGTTGCTGATAGGTTCCCCAGAAACACTGTCTCGGTGTCAAAGCTCTCCCATGGTTACCCGGACGAAAGTCTTTAAGTCACTCAAATCGGCATTTTGAACACGCACTGAACAGTAAACTGTATCTCACATTAAACACAAATGTCATAGTCACTCTCAGAGTACCATCCACACGAATCTGGTCGTCCAGAAATGGCCCTACAACTACTATTACCCACGGTTCTGTCCTTTCAGTTCATGGTGTAATTAAAAGTCGTAAGTTCCAACAAACAGTACTTATTCCCGCACCAATTCAAGAAATGTCTCCTACTACAGACGCAAATGTCAATGTCCCACTCTAGTTTCTTGCGTTCATACAATAATTAGTCACCAAACGACAACTGTCCTCTTCAAGAATACCAAGCGTCCCACATGCAATTCACAAAGCACACTTAACAAGTCACTGCCAAAAGTTTATGGATCCCACCGTTCAGTGGTCAAGAAAAAACAAAACAATCGTCCTGTCTGCTAAAGACAAAATCTTTTCCACCACTCACAACGTGGAAACACCAGTCCTTCACTTTCCAACTTATGGAGACATACGAGCAGTCGTCTTGTTTCACGGCTCCACAGTCCAGTACTAGTTAATAGTTGCTGGTAACAAATGCCCGCCGGACTCTGCCCCGCGTCGTTCATTCTGCCGTGGCGCTGCCGCGCGTGCCGTTGAGCTGAAGAAACCACCCGCTGTTGCCTCCACGGGATACTTTCCCCAGTCGTAAGGGTGGCGGAACTTATGAATGGCCAGTGGTACGTGCATGTCGCCCCAGGGCGTTGACCTGCTGTAGCGGGCGCGTGGAGCGTACCCCGACCGGCAGTGGAGTGGGGAGTGCCGCGGTTCTGCTGCCGACGTCTGCTTGGCTTATGTGGTACAGGCGTGTTCTCTGTAGCCCCTCAGCGCTCAGCGCTACGACACCCATTCAGTCAGACCCTTCCGTGCATCTCGCAACATTACAGACAAAAGGATATTCTTACATTATTTAAATACTCATTGATCACATGTATGATCTATTAGATACATTGGTAATAAGAGAATCTTTGTTCTAAAAAACATAGTCATACACCCTAGTTTTCTACACCTACAACATTAACATTTATCCCTTTTCTATATACAGCCCACACTTGTGCTATTGATTGTACCTGTCGTCCCTCATACAAAACATGAAAGTGTAAAAAACAAAACAAAAGGAATAAGAAACAATCCATACAGCTCATAATTACAATATCAAATAGTAGACTACTTTAACATCCTATCACAATGAAAATATTAGAAACTGTTGATCCTAATACTACAATATACAACGCACCTTTGTGCTTGTGACAGACTGAAATTAATACCCCTTGAAAGTGTTCCAACAAAAAAATAAGAAATAATCTACACAGCTCACAATTACCTATCACATGTTATTAAGTAGTAAACTACTTTAACATCCTAACACAATAAACATTTTAGAAACTGATGACTCTAAATCTACAACATACAATGCACCTTTGTGCATGTGACAGACTGAAATTAGTATCTCTTTATATATTTTACCTTTTTATTATATATAACAACATTTCTAGGACACGTATGTACCATCCACATGTCAGATCCTGCCCTGCCATCGAGGTACATCCCAATCAAACAATAAAACACAATAATGTTTTAGTTATGGATCGGTAGCATCCCCTTTACAGGAGTGTGCGCATTGATCACACTAAATTCTACGACTCTCACTCACCAGACATCACATTTTCCTTCTCATTCAATCCATTAACACACTAACAGAATAGGTCTAGAAGTCAGCTAACCTTAACACCACAACACTCACGACAACATACCATACCTTTGCTCCCTTATACTCATAACACCACCACTCTCACGACAACATACCATACCTTTGCTCCCTTATACTCAACCACATAACACATGAAGCTGTTTCGGAGATAGCATTCCAGTCTCCGAATTCGTCCTTTCACTCTGGCACCTCTCTCCATCGGCTTACCTCTGCATTCACGTTACCGATTATTCATCCTGCTAAATATCAACTTAGAATTGCGACATTTCATCTAAGAACAAAAAATACACAAATTATTCATCCTGCAAAATAACTGTACACATTCTTGGTACCGTTTTGATTAGTTATACTGGTACTAGGCTTCAACAACAACAACAAAAATATTATTTTTGCAATATTGCAAATGTTATGGTAAGAATTAGATTTACACTTATATTACATCTTACGTCAGTATTCCACAACGTTCACCATCTGGATTTCATACTCCCTTTCTGTCCTTTCACGTTGTGCAGTTGTCCTCATCTCTTCATTCGTATTTCGGTTCTCCGTCCGTCCATTACTCCATCATTTCCTGGTCTTCCTTCGCCATTCGCATCTATCTCGATTGCAGCAAACACCGGCCTCTCTGTAACATACATCTAAGACATCTCCACATTATTCAATTCTACTCACCTTTATTTACCACTGTTTCATCACGTCGAATCTCTCTTTATTAATCACACTGCTTCACGTCGCTTCTCTCCTTAAATATCACCTTTATCAACTACTATTTATCACGTCGCTTCTCTCACTATCTACCATCTTTATCCTCTCATTACTCATCGCGTCGTTTCTGCTAGATCCTTATTCATATGACAAAAAAAAATACGTACATACACCACTCTGTCGACTCCTGTTAATGACTCATTCGACCAGTCTATTCCGTCATATTTCTTGACATCCCGCCTGAAAATTCTTATGTTCGATTTTACCCTGTACAACGTTACACACCACAAATAAATACACTGACTATCTACCATAAATTGCCTACTTTAGATCTATCCTTAAATTTTCCATAATTTGATGTTAGAAATGTGATGAAGCCCTCGAGATTGTTTTCCCTTGATCGTCTCAATCAGTACAGCATTTTCATGGGCAACCCGCCTCACTCTGAATGGTCCACTATACACAGTAAAGAATTTGCTAGTTACGAATCTGAGCTTACATGAAAATTAAATGTGTGCAGAGAATATACAAGCTGGGAGAAATGGGCAGCCCAAGTGTTAGAAACTTAGGTGCTGGTGGCCTCTTTACCTAACACCAGATTCCGAACAACCATACACAGCACTTCATTATAACTGTCACCAAGACAATGACATCAGATGGCATCTAATTTAAAAACTTCGATCACAATGTTGACTCTTTACATTACCTGCAATAGTCAAACCGCACTAATTAAACTGGACTCATTGGCATTATAGTGTTCCAAATAAAAATTTGCAAATTTTACTCTGCGATACCAGCCTAACAGATTCCATTACTGGTGTTTTATTCTATGATCAGAAGTATGGTATTTGCATTCCTACATATCAGTAGAGTATGTCTGCTACATAGACTATTTTCAGTGCCAGCGGCATGTGTTTTAAGGCAAGATGCTAAGGGCTGATATGTTGGATTAGTTTCTCCTATCCATCAATCCATTATGACAAGAATGAAATGCCAGGATTCCATGCTCTCCTGTCATTCTGATAGTTTCTGCCGTTACTATCCTCGACACTATCTGACCTATGGGTTGTGTCTCCGTTCACAATGTTGCTCTCATTACCCAGTTCCTGTGACAATTGTTCAAATGACGCAAAATCGTCCAAGCCTCTGCCTGCTATCACTATATCTCTGCGCAATTTCACTGGCAACTTCGTTATACTGATCCTAATGAACTCCCCAGGTTCGTATGGCAGCACCTCCAAATACCTATTTCGTCTCAGTATATCCTGATAGCACGACACTGGATCTCTTATACCACCTTCGTTACAATTTGGCATCATCAATATGCTTTGCTTAACCTGGTCCTGCTTACTTTTCGACCAGAATTCATTTAAATAGCTGCTACAGTCTTTAATAACTTCCTGCATTTTCGCTCTAGCCTCGTCCCTCAAATGGTTACACACAAACTTCATTTTGAGGAGCGGTCCCCACGATGAAGGTAATGAATCTTGAAATTGAGACAGCCACAGGCATGGATGTTGGTAATTATCAAGATCCAGAAAACAAATGCACGTTTGTACCGACACGAAGTGCCTCCTACATTCTTCTTCCGCACTTATGTTTTCCGACCTTGGACTATACCCAGTTGGGTTTGCCACCTGTTTTATCCGACACAACCGTTCTTCTGACTCTCTGAATTCGTTTTCCTCTTTCTGCCTATTTTCGCTTTTTGAGTTTATCTCACTCTCCCTCTGCAATCTACCTGGTGGTGTGTCACCTTCGCTACTGCACGCTAATTGCAACTGTGCTAGTTCTTCACTATGTTTCCTACTTATTTCTAATTGCGCCTCTTTAAGCTGTAATAGCGATTGTATCTCCCCCTGGTTGGCATAAACCTCTCGCTGCGTACTGTCAGAACCTGTCTCGCCTCTTATACTGAGCTTTTCTACATCTGCACTAATCGTATTCATTCTGACCACTACCCCTTTGATTCGCTCATCCGGCAACACGTCCCTACGTTCAGTAGTATCACTCTCTATTGCAAATACTTGTACCTCCAAATTATTAGCTTTTTCTTTCACGGCGTCACATACTTGCTTCAATGCACCCAGATTCTTCTCCCCCTCATCTAACCGATTATTAACTACAGGCAGACGCTCATTGATAACTGTGTGTAGCTTCCTCATTGCCTCTTTATTTCCCTTATCCATTACCTCCAGTCTTTCCTTATTTACTTCCAATCTTTCCTTATTATCTCTATCCATCGCTTCCAATCTTTCCTTATTATCTCTATCCATCGCTTCCAATCTTTCCTTATTTGCTTCAAATCTTTCCTTATTCTCCCTATCTCTCTCCTTAGCCTCCCTATCTCTCTCTTTAGCCTCCCTATCTCTCCTTATTATCTCTATCCATCCTCTGTAAAAACTACAGTAGCACACTGTCATTTGCTACTTTCGGTGTGCTCACCTCGTTCGCCTGAGAAACCGTAGCTTCGCTAAGGGTAGCTCCACTTTCACTGCATACCTGACCTAGTCCCGGCTCGCCCGCGTCGTCGGGAAAAGCCCCCGATTGTGAGCAATGCCCACCGCTCAAAGGATCACCTCGCAGCGGTCCACTGAACAATTCAGCCCCTTCCGAGTGTTTGCCGTCCCCGCTCGTTAACCGATGGTCAACAGCTACTTCCTGCTGCACTGCTACGTTCACCCCATAATCGCTATTCTCCATGGAGGCTACACTTTTCGACTGCGACCTAGTTACTACGGACATTAGGCAAAAAAAATTATACCACGATCTTCCAGCCTAGGACGATATAGCAATTAATTACATAAAAAAAATAAAAGATCCTCACCAATCCAGAAAGAAATCGCAAACAGAAAAAAATTTACTTCTTAGCGCTATCACCATACATTCCATCAAAAAAGAATCTTAACAGCAAACCCTAACAGCAAAATATCCTGGCAGGGTCGAAATTATGAGAGGCACCCACTTGCCTTGCTCATACTGTGGCATCAAGCAGTCAGGCCTGCAAGATGAGTGGTCTGCCAAGCGAGTGGATTCATCCTTCTTTATCGAGTAACATGAACTCTCGTACTCACAATTAAGTTACAAATTATCCTGCTGTATGAATAATACGCAACGGAAACACGCATCTGACTATCAGTAATTTACAGAACTCTGACTGTACACTACGCACTGGCAATACCACATTTTCTTTCCTTTTTTATTTAACGGCTTTTGTCTACACGTGGCCACCGCACTGAATATGAATGGCGCACACATTATAAATTCGGGACATTATGGCAATATACAATTCAATGGAAAAGTCCACCAATCTTTTTCTTTTCACTATCTTATTTATTCTGATAAATTCTCTAACCTAAACACACAAATTCTATAACCTACAACAATAACACATGAGAAATTCCGCCCAGTGGGCATGACTTTACATTGGTAAATCTCTATATTATGGTCTCCTAATTATTTAAACGCTACAGTGCACTTTCTGGATAGGATGGTGGATCTTTTATTATTTCTCACCCTTCGACTCTCACAATCATCATCACGAAACTTTCCTCCAGACCGAGCAGTACAGAAGGAACAAGCATAACCCACTAATCTTTTGAAACTACCTCGCTACACTCCCATGCAAACCACACATACCCAAATTACATGACATACACCACACTACAATATAAAATACAAGACAGTGAATAGTCACAACATTATCACTTTCAGCTTTCCCACTTCAATTAATATTTATCCCAGTTTCACACGACACTGCCCCACTTCGTAATTCTACTTTCCTACTATGAACTCTGAAGATATATGCACGTCTTCCTGTGCAATGCAAGCCATGTGGCGTTGCTGGATAGACGGCCGACTCGCCTTGCTTCTCTCTCAGAGTTTGAATCTAGCGTCACACGGAATCATATCACGAAATGTAATATTAAGAACTTATTCACCACACACGCGAGTCCTCAACTGATACAATGGACGAGTACTTCTCTTTATCCTTTGTCTCATACACAGATTGAGACTCACACAGTACTCACCACGTGGAAGTACTCGTCTCTAATTTCAAGTCCTGCACACGCCATTACTTAAATATTTCAGCTTATGGTACACACGCTATTTCTTAAATATTTCAACTTATTGTACACACGCTAGTAATTCAGCTTAACTTAAGCACACGGAAGTATTTCAACTTATTGCTACACGTGGTTTCATTGTGACCGTTGGTCACTTCCGAAGATTACTACAATCCCATTAATATTACCTGCCTGACATTTAATTCTCCCCACAAAAGTTCCTGAAATAGAGAAATTATTATTTCAAACTACTCTTAAATGTTCCACATGCATACCATGTCTCCACTCTTTCGTCATTACGGAGCACAACTAAAACAGGTCTTAACAGCACAAGATCCAGCGGCAGAGTGCCGAAACATGGCCGTTCTCCAGGTCCTCTCACACCTCTGTCGAAGTGGGGGAGCACCTTACTACCCTATTGGTCAGCCACATTTCAGGCGCTCAAAGCTCAGGTAAATTTCATCTCTTTGGTCCCACCAAAGGTGGCCAAAGGATCGACTCAAAGATGATCATATATTCACATTCACTATCTGTGGTTAGCAGACGACCATACATTCATTCATTTCAAAAGATCTCACCAAACTGGACGTAGGGATTTATTTTGTGGGAGTGCACATGTGATCAATTAAATAAATAAATTGTCATTCTTCCCCACACTGGTATCCGGCTTCGCTGTATTAATTGAAATTGAGTTATTTTACAAAAAAAAATGTGTTGTTCTGACAAAAATAATGAAGTATGTTGTACCTATTTTAAATGTCGGGCGGTACTGTACCCTTTCAAGATGTCAAATCCCATAGTGCTCAGAGCCATTTGAACCATTTTTTGTAAAATTTAGAGGAGCAATGGCTTTGGTTTTGCACGTAGTCTTTTGTGTGAACTGCTCCATGTGGTGGTTAAAAGTTCCAAAGTTCAAAGCCACGTAAGAGAATCTTTGATTTCCGACTAAAAACAATAATTACAAGTGAGCTATCTTAAAATTACCAGAAGATAATGCATTCAGTTCGGTAGTGAAGGTATCAAGCGCACATACTCAGAAATAAGCACGTACAGTTTTTCAATTATTTACGACTAAAAACAATAATTACAAGTGAGCTTTCTTAAAATTACCAGAAGATAATGCATTTAGTTCGGTAGTGAAGGTATCAAGGCACATACTCAGAAATAAACATGTACAGTTTTTCATAATTTTATTTTATCCAGTAACTCCAAGTAAAACAGCCTGCTCAGAGATCTGAGTAACAAAGGCCACCAAAACTGAACAATATTTCCTGAAAACATGTACAGTCTAAACTTAAATTTGATAACAATTCCTTTGCGGGTGCAACTTGTTCAAATGGTTCAAATGGCTCTGAGCACTATGGGACTTAACTTCTAAGGTCATCAGTCCCCTAGAACTTAGAACTACTTAAACCTAACTAACCGAAGGACATCACATACATCCATGCCCAAGGCAGGATTCGAAGCTGCGACCGTACCGGCCGCGCGGTTCCAGACTGCAGCGCCTTTAACCGCTTGGCCACCACGGCCGGCTGCAACTTGTTCCAACATCTCCTAAAGAGTAACCGTCGCGCCTGGAATTCCTAACATATTCTATTCTCAAGCAGATATGTCATTGCGCACAGGGGGAGCTCACTCTTCAATGAAAAAGTAGTTATAGTAAATGTCTTAAAATAGAGTCAGCATTAATACCTCTTGGATTCTAAAACAAAGGAACACCTTACACAAAATCCCTTTTGTAAAAGACAGTAAACCTTCACTCTTGTATATTGGAAGGAACTGTGCAATTTTCCAGTCCGTAGGTACGGATCTTTCGTCGAGCGAGCGTTTGTATTTGATTATTAAGGACAGAGCTATTATATTAGCACACTCTGAAACGAAACTAATTGGAATACGATATGGACTGGAGGACTTGTCTCTAGTGATTCAAGTTGCTTCGCAACACCGAGGATATCTACTTCTAAGTTACCCATGTTAGCCGGAGTTCAAAAATGGTTCAAATGGCTCTGAGCACTATGGGACTCAACTGCTGAGGTCATTAGTCCCCTAGAACTTAGAACTAGTTAAACCTAACTAACCTAAGGACATCACAAACATCCATGCCCGAGGCAGGATTCGAACCTGCGACCGTAGCGGTCTTGCGGTCCCAGACTGCAGCGCCTTTAACCGCACGGCCACTTCGGCCGGCTTTAGCCGGAGTTCTTCATTCGAATTCTGTAGGGTAGAGGGGGCTATCCACCTGAAATAAGCACTGTTGCAACAGTGCACTAGTTGCCCACAGAGTGAAGGGCATTTTGCTTTCAGTGTGTGCCAATCAATATCTGTGCGTCACCGCATGTGGGTGTAGTAAGGGTGTCTTCTGTTACATAATTGACAAGAGAGAGGAACAAACTCTAGAGATAAGTGAATTGCCATAGTTAAGAAATACACCCTAACAAATGGAGGTGTACCATGCACAATAACGTGAAATTTTAGACTATTATTACCACTTGTACAAGAGCACAGGTATACACTGCTTGTATCACCAAATATTGCTGGCTTTTTCCACAAAAGTCTGCACATGGCGCTATTGCGCCTCGTAAAAGTGGGGCTTTTTCCGCTCAGTCATATTAGTAGTTTCATTGGTGATAAAATCTTCTTGGGTTGACAGCCGAGTGGGTAGATGGCAATACCTTCGCCTCCAGTGAACTGCGCAAGCGGAAGGCCACCACGAAACAACAAAACAATTTCTAACGACTACCAGGGGCACAAATGCAGGAGGCCGACATCGAGGTTTCGAGGATCGTCGTCAACTTGCCCGGCAAGGAACTGGATGAGGCAACAACTTCCGTGTTATCCAAAGGATTAAACTCCGTAATTCTCCTGCATATGGTGTAGCCAAACACGTGGAACAACTACTCAAGCCTCTTGTGGGAAAACGTCCCCACCACATCAAGAAGCTTGTTAACACTCAAGGAGTGGCGTCTTAACAAAAATGATATTATGGTCAGCTCTGACGTCACGTCCCTCTTCAGGAAGGTACCGGAATCATTTCGACGAAGACTCGAATTATTCCGCCATGTGCTTATTTCCAGTGTGGGGGCAAGCTTTACCAACAGGTGGATGGAGTCGCTATGGGATCCCCTCTGACAACATGTATCGCGAGTCTGTGCTTGGAATACTTCGAGGATATCGCCTTGGAAACAGCACGCCTTAAACCCAAGGTCTTTTATCGGTACGCGGACGATACTTTCGCTGTCTGGCCGCACGGCGAGCACACCCTAAAAGAATTGTTCAACCATCTGAACAGCATACGTAAGAACATCAAGTTCACAATGGAATGCCTACTCTTCCTCGATATTCTAATAAAGAAGAAAACGGACGGCACACTGAGACACTCGGTCTACACACACAGACCTTTACCTCAACGCCAACACTTGCCATCACCCAGCACAACGGAAATCCGTGCTCACTACCTGAGCTGTGCTGCGGCTCGCGTTGGTGCTGTTTGTAAGAGGGTTGGTTTTTAAGTAAGGGCCGTTCGCGCGTATAGTCCCGTAGTTCGCGCGGACGCCGCAACAAGCCACCGCGCCACTTGCCGGCATCCTTCCCGTTCACATTGATGCAAGTTGCAGCTCTGTAGCTGACGTGTACGCATCGCTGTGCTACTTTATAATGTTTACGATTATTGAATCGCCCGCCGCGTGTGAGATACGGTCAGTGATACGTTTTTTGACCGCGAGAAGCCTATCAGCTGCAGAAATTCGTCGTCAGTTAACAGAAGTTTATGGCTTGAATGAAATGAGTGAAGGTAAAGTGCGTCAGTGGGTTAGAGAGTTTTAAAATGGCCGTCAAAACGTCTGTGACGAAGGACGCTCATGCTGGCCCTCTGTGATCACTGATGATTTGGTGGCTGCAGTCGAAACAAAGATTCGTGAGGACAGAAGATTCACAATTTCCACCCTTTCTTTGGAATTTCCACAAGTTTCAAGATCGGTTTCGTACAAAATTGTGTCTGAAAACCTAAACTTTAAGAAACTGTGTTCTCGGTGGGTACCCAGACTCCTCACAGAGGACCACAAAGGGAAGAGATTTGCCACTTTATTGGACTTTTTGATTCGTTACTAGGAAGAAGGGGATGACATGTTGAGTCAAATTGTCACTGGAGATGAAACATGGGTATCCCATATCACTCCCGAAAGCAAACAACAATCAATGGAATGGCGACACACAACCTCACCTGTCAAGGTCAAAGCCAAACAGACGCTGTCAAAGCGTCCGGCTTTGGCGTGGTGTTCCATTGTTGCATTTTTCATCGGACGTTAGGTAGCTTTAGCAGATTATGATTAGTCATTCGTTAGACTGCCACTAGTCTATCATCGTGTAAAGTGAGTGCAACTCTTGGCTGCCTTTCTCATCACTCGCGAAGGTGTTTTTGGCCTGACCTACTCAGAGGTCGATTCCTGGAGCACCGTCTGTGACTAGCCCTTGCGTTTTATTATTGTGTTATTAATTAATTAATGTATTACCAAGTTACCATCATTTGTCTCACCTGTTTGGTGATCAGTTGCTTGTCCTTTTGAATTAACCTTGTTAATATATTTGCTGTTTTATTGTATGTTTCTAAATTTTTTTTTAATATAATTGCCATTCTTGGCGTTACAGCAAGTTTAAACGGTTGTGCTACCAAGTTTACTATCATTTTGTCTCATCTGTTTGGTGATCAGTTGCCTTCATGTTTGATGGCATGTTTGTTAAATTTTTTTAATAATTGCTATTCTTGGCGTTAAAGGCCTTCAACAGTGACTGTCGCTACTTGTCTTAAAATTCAAATGTGGCAATTGCATTTCAGCATTTAACCTTTAAGACCTTGGTGATTTGTTTTCAATATTTTAATAACTGTAGTTTGTAAGTTGCAACAAGTTCAACAATTTTTAATTTATTGTCATTAAGGTCTTCAGCCGTGTGTGTCGTTACTTGTCTTAAAATTTTAAGTAGGTAATTGTATTTTTGCAGCGAGCTTTAAGACCTTGTCACTTGTGTTTTATATTTTAATAACTGTAATTATAAGTTGCAGTAAGTTTAATCAGTTCTCAATTTATTGGCATTAAGGCCTTCAGCAGTGAAACAATTCTTAAATTATTGCCATTATTTTAATTTGTTGTTGATTTTAAATAAATTGTGTGTGATTAAAAGAAAAGCCAACCAATAGTAACTGATTACGGCTCCTTCCTGCCTTCTTTGACCGTCAGATCTCACTACCCTTGTCTGCAGAACTCACGACATATGCGACAAAGACAGTCTACCTACTGAGCACCTGAATAAAACCTGCCAGAATACTGGCTACACTGAAATGCAGAGTAGAAGCGCTCTCCAGATGAGCAAGAAGAAGAAGGAGGACCTTTAGGAATAAGAAGACAACAACGGCATGGCCTTCCTCCCGTATACGGGGCTACCCACGGTGAAGATTGTCAGGACACTGCAGAAGAACAAAATAAAAACCATCTTCCGTCCTCCAGTAAAAATCAGGAATGTGATGTGCTTAATGAAGGGCAACTTGGGTCTGAGAACACCGGGTGTCTGCAGCATTTCCTGTGAATGTGGACAACAATATATCGGACAAACGCTGCATTGCATCACACAACGCATCTCTGAACATGCGAGAAGCATTCAGCTCGGACAAAAGCAAAAAACCGAGTTATCGAAGCACAGCCTCAGTGAAGAACACACGTTTCAATTTGAACAAAGCTAGATGCTGTGTAGAGCGAAAGGTTTTTGGAACCCTATTATTAAAGAGGAAGTGGAGATACGAGTCAATGATAACCTGGTCAACTGGGATAGCGGCTTCCAACTCAGCATCGCGTGGGACACAATATTAGCAAGAATACGACGAGATCGCGCCGATGGAGGCAGGTCGGTGGCGGCGGATGGAATAAACGGGCCGCACCGAGACGAGACGCCGGGACCCGGAGCCCGCCGTTCGCCATCATACGCCCACCCACGCGCAGCCGCGCCGATTCCACTCGCGCCTGATTGGTCCCTCCGGCGGTGAGATGCAGAGAAGCCCGTGGTCCAGCTGCTACAAGGGCCTGGGCGAGACGTGAACCCGACTCTTGGCCTGAAGATTGCAAGTAAGAAACTTGCTTAAACGTTGCCGGAGAACTACGCATTGACTCGGCTGTCAACCCGAGAAGATTTTATCATCGAGATTCGCCGAGAAAGCCTGCACTCTCATGTAGTTTCATTGACCTTTTACTACGAAATTCTGTAGAACACGATTGCTTGGTTACTTTTCAGATGACCCTTACATACAAAAGGAAAAGCCGAGTGCTTCATGGTCCGAGGAAGATATGAAACAAGTAGTGACAAGAGCTATAGGGTATTTCTCTGGATAAAGTGCCACGAAATGTGTGCGGGTGCAAAAGGACGAAAACGATTACTTGTGATTTTGACAGTGAATACCACTTGACTGGTGGAATAGCCCCACAATTTTAAATATTGCCTTCAGATGTTTAATAATTTCTTCGTGTAAAAGAATTCCGAACTTTCATATATTGGATAAAATGGCTCTGAGCACTATGGTACCTAACTTCTGAGGTTATCAGTCCCCTAGAACTTAGAACTACGTAAACCTAACTAACCTAAGGACATCACACACATCCATGCCCGAGGCAGGATTCGAACCTGCGACCGCAGCGGTCCCGCGGTTCCAGACTGTAGCGCCTAGAACCGCTCGGCCACCCCGGCCGGCGATCTTTCATATACTGGAATGTATTCAGAATTAACGTACGATAATTGTATCACATTGATCGATTTTTTTTTAAAAAAGCATCATGTCATACTAAACGGGGCTTACAGTTAAAATTGGCGAAATAGCCCCTCTGTACCCTATTTACTTCGTCTTCTTTCGTGAAAGAATTTCGGATAACCCGTGTGGGAACTCCGGCTTAGATGAACTGTCATCGGAACGTTACCAGGAGAGCCATGTTGCTTCAGGGAAGGATACAATGTTTTTATGATGCCCAACCGAATCATTTTATGCATCCAGCCCAGAGAGAGTGCAGTCTTATACAGAAAAGTGAGCCAGTAGGGCCAAGTACTTTGTACATTTTGCTCGATTTTGTTTTTAGTGTAATAACATCGCATGGCCTATCATCCCCTTCTGAGACCTTGATATTTTATGTCAGGCAGTGTTATTATGTGAGCTTCAAAATTTAGTCAATAACGGTGAAGAACATCTGCCCGACTATGCGCTTTTTTTAGTCATTACAGTTATATGAAAATTACTGGATTACAGATGCACATGGAAACACAAATCACGTTTTGTTCTTAGAAAATGAGTTAGACTGAAGCCCGCACAGAAAGCCCCTTCGCGTAATCAACTAGCAACTCGTTTATGGCGCTATTACCCTCTTTCCACGTTTCTTACGATGTTGACAAATGTAATAACCCCCCCTCCCCACAGTCTTACCTAACAACGATTAACATCTTTTCAGCAACGTGTAGGGAGTTCTCTGATCAAAAGTTAAGAAATATTTGAATCTCCATGAAGCAGTTTGTAGCAGGTTTGCTCCTATTATTAACTGAGAAACTGTGCAACGGATTCTTCGACCTTGAAGTGGACGATCGACACATGCTGGTAAAACAACATTCCTTCGTTTTGCTAATGAAAACAAAGTGCGAAGAGAATGACTGTAGAATGAGCTTATACGTTATATTACAAGGTCTACTGAACGAACTTCGATGAAATTCCTATTTTTTTATGCACATTGTGTTGTGTCCATCGGGTCCCACGGCTGAACGCAGTAAATCGCTTCGTGGAATATGTTCAGAACGAACCCTCGATGTCGGTATGAAGAATAGGGGGTTAAACACGCTGCTTTCTTGTTGTCTTGTTGCGTAGAGACCGTTGATAGCTTTCGATGGGAAAGATACATTGGAAATAGTGGTTCACTTCAGTCACGAACATTTAGATTAATACACCCTTTAGTAGGGAATTTCAGGGAGTTAGAAAGTTAGAGTCCCGTCTCTTCCCACTATGACACTTCTTGTTGTTGTGGTCTTCAGTCCAGAGACTGGTTTGTGCAGCTCTCCATGCTACTCTGTCTTGTGCAAGTTTCTTCATCTCCAAGTAACTACTGCAACCTAGCACCTCTCTGAATCTGCTTAGTGTATTCATCTCTTGGTCTCTCTCTACGATCTACGATTTTTACCCCCCACGCTGCCCTCCAATCATAATTTGTGATAGCTTGATGCCTCAGAACATGCCATACCAACCGATCCCTTCTTCTAGTCAAGTTGTGTGAGAAATTCCTCTTCTCCCCAATTCTGTTCAGTACCTCCTCATTAGTTACGTGATCTACCCATCTAATCTTTAGCATCTGTAGCACCACATTTCGAAGGCTTCTATTCTATTCTTGTCTAAACTATTTATCGTCCATGTTTCACTTCCATACATTGCTACCCTTCACACAAATACATTCAGAATAGACTTTCTGACACTTAAATCGATACTCGATGTTAACAAATTTCTCTTCATCAGAAACGCTTTCCATTTCATTACCAGTCTACATTTTATATCCTCTCCACTTAAACCATCATCAGTTGTTTTGCTCCCCAAATAGCATAACTCATTTATTACTTTAAGTGTCTCAATTTCTAATCTAATTCCCACAGCGTTACCTGATTTAATTTGACTACATTCCATTATCCTCGTTTTTCTTTTGTTGCTGTTCATCTTATATCCTCCATTCAAGACACTGTCCGTGCCATGCAACTGCTCTTCCACGTCCTTTGTCGCCTCCGACAGAATATAAATGTTTATTTCTTCTCCATGGATTTTAATTCCTTCTCCAAATTATTCTTTTGTTTCCTTTACTGATTGCTCAATATACAGACTGAATAACATCGGGGATAAGCTACAACCCCGTCTCACTCCCTTCCGAACAACATCTTCCCTTTCATGCTCTTCCTCTCTTTTAACTGCCATCTGGTGTCTTTCGCTCCCTATATTTTACCCCTGCCACCTTCAGAATCTGAAAGAGAGTATTCAAGTCAACATTGTCAAAAGCTTTCTCTAAGTCTACAACTGCTATAAACGTAGGTTTGCCTTTCCTTGCTCTATCTTCTAAGATAATTCGTAGGGTCAGTATTGCCTCACGTGGTCCAACATTTCTACGGAATCCAAACTGATCTTCCTCGAGGTCGGCTTCTAACAGTTTTTCCATTCGTCTGTAAAGAATTCGTGTTAGTATTTTGCAGACGTGACTTATTAAAATGATAATTCGGTAATTTTCACACCTGTCAACACCTGCTTTCTTTGGGATTGGAATTATTATATTATTTTTGAAGTCTGAAAGTGTTTTTGCCTGTCTCATGCATGTTGCTCACAAGATGGTAGAGTTTTGTCAGGGCTGGCTATCCCAGGGCTATCGGTCGTTCTAATGGAATGTTGTTTAATCCTGGGCCCTTGTTTCGGTTCAGGTCTTTCAGTACTCTATCAAATTCTTCACGCAGTATCATATCTCCCATCCCATCTTCATCTATGTCCTCTTCCATTTCCATAATAACGCCCTCAAGTACGTCCCCCTTGTACAGACCCTCTGTATACTCCTTCCACCTTTCAAGTTTCCCGTCTTTGCTTAGAACTGGTTCCCCATCTGAGCTCCTGATATTCATACAAGTGGTTCTCTTTTCTCAAAAGGTCTCTTTAATTTTTCTGTACGCAGTATCTATCCTACCCCTAGTAATACATGCCCCTACAGCCTTACATTTGTCCTCTAGCTAACACTGTTTAGCCATTTTGCACTTCCTGTCGATCTCATTTTTGAGACGTTTGTATTCCATTTTGCCTGCTTCATTTACTGCATTTTTACATTTTCTTCTTCCATCAATTAAATTCAATTTTGCTTCTGTTACCCAAGGATTTCTACTAGCCCTTACCTTTTTACCCACTTGATACTTTGCTGCTTTCACTATTTCATCTCTCAAAGCTACCCATTCTTCGTCTACTGCATTTCATTCCCCCATTCTTGTCAATCGCTCCCTAATGCTCTCTCTGAAACTCTCTACAACCTCTGGTTCTTTCAGTTTAACCAAGTCCCATCTCCTTAAATACCCACGTTTTTTTCAGTTTCTTTAGTTTAAATCTACAGTTCATAACCAATAAATTATGGTCAGAGTACACTTCTGCCCCTGGAAATGTCTTACAATTTAAAACTTGGTTCCTAAATCTCTGTCTTAGCATTATATAATCAATCTTAAACCTTCCGCTATCTCCAGGTCTCTTCCACGTATACAACCCTCTCTCATGATCTTAAACCAAGTGTTAGCTGTGAGTAAAGTATGCTCTGTGCAAAATTCCACCAGGCGTCTTCCTCTTTCATTCCTTACCCCCATTCCATATTCATCTACAACATTTCCTTCTCTTCCTTTTCCTACTATCGAATTCCAGTCAACCGTGACCATTACATTTCCGTCTTCCTTCACTATCTGAATAATTTATTTTATCTCATCATGGATTTCTTCAATCTCTTCGTCATCTGTGGAGCTAGCTGGCGTATATACTTGTACTAATGTGGTAAGCGTGGGCTTCGTGTCTATCTTGGCTACAATAATGCGTTTACTATGCTGTTCGTAGTAGCTTACCAACACTCCTATTTTTCGTTCATTACTAAACCTGTGCCTCCATTACGCCTATTTGGTTTTGTTTTTATAGCCCTGTATTCACCTGACCAGAAGTCTTGTTCCTCCTGGCACCTAGCTTCACTAATTCCCACTATATCTAACTTTAACCTATCCGTTTCCCTTCTTAGATTTTCTAACCTACCTACCCGACTAAGGGATCTGACATCCCACACTCCGATCCGTAGATCGCCAGTTTTGTTTTTCCTGATAACGACGTTCTCCAGAGTAGTCGGAGATCCGAATGGGGGACTATTTTACCTCTGGAATATTTTATCCAAGAGGATGACGTCATCATTTAACCATACAGTAAAGCTGCATGCCCTCGGGAAACTTTATTGCTGTAGTTTCCCCTTGCTTTCAGCCGTTCGCAGTACCAACACAGCAAGGTCATTGTGGTTAATGTTACAAGGCCAGTTCAGTCAATCATCCAGACTGTTGGCCCTGCAACTGCTTAAGATGCTGCTGCCCCTGTTCAGGAACCACACGTTTGTCTGGCCTCTCAACAGATACCCATCGCTGTGGTTGCACCTACGGTACGGCTATCTGTGTCGCTGAGGCACGCAAGCCTCCCCACCAACGGCAGAGTCCACGGGGTGGGGGGTGGGGGGAGGCAATGACACTTATTACCCACTATTTTCGATTAAAATGAAAAACTGTTTACTTGGTCTAATATGGTAAAATGAATTAAAGGTATTACGATATCGAATAAAACAACACGTTTTTTGTTGCCAGGCTCTGTTTATTTAGATGAAAAGCGCGTTTGAGGTTTAAAACTCAATCATAAAGTGTGTTTATATATGTTAATACGACATGTGTGTGACTTTGGAGTATCCTGTGGCACTGTCTATTGGAGAAACATAACACTATTTCAGAAAATAGCACCGTAGAAGTCTTTGACTAAAAACTAAACGTATTTGTAAGTTTGAAATTAAACAACTAAAATTCAGTGAAGAGCCAAAAAAACTGGTACACCTGCCTAATATCGTGTAGGCCCCCACGAGCACGCAGAAGTGCCGCAACACGACGTGGCATGAACTCGACTAATGTCTGAAGTAGTGCTGAAAGGAATTGACACCCTGAATCCTGCAGGGCTGTCCATAAATCATCCAGACTGTTGGCCCTGCAACTGCTTAAGATGCTGCTGCCCCTGTTCAGTTGCCGGTGTCAAAGTTGTGGAAAAGCTGGAGGGGTTATTGTACTTTTTAATATTTCGTTGTTGACATTAAAATAGTTGAAAAGCCACAATCGCTTCAATCGTTTATTAGATGACCGGTTTCATCACTCTGAAGGTGCCATCATCAGATCTGAAACGTGGACTAAGAGTACGAGGGGTTGAAGATCTCTTCTGAACAGCACGCTGCAAGACATTCCAGACGTGCTCAATAATGTTCATGTTTGGGGAATTTGGTGGTCAGTAGAAGTGTTTTAACTCAGAAGAATGTTCTTGGAGCCATTCTGTAGCAATTCTGGACGTGTAGGGTGTCGCATTGTCCTGCTGGAATTGCCCAAGGCGTAATGTAATGGACACGAATGGATGCAGGTGATCAGACAGGATGCTTACGTACGTGTCACCTGACAGAGTCGTATCTAGACGTATCAGTGGTCCCATGTCACTCCAACTGCACACGCCCCACACACCATTACAGAGCCTCCACCAGCTTCAACAGTCCCCTGTAAACATGTAAGGTCCATGGATTCATGAAGTTGTCTCGATACCTGTACACGTCCATCCATTCGATTCAATTTCAAACGAGACTCGTCTGACCGGACATCATGTTTCCAGTCATCAACACTCCAATGTCGGTGTTGACGGGCCCAGGCGAGGCGTAAAGCTTCATGTCGTGCAGTCATCATGGGTACACGAGTGGGGCTTCGGCTTCGAAAGCCCATATCAATGACATTTCGTTGAATCGTTCTCACGCTGACACTTGTTGATGGCCGAGCACTGAAGTCTGCAGCAGTTTGCGGAAGGTTTGCGCTTCTGTCACGTTGAACGTTTCTCTTCAGTCGTCGTTGGTCCCGTTCTTGCAGGATCTTTTTCCGATCGCGACGATGTCGGAGATTGCATGTTTTACCGGGTTCCTGATATAGACGGTACACTCGTGAAATGTTCGTACGGGAAAATCCCCACTCCATCGCTACCTCGGAGATTCTGTGTCCCATCGCTTGTGCGCCGACTGTAACACCACGTTGAAACTCACTTAAATCTTCCTAACCTGCCATTGTAGGAGCAGTACCCGATCTACCAACTGTAGCAGACACTTGTCTTATATAGGCGATGCCGACCGCAGCGCCGTATTCTGCCTGTTTATATAGTTCTGTATTTGAATACTCATGACTGTATCAGTTTCTTTGGCGTTTCAGTATAGAATACCTCCAGTGGCCAGAGGCTCATTTCTCTGCCGTACACGAAGATGTTTGGAAACTACATCGCTACATATACCCCGGTTCCCTTGTACCGATTGAAACCCATCTATGTCTACTCCAGATGCCCACGTTTTAAGGTATCGAAAACACGCCGGTACAGTACTTTTCTTTTTAAGTTGTTTGCCTACTTTTCCTGATAATGTACTGTAATAGGGCATCCGAAGGCATCTAAATTCATTGATGTTAGTGTTTGCCGGTGTCAAAGTTGTGGAGAAGCTGGAGGGGTTATTGTACTTTTTAATATTTCGTTGTTGATATTAAAATAGTTGAAAAGCCACAATCGCTTCAATCGTTTATTAGATGACCGGTTTCATCACTCTGAAGGTGCCATCATCAGATCTGAAACGTGGACTAACATTTATAAAACCACGTTTCAGATCTAATGATGGCACCTTCAGAGTCCAGAAACCGTTCATCTAATAAACGATTGAAGCGATCGTGGCTTTTCAATTATTTTAAAAACAGAGTGATCACCCCACGACACACCATGTGTTCACTACAAAAAAAGTTTTTGATATTGTTGACATAGTTCTCCTTGTAACCGTGAGAAAGGACTGTGAATCGGATGACGTTATATTCACGCTGGAAAGTCGAAGGCCATATCGGCGCGCTGTGCATTGAGTGTAAAAGTGAACCAAACGCCACTTTTATGTATTTTTGCGGGCAATTGGTGCTTGGTGCGCAATACGGCAAGCCTCTCTTGTGGTTGTCGGGCATGGTCGACTGGAACCTCGGCGAGATGTGTGGTAATGCTCACTTTCCTATGCTGTCCAACATCTGGCTACTGTCACTTCTGAATGCCCCACAAATTTAGATATTACATAGTTCAACCAGCTGACCAAGAGAGTGCTTTACTTTAGTTGTCAGGTGATGTGTCATACTGATTACATGGACTAACAGTCGCCATTGTTAATAGTGCACAGCGTTTATCTGATCTCTGTTTGAGATGGGATTGCATCCATCTCATCAACGTGTTAATCGGCTTTAACACAATTGTGAACGTGAACTTACCCGGAAAAATACTTGTCATCTCCCTTAAAAGAACGCATCGGTCCCTTTGGAAGTTGTTGATTTAGAGTTGGTACCAGGCTAAAGTGTCCGGTGCACTTGTTTTGCACTATTCAGAATCAGTAAATTGTAGTTTATATTGTGGTTGTCTCTAAGAACGGAAGTACTGACGTTCGCAACATTTCTTTCATTCTTCTATTTATACAGTTCAAACAGCAATTTTAAAAATAACTGAAGATGCAAAATAAAATTTAAAAAAAAATTATGAAAAGTAGAAATGAACGAAACGCTCACAAACGTGTAATTTGGTATTTTGAATACATTCCGGTACCATGTCTCAATAAAAGAGTGCAGGATATATTAGAGTTCATCCACGACGTGGGAGAAGCAGTATCATGTTTATGCCTTAACGGAGTGAAGTGTTGCATTTCCATCAATTTCAGTCATTAATCAGATAATGAGAAGCGAACACTCGTCAAAAGATTTGATTCTCAAAGGCAGACTTGGAAAATTCTGAAATTAAAAATAGTTTGTGTAAAAGAAACTTAGTTCCAGTTCCAGGACTTGAAAGCCTCTGTTTTATGCTACAAAGTGTTACGCAACATAGAGACTACCGGTTAAAAAAAAGGTTAAAGGATTTGGATCCAACCGCGGATTTTGCATAATGCACCGTTCGCTGTTCGCCATAAACGTTTTCGTTGAAACGAAATAAAATTAAACGAGGATGAGAGGCCGTGGATTTGAACTTCGCTTCTCCGTAAGTCGGATGTTCACGAAAGGGTTCAAGGTGGCATAGTCAGAGGGAACATGTTTATGCCCTTAACTTACTCCTGAACCCCACCCCAATCAAGGAAAATCTCTATTCGACCATATATTGTATGGAATGTCGAAAGATCATAACAACAAATATCGATTTTCAAGTACCCGACTCGTAGATTTTATGTCTTGCCTTGTGTAACTGGTGACGTGACCTCAGGGTGGCAACATAAATGATGCTTTTTTGACGCACACAGAAACTCCTGGTGCTTATTTTTGGCACCATTACTCACACATGGTATTTTACCGAGAATAGTAGAAGACGTGTTAAAAATTTGTTTGAACCGTAGAGAAAACTAAAGAACATACTGTCACTTAATGTGTCTTCCACCTCGACCAATGCTTTTCACAGATTTGGACAGATAGAAGCGACCCGAAGAGGAGAGTCCCAGGGTACAAAGAAACATAACAGGGAAAGGAAATACAACACTAAACTGTCTATTGAAGATGTTGAAAGTGACCACCATTCACCTGTTTGCACTTTAGGGTACTGTTCAGCAAGTTTCTGAAGGTGGATCGAAGCTGGACTGCTTGATTTGCTGCAGTCTCATCCAAAATGTTCTGCTGCAGTTCTTGAATACTATGAGGGTTGTTGTGATACACCTTAGACCTGACGACTCCGGACACAAAACAAGAGCATATGGACTATCACACCAATTGTGTGATTGGATTGAGGAGTTCCTAGATAACAGGACGCAGCATGTTATTCTCAATGGAGAGAAGTCTTCCGAAGTAAGAGTGATTTCAGGTGTGCCGCAGGGGAGTGTCATAGGACCGTTGCTATTCACAATATACATAAATGACCTGGTGGATGACATCGGAAGTTCACTGAGGCTTTTTGCAGATGATGCTGTGGTGTACCGAGAAGTTGTAACAATGGAAAATTGTACTGAACTGCAGGAGGATCTGCAGCGAATTGACGCATGGTGCAGGGAATGGCAATTGAATCTCAATGTAGACAAGTGTAATGTGCTGCGAATATACAGAAAGATAGATCCTTTATCATTTAGCTACAAAATAGCAGGTCAGCAACTGGAAGCAGTTGATACCATAAATTATCTGGGAGTACGCATTAGGAGTGATTTAAAATGGAATGATCATATAATGTTGATCGTCGGTAAAGCAGATGCCAGACTGAGATTCATTGGAAGAATCCTAAGGAAATGCAATCCGAAAACAAAGGAAGTAGGTTACAGTACGCTTGTTCGCCCACTGCTTGAATACTGCTCAGCAGTGTGGGATCCGTACCAGATAGGGTTGATAGAAGAGATAGAGAAGATCCAACGGAGAGCAGCGCGCTTCGTTACAGGATCATTTAGTAATCGCGAAAGCGTTACGGAGATGATAGATAAACTCCAGTGGAAGACTCTGCAGGAGAGACGCTCAGTAGCTCGGTACGGGCTTTTATTGAAGTTTCGAGAACATACCTTCACCGAAGAGTCAAGCAGTATATTGCTCCCTCCTACGTATATCTCGCGAAGAGACCATGAGGATAAAATCATAGAGATTAGAGCCGACACAGAGGCATACCGACAATCCTTCTTTCCACGAACAATACGAGACTGGAATAGAAGGGAGAACCGATAGAGGTACTGAAGGTACCCTCCGCCACACACCGTCAGGTGGCTTGCGGAGTATGGATGTAGATGTAGATGTAGATCGCACACTGACAGATCAGGTGACCTGGGTGGCCAGCTAGGGCGAGGCGACGACCAGACTGACCTCTGCTAACAACTGTCAGGCTTGAAGGTTATGTAAACGTTTTCCAAGTTTCAGCCAGCCTTATGGGCAGTTGCTCCATCCTGTTGGAAGCAAATGTAGATATTTTCCTCCTCCTTTAATGGTGCCATAAATGGTTTCAAAATGTGGTCGATGTAAAGCGTCGAAGTCAGCGTCTGACGGAAGAAGAAAGGACCAATGATGCGGCGTGCAGACACTGCACACGACACAACCTTATGATCATGTAATGGTGTTTTGTGGAAATTATGCGGGTTCTCCGCTGCCAAGAACCTGCGATTCTTTGAGTTGACACTCAGGTGAAACCAGGTTTTTTCAGACAAAAGGAACTGATCCATGTCCAAGCGATTCAGTATTATCTCAGTGAATGGACACTCACAAAACTGCAGGCGCTGAGGAGTATCTACCAACTTCGTCACAGTCGCGTATACAAACAGTGATCCAATACTGTCAAATGCTTTTTATTCCACTCTTTGATTACAATATCAATTCTTTAGACAATGACCGGTTTCAGTCCGTAATGACCATCCTCAGATCTACAATATACACTACAGGCAATATCGAGAGTTGTATGCGTATTCTACACAGGGCAGGGAGAGGTCGCGCTCTCGACTTGTTGGAGATTTCCAAAACCAAAAAGCATGAGCCCAATAGGGTGCTCAATGCCTACTTTGATTGTTTGATAACATACTACGATGACCAATTTTTTTCCCTGTATTGTCATTTTATACCTTATACAATGTAGGCTGGCAGCGGCAAAACCACACCTCTCTTCGGCCACAGACATTACAATTAGTACAGATGGAGAGATAGAAAAGAAAAAACAAAATGATGGATAACAAACAGTAGACACACAAAGTAAAACACAAGGAGCCGTTCACAGGCGTAGCGAAAATAAAAAACGTTCAGCACTGATACACGAACATATATGACAAAAACGACACTCGTGAACGAGGAGCACGGACGGTGAAACTCTAAGGCACTAACATGATGGCACACAAAAAATCGATGACGATGATCTCCGGCGCGCGAATGTTCTCTGGTCGTGTACGAGTCCAAAGGGGAAAAGGTGGGGCAGGATGGAGAGGGGAGGGTGTAGATGCCAGTAGCAGAGGAGAGGAGAGGGGGAGGAAAGAAGGTAGGGGGTAGAGGAAGCCCAGGGGAGAGGAGGGAGGAAGGGAGGAAGGGAGGAGGGGGAGGAGGGAGAGAAGGGAGATAGGGTGTCCTTGGGAAAAACACAGGGATTGGAAGGGGAGGGTCAAAGTTGGTAGGAGGGGTAGATGGAGGGGATGAGGGCATCATCAGGAAGGTGGAGTTGGCAGAAGCCACCTTGGCCACGGGTATGGAGAGGTGAAGAGCAGGTGGGACGTGGGAATACACGCACGGCAGCAGACAGGGGTGGGAGAGGATGGGAGAGACAAGCGGGTGAGGGGGATCAGTTTTGCGGGAGGTGTAGAGGATCCGTATCCATTCCAGGAAAAGGAAGAGGTGCGGGAATGGAATGAGGTCATACGGGATCCATGTGGGGGAGGGGAGGCAGATGCGATATGTGAGGCAGAACGCATGGCGTTCTAGGATTTGAAAGGATTTATAAAAGGAGGGTCGGAGATCCAGGTGGGATGGGCATAGCAGAAGATAAGGCGGATGAGGGATTTATAGGTGTGGAGGATGGTGGAGGGGTCCAGACCCCATTTGCTGCCAGAAAGGAGCTTGAGGAGATGGAGTCGGGAGCGTGCCTTGGCTTGGATAGTCCGGAGATCGGGGATCCAGGAGAGGCGACGGTCAAGGTTGACACCAAGGTACTTGACGATGGGGGTGAGGGTGATAGGATGGCCATAAATGGTGATATAGAAGTCGAGGAGGCGGAAGGAAGGGTGGTTTTGCCTACAATGATCGCCTGCTTCTTGGAAGGATTGACCTTGAGCAACCACTGGTTACACCAAGCGGTGAACCGGTCAATATGGGATTGGAGATGGTGTTGGCATCGTTGCTGGGTGGGGGTGAGGGCAAGGAAGGCGGCGACATTGGCATACCGGAGAAGGTGGACGGGGGGGGGGGGGGTGAAGGCGGCAGCAAGTCCACCATATACAGAAGGTAGAGAAGAGGGGATAGTACGGAACCTTGGGGCACACCGACGGAGGTGTAGAAGGTGTAGGAATCCGTGTTATGGTTAGTGACATTGGAAGGACGTTGGGAAAGGAAGGACTCATTCATACGGACATAGTTTATATGATAGTCGAAGGTTTGGAGCTTGAAGAGGGGACCGGAATGCCAAACACGATCGTAAGCACGTTCAAGGTCGAGGGAGAGGAAGATGGCTGTTCGGCGGGAGTTGAGCTGTTCAGAGAGGAGATGAATGAGGTGAATGAGAAGCTCATTGGCAGAGAAGGACGGTCGAAAGCCACACTGGGTAGTGGGAAGGAGGCGGTGCTGGCAGAGATGCTAGTGGATACTTCAGGTTAGGATGGATTCCAGGACCTTTCTGAAGACTGAGGTAAGGCTGACGGAATGGTAGGAGGAGACAGCGGATGGCCGTTTATCAGGTTTGACGAACATCAGGATCCAGGTGGTTTTCCACAGGTTGGGGTAGAAGCCGATGGACAAGACCGCATTATATATAGCCTGGCAAGGGTGGTGAGGAAGGAGGCAGGAGCTTCACGGAGATGGCGATAGGTAACACGATCGTGACCAGGAGCGGTGTTGCATTTCGTGCGGAGTGTAATGATGATATCCTGAGTAGTGACGGGGGCATTGAGTTCGTTGTGTGTAATGCTGTCCAAGTACTGGAAACGAGGAGCGAGTGGAGGGACAGAGATGTCAGTTCAATCGCGGACATCAGGGATGAGGGAATAATCGAACTGAGGATCATCAGGGAGGGTAAAGATATCGGAGAGGTAGGAGGCATGGTGATTGGCCTTACTGATGTTGTCAGGGAAGGGGTTAACAACCAATTTTTTTTTCTCTCAGATGGGCAGGAGAGGACTCTCAGCGGCACAATCTGCCGCTCTTCAGCTGAGTGACATGACAACTAAAACAAGAATAAAATGTTACATATATAAGGCGATAAAAAAGGGAACATAAAACAGAGTAATGGGAGAAAATGGAGGTAAAAATACACTGACATGGAAATGTTCATGGGGGGATAGTTAAAACAGTCACCAGAAAGTTTAAAAACACAGTTGGCGAATCTTAAAACACAAAGAAGACACTGAATGCACTTGCACTGGTTAAAAGTTGGCCACAGTATTAAAAACACTCCAGAGCAACACACTTAAAACCCACTTGGAGCAAACATGATGAAGAATAAAACTGCCAGGTGGGACCTGCTGAGGGAGAGGTCAGAGAGGATGGAAAAGGAGGGGAGAGCAAGGGGTAGCAGGGGAGGCGGTGGGATGAAGAGAGTAGGGGTGTCAGCGGGTACACTAAGAGGCAGGAGACACGTGGGGCAGGAGATGAAGAGGGAAGACAAGGCAGGTGGGAGTGCAGAGACACTGAAAGGTAGCACAAGAGAGGGAGGGGGAGTAGGGGGGAAGCCGCTCAGGAGAAGGGAGGGAGAGGAGAGGGAGCCCTGAGGAGGAGGCAGGAAGATGGGGTTAGAGTTGGTAGGAAGGATAGATGTCAGGGCGAAGCTCATCATCCAGGAGGGGTAGATGGTGGAAGTTGCATTGGGAAAGGAGGCAGAGGGTGTGGAGATGGAGAGAGGGTGGGACACAACGGTAAAGGCGCGGCAACAGGTTGGGGGTGGAGAGGAAGGGAGACACTAGGGAGTGAGGGCGATCAATGCGGCGGACAATATATAGTGTGTCAATGTGTTCAAGGAAAAGGAGAAGATGGGGGAAGGGGATGAGGTCGTAGAGGATGCACGTAGGAGACGGAAGGCAGATGCAGAAGGCAAGGCAGAGCACATGGCGTTCGAGGATTTGGCGTTCTTTATAGAACCGGGGAGGGGCGAAAATCCAAGCTGCCCTGGCATAACAGAGGATGGGGTGGATCAAGGATTTGTAGGTGTGAAGGATGGTGGAAGGATGCAGACCCCATGTCCGGCCAGAAAGGAGTTTCAGGAGGCGGAGTCGGTTGTGAGCTTTGTTTTGTATGGTACAGCGATGGGGAGTCCGAGGTGAGGTGGCGGTCAAGGGTGAGGCCAACGTATTTGAGGTTAGGAGTGAGGTAGATAGGACGGCCATAAATGGTGACGTAGAAATCATGGAGAAGGAAGGAGTGGGTGGTGATGATGATCGCCTGGCTCTTGGAGGGGTTGATACAAGGGAACCACTGGTTGCACCAAGCAGTGAATTGGTCAAGGTGGGTTTGGAGGGTATGTTGGGACCGTTGAAGGGTAGGATAAATGGCTAGGAAGGCGTTGTCATCAGCAAACTGGAGAAGATGAACAGGTGGGGGAGGTTTGCGGCAGGCCAGTGTGGCCATGCAATTCTAAGCGCTTCAGTCTGGAACCACGTGACCGCTACGGTCACAGTTTCGAATCCTGCCTTGGGCATGGATGTGTGTGATATCCTTAGGTTAGTTAGGATAAGTAGTTCTAAGTTCTAGGGCACTAATGACCACAGATGTTAAGTCCCATATTGCTCAGAGCCATTTTTGAGGTTTGGGCATATCAGCAGTGTACAGGAGATAGGGGAGAGGGGAAAGGACAGAGCCTTGGGGCACGCCGGCAGAGGGATAGAAAGTACAGGAGTTGGAATTGTGGATAGTTACATAGGAGGGACGATGGGAGAGGAAGGAAGCAACGATATGGACGAAGTTGATGGGGAGAGCATAGGTCTGAAGTTTGAAGAGGAGCCCGGGATGCCAGGCACGGTCATAGGCGTTCTGGAGACCAAGGGATACAAAGATAGCGGAGATGGCAATTTAGTTGGAGGAAAGAAGATTGGTAAGGTTAAGGAGCTGGTCGTCGGCGGAGAAGGAAGGCCGGAAGCCACATTGGGTAAGGGAAAGGAGGTGGTGCTGGTTAAGGTGGCAGTGAATACGGTGAGAGAGGATGGACTCGAAGACCTTACTGAACATGGAGGTGAGGCAGATGGGACGATAGGAAGAGGTATCAGAGGGGGGTTTGTTAGGTTTAGGGAACAGTAGGAAACGGGAAGTCTTCCACAGGTCGGGATAAAATCCAGTGGAGATGAGAACATTGTATAGGGTAGCAAGGGCAGTCAGGAAGGATGGGGGGGCTTCCTTGAGGTTGCGGTAGGTGACACCATCATGACCAGGGGTGGTGTTGCGTTTCAAGCCGAGGATGAGTGTGATGTCTTCTGTGGTGATGGAAGTGTTGGTGTCTGAGGGGGGTAACTGACCCAAGTACTGGAAGCTAGGGGCGAGCGGGGGGTCAAGGATGGTGGGGAAGAGGGAGAAATCAAAATGGGGATCGTCAGGAATGGAGAATACCTCAGAAAGGTGGGAAGCAAAATTGTTAGCCTTACTGAGGTTGTCAGGAAACGGTCGATCGTCTTAGAGGATGGGGTAATGCGGGGTGGGATGGCTACCAGTAAGGCAGTGGAAGGCTGACCAGTACTTGGAGGAGTTGACAGGGAGGGTGGAGTTGAGGCTTGTGCCTGTCTGACGCTAGTCCCGGCGTTTCTTTGCTGTAAGGAGGTTCCAGATGTGTCACTGTAATTTCCGGAGGCTGGTGAGTGTATCCCAGTCACGGGTGTGGAGGAGGGAGTGGTAAAGCCTGTGGAATTCACGCAGAAGAAGGATGGCCTGTGGAGGAAGCGTAAGGCGGTGAGTGTGGATGAGTTTGGTAGGGACATGAGGCTCCACAACATCAGTGATGGTCTTCTGAAGGAAGGGAGAGCCATGGGTGATGTCAGCAGGGTGGTTGAAGGTGAAGGGGTGGCTTTCGACCTGTAAGGCAATGGATTCCCAGTAGACATCCCAATTGGCATGGGGGTAGTCATGGACAGACTTTGGAGGGGCATCTGGACAGGTGGCTGCAGGGGTGGGATTGGCAGAGGAAATGGTGAGAAGGACAGGGAGATGGTCACTACCAATGGGATCGAGGACATCAACAGCGATGCGACAAGGAGGTTGGGGGAAGGGAGGGTAACATCGGGGGTGGAGTTACTTTCAGGACAGGTGTGCTGTGGGAGAGGAACAAGGTCACCATGGAGGATGGTAAGGAACTGATGCCACCGCCAAAGGGTGGCAGGGTCACAGCTGTGGATGTTAAGGTCAGCGGTGATCTTACAGGTGGAGAAGGTATGGTCAACATGACAAATGAAGTCAAAGGGGAGAGGATCTGTGGGGCGGATATAGGTAGTGGCAAAGGTGATGATGAGGCAGGGGAAAAATAGGCTGAGGAGAAGGTGTTCAGTTGGGTCATTGAGGAGAGGTTGTGTCCAGACTCGGAGATGCGTGAGGTGGCCTATGGTGACCCCACGTCGGACTAGGGGAAGGGGATTGTCAGTGCAGTGAAAGAGAGAGGGGGAGGTGCGCACAACATAGTGGGGTTGGAAGAAGGTTTCATTATGGATGAAGGAGTCAACCTGGTGCTGGGATAGGGTATGAATTAAGAGGTATTTGTTTGCAGGGAGGGATTGAATGTTGAGGTAGAGGAGACGATACTGTTGACACGCCAGGAGGTTGGAGGTGGGAAGGATGCGGGAAGGGGAGAGAGGAGCTTAAACGAGGGTGTCGAGGCAGGTGAAGGTAAAGTGGGCCTGGTTGTGGGAGTAGGTGGCGTACGTGTTTAAGTGGAAAACAGAGTGGGTGGCAAGGGAAATCTGCTGGAGTGTGTGGGGGCGCTGGAATGGGTAGATGCTCTGCAGGACGATGGTGAGGAACCAGATGATGTCTTCTGCTGTAGGGAGAGGGCAGAGGGAATTGTTAGGGTGGATGGGCGGGTCGATGGGGCGAATGGGGATAGTGAGTTCAGGGTTGGTGGGAGGGGGGTTGGCTTTGCATTTGGAGGAATAGGTGGGGTGAGGTTCGTTGTAGGTGTTGCAGGAAGAGGGCAGGAGAGGTTGGGACACTGTTTAAGGAAGTGGGAGGCTTTAAAATGGGGGCAGGTGGGGGGGGGGTTCCTGCAGTTTTGGGGGAGGTGGTCGTTGTACAGGAAACAGCGCTGGCAGTGGCAGGATTGAGGAAGGGAACAGGAGGGTCAACAGGGTGGCGGCAGTTGAGAATCAGGGCTCCCTGCGTGAGGAGGTGGTCGATGGAGGCGGCGGACTCTGTAAATATAGGCATGAAGAAAGTAGGGCCAGAGTAGTTGTACATATGGCAGGCCGAGCGGATTTCCAGGGCAGGGTGGGCGTTCAGTTCCGCCAACACCCCAGCCTCCATGACACAGGGCTGCATATTGTGATAACGGTGGTGAAGGTCAGTGGACGATGAGGAGGTTGGGACTGATGAGGAGAGGAGGATGTAAGGAAAGGAGTGAGGAATGTATGGGGCCCAAAGGTGATGCGGGGAAGGTGCCGGAGGAGATCAGTTTGGAAAGATAAGTTGGGTGATGGGTGCACTGGGGATGTACTTCTGGATTTCAAGGGTGAGGGTGTGGGCATCCAGGGCGCTCTGTGGCGGCGACTGTGGTGCGGCGGGCAGTGACTCAGGCAGGGGAAGCGGTGGTAGTTGCAGGGGAAAGGGTGGGGAGGGGGTAAAGTCGTCTCGGCGGGCGACAGGAGAGGGAGGGGGGCGCAGGAGCAGGAGCAGGAGCAGGCGCAGGAGCAGGAGCAGGAACAGGGGCAGGGGCAGGTGCAGGGGCAGGAGTGACATACAGGTGAGGATACATTGATGAGGAGGAGAAAGAAGGGGAGGAGACCGTGAGTAGGGGTGTTGGATGAGACAGGTTAATCCCAGAGGAAGCACTCCATGATGTTACAGTGGGGGCAGGTGAAGGGAGGTGTAGATGATGGTGGTAGTGAGGATGTCCATGATTGCAGGCAGTGCCCATGGGCGACAGGAGTCGCCGAAGTACAAAAGGAACTAAAACGGGCAGCGGCGGCGGCGGCGGCGGCGGCAGTAGCAGTAGCAGCGAGCACCGAGAGGTGGCGGCGGCGGCGGCGGCGGCGGGGAGGAGGACCGGATGGCGGGCAACAGTGACTGCGTGCAGACGGGTACAACACGACAGGCACGGTTGGGGTTCTTCCACGTCGAAGATACATCCTGAATGTAGCCCAGGCAGTGTAAGTCCTCGATCAGGAAGTGGGAGAATCCAACCCTCGAATGTCAATAGCCAAATAAAGCCTCGCGTATTTATACCTAGCCTTACTTGATGATTTATGTCGAGAACAGGAGGCAGTTGCCTTACTTCTATACATTAGTCTGTTTAATGCTGTTAATAATTATGTCCTACGTATTCATGGAATGTATAGCCAGACTATATAATTTTATTTATTGACTGTTAATATGTTGTTTAAACGTTTTCTGTGGGAGATTATGCTGTAATTTACCGTCTAGTAAGATCATCCGAAGACCAGTATCAGTTGCAAAGCGATTTAGAAAAGATTGCTGTATGGTGTGGCAGGTGGCAGTTGACGCTAAATAACGAAAAGTGTGAGGTGATCCACATGAGTTCCAAAAGAAATCCGTTGGAATTCGATTACTCGATAAATAGTACAGTTTTCAAGGCTGTCAATTCAACGAAGTACCTGGGTGTTAAAATTACGAACAACTTCAGTTGGAAAGACCACATAGATAATATTGTGGGGAAGGCGAGCCAAAGGTTGCGTTTCATTGGCAGGACACTTAGAAGATGCAACAAGTCCACTAAAGAGACAGCTTACACTATACTCGTTCGTCCTCTGTTAGAATATTGCTGCGCGGTGTGGGATCCTTACCAGGTGGGATTGACGGAGGACATCGAAATGGTGCAAAAGAGGGCAGGTCGTTTTGTATTATCAAGTAATAGGGGAGAGAGTGTGGCAGATATGATACGCGAGTTGGGATGGAAGTCATTAAAGCAAAGACGTTTTTCGTCGCGGCGAGATCTATTTACGAAATTTCAGTCACCAATTTTCTCTTCCGAATGCGAAAATATTTTGTTGGGCCCAACCTACATAGGTAGGAATGATCACCAAAATAAAATAAGAGAAATCAGAGCTCGAACAGAAAGGTTTAGGTGTTCGTTTTTCCCGCGCGCTATTCGGGAGTGGAATGGTAGAGAGATAGTATGATTGTGGTTCGATGAACCCTCTGCCAAGCACTTAAATGTGAATTGCAGAGTAGTTATGTAGATGTAGATGTAGATGTAGATGTAGATGTAGATGTAGACATGTCACGTTGTATGCAAAGCCCTCTAGTGGTAAAGTTCTTAGGATCGGTGCGCGCCTACGTAACATCCTGACGGCCGACCCAACAGAGGGCGATGATCATAGATCCGTCTTTTTTCAGCTGACATATAGACAGTTTATCTTTCATAGGTAATTTATAGGTTGCTACAGGCAATGTATTACGTATATTAATTGTTGACCGTAAATACACCATAAAAAGGATCGGTCCTATTCTCTTCATATATTTACTTTTAATAAGTTTATATGGGTAACTGTATTCATCTTTTAATGTATCACAATTGGGTTCTATGATAGTTATCAATTTTAAAAGTCTGCTACATGTATTTTACTAATGTGTTTTTATCAGATTATGTTTTTTGCGTAAATGGTGATTACATCCAAGCCCACAGTACCGAAATCTAGGGAGGACGTAGGAAATCAGATTTCTGGCAGCTACTGTACTTCAGTAGACAGTTGCAATGATGACTGTGTGGGCGATGTGTCCTATTCTACACTTTCTTTTAGATTTATGTGACGATGCTGTACTGATTATAATTACTTGTTTTGACGATGCCATTATGGCCTTATCACTTTAGGATATGGTGTAAAAAAGGTACTTTTTGCGGTATTTCATCTGCACATTTCCCTGGTTGTATGATAGTATACCATGATACGTATTTCTGTATTATGTTGAAAGACGCACCGCTCACTAGGTGTATACATTTGTATATTGTAGATCTGAGGATGATCATTACGGACTGAAACCGGTCATCGTCTAAAGAATTGATATTGTGATCAAAGACTGGAATAAAAAATATTTGCTGAGGAGTATCTGCTGGATTTAATGCATGAACAACAGACACTCGGTACGGATGCACGTATAGGTCCAGGTGGAGTATTCGTCCGCATGATCGATGTGATATGCCGGTCTCTTGTGAAGGCGTCAGATTGATTAGGTAGGACTCTGAAGTATATTCTAGTGAACGGCAGCCACATTTTCTGCTGCATGGGCACGTTTCCGAATGTTTTTTGACTTGTTCGAGACGGATCCTGCCCCACGCCATTTTCGGACGAAGCGTTGCATGGCACTCTCTGCTGTTGCTCTGACGCCATTAAACTTCTCAACTAACAATCAACCTCACCGTTTCCATGACTTTGTTATAACGTAATTTTCGACAACGAACACCTGCTCCTCCACTGTGGTGAGTACCTCTGCACTGCAGCGCTCTCACTGACAGAGCTCGCGCTGCGCTCTCAACCGTCGTGGTTTCCAAGCCAAGCGTACACGTGGTGGGCGCGTCACAGGGTGTGGTTATATGCATACATTCACGTCCAGTAGAATGAAAAATGTGACTGAACTTGTGGAAACTAGTTAAATCCACGTAGTTCTTGGAAATAATAATTGGCCATCTACGTTGCTGTTACGGAAGTAACGATAACAGGATCGTATGTTCTTTCATCAGTATCGTTTTTCCGCCTTAGTGACAGGTACTCCAGCAAAACTTGCGCAGATCGTTGAGATATACAGCTTCAGCGTAAATAATGATAAGCTATCGCGACGATAGCTGCACATTTATATGAAAGGCGAGAAATAGGGTACAGCAGTTAATAGTCCACATCCACTGCGGTATACTGCTGATCAGGCAAACCAAAGTAAGTGAATTATTTCTTGGGTACGGGGAGTAACATAGTGTGGCAGTGATATTTTTCATGTCTGGTGCAAAGTGAGATCAAAAGTGCGCGAGAGTTTTTTTTGGTCATGTGTTGTTTTTTATCTTTGCCGTAAGACTATAGGATCTCCTAGTTTTTGTTACTTCTCTGTTGTTTATAGTTTCTTCTCATTGTGAGTTTTCACGAATAAATATTACTTCGTTAACTCATTATACCGGACGGCTATACGATTATTTGTTGTAGGCAAGTCGCCTACATAATTGGTGACCCCGACGTGATATGAACACGCAACCTTCTGATCTGCAGCATTTAATGATCTTCAAGCAAGCCTCAGCAAAGCGGTGTTGCTCGCTCACCCAGTTCACTACGCACAGCTAGCTATTGTTGTAGACGCGAGCCAGTCAGCAATAGGGGCGGCGCTGCACCAGCGTGTAGAAGGGCAGTGGCAACCACTACGGTTTTTCTCTAAAAAGTTACAGACTGCACAACGGAAGTGAAGCGCGTATGACAGAGAATTGTTCGCGATCTACGAAGCAATTCGATACTTCCGCCCACAAATAGAGGCTAGACCAGTGACTGTGTTTACAGACCACAAACCCATAACATCGGCTTTTAAAAACACCAGTGATAAATGCTCACCAAGACAGTTCCGTTATATTGAGTTCATAAGTCAGTTCACGACAGATAACGCCATTTAAGAGGCGCAGAAAATTTAGTGGCTGACTATTTTTCACGTATTTGCGGGATTTCAGAAATTATAGACTATGATAAACTTGCAGTGGAACAGACCAAGGATGCAGAGCTCTACGACAGCTGTTAAACGACCCGTCTACAGGTCTGAAGTTCGAGCAAATTCTGGTGCCTAACTCCAAGCGGAAGCTGTGGTGCGACTTTTCTCAGGGCAGACCAAGACCATTCATTTCAGAAATATTGCGCAAGACGGCATTCGACAGTGTCCACACACTATCGCACCCCGGAACCAACGCTACAATAAAGCTGCTGACAGACCGCTATGTGTGGCCTTCTATGAAAAGAGACGCACACCTTTGGGTACGTTCCTGCATTCCTTGTCAACAGAGTAAAGTAGGACGACATGTGCGTGCTGATATTGGAGATTTTCAAGGTACCTCTGCTAGATTCGCACACGTTCACGTGGACCTGGTTGGACCTCTCCCACAGTCAGAGGGTTACAGATATTTGTTTACGGCCATAGAGAGGTGCACAAGATGGGCAGAAGCAACTCCAATAGTCGATATTTCAGCCGAAACTACTGCTAAGACGTTTCTGTGTACGTGAGTTGCCCGTTTTGGATGCCCCCTTCATGTCACAACTGAACAAGGACGTCAGTTCGAATCTACGTTGTTCCTCGAGCTATCCAAAATGTGCGGTTTCCAACGCCACCACACGACTGCCTATCACCCTGCCAGTAATGGTATGGTCGAACGATGGCACAGAACACTCAAAGCAGCATTGATGTGTCATCAAGAGAGATGGACAGAAGCATTACCATTAGTGTTGTTAGGCCTGCGGACAGCTCACAAACCCGAGATTGGTGCATCAGTTGCCGAGATGGTTTACGGCGAGCCGCTACGGATTCCTGCAGATTATTTAGTACCAACCTTACTACCTGGATCAGAGGGCCTCACACACTGGGTGCAGCAGCTAAAACGTCACTGCTCAAATATACGTTGCCCGCCACCTTCTCGCCATGGTAACCGTAAGGTGTTTGTACACAAAGACTTGTACAATTGCTCTCACGTAATGTTGCGAACAGACTCAGTCAAATCGCCTTTACAACCACCATATACGGGCCCATTTCAGGTGCTGAGTAGGAATAAGCATACCGTGGACATAATGTACAATGGTGTTCCGACAAAGGTATCGATTGAACGTGTCAAGCCAGCATGGGTTTTACCCTCTCCGACTTCTGACACCACGCCTGTGCATCAACACATGATGGACGCAGAGCATACCAAAACACCGCTCAGTACATCGTCCGAGACAGGTGAATCACCACCACAAACAACAACGTCACCGCCTCCGAGACACCCGACGCACACCAGAGCTGGACGTCGAATAAAATTCAAGTATCAAGATATCCCTGGGGCTCCGCACTTTAAGGGGGGGGGGGGGGGGGCTGTGTGGCAGTGATATTTTTCATTTTTCATGTCTGGTGCAAAGTGAGATCAACAGTGCGCGGGAGTTTTTTTTGATCATGTGTTGTTTTTTATCTTTGCCGTAAGACTATAGGATCTCCTAGTTTTTGTTACTTCTCTGTTGTTTTTAGTTTCTTCTCATTGTGAGTTTTCACGAATAAATATTACTTCGTTAACTCATTATACCGGACGGCTATGCGATTATTTGTTGTAGGCAAGTCGCCTACAATAGGAACTATCTGTTAATATTATTTTACAACAGCAAAATGAGAGAACAATCTCGTAAGTCTTTGATATTCTTCCGAGCAAGGTAGATTATGCGCAATGGGTGAACACTGGACTGTATAGCACCGTAATATTAAGTTATATTAAGCGTCTATTAAATTTTTCTCGAAGTATAAAGTTTGATTTTCGCCTGATTTTCTTTCGTAAGTCCTTCTTATATGTCAGTCTTCACACTAAAAATCAAGGATTCCAGGATAAATGGATACATTTTTTCGGATGATACTCGTTTCTGTAGACTGGTAAATATGTATTTTGATTTAAAAACTAAAATTATTTAGCATTTAAGTTAACATCTTTTGTGCAGTGGTAAATGGTTAACTCAAAAGGGTAAAAACATGGAATGAGGATTGTAATAAATCATGAATACTAGTGTTTCACAACAGGGTGTGTCCAGCTGGCGACTTGCCACAATCTATAATGTAGTGTATTACCAAAAGAAACCAAAACTTCCAATGGCGCCATGAAGTGCTATAGGATAAGAAACAGGGTATTGCTAAACATATTATTTACTTGTAGATAAATGTATGAGACCTGAGATCCAGAATAATCTAATAGATGGTATAAATGTCAATTTTAGTAAGAGTACACGACGCGATGCTATGCCGATGTAGTTAGTCGCACTGTTATTTTTCTGACAAATATTTTTTCAGTATTGAGTTTAACAGCCAAACCGTTAGTATTGATAGAACAGAAGACTACCCTACTCTTCTGGTGCGCAACAGAGTACAGTGGTGGGTAACTGGTACGGTACGCGTGTATGGTGAAAAGAAACAGACCTCCACATCATCCCGAGCGATTCTTTGGTGTATGACGACCTGCAGAGGAGTATACAACAATACGTAAGTACTTGTATGCACTGCAATACACATATGATTCATATAGTGATTTGAGAATCAGTTATGACTTTCATTTTCTTGTCACCATGAAAATATGACACTAATATTTCAAAAAAGTTTTGCAGTGCCATCTTCTGCTGTTTCCTTGTGCCCCGAGACCTCTTTATCGTTATGCACACGCCCATACACAAGTAAACAAATTACACTACAATATACGGGAGATGTTCTGTGTCCTCATAACACACTCTTGATTACAATTTAACACTTTTGTGCTGGGAACATAAGATATCATGTCAGACACGTAATGTCGTAAACATATATTCTAACAGGCTGAGGAGTCGGTTGGGCGTCAGGATACAGTGGAATAACTTAGATAAACTGTCTTTCACCATGATTGCCAAAAATGTTTCAATATGTAACTTGTCTTCATGGAGCTCTATTTTCGGCCGTATAGTGATGCCACACAGAAGTTCCTTTATATATTAACGTACTGGAGTGACACGTGATCATGAGCTGGATGTGAAATAGTATGAGCACTTGTGTATGTGTTTAGCACTTCGAATTGAAGCTACAGGCAGTAACAACATCTCCCAAACTTACTGTAGATGCCATTAATAATGGGGCGACGATATAACACGGCTACGCCTGTGAGGTGCTTATCTTCATCCTTCACCAGTCCAAACCAACAAGCGGGTAACTTCTTTCTAAGACCCTTCGATATTGTTCCACACATCTTCTTAATCCAGGCTTGTTCCTGCATTGTTTCTATGCTCGTACCTTACTACCTTTATTTCTGCAATTCGTTTTTAAGTGTGTCATGATTTTCAAAGTGAGCAATAACGAAACATCTCATTGAATCAAGCACGAAATGTGTTTCAGAATAGGAGAACCCGAGGACAGTATGCCACAACCAGCACCACACGTCGCAGCGCCAGTTGACCACAAATCTGCAGGGTATCCAGCACAACATGGACCACCATACGGTGGAGCACCAACTGCGAACGTCCCTGGAGTATATACTACACAAGCAGGTACGTGTGACCTCTTCTACGTTTGAGGCTGTCGTTTGGTGCCCAAAAGCTGGGGATTCACATTTTCTATTCCCAACAATTTTGTCACATTATGTTCAAAACTCTTTACCATGTACATCTTTGACCTGAAATTCTTTCGATTGCCACAAGACCTGTAGTTTATGACCATTGCCAAGGCCTTTGGCTCTGATCAGTAGGAACTAAACAAGTGTCTGTTTATAAATAGTAATGTGGGACAACAAGAATAGGACAGGATGTAGTTAAAAGCTACATCGAGAGCGAACCATAACGTAAACCATAATCTCGCATGATACGGGTAATAAAGAATGAAAATGGCCATTTGCGCAACTGTCCTGAGTAATTTGTCAAGAATTATGTAAAATTTCCAAATATAAACTCCCCATCTAGGATAGCTAATTACTCAAACACAGTGACTTATAATGTCTTTAGAGAAAATTCTAATGAACAAAATAATTTTAGAAAAGCAATAATCACTGGTCTCTCACACAGTCCCTTTCGTTAAATGTTAATACTGAAAAGGATATAACAGCCACCAAATCTCAGTTAAAGAGAGTAGTCAGTAAGACAAAAATTAATTATCTTAGAACTCCTCAAAGACAAGAACAAGAGTGATGTATACAGTGCTCAGAGCAATAATGGGTAAGTACAGTACTTTCATTAACAATGTCCTTACCTTCTCTGCTTACTGTTTGCTTCCAAACTTAATCCAGATTAGACCAAAGTCCACAAAGAAACCATGGAGTACTCAGGGAATATATCTATCTTATAAAACACAAACGAAACTGATTCCGGCGGAGGCTCGAGTCCTTCCTCGGGCATGGGTGTGTGTGTTTGTCCTTAGGATAATTTAGGTTAAGTAGTGTGTAAGCTTAGGGAGTGATGACCTTAGCAGTTAAGTCCCATAAGATTTCACATACATTTGAATATTTTTGAAAATGATTCTATCAACCAGAAGCTCTGATGCTGATGCTATTGCTCATTAAAAGTTATACTCTGAAATATTAAATGTAGTAATATGGATATCAAACGAAGTTAGTTACAAGAAAACGATAATCGCATCAGATAACAAAATAAAGACATATGGGCTTAGTGAAGGAGGAGATCTGTAGAAACAGAGATAGAGAAGAGCAGATAGCATTAAGAGTGGATGATAAATTGCTAACAGATGTATGAGTGTTGCAAAATTTTTTGACAAGCATTTCACAACTGTTAGTCAAACGATTGCGTTGTTAGGTACAGTACCAGTCATTAGAATAAAGTTCAGTAATATGAATATGACGCTCACCACAACAGTAGAAGTTATGTAAACCATGAAATCTTTTTAAAAAATTCAAGTGCTTATTCTAAAACATCAAAACATTTAATTAAAAAGTGTGAATCTGAGTCTAGTAACACATTAAGCTATTTCTGAAACTAGTTATTTATCAATGGAACATTTCATGAATGGCTGAAATATGTTGAAGTTAAGCATTTGTTGACGAAAGGAGACAAACAAATATCGTCAAAATTCCGCCCAATTTCACTTTTTCCATCGTTCTAGGAAGTTTTAGAAGAAAGTAAGATACTGTTAACTTCTCAACCATCTGACGAAAAATTGTAATTTATTATCAAAAACACAGATCGTATTTCAAAAGGGTTCGGATATTGAGAAGTCTATCTACACATGCGAGAACGTACAATAAATTACAGACTACTAGTATATTTTGTGATCTGACAAAGCCATCTGACTGTGAAAATCACAGTATCCTTTTGAGTAAATTACATTGTTATGGCGTAACAGGAAATGCTGCAGAATGGTTCAAATCCTGTATCTCGTATAGGAAACAAAGGGTGAGACGTGCATTAAGCTATCAGGCGCCATCAGAGTGGGAACTAATTACATCTGGTCTCCCACAAGGCCCATTTCAGGGCATTCAACTTTTCTTGTGTATGTAAATGACATTCCATCAGTAACTTTACCAAATACCGATATTGTAATGTTTACAGATGATACAGACTTAGCGATAGTCAGGTAGTAGAAAGATCGCTTAGTGAAATTGTCATGGACATTAACAAATTGTTCCTAGCCAATTCTTCGTCACTAAACTTTGAAAAAAAAACACACTATATCCATTTCAGAAGTTGTAAGTGGTTTCCCGCTGTTATATGCCTAATATTAGACGAAAAGAGATAGAAGAAGTTTACAGTGTTGGAGTCTTTGCATTGCAGCTTGATAATAAATACAGTACAAGCTTGTCTTGACATTATCATACATATTTTCTATCTTTTTGATCGGAGCACCACAACAACCTTGAGTATCAGGCGTTGTCTATCGTGAAAGGTCTATTTCCACAGTGCAGATTATTTAGCACAGTTTGTTAGCAAAACATGTTCACAATAAGAAAGTTGTCTGAACCACGGAAAGTCTTACATTAAGTTTACTGTTGTTCATGGAAATGGGATTATAGTATTTCCAATTTCCGGAAATAGCATATTTTAGGATAATTTCCACTACGTTGTTAACAACAGCAGGAACTGCAGTCCAGTTGGTGTACTTTAAATTACTTCATACAAGGTTGTTGCGGCAGTTTTTTTGGAATACTTACAAAAACACTTAAGTATTATCTTTGGAAGTGTAACATTAACATTACTATGCTGTAAATGGCTCACATTCCTTTATTTATAACAAAATTTTTAAATTCAGTTTTCAGTCTTATTGTCCATCAAAGACTGGTTTTTTAAGAATTTAGATACATTTTAATCATATAATATACTGTGCACTATCTGGCGATCTAAGCTATTCCTAAAAATATTGTGGTATTCATAAGATAAGAGGATCCTCTAAAGGAAAGGCAACTTCAACGATAAAAAATATCAGTAGACGAGATATATTCGAAAATAAGCCAACTGAGGAAGCAATGATGATTAGACATACATTAAAACTGCGCACTCCTCAAAGAGAATATTACAGAAGGTATGTGGGCGATTCTGAACTGAAATAAAATCGTAAAGTTACACCTCGGAAAAATAAAACATCTGCCGGGGTTGCGAGCACTTTTTCTTGGCGTGTAACGAAAGAGGTATTTTGTATTAGTACATTATGTACTTCCTAAGTAATTTACTCTCCCTGACCGGCATTCACTTCAGATTCTGGTGAGCACTGAGTGATTTCTCTGTATTCGCTGTCTAGGCGGTATGATGGCGCTGCCACTGACTCTCGGCCCTCAGCCGTGCAACATCGTGTGCCCAGCGTGTCACCAAACCATACAGACGGCTGTGCAGACCAAGGCGACCACCAAGACGCACTTAATGGCCCTCCTATTGGCCGTCTGTGGGTAAGTAAGAGTTGATGTTGTAGTTGTCTTCAGTCCTGAGACTGGTTTGATGCAGCTCTCCATGCTACTCTATCCTGTGCAAGCTTCTTCATTTCCCAGTACCTACCACAACCTACATCCTTCTGAATCTGTTTAGTGTATTCATCTCTTGGTCTCCCTCTACGATTTTTAACCTCCACGCTGCCCTCCAATACTAAATTGGTGATCCCTTGATGCCTCAGAATATGCCCTACCAACCGATCTCTTCTCCTAGTCAAGTTGTTCTACATATTCCTCTTCTCCCCAATTCTGTTCAGTACCTCCTCATTACTTATGTGACCTACCCACCTAATCTTCAGCATTCTTCTGTAGCACCACATTTCGAAAGCTTCTATTCTCTTCTTGTCCAAACTATTTATCGTCCATGTTTCACTTCCATACATGGCTACACTTCATACAAATACATTCAGAAAAAATTTTCAGACACTTAAACCTATATTCGATGCTAACAAATTTATCTTCTTCAGAAACGCTTTCCTTCCCATTGCCAGTCTACATTTTATATCCTCTCTACTTCGACCGTCATCAGTTGTTTTGCTCCCCAAATAGAAAAACTCATTTACTACTTTAAGTGTCTCATTTCCTAATCTAATTCCCTCAGCATCACCCGACTTAATTCGACTACATTCCAGTATTCTCGTTTTGCTTTTGTTGATGTTCATCTTACATCCTCCTTTCAAGACACTGTCCATTCCGTTCAGCTGTTCTTCCTAGTCCTTTGCTGTCTCTGACAGAATTACAATGTCATTGGCGAACCTCAAAGTTTTTATTTCTTCTCCATGGATCTTAACTCCTACTCCGAATTTTCCTTTACTGCTTGCTCGATATACAGACTGAATAACATCGGGGATAGGCTACAACCCTGTCTCATTCCCTTCGCAACCACTGCTTCTCTTTCATGCCCCTCGAGTCTTATAACTGCCATCTGGTTTCCATACAAATTGTAAATACCCTTTCGCTCCCTGTATTTTACCCCTGCACCTCCAGATTTGAAACAGAGTATTCCAGTCAACATTGTCAGACGCTTTCTCTAAGTCTACAAATGCTAGAAACGTAGGTTTGCCTTTCTTTAATTTACTTTCTAAGGTAAGTCGTAGGGTCAGTATTGCCTCACGTGTTCCAACATTTCTACGGAATCAAAACTGATCTTCCCCGAAGTCGGCTTCTACCAGTTTTTCCATTCGTCTGTAAGGAATTCGTGTTGATATTTTGCAGCCGTGGCTTATTAAACTGATAGTTCGGTAATTTTCACATCTGTCAATACCTGTTTTCTTTTGGATTGGAATTATTATATTCTTCTTGAAGTCTGAGGGTATTTCGCCTGTCTCATACATCTTGCTCACTAGATGGTAGAGTTTTGTTAGGCCTGGCTCTCCCAAGGCTGTCAGTAGTTCTAATGGAATGTTGTCTACTCCTGGGGCCTTGTTTCGACTTAGGTCTTTCAGTGCTCCGTCAAACTCTTCACACGGTATCATATCTCCTATTTTATCTTCATCTACATTCTCTTGCATTTCTATGATATTGTCCTCAAGAACATAGCCCTTGTATAGGCCCTCTATATACTCCTTCCACCTTTCTGCTTTCCCCTCTTTGCTTAGAACTGGTTTTCCATCTGAGCGCTTGATATTCATGCAAATGGTTTACTTTTCTCCATAGGTCTCTTTAATTTTTGTGTGCGCAGTATCTATCTTACCCCCAGTGATTTGCCCCTCTACATCCATACATTTGTCCTCTGCACTTCCTGTCGATCTCATTTCTGAGACGTTTGTATTCCTTTTTGCCTGCTACATTTACTGCATTTTTATATTTCCTCCTTTCATCAATTAAATTCAATATCTCTTCTGTTACCCAAGGATTTCTATTAGCCCTCGTCTTTTTACCTACTTGATCCTCTGCTACTTTCAGTATTTCATCTCTCAAAGCTACCCATTCTTCTTCTACTGTACTTCTTTCCCCCATTCTTGTCAATCGTTCCATAATGCTCTCCCTGAAGCTCTCTACCACCTCTGGTTTAGTCTGTTTATCCAGGTCCCATCTCCTCAAATTCCCACCTTTTTGCAGTTTCTTCAGTTTTAATCTACAGTGCATAACCAATAGATTGTGGTCAGAGTCCACATCTGCCCCTGGAAATGTCTTACAATTTAAAACCTGGTTCCTGAATCTCTGCCTTACCATTATATAATCTATCTGAGACCTTCCAGTATCTCCAGGCTTCTTCCACGTATACAACCTTCTTTTATGATTCTTGAACCAAGTATTAGCTATGATTAAGTTATGCACTGTGCAAAATTCTACCAGGCGGCTTCCTCTTTCATCCCCTATCCCGTTCCATATTCACCTACTACGTTTCCTTCTCTTCCTTTTCCTACAATCGAGTTTCAGTCACAGTGAGAGTTACATGTCATTAACATGTAAGAAAAATGAGTTACAAAGTAATTCAAATGCTGTGAAATCTTAGTGCAATGCTGGACCTAAGTACCCCCAGTCCAACATCCGTTCTCTGGTTTTCCGTCTAGATTATTATGTGTCTCTCATCTACTGAGTGCGTCAATATTGGGTTTTGTTGTGTTCTATTCAACAAGAATAGTTGCACCAGATTAACAGCAGCTTGGTCTCTGCAGTAGTGTCTTTTTACTGTCCGACAACTCACGTCTCTCTTAGCAGGTCAATATTTAGTGCTACTTTCTCTTCTGGTCATCGTAAAACGTCTGAAATAATTCTCCGTTTCTCGTTAAGAGATGAAATGAGGCCATAGAAGCTATACTGACGCCACTGAAGCTAAACTGCGCTGTAGTTTCTCTGGTGGCTAATTTGGCGTCTTCCCTGACGTTACCCGAAAATAATGAGATGCTGTGACATTGGACTCCACTCTCTCCAGGAGGACATAAATTCAAAGGAGCGACACTACCTTAGAGTCCCTGTACTTCACACGAAGAACCAAAAAAATAACTATCAAAACTAGGGAACTAACAAATGACTATAGTAATAATTGCAGAGAAATAGCTGCTCTAATTGTCACTGACTGAGCAAATCCTGTAACTATTCTTTTTTGTAATAATGATAAGTGAAGATACATTCTAATGTATTGAAGGTAGAATCCTGAGCTTTAATGAGTGTAAGGAGTGTGTGGAAATGTAACCTTTATTGAACGGATAGTGATTAGTCTTGGCTTTACAGAAATTTATCAAGGTTATGATTATGAACTGCAAGATTATAACTGAAGAAATTTGAGAAATGTAGAAAATTAAAGATACATTGAAAGAAGCAGTGGATGTTGAAAGAGTCAACGGGAATACTGATAACAACTTACTGAAGCGGTGGAAAGAAATACAATAGCAACGAACGGATAGCTTCGATAGATGAAACAATTCAGGTGACAGACGACCAAAATGCAAAAGGCAAGACTCAGTAGAAAACCGTGAAAACGCACGACATATTTAATTTTGTTGATGAAAGGACAAAATATGAAAGTGCAAGAAATAAGATATGCAAACGGGAAAATATAAGTCTGCCGGCCGCGGCGGCCGAGTGGTTCTGGACGCTTCAGTCCGGAACCACGCGGCTGCTACGGTCGTAGGTTCGAATCCTGCATCGGGCATGGATGTATGTGATGTCCTTAGGTTAGTTAGGTTTACGTAGTTCTAAGTCTAGGGGACTCATGACCTCAGATGTTAAGTCCCATAGTGCTTAGAGCCATCTGAACCATTTGAAAATACGAGTCTAAATATGGAAATCAAGGAAAACCGGAATGGCTAGTGAAGAAACGCCAAACTGCAGAAGTACGCGTGATTATGGGCAAGATCTAATCCACTTATATTAAAATTGAAGAATCTTTAATGAAAAACTTGCGAAATATGAAGAGCTCAGTTGGCAAGCCAGTACTGTGGAAAAAAGGGAAGGCTTAATTCGGTAAGTAACGTTGACAAAAGAGATAAAAGTTTTTTTAAAACATATGGTGTTCCAGGAGAATGCTGTGGATTAGATGGGTAGACTGCATAATTAATGAAAAGTAATGAACCAGATTATCGTGAAGAGAAATTTGTGGAACGACTTGCTTTAAAAGAAGAAATCGGTTATAGGACTCATCCTTAAGACATTAAGTAAAGGGCAAATTGGCAGTGGAAGGAATTATGTGTGTGTGTATTAAGGGGGGGGGGGAGGGAGGGAGCTATAAAGGGGAAACAAGACTGCTTACTCGGTCTCGAATGCATGTAGATTGCAGCAGTTATGAAGATATGGAGAGCTCAACAACAACAGTCCAAGGGAAAAGGAGGACAGGGAATGAAAAACCCAAATTTTTAAAACTGCCATTTGTTCTCTAAGAATATAATTTTACAAGAGATTAAAAACTTCTGATATCCAAAAAGACTAATACTATTTATTCAGTATTTTCTGTAAGTGGGATACTTTGATGTCCAAAAGGTAGACACTGTGTTCATAGTACACACAATATACGTATTTTTATGATACCAATCATCGTAATCAACTGTAAGGAGTTTCTTGTCAGATAATGGAACGATAATTTCAATACAAATTAGCCTTTAATTGGGACTTCGATGGTTATGTGCTCCTGTCAAGATTTTTGTAATTCACGTTACTGTACATTTGAGATTAGTAACCCGTGAACGTTTCGCATTTGTACTTGTAATGAGTTGTATTATAACCGTCACGCTTAACGAAGGGAGAATATTAATTTCGTGAGCAGGCAGATGAGATTGGTAATGGACGCTTTTTCTAAACGTGTTTCCTGTGAGGTGAATGCCGAGTTGCCCAAGCTCTGCTTCTGTTTGTCGTTGCGCTGCTGAGACACTATTCGTAGCATCACAAATCCAGGATCAAGATAGACTATGACTTGCTCGTACACCAGGCCAGGAAGAATGAGTCCAATAGAGCGCCCAGGCCAGGAAGAATGAGTTCAATAGAGCGCCGTAGAAGATCTAGATTCAACATAAGGAGGATAATTCAGTTGGAGATTACGTATCCGTATTCCGTTCCACAGGTGTGGGATCTTCCACTTGATCTTTACCTATCGTTAGAAAACTTTTGCAAACTTCCAATGCGTTATTTTTATCTCCAGTGTTGTTTACATTTGGAAGCGATAGAACACAGCCACTTCCTGCAGACAAATGAAAATTATCATGGTTCAACTAGGCTAGAATTCAGTTTTAGATTAATATTTGGTCTAGAATCACAGGTGACTTTTCGCAGTTCCATATAATCTCCCACCACGTCATATAGGCTCTCTCTAGAAGGAATTTATTTATAACACTCATCCAGACAAGGTACTGGATGATAGGTGGAGCGCGTGGTTCATGCGTGAAAGTGTTCTAATACATTTCCGATGACATATGGATAAGTAGCGGTGGATCTGTAACATGGTTTTGAAACCGTCCCGACCTCAGAACTTTGGAGTGTTATCTGTGAGGCCATCTAAGACAACCGATTCATTCAGCTGTTATTCCGTACGCAGAAACACTTAATCGTAGAGTCGCGGAAGCCAGGGACATATAGTCAATAAACTTTTATATATTTTTTTGGATTTTTCTTTAGTTTCAGGAATGTACCATATTTCTCAGAGGCTGTAAAATCATTTTTTCCACATCCTGCCTAACATTTCGTTTCCTTCCATGTCTTTGTTTTTATAACGATATTGTAATTAATTAAGGTTGCAAAATGTGTATTGAAAACTACATGTTTTGAGTTGCTCCTGTGAAGTCTAATCCAGAACTAGCATTAGTACAGAATGACGAAGTAAACCTAATGAAATTACAGTATGATTAGTCGGTATAACCAACTCTTCATGACTTGTAATCCTCTTGTCCCCAGTTTGACGAGCTGTTATGCGCCCATGACAGTGAGTTACATACTGAAAGATGTAACCGTGCTATCGAAATCGAACAACTGTGGATGACAGTTGTTTGAATTTTAAGAAAAGTACACGCTGTTTTTTGTTTTCTCTTTTCTCCTTTGGCGCAGAAAATTGTGTGTTACATTTCGAGATGACGTATTTGATTTTACTGTATATCATGACCATGTTGCCCAACGTCTTCTGCAATCACTCTGGTCCCTAAGGCTGAATACAGTTTCGGCAAGCTGGCAGAAGTCAAGATCACGTACAGACAGAGGGTTGGTATTAGACTCATCAAGTTGAGAGCACATAAAAAGGGACATTTCTGGCCAAAACACATGTCCTTTGCTTGAGGACGAAATTTCTGAGAATGTACGACTGGAGCATTGAATTGTATGGTAGTGAATCATGGATTGATGGTAAACCTCAAAAGGAGAGAATCGAAGGGCTTTAAATGTGGTGCTATAGAAAGATTTTCCAAATTAGGTAGACCCATAAGAAATAAGGAGGATATCTGTAGAATTGGTGAGGTAAAAGATATGAGGAGTACACAAACATAAAGTCGAGACAGGGAGTGGATGCTACAACATGTCTTACGACACAGGGCAATAACTTCCATAATATTGGAGGGAGCTGTAGAGGGAGGCTGGCACAGGAAAGAGAGGCGTTCAATGAATTCGAAAGTAAAGTTCTATGTACTGACTTGGCAGAAAATCCTAAGAAATTTTGGTCTTATGTCAAAGCGGTAGGTGGATCAAAACAAAATGTCCAGACACTCTGTGACCAAAATGGTACTGAAACAGAGGATGACAGACTAAAGGCCGAAATACTAAATGTCTTTTTCCAAAGTTGTTTCACAGAGGAAGATTGCACTGTAGTTCCTTCTCTAGATTGTCGCACAGATGACAAATGGTAGATATCGAAATAGACGACAGAGGGATAGAGAAACAATTAAAATCGCCAAAAGAGGAAAGGCCTCTGGACCTGATGGGATACCAGTTCAATTTTACACAGAGTACGCGAAGGAACTTGCCCCCCTTCTTGCAGCGGTGTACCGTAGGTCTCTAGAAGAGCGTAGCGTTCCAAAGGATTGGAAAAGGGCACAGGTCATCCCCGTTTTCAAGAAGGGACGTCGAACAGATGTGCAGAACTATAGACCTATATCTCTAACGTCGATCAGTTGTAGAATTTTGGAACACGTATTGTGTTCGAGTATAATGACTTTTCTGGAGACTAGAAATCTACTCTGTAGGAATCAGCATGAGTTTCGAAAAAGACGGTCATGTGAAACCCAGCTCGCGCTATTCGTCCACGAGACTCAGAGGGCCATAGACACGGGTTCACAGGTAGATGCCGTGTTTCTTGACTTCCGCAAGGCGTTCGATACAGTTCCCCACAGTCGTTTATTGAACAAAGTAAGAGCATATGGACTATCAGACCAATTGTGTGATTGGATTGAGGAGTTCCTAGATAACAGGACGCAGCATGTTATTCTCAATGGAGAGAAGTCTTCCGAAGTAAGAGTGATTTCAGGTGTGCCGCAGGGGAGTGTCATAGGACCGTTGCTATTCACAGTATACATAAATGACCTGGTGGATGACATCGGAAGTTCACTGAGGCTTTTTGCAGATGATGCTGTGGTGTATCGAGAGGATGTAACAATGGAAAATTGTACTGAAATGCAGGAGGATCTGCAGCGAATTGACGCATGGTGCAGGGAATGGCAACTGAATCTCAATGTAGACAAGTGTAATGTGCTGCGAATACACAGAAAGATAGATCCTTTATCATTTAGCTACAAAATAGCAGGTCAGCAACTGGAAGCAGTTAATACCATACATTATCTGGGAGTACGCATTAGGAGTGATTTAAAATGGAATGATCATATAATGTTGATTGTCGGTAAAGCAGATGCCAGACTGGGATTCATTGGAAGAATCCTAAGGAAATGCAATGCGAAAACAAAGGAAGTAGGTTACAGTACGCTTGTTCGCCCACTGCTTGAATACTGCTCAGCAGTGTGGGATCCGTACCAGGTAAGGTTGATAGAAGAGAGAGAGAAGATCCAACGGAGAGCAGCGCGCTTCGTTATAGGATCATTTAGTAATCGCGAAAGCCTTACGGAGATGATAGATAAACTCCAGTGGAAGACTCTGCAGGAGAGACGCTCAGTAGCTCGGTACGGGCTTTTGTCAAAGTTTCGAGAACATACCTTCACCGAAGAGTCAAGCAGTATATTGCTCCCTCCTACGTATATCTCGCGAAGAGACCATGAGGATAAAATCAGAGAGATTAGAGCCCACACAGAGGCATACCGACAATCCTTCTTTCCACGAACAATACGAGACTGTAATAGAAGGGAGAACCGATAGAGGTACTGAAGGTACCCTCCGCCACACACCGTCAGGTGGCTTGCGGAGTATGGATGTAGATGTAGATGTAGATAAAGGGAGGGAGCAGGAAGTGCTCCTCTGGGCATTTGGAACGAACCACTGCTAGATATAATGCAGCTATATTTATGATGTGTACGTCAGGAGGGTCCAGTGAATAGCCAGCAGACAGCGTGGAATGCAGAGAGCGATCTGCAATGTTCCGCGGATCGAACGATCCTTGTAGAACCGGAGCCAGATGTATCCTGTCTTCATTGTAGAACGACGCCAAAACACCGCCGAGTCGTAGGAAACGGTATGGTTTAGTGCAAAGATATGTAGAGACTGCTAAAAGCTACAGTGTTTCCAATGGCACTGAGAACTGTAATTCAAAACAAGGCTACCGACGAACTTCAGTAAAATCACTTGTTACAGCTACTGCAATAGCACAAGAATTCTGCAGCATGGATAAATTCTGCACTCGGGTGATGTCAAGTGGTTCCTCTTCCACGACCCCCCCCCCCCCCCCCCCCCCCCCGTAGAGGATGCCTATGACTGCAGTGTCAGTTCTAACTAGAAAGATAAGAGGTGGCTTAAGTCTCCTTAGAAGTTTTCATATTATTCTGAATACGCATTTTACTTGCATTAACTTTTTAATTTTATGTATTTGTATCCCATTCCATCATCATCACTGATCTTTCCTCGTAATCGCTGTATATCTTGGTGACTGAATACTTCACCAGAACACGCATCGTAAACAAAGATGAGAGATTTTTTTGTCAGTAGGTGGGTATGCTTTATGAAACGTCACCGCACACGTATTTTGCCTTGCACAAACATTTTTTTTCTTCTGTTTCAGGTGCTGCTTGTGCTGCTGCATCCCATACTGTGTAGACAGTTGCCAAGCGAAGCACCACTATTGCCCCAACTGTAAAGCTTTCATTGGAGCTTACGATCGATAGTAGTCTCGTGACTCTCCGTGTTCAGCACTTTGTTCTGCAAGCCGAGATGATAATCACCAGTTCCTGTACAGACTCCATACATGTCACCTGTAAGAAAATATACTCCGCCTGGGTGATGATGTGAACTGACAGCAAATCACAGCAGCTCCTTTAAACTATCGACGCTGCTAAGTGCTGAAAACATGAGTGCAGTTACAGACGTTCTGTTTTCATCTATACCAACACATGTTCTTCGACGTAACGCAAATTATCGGTGAATTTAAGAAAAATCTCGTTGGTATCATGAAGTCTACGGATATTTACGTGATTTTCTACTGTTTAGTGAGAGATTGTATCGGTATATCAGCCACTGCACTGGTTTCACTGTGTGAAATGTGACAGTGAGCATTTCTACCAAACTTCCTGGCAGATTAAAACTGTGTGGCCGACCGAGACTCGAACTCGGGACCTTTGCCTTTCGCGGGCAAGTGCTCTACCATCTGAGCTACCGAAGCACGACTCACGCACGGTCTCACAGCTTTACTTCTGCCAGTATCTCGTCTCCTACCTTCCAAACTTTACAGAAGCTCTCCTGCGTGGGGCACACAGTTTTAATCTGCCAGGAAGTTTCGTATCAGCGCACACTCCGCTGCAGAGTGAAAATCTCATTCTGGATTTCTACCAAACTTCATTAGTGGTAAGATCACCATTTTTCACAAACTTATTGGCCACTTCATTGATTTCATTATGTGAAATGTGAAAGTGACCAGTTCCTCCAGGCTTCATTAGCGGCGAGATTTTTCAGTGATTTCTTACCATTTGCATCAACTGTACTGTTTTAACGATTCTGATAGAAAATAAAAATTCATGTGACTGAAAAATATCGGCTTATTTTTAAAACTGTGATATGTTTCATAACTTTTGCAAACAAATGTTCAGATATTACAGAGAAATGCTAAACTTCAGATGCATTTATTGCTGCTATTAAAGGTCTTGCCATACAATACCGTTGGAGATTGGTGACTGTCGTTAATCAAAAAAGTATATTTCCGTTGGAGATGTCCTTTCACAACTATTTTTAAGTGCTCCACACTACAATTTAAGTATAAACCGTAGGTACTTAAAACTGCCTATGAAACTCTGTGCTATTTTCATAAATGTTAAACAGTTTTCAGTTCTACACAAAGACGTATATAAGTTAGTTGGATGCTCTCACCCAATAGCCTCATTGCCAGCAGACAGACAGCGAGTCATTGTCAGATGTCATTCAGCAGCTCTTTGATAATGAGTTATGAATCAAAGCGGGCTGCAGTATCTCGACAATATTTGTATGTAATTAACAATACCAAGCAATGCACATGTATTATCTATACTAAGTTTCAATTTATAGATCGCATTTTACAATGAAATATTTGAACATTTTGTGTGAACCTACAGTTATTTCCACTATTTGAGCCATGGAATTCTTCCAAAGTAGAGGTAGGCGATGGTTCAGATTTCACACAAATTGAAATTAGGGTGTAGTCATAATCACACATTGCTTTATTTCAGGTTACATGTCTCGAAAAAATCGTCGTCAAACGTAAGCTGTGGAATTTTCCTTTTTTTCCTTTATTGTGATTTAATTCCCTGCCCCTTACGGGCAGGGGAAGCCTGGCAGCGGCACAATCCGCCACTCTTCAGCCAATGGACATGACAATTAATAAAAGGGGACGACTACACATATAAAGGTGATAAAAAGAGGGACATAAAAACAGAATAAGTGGAGATAATGTGTGTTAAAATATACAATGACACAGAGACATTCATAGTGGGACAGTTAAAAAAGTCGACATATAGTTAAAAGACACAGTTGGCGAATCGTGGAAAACATAAAATACACTGAATTCACATGCACAGGTTAAAAGTTGGCCATAGTATTAAAACACTCCAGAACAAAGACACTTTAATACCACTGTAAGAGATGGAGCACACACGATGAAAAAAAAAACTGCCAGGAGGGATCTGCTGAGGGAAAGGCCTGAGAGGAGGGAAAAAGAGGGGAGAGCAAGGTGCAGTGGGGAAGGGGGGGGATGAAAAGAAAGGGGGGGCAGGGGGCGCACCAAGGGGCAGGAGATGGGCAGGGTGGGAGATCGAGAGGGAAAGCAAGGTGGAAGGGAGTGCAGAGACACAGAAGGGGCGCACTGGAAAAGGTTAGGAGTGGAGAAGGGAGGAAAACCGCTCAGGGGAAGGAAAGAGGAGGGGAGAGGGAGCTATGAGGAGTGGGAGGGGCGGAAGGTAACGTTAAAATAGGTAGGAGGAGTAGATGTCAGGGTGAAGATCATCATCTGGAAGGGGTAGGTGAAGATTGTACCATTCCAGCACTAATCGAAGTGCTAGGCTTTCAGGTGCCAGCCAGCCAGCCAGCCAGCCAGCCAGCCCTCCAGTAGCAGCAGCAGCAGCAGCCCCGGCCCCGTCCGCGGCAGCAGCAGCAGCAGCTGCGGCATTCCTGCCAGCCTTCGCCAGCGCCAGCGCCAGCAGCGAGGGACTCTGGTCTTCATCTGTCTTCGACTTCGTCTTCGTTCGTCTTCGTCTGTCCCCAGTTTTTTCCTCTCCTTTTCGTCCTGTGCGTTTTGTTTATCCCTGTTGTCATGTCAGCCCCCACCACCACTACCACCATTACCACCACAGCCATAGTTTATACATCCCCCTCCGCCACCACCACCACCATCACATGGTGTGCCCAGTCACACCCCCCTCTCTCCATCCCTCCTCTTCTCACTCTCCCTTCGCCCTCGCTCTTTGTCGCCCCCTCTCCAGCTTCTTCCTCCCGCTCCTCCCCCTCTGATCCTTTCTCCCCACTCCCCCAGCCTGTCACTGCAGCTCCAGCTCGGCTGGTGGCCCGTCGGGCCACCTCCCATGGCCAACTCTCCCCATCGCCTTCACCATCACCGCCACCACCGTCGCCGTCGCCTTCACCGTCACCATCTCCACTGCATCCACGCCAGGACCTCCCCCTTCCCGCCACCTCCCTATAGCTCCCGTACCTCACGTCACCACCCACCCTTCTGTCGCCATTAAATGCCCTAGTGGCACCACCACCTCCTCCGCTCCCAAAAAGGCCCTGCCCCTTCCTTCTTCCCCCCCCAGGATGCCATGGATGTCTCCCCGCCTGGCCCTGCTCCCTCCGCCTCCTCCTCCTCCTCCTCCTCCTCCTCCTCCTCCTCCTCCCCCCTCTTTATACAAATACCTCCTCTCCCGTCCCAATCCTTCCCTTCTCGAGGCCCAGAATCTCTCCCTCCTCCTCCGCCAACACTTCCCTGGTGCCCCCATCTCTCTCCTCACTTTCAGATGGGATTCCATTCTCATCTCCTCCCCCAGTCCCACCCTCCATACTGACATTCTCTCCCGCCTCCCCATCACCCATTTTGGCCCCAACACCTCCCTCACCCCTGCTCCTTCTCCATCTCCTACCCGCCAATCCCAACCCCCGCATCGCCCGCCGACCCTCACTGCCTTGATCACTCGGCTCAGTCTGTCGATCACGGAGGAGGGGGTGTTGGCGGAGCTCAAGGCGCATCCCACGCTGGAGGTGTGGGCAGTCTGCTGCATTTTCCACTCGGCCGGCCCCACCCACCTTATGCGGGTTTTCTCCGAGGACGCCCCCTCCACTGACCGTCTCCTGAAGGAGAGTGCCCTCCTCTTCAACCAGCGCTATAAGGTCGACCCCTCCCGTTTTCCTCCTCAATCCCTGCGCTGCCAGAGGTGTCTGTGCTATAACGCACACCCAACAGCCAAGTGCCACAAGGCACCCACCTGCCCAAATTGTAGGCAAGCACACTTCCTCCGGCAGTGCCCTAAACTTCAATCCCCTCCCTCCTGTAAAACCTGCAATCTCCCCCTCCGACCACTCCTGAACTCACCATCCCTGTCCGTCCCCTAGACGCCCCCACCCATCCTGGCAATTCCCTTCGTCCCCCCCCCCACCACTGAGGACATCATCAGGTTCCTCACCATTGTCCTACAAAACGTCCACCCTTCCAGCGCCCTCACACCCTCCAACATGTCTCCCTCGGCGCCCGTTCCATTTTCCGCTTCAAAATGTATGCCACCTACTCCAACAACCAGGCCCATTTCACCTTCTCCCGTCTTGACACCCTTGTCTAAATCCCTGTCATGGCGCGACAGCACCGTATCCTTTTCAATAACATCCGCTCTCTTCCCGCCAACAAGAACCTCTTCCTGCACACCCTTGCCACCCACCGCGTGGATGCCTTCCTCCTCAATGAAACTTTCCTCCAACCTCACCACACCGTCCACATGTCGCCCTTCCTCCTTCGCCGCTCCGATACTCCCCTCCCGATTGCGCGTGGCGGAGTTGCCATTGGTCACCACTGCCAGATCCCAGTTCGGCTCCAACCCCTCCTTCATGACCCCACCGAACACCTGATCCTTAGTCTCTTCTTCCCCAGTCTTACTGTCACCTGCACCACCATCTATGTCCGCCCTAACGTGTCTATTCCCTTCGACTTCCTCTCCCACATTGACCGTACCTTCTCCTCCTATGTGATTGCCGCCGACCTCAACATCCATAGTTGTTCCGCCGCCCAGTTACGGCTGTGGCATCGGTTCCTCTCCTCCCTTCAAGGCGACCTCATCCCCATCCCCCAGCACACCCATCCCAAATCCAACTTCACTCCCGATGTTATCCTTTCCTCTCCTAACCTCCTTGGCCGCATAACGGTGGATGTCTTGGAGCCTATTGGTAGCGACCATCTCCCTGTCCTCCTCACCGTTTCAGACAGTCGTCGCCCCTGCCCCGACCCTCGTAAAGACCCTCCCCCAAAGTATGTCCATGACTATTCCCGTGCCAACTGGAATGCCTACTGGGATACCCTCTCCACCCAGGTCGATAGCCACCCCTTCACCTACCACCACCCTGACGACGTAACCCATGCCGCCTCCTTTCTCCAGCAGACCTTGTCTGAGGCCGTGGAGGCCCACGTCCCTACTGTCGCCATCCACCCCCACCGTCCTACCCTTACCCCCACAGGCCGTCCTCCTCCTCCATGAATCCTGCCGTCTCTACCGTGCCTTGCTCCACACACGTTCAACAAATCCGGACACACTCTGACGCCACGGGCAGCTCCAGCGACACATTCGAAATTTGCTCGCGGCTAAGAAACGCCGGGACTGGCGACAGACATGCACCCGTTTAAATGCTACCCTACCTATAAACTCGTCCAAGTTCTGGTCAGCCTTCTATCGCCTTACCGGAACTCAACCCTCCCCCTACTATCCTCTTCTCCATGACACCCTTAGTAAGGCCAATCACTTTGCCTCTTACCTCTCAGATGTCTTTTCCATCCCCGATAATCCCCATTTCGATTACTCCCTCTTCCCGGATGTCCGCGATCGAACTGACACCTCTGTCCCTCCCCTCGCACCTGGTTTCCAGTACTTGGACAACATTGCACTCACTGAACTCAATGCCCCTATCACTACACAGGATCTCATTGTTACACTCCGCACAAAACGCAACACCACTCCTGGTCACGATCGTGTCACCTACTGTCACCTTCGTGAAGCTCCTGTCTCTTTCCTCTCCACCCTGGCCAGGCTCTACAATGTAGTCCTGTCTACCGGTTACTAGCCCGACCTGTGGAAAACCTCCCGTTCCTGATGTTCCTTAAACCTGGTAAACCGTCGTCTTCCGTCTCCTCCTACCATCCCATCAGCCTTACCTCGGTCTTCAGCAAGGTCCTGGAATCTATCCTCACTCGACCCATCCACCAGCATCTCCGCCAGCACCGCCTCCTTCCCATTACCCAGTGTGGCTTTCGGCCGTCCTTCTCTTCCAACGACCTACTCCTTCACCTGACTCATCTCCTTTCCGAACAGCTTAATTCCCGTCACTCCGCAATCTTCCTCTCCCTGGACCTCGAACATGCTTATGACCACGTATGGCATTCCGGTCTCCTCTTCAAGCTCCAAACCTTCGCCCTTCCCATTAACCACGTCCGTCTGATCGGCTCCTTTCTCTCCCACTGTCCTTCCTATGTCACCATCCATAACACGGATTCCTACACCTTTTTTCCCTCCGCCGGTGTGCCCCAAGGCTCCATCCTCTCTCCCCTTCTGTACCTTTTATATACGGCGGACATTCCGCCGCCGTCACCCCTTGTCCACCTTCTCCAGTTTGCCGATGACACCGCCTTCCTTGCCTTTGCCCCCACCCAGCAGCGCTCCCAACACCTTCTCCAATCCCATCTTGACCGACTCACTGCTTGGTGCAACCAGTGGTTGCTCAAGATCATTCCCTCCAAAACCCAGGTGATCATTGTAGGCAAAACCACCCCTTCCTTCCGCCTCCTTGATTTCTATCTCACCATCTATGGCCATCCTATCGCCCTCATCCCCACCCTTAAGTACCTTGGTGTCACCCTCGACCGTCGACTCTCCTGGACCCCCCATCTCCAGACAATCCAAGCCAAGGCATGATCCTGACTTCGTCTCCTCAAGCACCTTTCTGGCCGTACATGGGGTCTGGACCCCTCCACCATACTCCACACCTATAAATCCCTCATCCGCCCTATCCTTTGTTACGCCCATCCAGCCTGGATATCGGCCCCCCTATCTTTTATAAATCCCTTCAAATCCTTGAACGCCATGCTCACCGCCTCGCCTATCGCATCTGTCTCCCCTCCCCCACGCGGATCCTGTATGATCTCATTCCGTTCCCCCACCTCCTCCTTTTCCTTGAAAGGATACAGATCCTGTACACCTCCCGCAAACTTGATCCTCCTCACCCGCTTGTCTCGCCCATCCTCTCCCGCCCCCGCCCACTGCCGCGCCTGTATTCCCACGTCCCACCCGGTCTTCATCTCTCCACCCTCCTTACCCTCTCCGAAGGTGGCTTCCGCCAGCTCCCTCTCCCTGATGATGCCCTCCTCCCCTCCATCTAACCCTCCTACCAACTTTGATCCTCCCTCTCTCTTCCTGTGTTTGCTCCTTTGGACACCCTCCCACCCTTCTCTCCCTCTTCCCTCCCTCCTCCATTTCTCCCCACTCCTCCCCCGAGCTTCCCCTCCCCTGTCCCTCTCCTCCTCCCCCCATCTCCTCAGCCATTGGCATCCTTGTTCTCCCCTCTCCCCCACCTCACCCTTCTTCCCCTCTTGACAGGTCCCTGGACTCGCACACGCTCAGTGGACATTCGCGCGCCGGAGATCATCACCATCAGTGTCTCGTTTGTGCCGTCGTGTTTAGTGTTCGGTGTTCACCGTCACACTCCATCGTTCACCAGTGCCATCGACTTCTTCAGTGTTTGTGCTTCGTGTCAACAGTTTGTAGTGTGGATTGTCATCGAGTGTGAACGGCTTCATGTTTTTTATGTTCATGTGTCTGCTGTTTTTTTCCCCGCCGCTTTGTTCCAACCCATGTGTCTTCTCTGTTTTTATCATTGTACTATCTATGGTTGAAGAGCGACGTATTGTGCTGCTGCCAGCCTACCTGTTATACTGGTATTAAAATCACAATAAAGAAAAAAAATTGTTTCTTTGACAGTTTAATACGCTACAGACAGTTTGACATTTGGATTTATTGAACTGACAACTGCACTACAATACGCAGTTTTATAACATGACCATTGTGTTACTACAAACAAACCACGTGCTCAGTTTGTTGAGCCTAAAACTAGATCTACATACAAGTGTGAAACAATTGCACATATAGTGTTTGTCATGATCATTCATTATACTGGTAGACTATGTGCTACTTATTTTGTATACTTTCTGTACATTGTCCTACAGCTTATGCCAGACGATGGTTTTCTGAAATGTGTAAAGTACAATAAAGAACTGTGCAATCATGACTTTTCTGTAATTATAATTTGTGTCACATAGTTGTTTATCATGAGTGGTATATAATACCAGTAGTATTATCTGCGACTATCACTGTTGTCCTAAAATACTTTCGCCATACGTAGAATAAATACAAAAACACGATAATTTTGCTATAACTAGGTTTATCTCCGTCTAATCTTGTTAACAGCTGAAACTGCGTTTTCAAACGCGTGGCTCGGAAACAACATGCAGCCACTGCCACACTCCTTGCCCTGACGATGCCTAAAGCATCTAAGTCATTTCCTACTACAAGTTTGTCTGCACTGTAACTATGGAGGAGATCAGATGTGATGATAGAGTATGGACGAAAGGGGGTAGCACAACTCTATGTAAGTAAAAATTGGCCACTGACGTACTTACGTGTTTGTATTTTGATAAAGACACACAAATAGATTAATAATGAAGCTCACATGACTGAACGAGGTAAAAAGGCACAAAAATAAGTGGCAAAAGTGTAATGATACGAGATAGTTATTACTGGACAGGAAGACGACAGGAAAAACCACACATATACGCAAAAGTATACGGGATGAAGACATAAAAGACGTAATTGGTGCGAGCATCTGTCTAGTGATGGCACATGGGAGTAGAACATGGAATAGTATCTTAGCGGCTGTATAGAGGCATCAGTGATTCAAATCTGATCGCAGGTGCGAGTTGCCATCGTAATTCCAGAAGATTTGATTGTTGAAAGTAGCGAGCAAGCTCTGCATCTACGTCCTCTACTCCACGAGCCACCTTACGATGTGTTGCAATGGCTGCTTTGTGTATCATTGTCACGTCCCCATTTTTCTGTTGCAGTCGCATTTAGTTCGCGGGAATAGCGATTACTGGCAAGCCTCTTTGTCGGCTCGAATCCCTCTGATTTTATCTTCAAGACCTTTTCATGATATATAAATAGGGGAGGAGCAGTATGTTGGTCGACTCTTCTGAGAACTTACGCTTACAGCAGACCACACCATGATGCAGAACGCCTCTCTTGCAGCGTCTGCCAATGCAGTAGGCCCAGCATCACCATTTCAGGCTTACTAAATGAATCTGCGAAGAAGTGTGCTGCTCTTCTTTGTTTCTTCTCTGTTTTCTCTGTCAGTCCTGTTATCTATGGATCCCAGACTGACAAGATTGTGAACTGTTACTTCAAATAAAAGACAATTTTTGATGACATTCTGAATAGTGAGACAAAGGGGTTTCTGAGACAATTTTTACATCAAACTAATTATGCAAATTATATAACTGATCAATTAATTACCCCCACATCTAGATGACGTCATGAGTTTTCTCCAACTGGCACAGGTCCCTGCCCCTAGTCAGCTGGCCGGAGTGGCCGAGCGGTTCTAGGCGCTTCAGTCTGAAACCGCACGACCGCTATGGTCGCAGGTTCGAATCCTGCCCCGGGCATGGATGTGTGTGATGTCCTTAGGTTAGTTAGGTTTAAGTAGTTCTAAGTTCTAGGGGACTGATGACCTCAGCTGTTAAGTCCGATAGTGCTCAGAGCCATATGAACCATTTTTTTGCCCTTAGTCATCCCTCCGCACCTCTCCTCTCCTCTTCCCTACCAACCCCTACCAACCTCTCCTCTACCCTCCCCTCCCCCACCTTTCCTCTCCCTCTCTCCTCTCCCCTCCCCCTACCCTCTCCATCCATTCACCCTTCCTCTCCAACCCACTCACAACCACACCCATCCAAATGGCCAGAAATTGAAATTTTGAGGGAAAATTCAAAATGTCGGGAAATCCAATGCCAGGAATACCAAATTTTATGCGTTCATCTTGGGGTTTGGAGGCCAACTGACCTAGTTCACAGCACAATCACCTCCACTCCTCACCCCTCTCCCCCAACCTCCATTTCGTCAGTCTGTGCTGAGATGTTGGACTGATGCAAGTCTTTATTTTGTACACAGTGCGATATATTGTTTATTTAAACAATTTGAACTATCTTTTATCGAGCAGTAGACACTAACTCCATCCTGTTTCGTTGATAACTGTTACATGTCGAGTGGATATTTTCTCTATTAGTCTATCACTGGAGAGTTGCTCCAGCCCATCTAGCCAATAGCCCTGTGTGGGTAATAATGATAGGGCAGCAAGCAATCACTAAAGTACAGAAGGGTGGTCTCCTGCCAATCTTCAAATGAATAGTCGCTGCTGGGAGGAACATAAGAATGTGTAACAATAATATTAGAACAGCAACCCGCTATCCCACTGCGCCTCTTTTCCTTTTTCATATCTCTGTCCCATGTGAGCAACAGTGGGCTCGCAGCAAGAGACTACATAAAAGAACACAGGAGGACGCTATATACGTAGAATACAGGGATAAAAGATGAAGTTTACACCTCAGAAGGGGAGACAATGGGAATTAAAATACATAAAAAAAAGCTTAGTTTCACGAAGCACGTTTACATAAAATCCACATATAATTAGAATGACACTCGACAAAGACGTAGCACATGAACACTGACGGCACGAAGAGCACAATTAAAAACGGCGTCCACAGTAATGAGAGCTACACGGAACGACGACACTGAACTCACGCTGCACTCATGTTACATACACAGCGTGCCACTGCGCCTCTACCGCCCTGTCCCTATATGCACGACTCCTGTAGCAGCATCATTGGAGCGTGAGAAACGCTTATACCTATCTACGAATCTCAAGCCACATCCTAGCCAACAGAAACACGGGCAATACATCGTACGACATTTTTTTACGAATGTAGTGCTCATTAAATTACCTGAACACAGTGTTTCAAGATGAAAGAGAAAACTGATCAACAACCTCCAGAAACCTCCAGTCTAGTCCTGTGCCATCTATCGAGTGCATTGTCTGTCTGAAGAGACGACCAGCCAGGGAATTGCCGCTTGCCGGCGGCCAAGCCAATCCACAACTTCTGGTAGCCCCAACACTCCGGCCACCGTCTGCGGTACACTATGAGTCAAGCACCAGAAGCTGGGCTGTGTACAGCAGGTCAGTTCCTGACACAGACTCCTCAGTTTAAAAAATCCGGGACGAGTATGTTGTTTTGTCAATACACCTCGAACATCTCACGCGCAATGTAAATTCCTCCCTTTCATGCGAATAATTTTCGAAGATAGAAGAAATCGGACCATACATCCGTTTCCACATCGCAAAAGAGACGTTACTTGTTGTGTGAATGCTATTCAACACTATGGCATAGGCTATATTTCCTCTAAGTCAGGACCGGCGCAAGGCAGGTGCGAAACTTGCGGCCGCACGGGGCGGCAGTTTCCGAGGGGCGGCAAATCTGCCGCCGCCCCCCCCCCCCCCCCCACCTCTTTTTTTAAGACAAACTCAACATTCATGCCCAAGAGGGGATTCGAAACCAAACCTCGGAGGGAGCGTCTTCGGGAACTGTGGTATGGCGCCTCGGCTACCTGCCGGCCACTCTGCTGAACACGGGGAGGGAGGAGGACTAATTACTTCCTCGCCACTGTGGCACGCCGGAGGAGCAGAGAGGGGGAAGCAGTCTGGCATACACGCCAGTATTCTTATGAGTGGAGCGCTGCCAGCCTGTTTTTACGCGCCGTGCGTTTACTCACAACTAATTTTGCAGAAGACGAAATCTAATTTGGAAATTCGAATGCAGTGTTCGATACTGCGGTTACATGTTAAGCCTGAAGCAATTTTGCCAAGGCCTTCAATGGCAGTTTCCGAGTGTTTTATTCTTCCCACATTATGGGGAAAAAAATGGTTGAACATTACTACAGTCAAACATGTCCAACACCTACAATGGCTAGAAGTATTCTGAATAGGTAAATACGTTGCGAGTAATTACAAGGGATAAAGACATTGCTAATAAGCCTGGCATAAGTTGGGTTTCGACTTACTTTTGAAAATTTTTGCTATCCTTTTCTGAGTGATAGTCGGACGTTTTGGTTTTTGAGCCATGAAACACCTGTCTCCGCCTGCATGAACAACAATTAAACTCTGACCGGCACTTTTGTTTGACAATACTACTCGCACACTATAACTTTGCCAACATTTATTTACTCTATGATGCGTGTGAATCCATGTTTCATCTTATTAAAGTACTGGTCGCTTTGATTCTGATGAAAACCTGAGAAAGTATGGTCTTTTAGCAACAATGTCCTCTCGTCCGCACAAAACAAAACGTTAATTTTGACATGTGTATGTCTGCAGGGCGATTACGTCGAGAAGTAACGCCAGTTTCATCGATTTCGGGTGAGTAGTTAATTAGAAAAAAAATCGGAGGCCTTAGAACTTGAATGCACCTCGTACTACCTCAATTGGAATTTGGTATTTTATTTGCTTGTTTAGTAGCCCCAAGTGCCAGACTTTATCAAATGCTCTTTCTATATCGAGCAGTAGCGCCGCTGCTACATTTCCATTGTTTACGAAAATCCATAGACAGAACATTGCTTCTAAGGGTTTCCTTGCTAGTTTTGAAGCTCATTTCTGTTTGACAAAAACTGTGCAGTTTTCGCAAAGTTCGTATTTCTTTCTACTGTTCGTAATGCCATAGAAACTGCTGCCTGATAACACATTTATCCATATCATCGGTCACATACTTATTGTGAGCTTCTTGCTTCTTCTTCTTGGGCGCTAGTTTAACCTAGCCTCACTGTACCTCGTCACGTGACCTAGTTGCTGACACTGCCGCGTCACCACTTCGCCTTTCCAGGCAATAGGTATTGTTGCGTTCTCTACAACGAAAACTACAGAATTCGTTTCGGTAGTTGGCCGAGGGAGTCAAGATTGGTTTCGTAAGAAGACTGCGTTTCGTAAGAAAAATTGCGATTGATTGCTGACATTTTCTACAGATTTGTTAAAATAAAATTCCGCAAACGTTTTGTAAAAATAAAAAATAAAATAAAAATAGGGGGACGGCAATTTAGCAGCTCGCACGGGGCGGCACTTGTGCTTGCGCTGGCCCTGCTCTAAGTATTCTTTCATCAGGTAGAAAAATTTGTTCTTACCTGCTACATCCTGCATCACCCGACTATATTAAACTTATTTTTGGCACATTATGGAGTGCTATGAACATGCTTTACCTGTGAATATCAGGTTTATACTACGTGTCACTTTACATATTCGATAATATAGCTGATATTATTATGGGGATCATCTCGTCCTGTCTAGGTTCCATTGAATGATCTCACCACAGCGAAAAAAACGCCAGATTAACGCTCCAATTCTCGAATCATATCTGCGGTACTCTCACATTCGCATTTTCCCTCCCGGTGGCACATCATTGATAACAATTGATTGGCTGGTTAATTAATTAGGTCACGAGAGCCCCCTTTGCATGGCAGATAATTTATTTTCCTGTAATAGGATTTCACTCGCCGGGTAACCATTACAAACACTTCCGTGACGTCTCTGGAGGCTTCTCACAGGCTAGGCAAATGGGTGGTAAAGTGATCAAATATCTGAAGACATCCAGCGCTATTTGCGTTCTGACGCTCAGTTATCTTGTCACGCTGGTGGAAGTAAGAACTAATCCTGCTGACACTTGTCCGTCTATGGGGCAGTAGATGTTTCATTCCGTCCTCCACCTCCAGATTGATTGTGAACAGCTGTCAACTGGGTGCGAACCTCCATCTGCATCAGGGCTGTACCGCTCCCGGCCGACAACCCATCTATCGCCGTGCCAGACACATGTTAATGATTCCAGACTCGCAAAAGTCGTCCTAAACTTCTCAGAAGGACTGGGCTCTTAAGTGTCACTGGGGTAAATACCAGGGTGTTGAATAATATGCTTCCCTTCATCCCTCCCGTAAACCGAAACGTTCAGAAATCTGTTTTTGCAGTATCGTGGAATGTCTGACACAGTGAGCAATAACAAAATTTCTGTCTACTGACCGCCAAAACCTAAACATGTACGAGTCTGCAGACCTAGTTTTCCCTCAGAATACATTTGTATCGAAGCGTTCCTGTTGGCTCCCGCCAAATTAGAGGCGGATGCTTCGAGAACTGAAATGGGAATCCCTGGAGTGAAGACGATGTTCTTTTGGAGGAACACTATTGAGAACTGGCATTTAAAACTGACTGCGGGAGGTTTCTACTGATCTACGTTTCGCGTAAGGACCACGAAGATAAGATACGAGAAAATAGCACTCGTGGGGAGACATACAGGTAGTCTCTTTCCGTCGCTGAATTTGCGAGTAGAATAGGAAAGAGAATTACTAGTAATGGTACAGGAAACCCTCCGCCATACACCGTACCAAGGCTTGCGAAGTAAGCATTTAGACATAAATTTAGTTTGCTAGTAAAATGTCAGTCCATCCTTTTATAGGCACATAAAACTCACGGAAGAATGTTGTCTCTTGTTTATCGAGAAAACAAAAGACCGAACACAGTCGAGTTCGCGATGCCGAAGAGCGAGGACGATGCGCGCGCGGCCGGGGCAGCCGCCTCGGACGCGCCGGAGTCGGCCGCTGGTCGGTCGGTTGGGCCTGGCCCGCCGGACGCCCCAGCGGCCGCTCCACACAGGACGGATCCCAGGTTGACGACCCAGGCTACGGCACCGGTTCATGACAGGATAGAACGACGATCGACAGGCGCTATTCGACCGCAGAAGACTACACACCGCACGACGAAACCGTATTCGGACGTCGGCCATACATCACATCACGACGGACGCAGCAATGAAGACGACCGCCAGGACTACGCCAGAAGACTCGAAATATGTCGGGAGGAGGACAGAGAAACGCTGAAGGACATACAACGCCTTATCCGCTATTCACGGGAAACGCAAGAGCAGGATAACGACACCTGTCTGGCATCTCTATCTGTGGACTCAGATGTCGAATCACAGCACTCCCACCAAACGGTCGACGACGCGGAGATGGCAGCGGCCTTTCCAGCAGAAAACGACAACGACTCCCCACACGCAGAGGGGGACTTTACGCTCGTACACAACAAACGGCGCAGAAGCAACGCATTAGCCAAGGACTTAGCCAACCCAGCTAAGAGACGAACGGAGACCATCCCCACAACGAACCGATTCGCCCCACTGACACCTCAAGCTGCGCCTCCATCAACCACCAACAAGCCGCAGGCACAAACTTCTAATGCCGCAGAAGCCGTGGACAGAGACAAGAATGTGCTTCGCAAAGTGCCCCCAGTCACAATTTATTACACAAAGGTTTACGTTCACCTCAATGAAACGCTCAACGGACTTCTAGAGGGCACCCTTAAAGCTTTATACCAAAAGGACCGCATCAAATACCACTTTGAGTCCTTCGAAGACCAAAGGCGTGCAATAAAATACTTCACGAACCACAGCTTCTCCTATTTTACGCATCAAGCACCAGACGACAGGGAACTGAAAGTAGTTGTCAAACGCCTTCCGGCGGAAGTTACCGAAGAACAACTTTACTATGCCCTCAAGGAAAAAGGCTTCAACGTGCTACAAGTCTACCAATTTAAGGAACGCGACGAGAAGACGAAAAAATTGATACCGCAACCTGTGTACCGAGTCACCCTCCCATCCGGAAAAGACAGTGACAAGATATATTATGTCAAATACCTGCTCTACACACGAGTGATAATAGAAACCTATAATAGTAAAGAAGGTCCAGTTCAGTGCCGACATTGCCAACGTTTCGAGCATACAGCGAACTACTGCAGCATGCCAGCACGCTGCGTCCGCTGCGGTGGATCCCATAAATCATCGAATTGTACCCATCCTAGGACGGCGCCCCCAAAGTGCGCCAATTGTGAACAAGAACATCCAGCGACCTTCCGTGGCTGCCCAAAATTTCAAGAACTCCTACGGAAATATACTAGAAGGACACCAAAGAAGTCGACCCCACAACGGCCTATAATTGCTAAGAACTCGGCCAAGGCAGCGATTCCGGCCACCCAACAACAAGCGGCACCTCTCCCTGTGGAAACAATCGCCTCTCGACCACAACCGGCACCCAGAGTGACTCTCCGACAGACAAGACAACAGCGCTCGTACTCCGAAGCAATACGTGCCCCATTCACCGACGCCAACACCAGTGGAGACACCATCTGCCTGGTCGACCACTTTTACACCAGCGTTAACAGATATTCTTCAACTACTCACCGCCCTCCAGCAGAAGCTGACGTCTATCCTCTCGCTTGTAGAAAGCGTACTGACAGCTTTTCAAACACCCTAAATGGATAGACGGCATCACACGAGGCATCTTAACTTCTGCATTTGGAATGCCAACGGCCTGAAACTGAAGAAAATAGAATTCACGGACTTCTTACATCGCCACAAGATAGACGTAGCATTTGTCTCCGAAACACATCTCCGCGAGTCAACCGACCTCCGCTTGAGGAACATGCACATCTACCGGACGGACAGACGGGACCAACGGGGTGGAGGGACCGCAGTTCTGATCAAAAAATGTATTCGTCACCACCAAGAACGTTTACCCCCACTCCAGACTTTAGAGGCAACGGCAGTAACAATCCACACGACGCTCGGAAACATTACCTGTATTGCGGCTTACCTTAGCCCAAAGAAGCCTCTCCACCCAGAAGATCTTTACTCCGTTACAGAGGGTTACGACAAGATCCTCCTTGGAGGGGATCTTAATAGTAAACATGTTGCCTGGAATTCCCGTAAGACTAACCCAAAAGGACATATGTTGTTTGCACTGACTGAGAATTTACATATTTCCGTCCATGGACCACGGGAACCGACGAGGATACCTTACGTCCAGACACAAGACCCTGATGTTCTAGACATCGCCATAATCAAGAACATCAACCCGAATCTCCATCTGCGGACGCTGGATGATCTTTCGTCGGACCACAGACCGGTGTTAGGAATCATAGAGGGGGCTACTTTGCAACTCCCACTGCCGACGACAAGAACTTACGACTGGCAGCAGTTCCAAGCGTACCTCAACAACAATGTGCGACCAACCCAGGGTGTTACTACCAGAGAAGCGATTGATGTGGCAGTCGCAGTACTCACACAGAAGATTAACAATGCGAAACAACGAGCACTCACGGAGCACCTGCAACCAGAAGTCAATTATGACGAGTTTCCACCACCACTGCAGGAACTTAAGGCAAGGCGCAATCGATTTCGGAAACGATGGGTCCGCTACCGCCATCCGGACGATAGACGGGAGACTCACAGACTAACCCGAGAACTCCGGCGGAAGGTTGAGGACTGGAAGCAACACACGTGGGAACTCAAAATGGACAACTTTCTATTACGCACCAAAGATGAATGGCGAATAGTTAAAAGTCTCAGACAACAACAGCCCCCCAAAAGGGCAATTCGAGGACCCCATGGCCTCTTGTACGACTCACTTGTGCAGGCGGAGCTGTATGCGGATACATACCAACAACAGATGACTACGCCCCCCACGGAGGATGGAGATGATGCACTCCACCGTGCAGAGGAGGACACAGCGGCGGAATGGGAAGCTATTCGGGACGCCCCGACTACCGCTATGCCCCGGCTGACGACGCCGGAGGAAATTCGGAGGATTATCAAGTATAGCAAACACACCTCACCTGGAGCAGATAGAATCAGCAATACGGAGTTGAAACACCTCCCGAGAAAGCCTGTTGTGCTTCTCACCCGGATATTGAACAGCTGCCTCAGGACTGGATACTTCCCAGAGGCATGGAAGATTGCCAGAATAGTGCCAATACCAAAACCGGGCAAGGATCTCTCACACCCTGACAGCTACAGACCCATAAGTTTACTGCCGACACTGGGAAAGGTACTGGAACGTGTCCTACTGAAACGCATGCTGGACATCCTTGTGGCACACAACATCATCCGGCCGGAGCAGTTTGACTTCCAGGCGAAGCTATCGGCTGAGTTACAACTACTGCGCATCACGGAATCTATCCAAGACAATTTCAACAAGAAACGACATACTATTGGAGTCTTTCTCGATATAGAGAAGGCTTACGATAAAGTATGGCGACGCAACTTGATCGTCAAGCTCCGACGTACCACTCCCCTACCAGACTGCTATTTAAAACTTCTCGACAATTTTCTTCAGGATCGCAGATTATATGTTCGCATTGATGACAAGAATTCATCAACACGGCCTGTCCTTGAAGGACTTCCACAAGGATCGGTCATCTCTCCACTGCTGTTTAATTTATATATTAACGACCTCCCGACGGTGCCACATGTTACTGCCAGTTTCTATGCCGACGACACAGCGCTCCTGACTGCAGGCACCAGAATGGACCACCTCGTCACACGGATGCAGCGTCAACTAGATTTAGTGGACCACTGGACCCACATGAACAAAATAACGGTCAACGCAGAGAAAACCAAAGTTATTGTCTTCACACGTCGGAGACCGATCGTCAATGAACGCCTACGGATATCAGACCAGCCACTCCCCTGGGCAACAACTCTAAAATACCTGGGAGTGCATCTGGACGCCAAATGTTGTATAGTCATCACATTATGGAGAAGAAGACGTCTGGTCTCAAAATGCTGGGAGCTCTCCTCCCATTTCTGAAGAGCTCATACCTCAGCCAACGCACGAAACTCCAGTTGTACCATGCCATAGTCGAACCATCTATTTTGTATGGATCGACCTCTTGGGGTACTACGTGTGCCACTAACTATAAGAAGTTACAGGTTGTACAAAGCAGATGCCTACGATGGATCACAGGAGCCCAATGGTGAATCCGAAATCATGACATTCATCGAGCCTTAAGCGAATCTTACCTCTCAGACAAGGTCAAGGAGAAGGCACGAACCTTATTTCGGAAGTTGGACATGATACGTGACAGTACACCACAACTCACCACAGTAGGTACGGTAGAACCCTTACGCAACCACAAATATAAAGTACCGAAGGCGATAGTATTTGAGCCTCCGTAAATGATATCCCTACGTACTTCTCCATAATTTAAGGACATATCGTCCTTTAGCACTTCTCCACACATGTTTTCAAATACACACCAAAAGCAGCGAGTTAAAGGACCCTTCTGTGTGCCCAAACTAAAGCTGAAAGAAGAATAAATAAATAAAGAGAAAAATTTTACCCCTTCCATTCCCTACAGAAGTAAAAATCAACGAAGTTGATCAGACTTCAGCACCACCACACAAAAAAAAAGACCGAACTTCTGTTGTTGATTGTCCCTCTGTAGAAACCTTCGTATTAGCCCCTAATTTTCTCACTTCAGTCACTTCGCGATACATATGTGAGAGGCTGCAATATGTTTGCCTGCAATACTTACAAGAAATGGTGTAGAGCTCATCTCTCAACCCCCCCCCCCCCCTCCCATCGTCCCAGTATCGCTTCTCTACTGTATTCTCACCTATCTTCCAGTTTTTGGTATGTAGCGTTTGAATCCATCTGATTTCAACGAGTAAGATATGTCGCCCGCCTAGTTGAAGACCCCTTCTACTTCTCTCGAAATCCCATCACCTTCCGACAGCACAGTTCCGTGAATTAGAAGACTGACAGTTAGAGAGCTATCACAACGAGAGAAATTAACATACAGGAAGTAATTTACACCCATGCAAAGTATACATGGATTGAACAAAGAAATTCAGAAGGCTAACACCAATAATTCATCGATATCGTATGACTCACCGTAAATGTCCCTCCTGCACACGACCTGATATCCTTTAGCGTACTCATGTGATTACCACGCTAAAAGTGCGACAGTGATAGGCTGTCTGAGTCTTCATTGACAGCATAGTGACTCTCTCTCCATTAATTTTGTAACACACAACTGAATAAAACTACGAAAAATAAAAACTTCAGTAACTTCATCTCGTAGAGAACTCAATAAAATTTTACCCTGCCTCACTCTTCCGATATATCAAGAAACAAAATACCGTCTGCGTGTTTACTTCATCATATGTGATGATACCTCTAAAAAAATGTCTTGGTCCTCTGGAAAAAGCGACCAGCGTTCGAAGGCTGTCCTGTGTAAGGTTTTGTTGCTTGTACAAAATACTACGACCAATACACTGGTTTTTCAGATCTCTAGTAGTACAATTTCTGGTATAAATGTTGTCTGCGATTTGGAATCAAGACTTTCCATTCAGCCACATTCTTGCGTTGGATCCTACGGAGATGTCTTTTAATTATTACAGCCACTGGTGAATCACATTTGTGGTATTCTCATACCTCATCTTTCTGCTAAGGATCCCAGGTACCAAACTCCAATGTAGTTTTCGACAGTTCGCCAACTATCTTTAGTGCATGAAAATATTCGAGGGCTTAGAAATAAAATTAATGAACTACTTATGTGCATTAATGAATTAGAGTCATCGAACCCAATTGATATAATCTGCCTCTCTGACCATCATGTGACCACTGCTATGGATACTGTATGTTAAACCTTACAGAATTTAAGTTAGCCTCCTACTTCTGTAGACAAAAGATGGAGAAAGGAGGAGTTGCCACATTTGTTAAAAACAGTTATAAATTTAAGAATATTGACATTAATAAATTTTGCTTTGAGTAGCACTTAGAAACATGTACAACAGAGATAGAATTTCATAATAGGTCCTTTATAATAGTAGCCATATACAGAGCACCTTCAGGAAATTTCAACCTGTTTATAAACGCTCTTGAAGATTTATTATCTCATCTAAAATTAAAAAACAAAGAACTAGTGGCTGCTGGTGATTTTAATATAGATGTCCTGAAAAACACTGTCAGTCAACAGTTACTGAAATCAGTTACATTGTCATTCAATTTAATTTCTACTGTAAATTTCCCAACTAGGGTATACAAATGTTCTAAGACTGCCATTGATATATATATATATACACTCCTGGAAATTGAAATAAGAACACCGTGAATTCATTGTCCCAGGAAGGGGAAACTTTATTGACACATTCCTGGGGTCAGATACATCACATGATCACACTGACAGAACCACAGGCACATAGACACAGGCAACAGAGCATGCACAATGTCGGCACTAGTACAGTGTAAATCCACCTTTCGCAGCAATGCAGGCTGCTATTCTCCCATGGAGACGATCGTAGAGATGCTGGATGTAGTCCTGTGGAACGGCTTGCCATGCCATTTCCACCTGGCGCCTCAGTTGGACCAGCGTTCGTGCTGGACGTGCAGACCGCGTGAGACGACGCTTCATCCAGTCCCAAACATGCTCAATGGGGGACAGATCCGGAGATCTTGCTGGCCAGGGTAGTTGACTTACACCTTCTAGAGCACGTTGGGTGGCACGGGATACATGCGGACGTGCATTGTCCTGTTGGAACAGCAAGTTCCCTTGCCGGTGTAGGAATGGTAGAACGATGGGTTCGATGACGGTTTGGATGTACCGTGCACTATTCAGTTTCCCCTCGACGATTACCAGTGGTGTACGGCCAGTGTAGGAGATCGCTCCCCACACCATGATGCCGGGTGTTGGGCCTGTGTGCCTCAGTCGTATGCAGTCCTGATTGTGGCGCTCACCTGCACGGCGCCAAACACGCATACGACCATCATTGGCACCAAGTCAGAAGCGACTCTCATCGCTGAAGACGACACGTCTCCATTCGTCCCTCCATTCACGCCTGTCGCGACACCACTGGAGGCGGGCTGCACGATGTTGGGGCGTGAGCGGAAGACGGCCTAACGGTGTGCGGGACCGTAGCCCAGCTTCATGGAGACGGCTGCGAATGGTCCTCGCCGATACCCCAGGAGCAACAGTGTCCCTAATTTGCTGGGAAGTGGCGGTGTGGTCCCCTACGGCACTGCGTAGGATCCTACGGTCTTGGCGTGCATCCGTGCGTCGCTGCGGTCCGGTCCCAGGTCGACGGGCACGTGCACCTTCCGCCGACCACTGGCGACAACATCGATGTACTGTGGAGACCTCACGCCCCACGTGTTGAGCAATTCGGCGGTACGTCCACCCGGCCTCCCGCATGCCCACTATACGCCCTCGCTCAAAGTCCGTCAACTGCACATACGGTTCACGTCCACGCTGTCGCGGCATGCTACCAGTGTTAAAGACTGCGATGGAGCTCCGTATGCCACGGCAAACTGGCTGACACTGACGGCGGCGGTGCACAAATGCTGTGCAGCTAGCGCCATTCGACGGCCAACACCGCAGTTCCTGGTGTGTCCGCTGTGCCGTGCGTGTGATCATTGCTTGTACAGCCCTCTCGCAGTGTCCGGAGCAAGTATGGTGGGTCTGACACACCGGTGTCAATGTGTTCTTTTTTCCATTTCCAGGAGTGTATGTACAAAATTCTAGGCAACTAAGCCACATTACAAAATCATTAGTAAATGGGCTATCTGACCGTGACCTGCAACACCTAACATTAAATTTTGAAAATTGTCAGGATAAAACGACTATCAGAACTGAGTACAGAAGGCCAATAAAACATTCAAAAACTGAGAAATTTAGGAGATTGCTTAAAGAAATTAATTGGATGGATGTTTACAGCATCCAAGACACAAATGGAAAATACAAAACATTCATAAATACAGTTAGTACCTTATTTGAAAATTGTTTTCCCCTGAAGGTAACTCAAATTAAGCAGAAGTCTAATAAGATACCATGGATCACACATGGGATAAAGATATCATGTGAGACAAAAAAGAAACTCTATCTGACACGTAGGGACACCTTTCATACTAGCATTATAGCTCATTACAAAAATTACTGCAAAATATTGAAGAAGGTTATCCAGAAATCTAAACACCTGCATTATTAGAAGAAGATAAATACATCTAGCAATAAAATAAAAACAATATGGGATATAGTTAAGTACGACACAGGTAGGACCAGAAATGAGGAGGAACAAATAGCTCTAAAAATAAATGAAACTCTGGTAACGAAACGAATGTTGTGTTGCAAACCATTAAAACAAGTATTTTGTCTCTGTTACTGATAGCATGGTGTTGTCAGGTTCAGTAAATAATGCAATGGAATATCTGAGACCAGTGCACACAAGCAATCTCAGTAAAATGGAATTGACATTTACGTCACCCAAAGAAATAGAATCCATCATAAGTCCTTGAAATCAAAGCATTCTGGTGGTTATGATAACATATCAACAAAGTTAATAAAAGAGTGTTCATGTGCGCTTAGTCATATCTTAAGTTATTTGTGTAATCAATCAAATGGTTCAAATGGCTCTGAGCACTATGGGACTTAACATATGAGGTCATCAGACCCCTAGAACTTAGAATTACTTAAACCTAACTAAACACATCCATGCCCAGGCAGGATTCGAACCTGCGACCGTAGCAGTTGCACGGTTCCCGACTGAAGCACCTAGAACCGCTCAGCCACCACAGGTGGCTGTAATCCATCACTTCTCACAGATGCATTCCCGGACTGGCTTAAATATGCTGAAGTTATACCTCTTGTAACCTCCCCCTCACTTATCGACGTTAATGACAGTGAAAAAAGAAACCACGTGTACCTAATGGGAATTTGGGAAAAGCAATCGTCACCGAAGTTAATTTGTCGGTAAAGAGGGAGGAAAGGGTTACATCTAAATGAAAGGAAAAATGCTAATGAAACTGCTGGAAATTAATTTTGAAATAGGGGTAAAGCTAATAAGGAAAGTAAATGTGCAGCCATTACGTTAACAATCAACTAGCGGTAATTAGATATTTAAGATTTGGGGGAAATTACGGTCGCCAGTCCTAAGGACAATTACTATAGTAACTGAAAAAGAAAGATTATTACACATATAATTAGCACTAGAAGTGTGGCAACTGAAGGTTGACAAGTGCAGTGTGAAAACTGAAAGTTTGTCAGAAGTAATAAATTTCGCTACACTCTGACTTAATTTAGCAAAAGAAGTAATAAAACCGGAAAATCTAAAGTTAATTTAGTGACTGAATTTAATACTGAGGTTTCTTTCTGAAGCACATCGAAATTCAGTAAAATACGGTTAGTCTTGGACTACCTCAACAATCATTTCAAAAGCTACTTGAATCTACGCAATTTAGAAATAAGAGATTTAACTTTGAACTTGAATTAAATGATTCTGAACAATTAACAATAGTAAAATTTAGTACGTACCAAGCTGAGCTGCAGTCACAGGTAAGCTAAAATACGGTAACAAAACTCGCACTCTTAATTTGTGCTTGTGTAATCTAAATATTGTAGCCAGCTATGAATACCTTAACTGAACTTTGAAATTAAAGCAATGAAATCGAATGATGCTTCTTTAATGCTGGCGTTTGAATTTCAACGACACTCGGGTTCATTCCGGAAAAGGAAGGGACCCTGCTTGGTAATGCAATTGGGACAATGAGCAACAAACGTTCATGCTACATTGCTGTAATTTTGTGATTTGAACAGTTTTAAAAGCTGAGGTCTGCCATACAGTTCTAAAACTTTACGTGCTTCCAGTCTTCCTTGTTGGTTGATTGAAGGTTTGAAGCCGTCGATCGAGGAGGTGGCGACAGTCACTCATTGTCGGCCGTCGCTGTTGCAGAAGCTGGATTTGGCGCGCCTTCTTCTCGACACAGTCACCAGACGAAACGGGCTCTTGATGTGCGCCAGCTAATGCTTCCCGTCCGCGACACCATGTCAGAAACTATCAAGTCGAGCGCAATTACATGCTGCCAAACCCCGAAAGCGCGGCAACTCGGGGGAGCTTTACACAACACACCTGCTCCACTCGCTACTCCAGCCAGACTCTCTCTCTCTGCCCGCGCTCCACGCGGCAGAGTTAACACTACCAAAGATCCTACACACTTTGATTCTTCACACGACCTATCGATGTAATCGTTCGATAGCAGTTTTCCCTAGGCAAGACCCAGCGTAAAAATACAAATAATATTTACAAAACAACCAATTATACATCGACATAAGTGCATATATATATATATATATATATATATATATATATATATATATATATATATATAAACAGTAAAACAATTACAATATATAAAGAGACAGAAATGTCATATCTTGAGGTAACAAAACAAGGAAAAAAAATAATAGTACAACAGATGGAAATAGGAGGATATGCATTTCCGGCGTTACACTCTCCACAAAAAGGCGACAAAGAAATGCCATCAAATTACCGACTGATCACAAATTTGCCAGCTTCTTCAAAAGTTTTTGAAAACGTTATGTTCAAGCATCTACTTAAGCACCTTAGTGAAAATAACGTACTGTCAAAGTCACAGTTTGGGTTTCTTAAGAGTTCTGATATTGAGAAAGCTATTTACACTTACAGCGCAAATGTCCTTAATTCATTGGGCAACAAATTAGAGGCAACTGGCATATTCTGTGACCTGTCAAAAGCGTTTGACTGTGTGAATCACAGCATTCTTTTAAGTAAATTAAAATATTATGGTGTCACTGGTAGTGCTGCAAAGTAGTTTCAGTCATATCTTACTAATAGAAAACAAAGAGTGTCATTGTGTAACACATCAGCAGTAGGCAATCAGACATCATCTGACTGGGAAGAAATTACATGTGGTGTTCTCCAAGGTTCTATACTAGGTCCACAACTGTTTCTTGTGTATATTAATGACCTGTCATCTGTTACACTAGCGGATGCCAAGTATGTCTTATTTGTAGATGATACAAACATTGCAATAAATAGTAAATCAAATATAAATTTAGAAAGGGCAGCTAATCAAATTTTTACTGACATTACTGTTCATAGCCAATTCACTGTCATTAAACTTTGAAAAGACCCACTATATGCAGTTCAGAACTTCCAAGAGATTTCCTTCTGGTGTGTGTATAAAATATGACAAATGGAAATAGGAGAAGTTGAGAGTGTAAAATTCTTGGGATTACAACTTTATAATAAATTCAGTTGGGAGCAACATACTAACGAACTACTAAAACGCCTAAACAAGTCTCTGTTTGCAATGTGAATGATGTCAGACATAGGAGATATAAATGTACAAAAAGTGGCATATTTTGCTTATTTTCACTCCATTATGTCATATGGTATATTTTGGGGTAACTCCACAAACAGAGAAAAAATTTTTAGAGTACAGAAGCGTACAATAAGAGTAATGAGTAGTGTACATCCAAGAACATCATGTCGAAACCTATTCAAAAAATTGGGCATATTAACCACAGCTCCTCAGTATATTTATTCCTTAATGAAGTTTGTTGTAAATAACACATCTCTTTTTCCAACTAACTGCTTAGTAAACAGTATCAGTACTAGGAGTAAGAACAATATACATAAAGATTTAAAATCACTTACTCTTGCCCATAAAGGAGTCCAGTATTCAGCAACACGTATTTTCAATAAGTTACCTGCTGCCATTAAGAGTTTAGTTTCAGACAAGCCACAATTTAAACATAATTTAAAAGAATTTTTGGTGACCAACTCCTTCTATTCCATCCATGAGTTTCTCAAAAAGGCAAGTAGACCATTTTAATGAAAATTTATTGTACTTTAATTTTTGACAATACTTGGTTGTAACAGCCAAGTAGCTATATACTGTGTGAATGATGGATGTATTGAAAGCAGATATAAGTCTTAAATCGGTAAATAGTGGAAGTTTAACTTTAAATCTTGTACGTAATCTGACTGTTCTTAACTGAGGATCACTGAAATGAATAATTTACTTTAATTTTTGACTATACTTGTTTGTAATAGCCAAGAAGCTAGCAAATGTCTGAATGATGGATTTAATGAAAGCAGATGTAAGTATTAAACCTGTAAATATTAGAAGTTTAAATTTAATTCATGTGCATAATTTTACTGTTTATTGACTGAGGATCATTAAAATTAATGAAACATAAGTTTTTCTAATTAAATTTTTGTAATGTGTTTATCTGATATGTTCCACACCCAGGAGGATTCCCTCTTTTATCGGTCTATGGAATGAATAATTAATCTAATCTAATCATATAACTGTTCCTCAGTCTCTACTCCATTCTCCCTGCAGGTTAGTCCATGAGATCGTCCCATTAGACAACTTGGTAAGATACTACTGCGTTCCTCTCTTCGAAAATAAATACCATCTGTGTGCTGATATCGAGCATATGTGGTGATCTAATTAAACTTGCAGGTGTTGGTCCATTGGAGTGGGTGACCAGTGGTCGAAGTCGCTAGCACAGACCAGTGTAAAGTTTCATCTCCCATACTTTAGGAAGACAATATCCCATAGACTAACAATCGCAAGAGAGAGTCGCTGTTCTTTCATAACCAGTTCGATACATTGGCTCTCACAGTAAGCTGGACATCTCAAGGATTCAAACTATGCTGCTCCCACAGCACACAGGGTATTTCAAATAAAAGACAGAGGTGGTGTTACTTATTGACAAAACCGTGGAATACGTCACAAGATATAGAAACTGGAAGAATTTGCAGCATTGTGGAGCATTTGGAAACGGCTGTCTGAAGGTGAGGACATGTATATTCCATCTTTCATAGTGACAATGTAGCAAGTGCCTGGGCGTTCCGTTTTGAACAGACTAAAAGGATTTATTCCTTATATTGTAGCCATGTATTTGAGCACTGTGTCAGTGCTGGCCATCCCCAGAAGGTGTTGCGCCCTCTATGACTCTTTTCATTGCAAACAAGTGGTATCAGTGAATCGTTATGTGGTAATCAACAGCGTACCAGTGGACAGATGGGGAGGAAAAGACACCATTGATATGGGACAATGTTCTGTAATAAGCACCACAGTTGATAGTGCGATTAATTTTAGCTATTTTACCAGAGTCTCCGTACCTTCAACGTCGACCAATGACACGGCAGCATGCTTCACAATTTCAGTATATCGCTAAACTGCAACTCCACTACTTTGCTTGCAACATATACTAGATTGCGAATAAAGATAGAAGGCTGGTCAGTATGTCCATTCATGGTTAAACATGAACACATACACAAAAGTATACCAGACAGTGTCCTATACTAATGCAGATAGGTTATCTACATTTTTCTAGCACTTCGATCATAGTGTGTAATTTACATCATGATCGCCAGTCTTTCCCTATGTGGATGGGCGTCATAGAGCATTCTCACATTCCTAGACCTCCACACATTGGCATTGGCGAACCGCACCTCCCCCCCCCCCCTTACTTTGCAGCTGACCACAAGTAGAAGGGTATCATACTCGCAAAATTCCACACCTCATGAAGATACAGAGCGAGTTGTGTCCATAACCGCTATTCAGCGAAGACTGTTCCACACCAGTCTTACTCAAAACACCCACCCAAGAACAGAAGACCTCTCCAGATGCGCGCATGTCGTGGGGTTTAGCAACCCTTGTTGGGGTATAGTAGATATGAGAGTGTTGTGATGTTATAATAGATGATTAAGAAGGAACGTGTTGTTTATGCATGATGGAATTTGAATGATTTTATGTAAATCAACTGTGCTATCAATTATAAGTAACACCACCTCTGTATTTTACTTGAAACATCCTGTGTGCTGTGGGAGCAGCATAGTTTGAATCCCTGAGATGTCGAGCTTACTGTGAGAACCAATGGATCAAAACACGTTAAAGTCGGTTTATGACCTGACACAGACTTTGAGGTCGTGGTGAAAAAACAAAGGGTATGGTGGTGTACAAAGCTGTACTCATGCACTGCTTTCATGTGTTGCAGCATGAAAACAATGTATCAGACTGGTTATGAAAGAACAACACAACAACCCCCTCTTGCAATTGATGGTCTGTCGAATATGGTCTTCCAACGTACAGGCGATGAACCTTTACACGGGTCTGTGCTAGCGACTTCGATCACTGCTCACGCAGTCCAATGGACCAACACATATGTTCGATGTCAGCACACAGACGGTATTTGTTCTTGCTACATCGGAAAAGAGGAACTCAGTAGTCTCTTACCGAGTTCTGTAATGGGTGGTGTTAGTGGACTTTTTATAATTCATAGTTTTTCTCTGTAGGATGGTACAAAATAACAAGGACAGAGAAAAGGCACCCTGAAGGACATGAATCTCCTTCAGACTGCAGTGCCTGCATGTAGTTTGGAAATGCACGACAATGAAGTAGCAAATCCTTATTCTTCTCCCAGATCCTGTACGATGTGGATTCTTACTAACATTTCTGAGAACAAACACCACAGTAATTGCTCATACTGGCTTTTCTATGACCTCCTGTTGTAGTAGAAAGCTTAGTTTGTTGCTGGCCTTACACATTGTAAATGATTGGTGGAACTATGACAACATGTTTCCATTTCCACCAACTGTTCAAAATATGGTCCTGTCACATTAACTCAGATCTCCTTGTTTCTTCATGGATTGCAGAAGATGGTAGATATAGCACTCTCCAACTACCGTTCAGTGCCGACCTATATTGGGATGGTCACATGGACAAATCTGCAGGGACTACAGGGAAGAGACCGAGGAACAGTTATAAGACGCAGAGGAACTGTCAAGAACAATTTGGAGTCTTACTATATGGGATCCTTAGTAGAGAGACGTGAAAAAGCTGACGCTTTTCGAGTTATGAGTATGCCACGCATCTGATTCCCCTGTGGCTGTAATCATTAAAACATCTCCATAGGATCCAATGCAAGAATCTCGTGGAATGGAAAATCTCGATTCTAGACCACAGAGAGATCGTAATACTACTGAAAAACCAGTGTATTGGTCATAGGATTTTGTACACTTCATAGTCGATATGTCTGTTATGAAGCCTCAACTATTGTGACATCTCTTCAATTGTTTGCGGGTTGTTGCTACCTGGGCCGTTTGGGCCTAGCAGCAACGTATGATGTTTTGGGGTCGGCGAAATCTTGCAGCCGTCTTCCTATATTGTGATTAATTATTAAATTGACTGTTACTTACCAGTGAAGTGCACCAGCGGTATTTTCTGCCCTGTGGCTGTTAATGCCCCAGCTACCTGCCCTGGTTGCTAGTGTACTTTTCCAACAGTGTGCCTTTCCTTGTTGTGTTGATGCTGTCTGGCACAGTGTGTAGTTCAACAGCCTTTTAAGTTGTTTGATTCATATTTGCTTAGAGTGGTTATTGTTCCCTTGGCTGTTTTTTTAAACGCCAATTTCTGAAGTCATAATGCTGTTCATATCCTCAACCTCGGCCGATATTTTCCATCGTTGTGCCATTGGTCGAACTGAAGGGAATTAGTTAAATTGTTGATCGGTCCTTGGGCCATTTGTAGTTTGGGTAGCCATCCGATTATTTAACTTCAACTCTTGGCTGCATGTCTGACCTCACTTTACGTTTCAGCTAACTTCTCAGGCTGACCCTTGGAACACTTATGAGCACTAGTTGTTCTGTTTGCTTTAGATTGTGAGTTTCATTTTAGTTTGAAGTATTGTGCGAGGCCTTAAGCCATGTATTAATTCAGTTCTTTTAAATTTTATATAAAGGCTTTCAGCTGTGTTCAATTAAAATTTGATGACTGATTTCATTTTAAAAAAATTTCTTTAAATTTGTTCTATATGAAATTGTTTGTAATCCAGGCCCTAAGCCGTTAGTTGTTCGATGTGTCATGTGTGGGCTTCAGCCAAGGATTTATGTGAACCCCTTTTAATAAGACCTTTAGCTGTGTGTATTCTTTAAAGGAAAATTTTTTAATAAGAAGGAAGGGGTCTGTTTTAAATTGTTTGTCTGACTTGTTGTTCAGGTTTTCAGCCGTTGTTTCAAATTTCTTTGTGGCCTTCAGCTGTGCAATGAGTTAATATTTCTTTAATTAGGCTTTCGGCCGTTCTCTAGTAAGTTAAAAGGAAATTTCTTTGTTAGAAAAATTGTTTATTACGGTGTTTTAGTTACAGTTGTCCTTCAGATGTGTAGTGTAGGCCTTGTTTTCAATTGCATGTTTTTTTTAAAGGAAAAGTAATTTTTACCTTCTCTTTTTAATTGCTTTTGATTTCTAAGGCAGACCTTCAGCTGTTCTTGTTTTTGGTGTGGTTTTGGACCTTCAGCGCAGAAAGCATGTCAAGTTCTTTAACTAGGCCTTCAATTGTATTGTTTATTTGTGACCTTTTAAAGAAATGTGTAAATGAGTGGTTCTTGAATAAATAAAGTTGTGTGTTTGATTGTGCAACTCACAGTAACTGTTTACGGTCCCATCCACAATCATACCCTTATCCTGTGCGCTCTCTGAGTACCTACCACCCAGGTTTCAGTGTCCTCCTTGCCACTGGAGAGTGTAGTGAAGAAAAGAATCTAGAAAGAAGATGTTGTTTGGTGGCCGGTATCCTCTTTCTACAACACAACTGCACACATGTATTAACAGGGTTCTTTATTTACAAGAACAGCAAAATACTTATTTTTTTGAGAGTCCATGTGTTGTGATACAATCTCTCCCGTAATAGTCCATGTTAGGCTCACTGCTGGTGAAGTACAAGTCCCGCTATGTGATGAGTGACAGACGCCAAACTGGAGTGCGAGTTGGTGCGTCAGTGACTGAGCTAATGACTGAGTGACTGCGCTAGTGACTGAAACTGCGACTGAGCCCTCCAGTCCATGGCGGCCATCTAACTATTTGTGGTCGAAAGGATGCTGGCTGCGTTTTGCTTGTGAGTCTGTCTTTGGCCTCTCTCCTGATACGCGAACTTGATACAGCGCCTACTATCGATCTTCTTGGTACATCTTTGCTGAACGGTGTGCTGACAACAACTTACGCCAGCACAAAGTGGGCATTTTCCCATGTGACCATTTCACGAGTGTACTGTTAATATCAGAAATCCGTTAAAATATCCAACATCTGACATTGCTGCGGTCGGAAAAAGATCCTACAAGAATGGGACCAACGAACGCTGAGGAGAATCGTTCAGTGCGGCAGAAGTGCAACCCTTCTGCATATTGCTGCAGATTTCCATGCTGGGCCATCAACAAGTGTCAGCGTGTGAACCATTCAACAAAACATAATCGATACGGGTTTTTGGAGCCGAAGGGCCCCTCATGTACCCTTGACGACTGCACGACACAAAGCTTTACACCTCGTCTGGGCCCATCAACACCGACATTCTACTGTTGACAACTGGAAACATGTTTCCCGGTCAGACGAGTCTCTGTATCGAGTGGATAGATCATTGGGGAAAGTGGCAACGAAACGACTATTCACGTTGGTGTGTAGAATATATGAGTCTGGCGATATACCATCTGACTTTCGGAAAAGCATCATCCACACAATTCCGAAGACGGAAAGAGCTGACAAGTGCGAGAATTATCGCACAATCAGCTTAACAGCTCATGCATCGAAGCTGCTTACAAGAATAATATACAAAAGAATGGAAAAGAAAATTGAGAATGCGCTAGGTGACGATCAGTTTGGCTTTAGGAAAAGTAAAGGGACGAGAGAGGCAATTCTGACGTTACGGCTAATAATGGAAGCAAGGCTAAAGAAAAATCAATACACTTTCATAGGATTTGTCGACCTGGAAAAAGCGTTCGACAATATAAAATGGTGCAAGCTGTTCGAGATTCTGAAAAAAGTAGGGGTAAGCTATAGGGAGAGACGGGTCATATACAATATGTACAACAACCAAGAGGGAGTAATAAGAGTGGACGATCAAGAACGAAGTGCTCGTATTAAGAAGGGTGTAAGACAAGGCTGTAGCCTTTCGCCCCTACTCTTCAATCTGTTCATCGAGGAAGCAATGATGGAAACAAAAGAAAGGTTCAGGAGTGGAATTAAAATACAAGGTGAAAGGATATCAATGATACGATTCGCTGATGACATTGCTATCCTGAGTGAAAGTGAAGAATAATTAAATGATCTGCTGAACGGAATGAACAGTCTAATGAATACATAGTATGGTTTGAGAGTAAATCGGAGAAAGACGAAGGTAATGAGGAGTAGCAGAAATGAGAACAGCGAGAAACTTAACATCAGGATTGATGGTCACGAAGTCAATGAAGTTAAGGAATTCTGCTACCTAGGCAGTAAAATAACCAATGACGGACGGAGCAAGGAGGACATCAAAAGCAGACTCGCTATGGCAAAAAAGGCATTTCTGGCCAAGAGAAGTCTACTAATATCAAATACTGGCCTTAATTTGAGGAAGAAATTTCTGAGGATGTACGTCTGGAGTACAGCATTGTATGGTAGTGAAACATGGACTGTGGGAAAACCGGAACAGAAGAGAATCGAAGCATTTGAGATGTGGTGCTATAGACGAATGTTGAAAATTAGGTGGACTGATAAGGTAAGGAATGAAGAAGTTCTACGCAGAATCGGAGAGGAAAGGAATATGTGGAAAACACCGATAAGGAGAAGGGGCAGGATGTTAGGGCATCTGCTAAGACATGAGGGAATGACTTCCATGGTACTAGAGGGAGCTGTAGAGGGCAAAAACTGTAGAGGAAGACAGAGATTGGAATACGTCAAGCAAATAATTGAGGACGTAGGTTGCAAGTGCTACTCTGAGATGAAGAGGTTAGCACAGGAAAGGAATTCGTGGCGGGCCGCATCAAGCCAGTCAGTAGACTGATGAAAAAAAAAAAAAAAAAAAGACGTGTGTGGGTATGGAGACAACCTCATGAGTCAATGGACCTTGCATGTCTGCAGGAGCTGTTTCCAACTGGTGGAGGTTTTGTAATAGTGTGGGGCGTGTGCAGTTGGAGTGATGTGGGACCCCTGATACGTCTTGATATGACACTGACAGGTGACACGAACATAAGCATCCTGTCTGATCACCTCCATCCATTCACGTCCATTGTTCATTCCGACGGACTTGGGCAATACTAGCAGGACAATGAGACACCTCACACGTCCATAATTGCTTCAGAGTGACTCCAGTAACACTCTTCTGAGATTAAACACTTCCGCTAGCTGCCAAACTCCCCGGTCATGAACATTATTGAGCCTATCTGGGTTGCCCTGCGACGTGCTGTGCAGAAGAGATCTCGACCGTCTCGTACTCTGCAAGATTCATGGTGTCAGTTCTCTCCAGCACTATTTGAGACATTAGTCGAGTCCATTCCACGTCAGGTTGCGGCACTTCTGCCTACTCGCGGGGGGCCTATACGATATTAGAAAGTGTACCAGTTTCTTTGGCTCTTTAGTGTATTAGATTTGATGTTTATATCGTGGGCATTTTTGTCTATCTGCCTGGTTAGTCTTGTAGTTAAGAGTTAACCATCATGTAAATCTATGTAAATAAATGACTTGCACAGTGAAATCCATCTACTATAACACATATACACTAACTACTGCCTCCAAGTATAAATGCGAACGTGTGATAGGAGATGAAACGTTTGTGGGATAAAAGTTTCATGGGGCAACGGGGCCATAATATGACGTTGCTTTTTTGTTGCGGGGTGGGGTGACTCCAGAGATATGAAGCTCAACTTTTTTTAAATGATATGCTATAGTTTGTTCCTTATTTCCTGATAGCGGCTATCGAGACGAATCCAATGCTGTATAACAGTAAGGTCTTTGAGGACCAACGAAGGTCACGAATGTGGCATGAACGTCCATTTACAGAAGGCGGCAGAAGTGATGACCATTGGTATCAATGCAGTGCTGCAATCTTCTTACCATGGACTGAGTGGTATTCCTTACCATATCGGCATGTATCGAAACACATGCACCACAGATGTGCCGTCGGTGTCTTAAATTCGTGCGTTAGTGCAGTATTCAGACGGAGATGGCCAGAAGAGTCACGCCGAAATATCGTGGCAGGAAGTTGCAGATATCTGACAGTTTTCCTGAAATTTTATGCAATCATCTGTTGGCTGGCAAGGTTTTTAATTTCACAATTAATGAGATGATGGACCTTGTACGTTGTGCGGTTGTTTTTCCATTTCTTCAGGCGTAGTTGGAACGTCTTTATAAACAATGTCTTTTACGAATCCCCACAAGAAAAAAATCCAAGCCGACCACGACACATCTCCTCCGCGTCCAATCCAACGATTTGGCAATTGT